>NC_086449.1:227820480-228420480 GCF_028390025.1 Pseudophryne corroboree
GGACAGGCTTCCAGGAGCCTGGGGAAAATCGGAGCATGTGGCGCAAAAGTGTCGCGCGCGCCGCCCGACACGTGACTCTAGTAAGAACCACCTCTCCGGATGTGTAATAGGAAGCACGTGCCGGGGCCTGGGCCCTCGATTCCCAGAACCCTGTATTCACGGTGGGCGTGGTCAGACAGAAAGCGCGGGCTTGGTACGGTGTGTGCGCCACAAACTCCGGAAGTGCTGGGTCTGCTGGTCGCAGTGAGGCAATGTACGGAACCGACGGCAGTGACGAAGACTATCTCCCCGACTCGTCAGAGTTAAGCAGCTCGGATGATAGTGGAGGGGAGGAGACGTCTTTTCACGGCAGGAAGGTTCTGGAAGTGTCCGGGGCTTG
This sequence comes from Pseudophryne corroboree, assembly GCF_028390025.1. Taxonomy (NCBI): domain Eukaryota; kingdom Metazoa; phylum Chordata; class Amphibia; order Anura; family Myobatrachidae; genus Pseudophryne; species Pseudophryne corroboree. Next base: position 227,820,860 of record NC_086449.1, read on the forward strand.
CTCCGCGGAGGCCGAACCAAGTCTCCATCCGGCCCGCGCAGTGTCGGTCCAGGTACTTACCCGAAAAGCAGATGGTTCGATTGCATGTAACAAGAAAAATTTCTGCCTGTGGTGCGAGAGGCCATTCTCAAAAATTGCGAGACATGTTCAAGCTGTCCACCACAATGAGCATGAGGTTGCAAGGGCACTCAGCTTTCCGAAGCGCTCCAGGGAAAGGACAGTGCAGCTAGACCTGATTCGCACCCGGGGAAACTTTGCCCATAATGTCGGGGTTCTCCGCGAGGGCAGCGGAGTCCTCCTACCGTGCAAGCAGCCGAAAGAAGCAACGGCTCCCCAAGATTTCATGCACTGTGTAAAATGTAAAGGGCTATTCTCCAGGAAGCACCTGTGGCGCCATGTGAAGAGGTGCCCGCTCCGCAAAAGTGTCAGCCCCAAACCTGGAAGAACCAGGGTGCAGGGTCTCTTCACTTACGCCACACCGCTCCCGAAAGATGTTGGCACTGGCCTCTGGAAGTTGCTGAGCGGAATGAATTATGATGATGTGGTACCGGTAATCAAAGGGGACCGCTGGATTATGCAGTTCGGTCAGCACCTCTATAACCGTCTGGGGTCTGATGTCAGCAAGCATGATTACATCCGTCAGAAGCTCAGAGAGGTGGGGCGGCTTCTGCTGAAGGCGATGAAGGTCACACCGTTGCGGTGTATGGAAGATTTCATTTGCCCACAGAATTTCCTGCAAGTGGTGCATGCTGTGAGGAGCCTGGCCGGTTACGATGACCGCACCAATACATATAAAATACCCTCGTTGGCTCTGAAGGTGGGACACAGCTTGCAGAAGATTTCAGCTATGGTGGAGTGTCAGGCACTGATGGAGGGCAGTGCCCTGACAGAGGAGCGTGCCCGAAACTTTCGGAAAATTTATGAGGCGAGGTGGAGCGAGCTAATCTCCACTGCTGCCCTGAAGACACTTCGAGAGATAAAATGGAATGCACCGCTGCTTCTGCCCTTCACTGATGATGTTAAGCGCTTGAACCTGTACCTCCTTGACCGTCAGCGAGAGTACATCGATGAGTTGTCCGCCCACCCTTCCAAACAGCAGTGGTCCATGTTGGCCAAAGTTACCCTCACGCAGCTGATTCTCTTCAACCGCAGGAGAGAAGGTGAGGTTTCCAAGATGCTGCTCTCCTCCTTCGATTTACGGCACACAGCCGATTTGCAGGGTGATGTGGCCCAGGCCCTGTCAGAGCTGGAGAAGGCACTCTGTCGTCACTTCTCCCGTATTGAGATTCCTGGGAAAAGAGGCAGGAAAGTCCCTGTCCTGCTATCCCCAAGCATGCAGAAAGCGATGGAGCTCCTCATAGAGAAGCGGACAGAATGTGGTGTGACCCCACACAATATCTACATGTTTGCTAGGCCAACAGCCATGTCCCATTATAGGGGATCCGACTGCATACGTCTCTACGCCCGGGAGTGTGGGGCCAAGCACCCCGAAGCATTATCTTCCACCCGCCTACGGAAGCATGTGGCTACACTTTCCAGAGTCCTCAACCTGAGCGATACAGAGATGGATCAGCTTGCTGATTTCCTTGGACATGATATTCGGGTGCACCGGCATTATTACCGCCTCCCGGAGGGTACCCTTCAACTGGCCAAGTTGAGCAAGCTGTTTCTGGCTCTCGAGCAAGGGAGAATGGCTGAATTCCGGGGCCACAATCTGGAAGAGATCTCCATTGATCCAAACGGTAGGTATCACTTGACAGTGTGGCTCCAGGGACTGACTGTCTAAGTGGGCTGGTGTGATCGGTTTCCCTGTCCTTCTCTATCCACAGAGCCGATCCAGGTGGTGAGCGATGACTCTGGGGATGAGCCAGAGAGTCAGGATACTGAGGTTCCCATGGGGCACATGGGAAAAGAAGCTGGCAGCGTGGTGTCGGCGGTGGATGGAGGTGCAGCTAAAGGTGGGTGTGACTGTCCATTCCATTTGAGATGCGTCCATGACTGGTGGTGGCGTTGCGTGGTGACTGACCTTTCTTCTCCCGCACAGGTGACAGAAGGGGTACCAAGCGCAATCCGTGGACCCCAGCAGAAGTGAAAGCTGTTGAACGTCACATGATTCGGTTCATTCGCTCATTCAAGGTGCCGGGCAAGAATGACTGTGATGCGTGCCTAAGGGCAGAACGACAAGCGCTGAAGGCTCGGAACTGGCTCTCGGTTAAGTTTTACATTAAGAACCGAATTACTGCTGAAATGAGAAAGAACCTTTCCTGAATAAAATGTATCTGCTGCTGAATACACGTTTCCTCTATCTCTAATTAAACCCGAAAATAAATCAGTTATGTGGGGTGTCCTCATTAGGCCGGTATTCCTGAATAGGTCCCCATGAGGAAGGTTCCAGACATATGTCCCGATGAGGATAGAAAAACAAGTATGTGTGTGTGTGTGTGTGTGTGTGTGTGTGTGGTTTTATTTTATTAAATCAATAAGGTGACAATTATTTGTAGGTACTGTATGGATTTTATTATTATACCTGTTTCTGTTTCTGCACTTAGGGGCTAATGCAGAGATTGCCATTTAAAAGACACTAAGCATAATCATCCGGGCTATCCAGGCACTAGAAAGTGTAAGTAGCAGAATTATGCAACTGAACATGAGTGCGTATGTGTGCTCCCAGTGTTCTAGGCATGAGCAGAGCACACTGCTCATAACTGACTAAGAACTTACTTGGCTTCAGCCCCAGCAGCGTATCATAATGGACGCAGGCTGTGCAGTGCACATAGGCCCTTGTGTCAATAGAGGCCTGCACCTCACATCCTCCTTCTTCGAAAATATGGAGCTGGTGCATTACTTCAAAAGAAGTAACTAGAAATAAGGCTCTGGCACCATATTTCCAAATATATTGTTAGAAATAACAAAGGGTCTGATTCATAGTTGTATGCCAGTGGTTCCCAAACTCTGTCCTTAAGGATCCCATACGGTGCACGATTTCCAGGTCGCCCGGCAGGTGCACTTTGCATCACCTACTGTCACAGTTTAAAAATCCACAGGTGACCTGGAAAACGTGAACTGTGTGGGGTCCTGAGGACCGGAGTTGGGAACCACTGTTGTACGCAAAACCGAAATTTAAGCAACTGGGCGATTATCTCACTGCTCTGGTGATGGTGGTTGCAGAGAAAATTTATCTGCAAGGTGATTGATAGTTAGGGGGCGTTTGGGGGAAATAACGGGGAAGGGGCGGCAAAACTCAGATGTGTCACAACCATTTTGAGGTATCTTTGAGTCTGCAACAGCACTCCCATCATAGGAGTGCGCACGGGGGTTGCCTGGTGCGCACAGGCAAACCCTAATGTGCGGCACCCCCACACGCCACGCCTGCTGCAGCAAAGTGGAGTGGTGATCGCAGCTGCCCGCCGCCGAGCCCAGCTTGCTGCTGTGCACTGACTGAGGTCCCGTGCGCCTCCTCTCCCAGCACTGGTCGGGCAGTTCCTGCTGGTTTGGAGGATTTTTTCTACAAGTGGGCATGGTCACAGGGGTCCGCGATTAGGCCACACCTCCAACTTTCCCTGGGCCCAGCGATCTGTGTGGAGCCATGCCTTCTCTTAATGTGCAGGTGGATTACAGCAGCCATCCCGTGGAGCCCAGGCAGGAAGGAGAAGGTTAAGGTTTGTGTTAATGTATTTAAGTGTGTGTTAATGTGTGTGTGTGGGTGCAAAGAGTAAACCCGTGTTCTGAGGGGCCCCCGAGGTTTGGACTCCACCCCCCTGTTCTATCTCTGCTGATACATGATCCATGAGGAGCAGGAGGAACAATGTTCCTGGGTGGAACATTCATGACTGGAACCACAGCATGACAGAAGAGCAGCAGGAGGAAGCAACTGGGCACAAACTGCAGCACTGCCGACTCCACAAAGCAGCTGCAGGCACCCTCTCCACCCATGAGACAACTGGCACAGATACAGTGTGGTAAGTGTCAGTGTATTTTTACTATATTTCCATTCTCATGAAATATCTCTCTCTCTCTCACTCTTTCCCTTTTCCTTTCTCAACCCCCCTCTCTCCCTATCTTTCCCTCTCTCTCCCCCACTCTCCCGCCACCTCCCCCCATATGTCTCTCTTCTCTCTCCCTCCCTCCCACTCTCTCTCCCTCCCTCTCTACAGGGCACATTTATCATGGATTACATATTGAATGAGATCTGGGTGATATCTTACCACCCAGGATCGCATTGCAATATACGATCCCCTCGGGTGACCGCAATGTACTGAGACATTTCTGGTGGAAGATTCTCGGGAAACCCGGCCGGAAATATATTTTGATAAATGGGCCCCTCTGTATCTCTCCTTCTCCGTATCTTACCCCCTCTCTTTCTCCCTCCTTTTCTCTCCTTCTCTCCTTCTCCTTCTCCCCCCACCTCTTCCGGGATGGGGTGGATATCTCTCTCTCCCCCTTTCTCTCTCGGTGGTTGAGGTGCCACGTGACCTGCTGTCATTTATTCTATCACTGTCTACTCCAGCGGGGTATGGCTTGATGGTCATGCTGGGTGATGGGTGCTGTGCTGGGTCAGAGGCGGAACTACAGATGTTGCCACGCTCATCCATCAATACGGCATGGATGGCGTGACTAGTGTGCCTTAGTCTATGATGCGCAAAAGCATATTCACACGCATGCCATAGACTTCTACGGGCTGGCTGCAACTATTCACAACATGGCATTCAGTGCATCTTGCCGCGATGCGTATGCCCATGGGCACGCATCGCGGCAATGATGAGGCTGGCTACATCTGTATTGGCGGCACTAAGGGCACCAGCCAAAATCTGCCTAGGGCATCATATTGATTAGGGCCAGCTCTGGGCATAATTTAAATTTCGGCTCATATCTTGTGGCATAACGTGAATTTCAACTCATGCTGTGTGGAATAATGTGAATTTTGGCTCATACCGTGTGGTATAATGTGAATTTCGGCTCATACCAGGTGGCATAATGAGAATTTGGCTCATACCATGTGGCATAATGTGAATTTGGCTCATACTGTGTGGCATAATATGAATTTCGGCTCATACCATGTGGCATAATGTGAATTTGGCTCATACTGTGTGGCATAATATGAATTTCGTCTCATGCCGTGTGGCATAATGTGAATTTTGGCTCATACCATGTGTCATAATGTGAATTTCGGCTCATACCATGTGGTATAATGTGAATTTTGGCTCATACCATGTGTCATAATATGAATTTCGTGTAATACCATGTGGCGTAAGGTGAATTTGGATCATACTGTGTGGCACAATGTGAATAAGGGGCACTACTGTCATGAGCTAGTGAGCATAAGGACATGTGTGACAAATGCTGGTGTACTACGGAAGAGGAGTCTGATGGCATAGAAAGAGGCTAACGTGGCTCGGATGACAAATGTGTATATTTTAAACTGTACTTGTGTTATATTAACAGTAAAACTCAAATGTTCGGCACCCTAAATCTCCCGTACTTTTCAGGATGTCCCACTCAAAATTAGGGTGTAGGTGTTTGGGGTGCATATGCACTTAGGCCCACCACTCTCTAGTTCCCCCACTGGGTCAGGGATAGGTTGGGGAACTGTAAGCAGCGTTAGGGTGCAGCGGTAGCAAGGACTCAGGTATATGCCATAGCGGACAGTCAATACCGGCCGGTGGACACACCATTATGTTTCATTTTATTTCTTTGGGGTGTATTATATCTACTTTATTATTAGGAACTAGGGAGAAATTAGATTAAGATGTGATTTTATTGAGAGAATGTAAAATAGTGCTAGACATAAACCTGGGTGGTCTAGACATGCCCAAAAGGCGGTGCTAGACACGCCCCTCCTGCGGTGCACCCCCTAATAAAATTAGCTGTGCACGCCTATGACTCCCGTATGCAGCTGCAATGTCTGCCGGATGTTACTTCCTGTGGCCAAACCGCGAGACCTGGGCAACTCAAACTTTCATAATTGACTTATCTGTGGCTGCTGCTGCGTCTCCGTATGCAGCCGCTGGTGGAGTCTTCAAACAAATCCTGGCAGCTGTATATTTTTGCACAGTCGCTGTGTACGGGATTGCACTGCAAATGCATTAGCGTCAGTGGTGGCCCCAGAGGAGGGGCTGCAGTGCAGTCCAAAATTTAAATAGGGGAGCCTTGCCAACTGCCAGCGAGTCCTGGCCAGTGACGTTTGGCAGCATTTGGGGTGGAAATCGTTGACGCTCCCTGTTCCTGGGATGCACTGCAGCCACACCTCTGGAGCCACCACTGATTAGCGTTCACCTCTGAATCAAGCCCACAGACTCTAGCACTGTGCCAAAATCTTTGCCATCTTCTGCACATATGTGGTGTCACAACTGAGGGCCTGAGCTGACGGGAGGCAGCCTCAGTTGTAGGGGCTGAGATGTACCGGAACCTGGGAGGTTGTATCAGACCCCTGGACATGTAAGTAACATGAATAATAACTGCCCGAAGGCGTGACCACGACAACTTGGATAAAAGTCAATGATGTTTATTATGACAACTCCGCAACACAGCAGCAGTAAAAGAAAACATAAAAGTCAGCAAAGAATAAATACAGTTCCTGGGTACTACAGGGTGGCAGGAGCCACAGGGCACTGGTAGTATGAGATAGTTCTTATAATCTTCTAGATGGAAAGTCCTTACCAGGCCCGACTGTAGCAATGGAGATAACCCAGGATTGTACCAGCTGGTGTTCCAGGAAAAGCTGGGTTGCTGAAGATAAAACGGCAGCTGTGGATACTGGCTGGAACCAGACTGTTGTTAGCACGGAGTGGATACTGGCTGGAACCAGTTAAATAATAAATGAAGCTTGAGAGCGATGCAATATGAATGAAATGTAGAACTTGAGAGCGGAGAAATAATAATACCGGTGGAGAGTGGTAAAGTGTAAAAAGGACACCGGCCCTTTAAGAGAAGCTGTACTCTGCTGGAAGCTGGGCTGGAAGCAGGTAATGTTGTAGCTGGAAACAGATGAATCCACAATGGATCGGAGAGTCAGGCTACACCGCAGGTGGAATGCTGGTGCGGGTCTCTATGGTGGAAGTCTTGAGACAGGAGCTGGAACCTGGAAGACAATCACAGGAGAGAGACAAACAGGAACTAGGTTTGACAACCAAAGCACTGACGCCTTCCTTGCTCAGGCACAGTGTATTTATACCTGCAGCAAGGAAGGGATTGGCTAGGCAATTATGCAGATTATCAATACTGAGAACAGATTGGTGGAAATGATCAGCTGACAGAATCCAAGATGGCTGCGCCCATGCAGACACTTGGAGGGAAGTTTGGTTTGTAATCCATGTGGTAATGAAAACAGTAATAGCGGCGCCGGCCACCGGAGACAGGAGGCGCCAAGCTGACAGGTGCACATCCAACCACGCGGACACAGCGGAGGCCGCGGCTGACGTAATCGCCACTCAGACACTCTGCATGCAGAAGCTCAGGGACGGCGGCGGAGGCCGCGGTAGACGCCATGCCAGGTGTAATATGGCGTTTACTGTGACAGCGTCTCAGAGTGACAGGAGAGGATACAGGAATGTAAATATCAGGATAACAGATGGGATCCGGTCCTGGAGCGCTGAGCCAGCCTTAGGAGACATCTGATGGGTAAGAAATGGCGTCCAGATACCCGGATCGTGACAGCACCCCCCCCTTTAGGAGTGGCCCCAGGACACTTCTTTGGCTTTTGAGGAAACTTGGAATGGAATCTCCGGACCAAGGCAGGAGCATGGACATCAGAAGCATTGGTCCATGAACATTCCTCAGGGCCATAACCCTTCCAGTCAATAAGATATTGTAGTTGACCGTAACGGTGACGTGAGTCCAGGATCTTGGCTACTTCATACTCAACGCCTCGTTGAGTTTGGACTTTCGGAGTTGGAGGAAGTGAGGAATGAAACCGATTCAAGATCAGCGGTTTCAACAGGGAAACATGGAATGTCCTGGGTATTTTTAAGAAGGGAGGCAACTGAAGTCTGTAAGCAACAGGATTGATGACTTGTTCAATCTTGAAAGGACCGATATAGCGAGGTGCAAACTTCATACTGGGAACTCTTAACCTCAAATTCTTCGTGGATAACCATACCAGATCACCCACCTTGAGAGCAGGAACTGCTCGACGCTTCTTATCCGCAAACTTCTTGTACCTGAACGATGCCTTGAGCAGAGCTGATCGTACGCTCTTCCAGATATTGGCAAACTGATGCAAGGTGATATCCACTGTGGGAACAGAAGTTGCTGGAAGCGGTTGGAACTCAGGGACTTTAGGGTGGAATCCAAAGTTAGTGAAGAATGGTGTTGAAGCAGATGAAGAATGATACTGGTTGTTATGACAGAACTCGGCCCAGGGAAGTAATTGAACCCAGTCATCTTGAGAGGAGGACACATAGATGCGGAGGAAGGCCTCCAAGTCCTGATTCACCCTCTCGGTTTGACCATTGGTCTGAGGATGGTAAGCCGTGGAAAACTTTAGTTTGACTTGGAGGACTTGACATAAACTTCGCCAGAATTTGGCTGTGAATTGAACTCCTCGATCTGAGATAATTTCTTCAGGAAGACCGTGGAGTCGGAAGATCTCTTGTATGAATACTTGAGCCAACTTGGAAGCTGACGGAAGACCGGTGAGAGGAATGAAGTGTGCCATCTTGGTGAACCGGTCAACTACCACCCAGATGGTATTGAACTTGTTGCACATGGGTAAATCTGTAATAAAATCCATCGACAAATGGGTCCAAGGTCGACGGGGAACAGATAGTGGAACCAGTTGCCCTGCAGGCGACTGGCGGGATACCTTATGTTGAGCACACTTTGGGCAAGATGCAATAAACTCCAAGACGTCCTTTTTCAGAGTTGGCCACCAATAGGACCTAGAGATAAACTCCAGGGTTTTTTGGATACCTGTATGTCCGGCAAAACGGGAAGCATGGGCCCAATGCATGAGCTTCTTCCTTAGCATCGGTTTCACAAAACTTTTCACTGATGGGGGCGTAGAGTCCATCCCTACCATGGAGAATGCCAACGGATTTATAATAGGATGCTTGTCTGAAGACTCTGACTCATTTTCTTGCTCCCATGAGCGGGAAAGGGCATCAGCCTTGCGATTCTGAGAGCCCGGACAGAACTGGAGTTTAAAGTCGAACCTGGAAAAGAAAAGTGCCCATCTGGCCTGACGAGGGTTGAGACATTGTGCGCCTTTCAGATATAAAAGGTTCTTGTGGTCTGTAAGTATGGTGATTGAATGAGAAGCTCCCTCCAACAGATACCTCCACTCTTCTAGAGCGAGCTTGATGGCTAGCAACTCCTGGTCGCCAATGGCATAGTTGCTCTCAGCTGGGGAGAACTTCCAGGAGAAGAAACTGCAAGGGTGTAAATGGCCATCTTTAGCCCTCTGAGATAACACCGCTCCTACTCCAACGGAGGAGGCATCCACCTCTAAGATGAAAGGAGAGTCGATGTCAGGCTGTTTCAGGACAGGCGCAGAGATGAACCTTTGTTTTAAAAGATGAAATGCTTGCATGGCTTCTTCAGACCACTTGGACGGGTTAGCACCCTTCTTAGTGAAAGCAGTAATAGGCGCCACAATGGTGGAAAAGTCTCGTATAAACTTTCGGTAATAGTTGGCGAACCCTAAGAACCTCTGGACCCCTTTGAGGGTTAAGGGTACCGGGCAATTTTGGATTGCTTGTAGTTTCTCAGGATCCATCTCTAGTCCGGAACCGGACACAATGTACCCTAGAAACGGAATGGACTTGACTTCAAAGACGCATTTCTCTAATTTGCAATAGAGATGATTGACACGGAGACGGGACAGAACCTCTTTAACCCAAAAACGATGTTCCTCTAAATCGTTGGCAAAAATGAGGATATCGTCTAGATAGACCACGACATGACGGTATAGAATGTCTCTGAAGATCTCATTGACAAAATGCTGGAAGACAGCTGGAGCATTGCTCAATCCGAAGGGCATGACGAGATACTCATAATGTCCGTCACGGGTGTTAAAGGCGGTCTTCCACTCGTCACCCTCACGGATCCGGATGAGATTGTATGCACCTCTCAAGTCCAGCTTTGTAAAGATGGTAGCTCCGCTAACTCTGTCAAAGAGCTCAGTAATCAGGGGTAAAGGATAACGGTTCTTGATGGTAATGTCGTTCAAACCTCTGTAGTCGATGCACGGCCGCAGACCACCATCTTTCTTTTTTACAAAAAAGAAGCCTGCGCCGGCTGGGGAAGAAGAAGGTCGAATGAACCCCTTTGCTAGGTTCTCTTTAATGTATTCCTCCATAGAATGCGTCTCAGGCAGAGACAACAGATAAGTTCGGCCTCGAGGTGGAACCTTCCCTGGAACGAGATCAATCGGGCAGTCCCATTCTCTATGAGGAGGAAGGATATCAGCAGAAGCTTTACTGAACACATCCGTGAAATCTTGATATGGAGGAGGTGGAACATCAGACGACCTGGGGGAACAGACAGGCAATACTTTAAACAAACATGTCTCAGCACAGGAGGAACCCCATGCCAGGATTTGCGTAGTCGTCCAATCAATTGTAGGATTGTGAAGACGGAGCCATGGAAGGCCCAGGACCACAGGATGTGTGGCTCTAGGAATCACTAAAAAAGAAATTAGTTCGGAATGAAGAACTCCCACTCTCAGACGAACTGGTAGAGTCCTTAAAGAAATAACTGCATCAAAAATTTTGCTGCCATCCACGGCAGTTAAAGAAATGGACGAAGGAAGTCTCTCGGTGGGTAGGGACCACCGTTTAACATAGGCTTCGGTAATAAAGTTCCCAGCTGCTCCGGAATCAAGGAGGGCAATGACGTTCCGATAACGTTGAGCAACTTGAAGCGAGACTGGGAGATTACAATCTTGAGGAGATGGAGAGGAGATCATTACTCCTAGCCGGCCCTCTCCTTGGCGAGCTAGGATTTGGAGTTTCCCGGACGTTTGGGACAGGCATTAATGGTGTGAGACGGAGCTGCACAATAAAGACAGAGAGACTCGGAGAGACGTCTTCGGCGCTCAGCAGGAGTTAAACGGGAACGGCCAATTTGCATGGGCTCATCTTTAGTTGGTGACAGTTGGCGAGGAGGAGGAGCAGAAGATTTTGGAGCAGATGATCTTCCACGCTCAGTTGCTCTCTCTCTGAAACGTAAATCAACTTTCGTGCAGAGTGAGATTAGCTCATCTAACTTAGAGGGTAAGTCTCTGGTAGCTAACTCATCTTTAATACGCTCAGATAAGCCATGCCAGAATGCAGCATACAGGGCCTCGTCGTTCCATGCCAGTTCGGATGCCAGGATCTGGAACTGTATCAGATATTGTCCTACAGTACGTGACCCCTGGCGTAAACGGAGAATCTCGGATGAAGCTGAGGTTACCCGGCCTGGCTCGTCGAAGATGCGCCTGAATGTTGACACGAAGGCAGTGTAGGAAGATAGCAGGGTGTCGGACCTCTCCCATAACGGTGATGCCCAATCAAGGGCTGAGCCACTGAGAAGAGAAATAATGTAGGCAATTTTTGTACGGTCACTGGGAAAATTGCCAGGTTGTAGCTCAAACTGAATCTCACACTGGTTGAGAAATCCCCTGCAGAATCTTGGAGATCCGTCAAATTTTGCTGGCGTTGGAAGATGAGGTTGACGCACCAGACGCGCCTGATCCACGGAGAGTTGTCTGAATCCCATCCAGCCGAGTAGAGAGATCCTGGAGACAGCGGATGATGTGGCCCTGTGCAGCCTCCTGATGTTCTAGTCGGGCTGCCAGTTCTTGCATCGGCCTGGCCGCTTGATCCTGGTCTCCGGCTGGATTCATTAGGTCAGTGCTTACTGTCACAACTGAGGGCCTGAGCTGACGGGAGGCAGCCTCAGTTGTAGGGGCTGAGATGTACCGGAACCTGGGAGGTTGTATCAGACCCCTGGACATGTAAGTAACATGAATAATAACTGCCCGAAGGCGTGACCACGACAACTTGGATAAAAGTCAATGATGTTTATTATGACAACTCCGCAACACAGCAGCAGTAAAAGAAAACATAAAAGTCAGCAAAGAATAAATACAGTTCCTGGGTACTACAGGGTGGCAGGAGCCACAGGGCACTGGTAGTATGAGATAGTTCTTATAATCTTCTAGATGGAAAGTCCTTACCAGGCCCGACTGTAGCAATGGAGATAACCCAGGATTGTACCAGCTGGTGTTCCAGGAAAAGCTGGGTTGCTGAAGATAAAACGGCTGCTGTGGATACTGGCTGGAACCAGACTGTTGTTAGCACGGAGTGGATACTGGCTGGAACCAGTTAAATAATAAATGAAGCTTGAGAGCGATGCAATATGAATGAAATGTAGAACTTGAGAGCGGAGAAATAATAATACCGGTGGAGAGTGGTAAAGTGTAGAAAGGACACCGGCCCTTTAAGAGAAGCTGTACTCTGCTGGAAGCTGGGCTGGAAGCAGGTAATGTTGTAGCTGGAAACAGATGAATCCACAATGGATCGGAGAGTCAGGCTACACCGCAGGTGGAATGCTGGTGCGGGTCTCTATGGTGGAAGTCTTGAGACAGGAGCTGGAACCTGGAAGACAATCACAGGAGAGAGACAAACAGGAACTAGGTTTGACAACCAAAGCACTGACGCCTTCCTTGCTCAGGCACAGTGTATTTATACCTGCAGCAAGGAAGGGATTGGCTAGGCAATTATGCAGATTATCAATACTGAGAACAGATTGGTGGAAATGATCAGCTGACAGAATCCAAGATGGCTGCGCCCATGCAGACACTTGGAGGGAAGTTTGGTTTGTAATCCATGTGGTAATGAAAACAGTAATGGCGGCGCCGGCCACCGGAGACAGGAGGCGCCAAGCTGACAGGTGCACATCCAACCACGCGGACACAGCGGAGGCCGCGGCTGACGTAATCGCCACTCAGACACTCTGCATGCAGAAGCTCAGGGACGGCGGCGGAGGCCGCGGTAGACGCCATGCCAGGTGTAATATGGCGTTTACTGTGACAGCGTCTCAGAGTGACAGGAGAGGATACAGGAATGTAAATATCAGGATAACAGATGGGATCCGGTCCTGGAGCGCTGAGCCAGCCTTAGGAGACATCTGATGGGTAAGAAATGGCGTCCAGATACCCGGATCGTGACATGTGGATCTGTCAATGGTATGGGAGTCGGAGATCTCTCACTTCTCTAGTGTTGCTGTTAGGGCATTTGGCCTATACAGAAATGAAGTGGCTTCACTGATCAAGAGGCCATTGTTTCCTTTTGCCACCATACGATTTAAATTAAATAATAAATCTGGCAAATTGCATGTTTTATTTTTTATTTTTTTTAGATTTATTGTATTTATTTTGTGTTTTGGTATAATGTTTGTTAATATGAATTTAGAGCAGAAGTTGTCATCAGCTGATATATATATATATATATATATATATATAATTAAACTGTAAGGGTTGTGTGTATACATAGCAATTTTGTTTTTGAGAAATATACTTCTAGGGACTGTTTTTGAACTATGGAGTCTGTCATTCTGTTTGTTTCGGCATCACGCAAAAACTAGTGGATATATTTTATATTGCGCTATTACTATCGTATAGCTTAGTGACCTAGAAGGAAACTGAGGCATGCATGATCTCAATGTGACACCAAAGAGAGGAGCAATAAAGGAAAAACCAGACACTTGCCACTCGACACACTAAAACTTGGTGTTCCGCTCAAGCCTCTGTGGAACTTGATTTCGCCCAAGTTATGCAATGGAGCCCAACTTAAAGTGGCTGCTATGCAGATTGAGGCAGAGATTCTAATGGCATGTGGCACAGGTGAGACTGTGTTTACTCCTTATCCCCAACAATTTTCCTTTTCAACTCAAGTGTCTGCAGTTTCCTGTAAGCATCTGCTTTGCTATGACAATCAATAGTTCACAGGGGCAAACGCTCAGAGCTGCAGATGTAGATCTCAGGACCATCTTCTCCCATGGGCAGCTTTATGCGGCTTGCTCACAAATCATTAGCCCCAAGCATCTTTTTGTGTTAATCCCTGAAGCAAAAATATTGTTTACAAAGAAATTTTGTGATCAATTTGTACAATATAAAATATACACCAAAATGTTAGATGGCACTTCTGTTTTTGCTGACCCTCAATCACTTGCAGGCGAACGTGGGTCAAACTTGCATTAAATCAGTTGGAAACTTGCAAGCAAATGTGACAGGTAGCCAATATGAGTACACTCATAGGTACAGCACTGCAGTCTCCTCTGAGACTATCAAAAGTAATTGCAAGGTGCAATGATTAGTCCACTGTTACTATCAGAGCTATGAAATTGACCTTGGTTTAGAGCGTTTAAGGGTAATTCAATTAGGTGTGAGTTTGCAAAAGGTGTTAAACTCGCACACTTCGCCTATAAATTTGCACACTTCACGTTCATGTGCTCACCCAAGATTCGCACAATTCAATTAACAATAACAATTCGCGCTACTCTTGTGAATTTTGTCCAAAAAGTGAACTGGAAAAATTGCCATACAAAGTGGGAAGATCTTCCTAGACCCCCCAAAAGTGGCAACTATGTTAGCAGAATCATATAGAAGACTGTTAGTGGGCATAAGGAAAGTTCTGTACCTTTTAAAAGGTGTCCAATGACTGATTTGTGCAATTTTATTTTTTTTAAAGTAAAATAATGTAAACAGCTTACAAATTTAATTTAACTACAAATTAATTTAATGAAAAGTGCAAAAAAAGTAGAAAAAGGGTGATTTGGGGTTAATTTATGGCCACTTTCCATTTTTTTTGTTTTCAAATCTAAAAAAAAATATAAAAAGCAATTATTTTTAATTAAAATAAATACTTGAATTACATTTCAGATGCATAAACTAACAATTAAGTTGATTTTGTGTTACTTTGAGGACAAAAACAGGCAAATTTACTCTGAAAAGGGAATGCGAGTTTGGAATTGAATTGCTAATGTAATTTGCAATGCAAATTTCTTGTAAATTCCCCTTACAAGACCAAACTCTCACCTAATTGAAATCCCCCATTAACCCTGAAATTTAAACCGGCATCAATTTTAAAAGCAATTTTGCTTTTAACATGAGTACCATTTCACATTTTGGGGTTAAACATGAGAAGAAGCAGTGGCCTGCTTAGTAAAATTACCACTTGGTCTCAAGGAGTAGAGAAATGCACTATATAAACTTTGATGAAAGTACTTTCTTTAGTTTACAAAGCCACCTACATGAATACAGCTGGAGACATAGGCGTTTCTATGATGAGTGCAGTGTGTGCGGTGCAAACAGGCCCCTGGGTCCAGGGATGCCCACACCACACCCATATATTACACTTATTCTTCCAGAGTCCCACGATGGAGGCCCTGCACTGCGGACCGAAATCACTTGTAAAATGGCTGCTGGATCCATTTTGGAGTGATTTGCGCATGCACATTGGAAATGTCCCTGGGAACAAGGCGCAATAAATCAGAGGCAAAAATAAAACATCAATAAAACAGAGGCAAAAATGTAAACTACATTTTTATTACTGTACTATGTTTACTGTATATTAAACAATAAAAAAGAAGACTTACAGTAATTAAACCTATTGTTTTTATGATATTGTCCCTTAAATGACAAAAGGTCACCTATTCACTTATAAGACATTCAAATATTCATAATTTGGCAATAATCTCCATTTTTGCATTTTCAAAGGAAATTTTTATGACTTTCAGACATCACCAAATTATAAATATAGAAATTGAAGCTTAAAAAGGATTACAGCAATCACACCTATAGATCTAGGGTGACTTACTCTGATTGAAGATCTGACAGCCTCTAGAAAGGTATTCAATAGATGGTATCTGCAATGCTTGACCTAAAGTGGTATCTGAAAGGAGCAGCTACAGAGAAAATCAAAGTTAAAACCAAGATTACTTGCTGGTGATGGTACTGCAATTGACTGACCTTTACATTTAAAAATAGAAATTAGATAAAAAGAAAATGTGTTAACAAAAAAGAAAGAAAACAAACAAAACAAAAAGAAAACATTGATCCATTGTTTCGTTTTTGCCAGATGAGACATCTACTTATTAAGGGATGAAAGTGAGTAAATGTCCTTTCAACATGTGCTGTTA
Source organism: Pseudophryne corroboree (assembly GCF_028390025.1). Taxonomy (NCBI): domain Eukaryota; kingdom Metazoa; phylum Chordata; class Amphibia; order Anura; family Myobatrachidae; genus Pseudophryne; species Pseudophryne corroboree. The sequence goes on from NC_086449.1 coordinate 227,836,982, forward strand.
GTATGGTGGACTGATCAAGAACATAGCTGCGGCAAGAAATGTTTTGCAGGATAAGATACATTTATACCATTTATATTTTATATACTGTATTCAGGAAAGATGTAAAAAGTAAACAGAAACTATGTCCTGGATAGTAAAAAAAATAAAAAATAAAAAAGAATATAATAAAGTTTTATCTAATTTAGAAGTGATAACAGCAACAATACAGACTCACAGATCTATTGGAGTAATCCCACGATGGCCAGGTCAGGGAATCAGGAATATTAAACATGTTTATAAATCCCGATGGGAATTGGGTATTTTTAACATTGTTAATGACCCAGATTCCCTGACAGATCGGCGCTCTTTGCTGGCTGCTGATAAACAGTGCTGTTGGGTTGGGGATTCGTGGCCACTGATGTATGGGGGCCATTAGTTCTTTTTCTCCCTTAGGACTCAAAGGAGATTGATTAATGTATTGATTAATTAATGTAAGAAGCACAAAATAATTTTCCACACTGGTGGTACTAGAAGTACCAGAATTCACGTACTTATTAAAATAATAATATTTCATATGTTAATTAAATGGTCCCTGAATAGTTATTTAATATTATATTGCTTTAGTAATAAAAATATTCTTATTCAATTATTTAGTATTACATTTCCCCCAAGGATAAATTAAATGATTGTACCCCATAAATATATTTATTAATGGTATTGCCACTTCAATACATATTCTGGCTGAACAGATAAATCAAAGTGCATGCACTTTGAGCAATATCGCCAGCAAGAGCCACTTTTACATTTTGGCCAATTTTATTTGTGGTTTTTTTTGTGTTTGTGAACTCCCAGCTTATAACATCTGACAGTTTGGTACCAGAACACTGACAAAAATCATATGCCAAGTTATGACAAGCTGTGTTGATGTTTCTATGATTTTCCAGCGGCTTTAGGGACTATGTATCAACCAGAGATAAATGGTAAAAAAGGTAATGGCAGTGAAAATCCAATGTACATACAGCTTCTCGATATGTACTAGTAAATTTTCTTGTCCATATTGCTCTCTGCGCTAGCTGCACGTGTTTTTTTTTTCCACGCTGCCATAAGCTCCTGTGACAGTGCTAAGTGTTTTAGTTGCTATCAAGCTTTCCTTTGTACTTACTGTCTCCTGACTTCTCCAGGCTGCCATTAACTGCTTTCTTTTGAGTTTTGTAATGCGTTCAGGATATCCATGCGGTCTGTTTTGCATATTGTCAATAAAGTTGTTTTGTATTTAGAGAAAAAAAAAGCACAGTGCAGCTGTACATTCCCAGGAGACCATGCATGCGTTCCACAGATAAACCACGTTCAGCAACAGTGAGGATTCAACCAATCACAACATGTGCAATATTTAATTGGTTAATATTAGAGATGAGCGGGTTCGGTTCTCAGAGAACCGAGCCCCACCGGACTTCACGCCACGAGCCCGGATCTGAGTCAGGCTCGGGTTTTCCCACCTGACTTGGAAACCAGAACGAGGCAAAATGTCATCATCCTACTGTCGGATTCTCGTGGGGGTTGGATTCCATACAAGGAGCCGCGCGTTGCCGCCATTTTCACTCCAGTCTCGGAGAGTGTAGTGAGAGGACGTGTCTCTGTCCTCAGTGTCTGTGTGGGCGGGAATGTGGGGTGGTGATTCCAGTGCTGTCTTGTGTTGCTACTGCTCAATCCAGTGTAGTGTCTTATGCTGCATCAGTCCAGCCAGTCACAGTGGTTGTGTCCTCTGCTGCTATACTGTATGTCCCCAGTGCTGCTGTATAAGTCCCTTGCAGTTTTGCTGTGTTGTCTTGCATCAGACCAGGGGTAGTGTCTTGTGCAGCATCAGTTCAGTGACCAGTCACAGTGGTGGTGTCCTCTGCTGCCATATTTCCGGTGTAGCTGTATAAGTCCCTTTTAGTGGTGCTGTGTTGTCCTGCATCAGACCAGGGGTAGTGTCTTGTGCAGCATCAGTTCACTGATCAGTCACAGTGGTGGTGTCCTCTGCTGCCATATGTAACTGCCGTATAATTCCTGCGATACTGGTATATAATTCCAATGATACTGGCGTATAATTCCTGTCATATTGCCGTATAATTCCTGTGATACTGCCGTATAATTCCTGTGATACTGCCGTATAATTCCCGTGATACAGGCGTATAATTCCAGTAATATTGCCGTATAATTCCTGTGATATTGCCGTATAATTCCTGTGATACTGGCGTATAATTCCTGTGATATTGCTGTATAGTTCCTATGATACTGGCGTACAATTCCTATTATACTGGCGTATAATTCCCATGATACTGCCGTATAATTCCAGTGATATTGCTGTATAATTCCTGTGATACTGGCGTATAATTCCAGTGATATTGCCGTATAATTCCTGTGATACTGGCGTATAATTCCAGGGATATTGCCGTATAAATACTGTGATATTGGTGTATAATTCCTGTGATACTGGCGTATAATTCCAATGATCCTGCTGTAAAATTCCAGTGAACCTGTTTTATAATTCCAGTGAACCTGCTTTATAATTCCAGTGATCCTGCCGTATAATTCCAGTGATCCTGCCGAAAAATTCCAGTGATCCTGCCGTATAATTACAGTGGTACTGGCGTATAAGTACAGTCCAGTGATACTGCCGTATATGTCCAGTGATACTGCCGTATATGGCCATTGATACTGCCGTATATGTCCAGAGATACTGCCGTATATGTCCATTGATACTGCCGTATATGTCCAGCGGTACTGCCATATAATTCCAGTGATCCTGCCGTATAATTCCAGTGATCCTGTCGTATAATTCCAGTGATCCTTCCGTATAACTACAGTGATTCTGCCGTATAATTACAGTGATCCTGCCGTATAATTACAGTAATCCTGCTGTATAATTACAGTGGTACTGGCGTATAAGTCCAGTCCAGTTATACTGCCGCATATGTCCAGTGATAAGGCGTATATGTCCATTGATACTGCTATATATGTCCAGTGATACTGGCGTATATGTCCATTGATACTGCCGCATATGTCCAGCGGTACTGCCATATAATTCCAGTGATCCTGCCGTATAATTCCAGTGATCTTGCCGTATAATTCCAGTGATCCTTCCGTATAATTACAGTGATCCTGCCGTATAAATCCAGTGATCCTGCTGTATAATTACAGTGGTACTGGCGTATAAGTCCAGTCCAGTGATACTGGCGTATATATATATATATATATATATATATATACACTGTTGCAAAGCGGATTACAGAGGCCATAACAACTATGCTGGTGTTGGACGTGCATCCAGTATCTGCCATTAGTGCAGTGGGACTGCAGTGCCAACATTAGATGGGCCAGGTGTTTGTGCCACACACCTGTGTCGCTTAGCTTAGTCATACAGCTACCTCATTGCCCTCTGTTACTTCTTGGCATGATGTGCTGTTTTGGTGCTATTTTTTTAAGTGCCCTCCTGTCTGACACTGCAATGCCACTCCTAGATGGGCCAGGTGTTTGTGCCGCACACTTGTGTCGCTTAGCTTAGTCATACAGCTACCTCATTGCCCTCTTTTACTTCTTTGTATGATGTGCTGTTTGGGGCCTTTTTTTATATCTTCCCTCCTGTCTGACACTGCAGTGCCACTCCTAGATGGGCCAATTGTTTGTGTTGCTTAGCTTAGTCATACAGCTATCTCATTGCACCTCTTTTTCATCTTTGCATCATGTGCTGTTTGGGGCCTTTTTTGGTATCTGCCCTCCTGTCTGATACTGCAGTGCCACTCCTAGATGGGCCAGGTGTTTGTGCCGCACACTTGTGTCGCTTAGCAACCTTGGTGCACCTCTTTTTTATCTTTGCATCATGTGCTGTTTGGGGCATGGAATTTTAAAGTGCTTACCTGTCTGACACTGCCGTATAAGTCCAGGGGTACTGTTGTATTAGTCCAGGGCAGTGTCGGACTGGGGCATGAAGGGCCCACCAGGGAAATGCAGTGGTAGGGGCCCATGCTTAAGGGTGTGGCAATAGTTGGCTAACCTTTATGATAATGTACCAGATTAATAACAGCAATGCACTATAGAAAATACACCATATTCCTGTGAAGTATAATGTAACATATAATGTATAATTAATGTACACTAGGATAGAGTTTGGAACCTAATCCCTAGAGGAGGAGGTGGGCCCACAGACAGAAGAGGTGGGCCCACAGGCAATGGGGCCTACCGGGGGTTTCCCCTGTCCCCCTGTGGGCCAGTCCGAGCCTGGTCCAGGGGTACTGCCGTTTAAGTCCACCAATTGCAGATTTTTTTAAAAATGACAGGGGTATGCAGGAGATGCTGTCAGTGGACTGAAAAATTGCAGGCCACTTTTGACATTCAGCCACTGTATGCCACTACTAGATGGGTCAGGTGGTTGTGTCGCTTAGCTTAGTCATACAGCAACCTCAGTGCACTTCTTTTTCTTCATTGCATCATGTGCTGTTTGGGGCCTATTTTTTAAATCTGTCATCCTGTCTGACACTGCATTGCCACTCCTTGATGGGCCAGGTGTTTGTGCTGCACACTTGTGTCGCTTAGCTTAGTCATACAGCAACCTCGGTGCACCTCTTTTTCTTCTTTGCATCATGTGCTGTTTGGGGCCTATTTTTTAAAGCTGCCATCCTGTCTGACACTGCAGTGCCACTCCTAGATGGGCCAGGTGTTTGTGCCGCTCACTTCGGTAGCTTAGCTTAGTCATACAGCCACCTCGGTGCAACCTTTTGGCCTATAAACAATATTGTGAGGTGTGGGGTGTTCAGATTAGACTGGAAATGAGTGGAAATTAATGTTATTGAGGTTAATAATACAGTAGTATCAAAACTAACCCCAAATTCTGTGATTTTAGCTGTTTTTATCTTTAAAAAAAAAAATCATCCAGATCCAAAACCAAAACCAAAACACGAAAGGGTGGTTTTGGCAAAACCAACCCAAAACCAAAACACGAGTAAGGAATTAGAACCAAAACCAAAACACGAAAACGTGCCTGCCGCACTTTTCTAGTTAATATAATTTGCATATGTTCAGTAACCCCACAGGGATACACCATGTGCCTGTGCTCTTACCGCTGAAAGTGTGACTTACTGTTCACCCCCTGCGTGGTATTAGGTGAAGCAGGAGCTTCTTTTTCTGGGGTCTATTCACAAAGCAGTGAAAAGGGTGGAGAAGTGAAGCAGTGGAGAAGTTGCCCATGGAAACCAATCATCATTGAAGTAACATTAATACTTTGCATAATATGTAATTGTACAGAGCAGCTAATTGGTTGCCAACTTCTCTACAGACTCCGCTCTTTTCGCTGTTTCATGAATAGACCGCTCTATAAGTGCCTAGATAGTACATAGACCCCTTTGGCTCTAATACATTTGGCAAACAAGTCAAAAAAAAACATTGATATGAACAAATTGCAATCTATAACATTTCCCCTATGTCTGCCGTAGTGGGACCTCCATTAATTTTACTGTAATTGTATATGTAACATACATTATATGAAGATAAAAGCACCTTTTGCTAATATCGTGAACAGATGCATGGGGTCATATGTAATAAGATCCCAGTTTTCCTGGAGGTGCAGGATGTTGTTCGAGAATGGCTGTATTTTCAAAGCGGCAATCATTTACATTGGTTTTTCCTATGAAACGATTGCCACTTTCAAAATACAGCCATCTTGGGACAACATCCCACACCTCCGGAAAACTAGCACCCTATTACATATACCCCATGGAGTCTACAGTATTGGTGGTCTACATTGAAGACACCAGCAAGGGGGTTTGTCCTTTGCTGTGCCTGATACACAGGTTGTGACCCTCTGCCAGCGTTCCTATGTACAGGTCTGGTGAACACTAAAAGCACTGAAGGCAGGTAGTGAGATGTGAGGCATACTGGAATGTAGTTGACAGAAATAAATCAGAACTGAGTGGGCAATACAGTATGTTGGGACAGGCAGAACCAGGTAAGAGCAATAGCCAAAATCAGAACCAAGAGATCATGAAAATCTGTACCAAAAGAGTAAGCTGGGAGAATCATCAGACAGACTGTATCAGAACACAGGAGATTTTACTGAGAGTTTTAACCGATGGTAGAGTATAGGTATGGAGTCCAGTACTCTAAAACTGAATAGTGCACAGAGACTTCCTTTTATAGGTAATGTTTCAAAATCGGTGCCAACATGATGTAACTTTTTGGCACACCTGCTCTTTTAAATAGACACAGCAAGGCCACTTGTAGATGGACACAGCACAGTCACTTGTAGATGGCCACAGCACAGCCACTTAATGGACACAGCACAGCCACTTGTAGGTGGACACAGTCGCCAGGTCCTTGGAATCCGAGCCTGGCAGGAGAACCCGAGCCAGGCTTGGATTTACTCGGAAACCAGAAGTTTGGGGGTAACATAGTAACATAGTCGGTGAGGTTGAAAAAAGACTAGTAGTCCATCGAGTTCAACCTGAATTATGGGGGTCATTCCGAGTTGTTCGCTCGCAAGCTGATTTTAGCAGCTTTGCACACGCTAAGCCGCCGCCTACTGGGAGTGAATCTTAGCTTATCAAAATTGCGAACGAAAGATTAGCAAAATTGCGAATAGACACTTCTTAGCAGTTTCTGAGTAGCTCCACACTTACTCGGCATCTGCGATCAGTTCAGTGCTTGTCGTTCCTGGTTTGACGTCACAAACACACCCAGTGTTCGCCCAGACACTCCTCCGTTTCTCCAGCCACTCCCGCGTTTTTCCCAGAAACGGTAGCGTTTTTTCGCACACACCCAAAAAACGGCCAGTTTCCGCCCAGAAACACCCACTTCCTGTCAATCACATTACGATCACCAGAACGAAGAAAAAACCTTGTAATGCCGTGAGTAAAATACCTAACTGCATAGCAAATTTACTTGGCGCAGTCGCACTGCGGGCATTGCGCATGCGCATTAGCGACTAATCGCTCCGTTGCGAGAAAAAAATAACGAGCGAACAACTCGGAATGACCCCCTATATTGCATTCCCTATTCTATTTAGGTTAAAGGCTATATCCTCGTATATCTTTTTCCATTAGAAATTTGTCTAACCCATTTTTAAATGCATTGTCTGAGTCCGCCATTACAACCTTCTCTGACAGTGTATTTCATATTCGTATTCCCCTTACAGTGAAGAATCCCTTACTGCGCTGAGTTCGAAATTTCCTCTCCTCAAGCTTTAGCAGGTGTCTGCGCGTTTTGTGTAGAGGTCTCTTAGACAACTACTCACATGATAGCTCCGCATATTGGGGGTAATTCCAAGTTGATCGTAGCAGGAATTTTGTTAGCAATTGGGCAAAACCATGTGCACTGCAGGGGAGGCAGATATAACATGTGTAGAGAGAGTTAGATTTGGGTGGGTTATTTTGTTTCTGTGCAGGGTAAATACTGGCTGCTTTATTTTTACAATGCAAATTAGATTGCAGATTGAACACACCACACCCAAATCTAACTCTCTCTGCACATGTTAAATCTGCCTCCCCTGCAGTGCACATGGGCCCTCATTCCGAGTTGTTCGCTCGGTAATTTTCTTCGCATCGCAGCGATTTTCCGCTAATTGCGCATGCGAAATGTTCGCACTGCGACTGCGCCAAGTAAATTTGCTAAGAAGTTTGGTATTTTACTCACGGCATTACGAGGTTTTTTCTTAGTTCTTGTGATCGTTGTGTGATTGACAGGAAGTGGGTGTTTCTGGGCGGAAACTGGCCGTTTTATGGGAGTGTTTGAAAAAACGCTGCCGTTTCTGGGAAAAACGCGGGAGTGGCTGGAGAAACGGGGGAGTGTCTGGGCGAACGCTGGGTGTGTTTGTGACGTCAAACCAGGAACGGAACTGACTGAAATGATCGCAGTGGCAGAGTAAGTGTCGAGCTACTCAGAAACTGCTTAGAAATTTCTATTCGCAATTTTGAGAATCTTTCGTTCGCAATTTTGCTAAGCTAAGATTCACTCCCAGTAGGCGGCGGCTTAGCGTGTGCAATGCTGCTAAAAGCAGCTTGCGAGTGAAAAACTCGGAATGAGGGCCATGGTTTTGCCCAACTGCTAAAAAAATTTCCTGCTGCGATCAACTTGGAATTACCCCCACTGCCCCTTTATATATTTGTAAATTTTAATCATATCTCCTCTTAGTGTCTCATTTTTAGTGTAAACATATCTAATCTAGAAAGCATCTCCTTATAGTCCAGTCTCTCCAACTCCTTAATCAATTTGGTAGCTCGTCACTGAACCTTTTCAAGTTCTAATATGTCTCTTTTATAGTGTGGTGCCCAGAATTGTATAGCATTGTGCCCAGAGTTGTCTTGGTTTTCAGGTAATCTGAACCGCTCATCTCTAATTATAGATAACTCTGAGTTTAGCCCCATACACACTGGGCAATATTTTTTATGATATCGCTAATTTTTACCCTTTGGAGCAATATCATTTGTAATATCTGTGTGGTGACTGTTGGTGTGAGACCACTGGGTGCTGAGTGAATTAGTGTCAAAAACAAAGATTTGATAAAATAAATGCTTTATATATCAAATTAAAAACATGTAGGTGTTATAAAGTACAATATAAGAAAATGCAATTATCACAAGGCAAAATTATGCTGAAATCACACAATGCAGATGACAGGTATTTGTCCAAATTAATTTGGATATTGTAGTTATTAATAAAAGTTAACTGTTCTCATAGGTGACAATATTCACCAATATAGGGTCTTTCTTTAAAAAGAAAATAATCACACCCAGTGTGGGGATGTGGTGCCACTGATGGTGTAGGACCAGAGTGTATCCAATTGTAAAACACCCTGCTGGACCCCAACGCTTGTCACCAGGTAGATGCAGAGGTTCTTGTTGACCAGAGTCACTCCTTGCACAATGGGGTGCAGCCGACGCGTTTTGAGCTGTCCTAAGCTTTATATCAAGGCAAAGACGGCAGGTAGCACTCCAGATTCACACCAACCATAGTTATCATTGTTTGTAATATTGTCTATTACGATTTGATCAATGATGTGCCCTCCCGCGGATCGTTGACGAGGTCTTCTGTTGTCTGTACATGCAGCTCAATTTTGAATATGCAGTTGACAATTAGGCACATATGCAGTGTGTATGCCATGAACAACGACAGACAATTTAGTATTGAAACTCAACAACTTGGTAATATTGGACAACTCCTGTATATCACTGGTCATTTGTAAAAATCGTTCAATGTGTACACACAATATCGTTTGTAGGGGAAGTTCAGGGTATTCATTCAAAGGTATCGCTCACAGAGCAATGATGTTTAGTGTGTAACCTGCTTTTGAGTAGCAGTAATTGCTCTCATGTGAGTATAGTTCATTTTGCTAAATGTCGTCTTGTCGTTTCCACTTAACAGACTAAATGGCAGAAATATGTATTTTGGCCTGGGGTGCAGTGAAAAAATGCTAATTCTCTAGTACCCCTTTCACATCGCAATGCCGGCACCACCATAGTCGCAATTACAGAGTCATGGTGCAATAAGAATCATGACTGGGACATAGCTATACCAGGATACAATTTATTTAGGAAGGATAGAATAGGAAGAATAGGAGGAGGGGTAGCAATGTATGTGAAAAAAAGCATAAATGCTACTTTAAATATTGAAGACAAAACTGAGGCCCTTTGGGTCACCATAGAAACTGGGGAGAAGGACATTATTCGCATTGGGGTGATCTATAGACCACCAGGCCAGGGGCAGGATTTGGACAGGAACCTATTATTGGACATCACTAAAATGGCTTTAAAGGAAGAAGTCATAATAATGGGAGACTTTAATTTACCTGATGTAAATTGGGAGGGGTCTTTTGCAAGTTCAGCTACAAGTGGCAAATTTCTACATTCCTTACAGGGAGCATCTCTCAAGCAATTGGTGAGGGAGCCCACTCGCAAAGACTCAATATTAGATTTAATTCTTACTGTTATGAACCACAGGTAGTGGTTCATTCCTATTTTATGTTTATAAGTTGTCTTGCAGGCCAGGATTTCCTGTTGCTCTGTTTAAGAATACTCTTGGTTGCTGCCGCTGGTGAGTCTGTGTAATTGCAGCTTGTTCCCATGTGTTCAGCCTCACCTGGCTGCTAATTGCATCTTGTCAGTTTGGAGTCATGCAACAGGGCAGCTGCATGACATTATTAATTAGACCTCTCTGTTATATGCTGGCTCAGTGCAATTGACAGACTCTGGTGATATTTCTAGGTTTCCAGTCTGCTTGAGTTCTGAGCTTGTACCTGCCAGTTCCTGAGCTCCTGTGTAGCAGTGTCTGTCGAGCTGCTTCCTGTGTTGATTCCTGTGTCAGTCCCTGTGTCAGTCCCTGTGTCGATTCCTGTGTCTGATCCCGTGTCCTGCCATGAAGCATTCCTGTCCAGAAGTCCGGTGGCTTTGCCTATGCCTGGTCGAGTTTCTGGCTTCTTGGTGTCCACCGATCTGTCGTTTGGGATTCTGCCTGTCCTCCAGTTCTGAGAGTCTGTGTCGGCAGCATTGGGGGTTCCTGTCCGTTTGCCAGTATTCGTACCGGTTCCGTGAGTAGCGGCTCTGCCGCGTCCGTCGGCCTAGGCCGCTGTATTCCGTTATTATTTCTGTCACTGGTGTTTTGCAGAGGGTTCTGCTTATGCTGTCACCGCCGGTACACAAAAGTATTGTGTCGGCGTGTGGTCAGCATTTCCTTTGTTGTTCTTTTCCTTTGGCGGCAAGCCGCACATACTTTGGTTTTAGGTTTGTTAGTAGCCCCTGGCCTTGTTGTTTAGTTAGAGGGCCCCTTGTTATCACCCTGTCTCGGTTCACTCTTTGTCTCTCATTAAGACCTGAGGGGGCATCGAAGTTGGGCAGACGTAATCCGCCCTTCAAACGTGGCTGCCATGGGCTCAAGTAACCATAGTCTCACAAGAGTGTACTGACAGCACGGGCGAGACAACGGAGATAGGGCGCCAGGGGCTATTCCCTTTCCATTCCCCTTTCCCAGCATTACGTCCTGGTGCTCTGGACTCGCTTCATAACATCTCCCTTGTTCTGAGCACCAGGAACCTAACATTATCACCAGCCATACCACAAAAAAGAAATAAAACTTTTTTTCTTTTTTGGCCCAGTCTAGAATCCAGTCCTGTCTAGAATTCAGTGTGCAGAATCCAATCCGGTGTTTAGAATCCAGTCTTGTCTAGAATTCAGTGTGCTGAATCCAACCCGGTGTTTAGAATCCAGTCCTGTCTAGAATTCAGTGTGCAGAATCCAGTCCGGTGTTTAGAATCCAGTCCGGTGTTTAGAATCCAGTCCGGTGTTTAGAATCCAGTCCGGAGTTTAAAAAAAAAACAAAAAAAACAGTCCTGTTTTGTTTAGCTTAAAAATTTAGTCTTGCCTTGTCTTGTCTTGTCTAGTTTTAAATCCTCCTATGTCTACTATGCAAGCCCTGCAGGCATCTCTCTCAGCCCTGAACTCTGCTTTCAGTGCTTTGAGACCAGAGCGACTAGAAGTTTTGCAGCAATCCTTAAAGCAACTGCAAAACCTTCTGACTAAAATCTTGCTCATCTTGCCAGAAGTCGTTGAGAGTACATCTATCTCTAAAGAGACTCTTGTTCACAGTATGGTGACAAGAGAACCCTCTGGTTTAATTGAAGAGAAAAGGTTTAAAAGTTTTCTGCGGCCCAGGCTCTCAGAAGAGGAGCGTCTGCGTCGCAGAAACTTAAACTTATGCCTATATTGTGGGGGTTTAGGCCACTATCTGCAGACCTGTGAGTTGCGCAAGCCAAAGTGTGGTGACGAGTCTTGCCCTCTGGCCAAGTTGAGTCAGGATACAAGACCTACTCCTGTCTCTACTGTGGCATAGGTACTTGTCACACAACCCACACTAAAAAGCTCTCTGTCCTATAATTGGGGTCCTTGGGCAAGGGAGCCCCATTATAGATTCAGGAATCAAAAGAGAATGTTTCTCTCCTCTCTTGAGGTTCCTGTTGAAGCAGAGTTGCAAATCCCCGGAGTGGTGCCCGATGCCCAGGTTCCTGGAGTGGTGCCCGATGCCCAGGTTCCTGGAGTGGTGCCCGTTGCCCACATTCCTGGAGTGGTGCCCGTTACCCAGGTTCCTGGAGTGGTGCCCGTTGCCCAGGGTCCTGGAGTCGTGCCCGTTGCTCAGGGTCCTGGAGTGGTGCCCGTTGCCCAGGGTCCTGGAGAGGTGCCCGATGCTCAGGAACTTGGTGCGGTACCCAATGCCCAGAGTGCTGGAGCGGTGCCCGATGCCCAGAGTGCTGAAGCGGTGCCCGATGCCCAGAGTGCTGGAGCGGTGCTCGATGCCCAGAGTGCTGGAACGGTTCCTGTGTCTGATCCCGTGTCCTTTGCCTATGCCTGGTCGAGTTTCTGGCTTCTTGGTGTCCACCGATCTGTCGTTTGGGATTCTGCCTGTCCTCCAGTTCTGAGAGTCTGTGTCGGCAGCATTGGGGGTTCCTGTCCGTTTGCCAGTATTCGTACCGGTTCCGTGAGTAGCGGCTCTGCCACATCCGTCGGCCTAGGCCGCTGTATTCCGTTATTATTTCTGTCACTGGTGTTTTGCAGAGGGTTCTGCTTATGCCATCACCGCCGGTACACAAAAGTATTGTGTCGGCGTGTGGTCAGCATTTCCTTTGTTGTTCTTTTCCTTTGGTGGCAAGCCGCACATACTTTGGTTTTAGGTTTGTTAGTAGCCCCTGGCCTTGTTGTTTAGTTAGAGGGCCCCTTGTTATCACCCTGTCTCGGTTCACTCTTTGTCTCTCATTAAGACCTGAGGGGCATCGAAGTTGGGCAGACGTAATCCGCCCTTCAAACGCGGCTGCCATGGGCTCAAGCAACCATAGTCTCACAAGAGTGTACTGACAGCACAGGCGAGACAACGGAGATAGGGCGCCAGGGGTTCCATTCCCCTTTCCCAGCATTACGCCCTGGTGCTCTGGACTCGCTTCATAACATCTCCCTTGTTCTGAGCACCAGGAACCTAACACTTACAAATGGAGATAGGATATCCGACATATATGTGGGTGAGCACCTGGGATCCAGTGATCATCAAGCAGTATGGTTTAGTATAAAGACAGGATCCAACTCCTGTCACACAAAAATAAAGGTGTTGGATTTTAGAAATGCTGACTTTGCAAAAATCGGGATATGTTTAAGTGATTCATTGGTGGACTGGAGGAACTTGGAAGGAGTGCAGGAGAGGTGGGAAAAACTGAAAAGTGCAATACTAAGTGCAACAGACCTTTGTATCAAAAGGGTTAGTAAAAACACCAGGAAAAGAAAGCCAGTGTGGTTCACAAAAGAAGTAGCAACTTGTGTGAAAGCAAAAAAGATGGCTTTTAGGAAAAATACAAACAGACTCAAAATAATAACGACAAAGAGGTGTATCTTGACAGATGGAAGGATGCTAAGAAACTGATCAGACGTGCAAAGGCAGAAGCTGAGGAGAAAATGGCCCAGTCAGTAGATAAAGGGGGCAAAACTTTTTTTTAAGTATATAAGCGAAAGGAGAAAATCAAATGGAGGAATAATAATACTTAAGACAGAGAGTGAGCATTTGGTGGAGGGAGACAAGGCAATAGCAGATCACCTAAATAATTATTTTTGCTCAGTATTTACTACAGAGGAAGGGATGGGGCCACAGTTAAGTTGCAAGGACATTCATAAAAATAAGGCAGATGAAAGTACATTTACAGAGGAGAAGGTCCTAACAACTTTCAAAACTAAAAGTGGATAAATCAATGGGACCAGTTGGGATACACCCAATGATACTCAAAGAGCTAAAAGATGTGCTGGTTACACCTTTAACAGAATTATTTAACCAGTCACTAAATACAGGTGCTATTCCAGAGGACTGGAAAAGAGCAAATGTAGTTCCACTGCACAAAAGTGGAAGCAAGGAAGAAGCAAGCAACTACATGTAGCCCTGTAAATAATAAATGCTAAGCAGGATATATATAAAGGTAATTGCTCTATGAAGATTACATTAAATATATGTTTATATGTACATATATATATATATATATATATATATATTAGGTGTGTATTGTTTATGTAAATATATGAAATATAATTCAGAGGTATAATATGATACTTGTACTATATAGAGGACTGCTGGTGGTAAATATGTATTATAAACAGTAAATTTGGTTATGGGTGAAGGGGGCCCTGTGGCACCAGCAGGACTATAGAGACTGTTCCAGAAGCCCTCGTGCCGGCTATGGAGTGCCCGGATTGAGAGAGCGAGAGAGAGGAAAGCGCGAGGGTGAAGCGGGAAGATGAGCCGTGTTTTGAGGAGACAGAACTGACAGGAGGGAAGCGGTGAGAGCTGAAGGAGTCATCACTGTGGAGAGCGGTGACGGGAGATGCCCGACCGGGAACCGCCGTGGTAGTGAACCCGGACAACGAGGACGGGACTGCGGCTCAGGAGCAGGTGGAGCACCAATTGACGATAGCCGGAGATCCGAGTGCCAGCACGCTGAGAAGAAGCAGAGGGACCCGAGATGTAGATGGAGAGCGCGGCAGGATGGCTGAGAGAGAGCTAGACGCGCTGACCTGACATAAAAACGGATGCCATAGTAGAGCTGCGGGGAGTATTTGTGAAGGAGGCTGAGAATCGGAGATTGAGGCTACCCGGCAGAGTGATTCCAGGACCGGCAATTTAGCGATTGCAGCTGGCGACAGGGCTCTGAGCAGCACTGAAAAGAGGAGGATCCTAGCGGTGGCTGGGTAGAGCCAGGGGAAGAAGATATTCCCGACCAGCGCTGCAACGGAGATAGAAATACACTGGCGGCATCAGGAGTAGTGTGTTTCACCATCCGATAACGGGAGGAGGATTCGGGGGAGAGATAGAGACTCCCGGTGGGTTTGTGCCCAAATGAACAGTAAGTGAACTAATACACTGCATGGCCTCTACACAGAGAGCATAGTAAAGCATAGATGACAGTTGCTGCGTCACCAAGGGACAGCAAATATCATCCCCACTGCCAGTCTTGATCAGATCACTACTATAGTACTTGCTCTCAACGGGGAACGAAAGTGAGTGAGTGGGCATACCAGTGGGGAGAAGGCAGGGACTGAGACACAGAAGGGGCCTCCTAATGAAGGGGAGTGTGAATATGGAAGTACTGCAAGGAAGGGAATTTCCCATTATTAAAATAGCCAGTCTGAGGGAATGACTATAAGACTATTCTAAGAATAGTGGCTGTTTGTTAAGGAAAGGAAACCTAAGCTACAATATTAAGAAGACTAATGTCACAGTTATATTAAAGTACCTGACCCTTATCAGAAAGTATAATCAACGGGAGTGGAATATATCCTGAACCCTTCTAACCCAATTATTACCTAGTACAGTCATTATACCAAAAGGGAAGACTGATCTCCTCTTCTAAATTCTCTAACTGAGGGGAAGTACTAGACGAAAAGGAACAGCCTCTACTAATGTTAATAAACAAGCAATAGACCATTTGCGTGAAAGGTATGGCATTCCCATTATGCAGCTTAAATAATAATTGACTACAGGGAAGCATTCACATATAATTTGCATCCACTACTAAAAAACCTGATTATATGAATTCCAGTGCCAAGTACCCTGCAATTTTATACTACCCCATTGATTATATGGTATGCTCTGCACTGTCTACTAAGTGAACAACCCTTTCAGTTGAAGAATTGGACTACATTAAGGGTGAAAGTATCCTACGTTCTTGTCTCTACTTAAAGTAGTTGGGGGAGAAAGATCCTAGAGTCGTTCTTTATCCCTTCCACAGGATATATATATCTATTGAGAAATTCCCATTCACAAGTTATGGTGGCCAGTGTGGAATAAAGAGTAGAAGATTTTCAAGTAATCACACTGCCTATTATAAGGAAGGTGGTAAAAACATAATAATCACATTGCCCGGTGATAACGAGGATTATTCTACCAGTACCTAGGTATCTAATTATAGGGACGCCTGTAACTGTACGATCAACCTACCGATACATAATCCTGGGGCTCTCAATAGGCCCTTGATACTTCCCGAACAGTATCCTATTATAACCCTGACAAAGACTATCCTGGAAAAGGTACAAAATGGGGTTCAATTATATGTAACTCTAGTATTAAGGTCCCATACTCACCAGTCCAGTTATCATCAAGTGAAGAATACCTCAGGAGTACAAAAGGTAAAACTGGGCCCCAACAGTGCACCAACGTTAACCAACTGGTATACCCAACACATAAGTTTGATACTGCAGTGTGACTGATAAACCTATAGAAAGTGTATTGAAAATCTATCTGATAATTCTAGTTAAACTAGGTTGTGGTATGGTCTAAAAGGTAATATTTCATGTATATGACTATATATTGTTAAATTATATCTTTGTTTTGCGAGTAACTAAAGTTAGGAAGTGTTTATTCTGTGAAGAAAAGAACACGAGAAGGTATTAAAGTTCTATTAATAAATACTTACCATTTAAAGGGACAGGTGGTCTCATTCATCTGAAGATCTGAACCTGAAACACACACGAAGATACAACAGGTAAATTAAACATCTTAACCAACCCACACGATACAGTAAATATATCACTACTTGCATCAGCTTTCCCAAGCAAGCCTGGGTTGGAAACTATCACTGCTTGGGTGGAGGCACTCCGTCATATGTATTAAGTACCCCCGTGAGGTGAAATAGGGGTTACATTTGGAGGCACTGCTGAGATCCCAAGATTCAGTGGTTGATACCGAAACTATACATTATGGAAGAAATTACCAACGCCGATATCTATAGGTGGTGTAAAGAAAAGGGCGTGGAACCCTTATGCAGCTTTGGGCTAGTTGGAAAACTTTCATTAGCCAGTGATGATGCAGTCATTCGGGCTGTTGTGCAACTATATGGGATTAGTCAACCATGTACTGTTGATCGATGGAAAGGACAAGAGGGAGAAACTTTCGCCATTTTACTTAGTAATAGACTTCCTTTGGATAACACATTACTACCCAGTATGGTGGTGGTTGAAGATGTCCCTGGGCGAAAAGTTCAACTAGTATGGCCTGAAAGTATGGAAGAAGCAGCCACCCCAGGAGACGAGATGGGAAATGATACCACGGCTGCAGGAGACTGTTTTCATATCAATAGTGGGGAGGATCTGACAGAGAATGTGGACGTATCTACTGGGAAAGGAGTGGAAACAATGATGAATAAAATGGTTAGTCAGATGGAGAGATTACATTATGAAGAGGGATATAGAAGACTCAGGATTTTCTCGGGTATTTCCCCTGTGCCTGCGGGTGAGGAAACCTACGATACTTGGAGAGAGGCAGCCATTCAACACTCTGAAGAGTGGCAATGTCCTGAGCATATCAAAAGACAACGTATAGTGGAAAGTCTCCGGGGACCCGCTATGAGGGTGATTCAAGCCACAAGGAGGAGTAAATCTACAGCTACTCTGAAGGATTATCTAGAGGCTTTGGATTTTTCCTATGGCACCATGGAGGATGTAGGGGATTTGATGTCAAGATTACATCGCACCTATCAAGAACCGGGGGAGACTCTAACTCAATATATTTATAGAGTGGATAGATTGATTTATCAAATTGTAGAGAAAGGGGGGATAGATAAGGAGGCGGTAGATGAAAACAGAATGCGACAGGTTCTGAAAGGAGCTCTCACTCTTAATCCAGTGGCACAAAGACTACGGTGTACCCGGTGGTCAGGATCAGCACCAAGTCTCACCGAACTTGTGAAGGAGGTCAATTTAGAAGAAGTGCAAATCGAGAATCGAGACAAGACTATTAAGAGAGTCAAAGCTATTATACCTGCTATCCCTGCCCCCACCTCCACTGTTATGGATGATCGATTGATTAAGTTGTTGGAAGATCAAAATAAAAAAATAGACCAATTGATTGCGTTACAGAGTACAGCGTCATCAAGGCCATACTGGTCATCGGACTCAAACAGAGGAAGGACAAGGGGAAGTGGTAGTCGTGGGAATATACTTTGTTATAATTGTGGACAACCAGGGCATAGATCCTTTGAATGCCCAGTGAGTGGTATGGAGAGGAATGGAAGAATGCCGTTTTACCACCGGTCCAGAGATGAGCAGATGGAAAACCCCAACGGGAGTACTGTGAACCCCTCACAGGCTCCCCAACAATAAATGTTCATGCTATGGGGAGTGCCCAGTGGTCCGATGCTATTCCAGACAGTCTCATGGGACATGCACCATTAATGAAAGCCTTGATAAATGGACAGGAATGTATGGTGTTGTTGGACAGTGGGTCACAAGTGTCCATTGTATTTGAAACATGGTACCGGGAGAATCTGTCAACTGTTCCCATTCAAGCTCTTAGCGGTCTTACAGTATGGGGCCTCAGTGAACAGAAGTACCCGTATTTGGGGTACATAGTTACACAACTTACTTTGGAACTTGGATTAATTACCCGTAATGAGTCTATTCCATTGGTTGCCCTGATTTGCCCTGATTCCCCTGGGGATAATGGCCTCTTGTCTGCTATAGTGGGTACTAATACCAATATGTTTAGAAATTTAAAGCAATGGTGTGATAAACAAGACAGAGGAAATAATGAAGGGATGAGACCATCGATAGAACCAGAAACAGTTCACCGTAACTTCTTGGAAAGTCATCCCGATCGAATGGTTACCCCTTTGTCTACTGGGTCTCCGGGAAATTACAGCCAATTGAATCTGGAAGAGTGTTTTCATGGGAGTGATATTGATCAGACACGAAAAGACCTGCTAATGGAACAGCTCAGGTTAAGGGAAGATGTGTTTTCCAAAAGTGATTGGGACCTAGGGACTGCCACAGGTGTTGAACATCATATCAAATTGACAAATAATACTCCATTCCGAGAGAGATCCAGGAGATTGGCTCCGGCTGATTTCGAAGACGTCAGGAGCCACCTTAGGAATTTGTTGGAAAATAATGTCATCGCTGATTCCGAGAGTCAATATGCTTCACCTATTGTGGTTGCTCGGAAAAAGACTGGAGAAATTCGTCTATGTATAGACTATCGTACTCTGAACAATAGAACCGTGCCTGATCAGTACACAGTACCCAAAGTAGATGAGGCCTTGGATTGCCTTCAAGGGAGCCAGTGGTTCTCTGTTCTTGATCTACGA
This sequence comes from Pseudophryne corroboree, assembly GCF_028390025.1. Lineage (NCBI taxonomy): Eukaryota > Metazoa > Chordata > Amphibia > Anura > Myobatrachidae > Pseudophryne > Pseudophryne corroboree. The sequence goes on from NC_086449.1 coordinate 227,856,087, forward strand.
TGCGGGTACTATCAGATCCCCATGAGTAAGGAGGATAGGGCCAAAACCGCTTTCATCTGCTCTATTGGGTTCTATGAGTTCTTAAAGATGCCCCAAGGAATCAAGGGAGCACCGGCTACTTTCCAACGAACCATGGAACAAACTGTAGGTGACATGTGTTACCGGGAAGTATTAGTGTACCTAGACGATATCATCGTGTTTGGGAAAGATCTAGATGAACACAATGCCCGGTTACTGAAAGTGTTAGATCGTCTACGAGCCCGAGGGTTAAAATTGTCAGCCGAAAAATGTAAATTGTGTAGATCTTCAGTTAAATACTTGGGACATGTGGTGAGTCGGAACGGGATAGCCACAGACCCAGAGAAAGTGGCCACAGTGAAGAAATGGCCCCGACCCACCAACCTTAAAGAATTGAGGTCTTTTCTGGGTTTCTGCGGCTACTACCGGAAATTTGTAGAGCACTATTCCAAAATCGCTAAACCATTGACAGATTTAACAAGAGGATATCCGCCAGTCAATAAAGACCGAAGGAAGAAATCAGATGTAGACATGTCTTACCATAAGCCCAGAGAATTGTTTGGAAACAGGTGGACGGACCAGTGTGAGGAAGCATTTGTTACTCTGAAAGATCGCCTCACTAAATCTCCTGTGTTGGCATATGCTATACCTGATTTGCCTTACGAAGTACACATAGATGCCTCCTTAGACGGGCTTGGAGGAGTGTTGTACCAAACACAAGCGCAACTATTGAGACCCATTGCCTATGTTAGTAGAGGAATTTCCAGTAGTGAAAGAAATTATCCGGTCCACAAGTTGGAATTTCTTGCATTAAAATGGGTGGTTAGTGAAAAATTGCACGACTATCTTTATGGTGCTCAATTCATTGTACAGACGGATAACAATCCACTTACTTATGTACAGACATCTGCTAAACTTGATGCCACTGGACACAGATGGCTTGCAGCTCTCACCAATTATAACTTCACTATCAAATACCGGCCAGGTATTAATAACCAGGATGCCGATGCTCTATCTAGAATGCCTAACTTAGAAACTCCAGGATGTGAATCTGATTGGATTGAAGTACCCGCTGGGGTAGTGAAAGGGCTGTGTCAAAATATTAATGTCACCAGACATCAAGAAGTGGCTGCTGTATATAATATAGGAGCTTCTGAAATAGTTATTCCCCCTGCCTATTGTAGGTTAGGAAGGGATGAACTGCAGGGGTTAGGGTTAATAACATCAGAACAATTGGCGCAAGACCAACGAAATGACCCTAATATTCATCCTATTGTACGAAGACTCGAAGATCATACTTATCAGTTACATCGCTCTCAATTACCAAGGAAGGCACAAGTGTTAATGCGACAGTACCGGAAGTTAACTATTATGAATGGGGTATTATATCGAAAGGTAATTAAGAATGAAGGAGGTACTAAAAAGCAGATCGTATTACCAACCAAGTATAAGCAGATGGTGCTAGAAGCATTGCATGATCACCATGGTCACCTTGGATTTGAGAAAACTCAGGGATTGGTGTCAGATCGTTTCTTCTGGGCTCATATGAATAAGGATATAGAACAATTCTGTAGAACATGCGGAAATTGTATCCTCCGAAAAACATTACCTGTATCTGCCGTTCCATTAGTTAATATCCACAGCACGGGACCTTTGGAGTTAGTATGCATCGATTTTCTCACCTTAGATGGCCCTGGAAGATCAGACTGTCATATTCTTGTGGTAACTGACCATTTCACGAGGTATGCCCAAGCCTACTTAACTGTGAACCAGACTGCGATAACTGTGGCAAGAACCTTGTGGGAGAAATTCTTCATACATTATGGATTGCCAGCAAGAATTCATTCCGATCAAGGTCGAGAATTTGAGAGTAAAGTAATTAGAGAACTGTGTCATTGCTGTGGTATAACTAAATCCCGCACTACCCCTTATCATCCCCAAGGAGACCCTCAGCCTGAGCGATTTAACAGAACGTTATTAAACATGTTAGGTACCTTAGATTCTAAAAGAAAATCCAACTGGCGGAAATATATCGCTCCTTTAGTGCATGCATATAATTGCACTCGAAACGACACTACGGGATACACCCCATATTACCTCATGTTCGGTCGGGAGGCCAGATTACCCATAGATATTTGTTTAGGAACTTATAATAATTCTGGTTCAAAGATATCTCACAGCCAATATGTTAGACAACTTCGTCAACACTTGCGAGAAGCCTATCAAATAGCTGCTGAGGCTGCCCGAAAAATGGGTGACAGAAACAAAGAATATGTCAATAGGCACGTTAAGGAACACCTATTAGAGCCTGGAGATCGAGTGCTGATTAGAGCCCTGGGGGTACCTCGAAAGCAAAAGTTACAGTATAAATGGAAACCTACTCCTTATACAGTATTGAGACAACTCCCTAACATTCCGGTATACCAACTTGCACCAGCAAATGGACAGGGAAGTATGGTAACTTACCATAGAAAACATTTACTCCCTATTGCCCAGGACATTAGGTGGGAGAATACTGTATCGGGTCCTAGGGAAGATACTGAAGCTAAAAGTATTGGTACTCAGGAACTTAACCTTCGAAGCCAGAGACAGGATACTGAGGAGATTGAGGATGACTTTAATGCTGGATATTACTATTGGGATAGTGAGCCGTGGGGATCAGAAACCCAGGTATTGGAGTCATATCCTGGAGAACAAGTAAAAATACCCTCTTCCTACCATGGGGAAAAAAAGGAGAATGTTGGAAGCATTGATGGTAATGGAAATGAATTCAGAAGTGAACTAACTGAAGTTTCTGAACCCATTCATATGGGTGAAAAGGGTGAAGGAGTTATTTCTGAACAAACCCATTTGTCACCTAGGCCTCAACGAGTTAGGAGGGCTCCCAGAATACTTACCTATGACCAGTTAGGAACCCCTAATGAAATTCCCTTGGTATTGCACCCTAACATGATGTTGTCATGGCCATATTTCGGATGGAATGTACCAGGAAATAATTAAACGGAACTCTGGAAAGTATATAGAGGTGGTGAGATACCATTAACTACAAACTTGTGTAAATGTGCTCACCAGGGGGAGAGTGTAGCCCTGTAAATAATAAATGCTAAGCAGGATATATATAAAGGTAATTGCTCTATGAAGATTACATTAAATATATGTTTATATGTACATATATATATATATATATATATATATATTAGGTGTGTATTGTTTATGTAAATATATGAAATATAATTCAGATGTATAATATGATACTTGTACTATATAGAGGACTGCTGGTGGTAAATATGTATTATAAACAGTAAATTTGGTTATGGGTGAAGGGGGCCCTGTGGCACCAGCAGGACTATAGAGACTGTTCCAGAAGCCCTCGTGCCGGCTATGGAGTGCCCGGATTGAGAGAGCGAGAGAGAGGAAAGCGCGAGGGTGAAGCGGGAAGATGAACCGTGTTTTGAGGAGACAGAACTGACAGGAGGGAAGCGGTGAGAGCTGAAGGAGTCATCACTGTGGAGAGCGGTGACGGGAGATGCCCGACCGGGAACCGCCGTGGTAGTGAACCCGGACAACGAGGACGGGACTGCGGCTCAGGAGCAGGTGGAGCACCGATTGACGATAGCCGGAGATCCGAGTGCCAGCACGCTGAGAAGAAGCAGAGGGACCCGAGATGTAGATGGAGAGCGCGGCAGGACGGCTGAGAGAGAGCTAGACGCGCTGACCTGACATAAAAACGGATGCCATAGTAGAGCTGCGGGGAGTATTTGTGAAGGAGGCTGAGAATCGGAGATTGAGGCTACCCGGCAGAGTGATTCCAGGACCGGCAATTTAGCGATTGCAGCTGGCGACAGGGCTCTGAGCAGCACTGAAAAGAGGAGGATCCTAGCGGTGGCTGGGTAGAGCCAGGGGAAGCAGATATTCCCGACCAGCGCTGCAACGGAGATAGAAATTCACTGGCAGCATCAGGAGTAGTGTGTTTCACCATCCGATAACGGGAGGAGGATTCGGGGGAGAGATAGAGACTCCCGGTGGGTTTGTGCCCAAATGAACAGTAAGTGAACTAATACACTGCATGGCCTCTACACAGAGAGCATAGTAAAGCATAGATGAGAGTTGCTGCGTCACCAAGGGACAGCAAATATCATCCCCACTGCCAGTCTTGCTCAGATCACTACTATAGTACTTGCTCTCAACGGGGAACGAAAGTGAGTGAGTGGGCATACCAGTGGGGAGAAGGCAGGGACTGAGACACAGAAGGGGCCTCCTAATGAAGGGGAGTGTGAATATGGAAGTACTGCAAGGAAGGGAATTTCCCATTATTAAAATAGCCAGTCTGAGGGAATGACTATAAGACTATTCTAAGAATAGTGGCTGTTTGTTAAGGAAAGGAAACCTAAGCTACAATATTAAGAAGACTAATGTCACAGTTATATTAAAGTACCTGACCCTTATCAGAAAGTATAATCAACGGGAGTGGAATATATCCTGAACCCTTCTAACCCAATTATTACCTAGTACAGTCATTATACCAAAAGGGAAGACTGATCTCCTCTTCTAAATTCTCTAACTGAGGGGAAGTACTAGACGAAAAGGAACAGCCTCTACTAATGTTAATAAACAAGCAATAGACCATTTGCGTGAAAGGTATGGCATTCCCATTATGCAGCTTAAATAATAATTGACTACAGGGAAGCATTCACATATAATTTGCATCCACTACTAAAAAACCTGATTATATGAATTCCAGTGCCAAGTACCCTGCAATTTTATACTACCCCATTGATTATATGGTATGCTCTGCACTGTCTACTAAGTGAACAACCCTTTCAGTTGAAGAATTGGACTACATTAAGGGTGAAAGTATCCTACGTTCTTGTCTCTACTTAAAGTAGTTGGGGGAGAAAGATCCTAGAGTCGTTCTTTATCCCTTCCACAGGATATATATATCTATTGAGAAATTCCCATTCACAAGTTATGGTGGCCAGTGTGGAATAAAGAGTAGAAGATTTTCAAGTAATCACACTGCCTATTATAAGGAAGGTGGTAAAAACATAATAATCACATTGCCCGGTGATAACGAGGATTATTCTACCAGTACCTAGGTATCTAATTATAGGGACGCCTGTAACTGTACGATCAACCTACCGATACATAATCCTGGGGCTCTCAATAGGCCCTTGATACTTCCCGAACAGTATCCTATTATAACCCTGACAAAGACTATCCTGGAAAAGGTACAAAATGGGGTTCAATTATATGTAACTCTAGTATTAAGGTCCCATACTCACCAGTCCAGTTATCATCAAGTGAAGAATACCTCAGGAGTACAAAAGGTAAAACTGGGCCCCAACAGTGCACCAACGTTAACCAACTGGTATACCCAACACATAAGTTTGATACTGCAGTGTGACTGATAAACCTATAGAAAGTGTATTGAAAATCTATCTGATAATTCTAGTTAAACTAGGTTGTGGTATGGTCTAAAAGGTAATATTTCATGTATATGACTATATATTGTTAAATTATATCTTTGTTTTGCGAGTAACTAAAGTTAGGAAGTGTTTATTCTGTGAAGAAAAGAACATGAGAAGGTATTAAAGTTCTATTAATAAATACTTACCATTTAAAGGGACAGGTGGTCTCATTCATCTGAAGATCTGAACCTGAAACACACACGAAGATACAACAGGTAAATTAAACATCTTAACCAACCCACACGATACAGTAAATATATCACTACTTGCATCAGCTTTCCCAAGCAAGCCTGGGTTGGAAACTATCACTGCTTGGGTGGAGGCACTCCGTCATATGTATTAAGTACCCCCGTGAGGTGAAATAGGGGTTACATACAGACCAGTAAGCCTTACATCAGTAGTAGGGAAAGTAATGGAAAAAACTATTAAAAGAAAGAGTTGTGGAATATCTTAAATCAAACAACTTACAGGATCCAAAACAGCATGGATTTACTGGTGGGAGATCATGCCAAACAAATCTTATTGACTTTTTTGACTCTGTGACAAAAAATAATAGATCAAGGGGGAGCTGTAGATGTAGCATATCTAGACTTTAGTAAGGCATTTGACACTGTCCCACATCGCAGACTGCTAAATAAACTTGAAAGAATGGGGGTGGATTATAAATCAGTTAAATGGATAAGAACCTGGTTGCAGGATAGGAAACAGACAGTTGTAGTGAATGGAGTTCAATCTATGGAGGGAAATGTTACCAGTGGAGTACCCCAGGGACCTGTACTTGGTCCAGTTCTCTTTAATATCTTTGTTGGTGACATTGCAGATGGTATTGAAGGGAAGGTATGCCTTTTGCAGATGATACAAAGATATGCAACAGGGTAGACACACCGGGAGGTGTAAAACAAATTATTGATGACCTAGGTAGGCTTGAGAAAGGGTCAAGAACGTGGCAACTACAGTTTAATGCTAAAAAATGCAAAATCATGCACTTGGGTCTCAAAAACCCAAAGGCTAAATATAGTATCAAGGGTTCTATAATGGAAACTACTGAGGAGGAAAGGTATTTAGGAGTCACTATTTCAAGTGACTTGAAGGCAGGAAAGCAATGCAACAAAGCAATGAGGAAGGCAGGTCAGATGCTTGGTTGCATAGGAAGAGGAATCAGTAGCAGGAAAAAATAAGTGATAATGCCACTGTGTAGGTCATTTGTGCGTCCCCATCTGGAATACTGTGTCCAGTTCTGGAGACCATGGGGGTCATTCCGAGTTGATTGCTCGTTGACGATTTTTGCAACGGAGCAATTAAAGCAAAAATGCGCATGCGCATGGTACACAGTGCGCATGCGCTAAGTTATTTAGCACAAAACTTAGTAGATTTACTCACATCCGAACGAAGAATTTTCATCATTGAAGTGATCGGAGTGTGATTGACAGGAAGTGGGTGTTTCTGGGTGGAAACTGACCGTTTTCTGGGAGTGTGCGGAAAAACGCAGGCATGCCAGCATAAAACGCGGGAGTGTCTGGAGAAACGGGGGAGTGGCTGGCCGAACGCAGGGCGTGTTTGTGCTGTCAAACCAGGAACGAAACGGGCTGAGCTGATCGCAGTGTAGGAGTAAGTCTCGAGCTACTCAGAAACTGCTAAGAATTTTCTATTCGCAATTCTGCTAATATTTAGTTCGCAATTGAGCTAAGCAAAGATACACTCCCAGAGGGCGGTGGCCTAGCGTGTGCAATGCTGCTAAAATCTGCTAGCAAGCGAACAACTCGGAATGACCCCTCTTATCTCCAGAAAGATATAAATACATTTGAGAGTGTACAAAGAAGGGCAACTAAAATGGTGCATGGCCTACATCACAAAACGTACCCGGAAAGGCTGAAAGATCTTAACATGTATAGTTTGGAGGAGAGAAGGGAAAGGGGGGACATGATAGAAACTTTAAAATATATCAAGGGTCTTAACAAAGTTCAGGAGGGAAACATTCTTCAAAGGAAGAGAAGTAATAGAACTCGAGTACATACACTGAGACTGGAGGAGGGGAGGTTCAGGGGAAATTTAAGGAAAAATGACTTCACAGAAAGGGTAGTGGATAAGTGGAATAGCCTCCCATCAGAGGTGGTAGAGGCTAAGACTGTAGAGCAATTTAAACATGCTTGGGATAGGCATATGAATATCCTTACAAAGAATTAAGGTTAAAAAAGGGTTGAGATTGCCTAAAGGATAAAAAAAAGGGGCAGACTAGATGGGCCAAGTGGTTCTTATCTGCAGTCAAATTCTATGTTTCTATGTTTCTATGTTTCTATGTTTCTATGTGGTGCAGGTGGAGCTCAAGCTCTAGGCGCCTGCCTCCGGCAAGGGCGCCGCTTTCCTGCCAGTAGCCGCACACACTGCGCCACCACTGCCTGTAGCATGATAATGACACTGCGCTGCAGGAGTCTGTGGGATGGATGCTCCCCGGCCCCCCCAGGACAATAAAGTTTTCTTTTGTTGCGAGGGCACAGCACGCAATGTCATGACGCCTGCGTGCTGTGATTAATGAACAGGAGGGGCCTCCACTGCATCCGCAGTGACGAGAAGCTGAGCTCGCCTCTGATTGCAGAAAATCCGGGACCAGGGCAGGAGAGGTACAGTGAAGTGGGAGGAGGAAGCCATGGGGAGACGCAGGGGGGCGGAGCAGGCAATCATGTTTAGCCCAGACACGGGGGGACAGTGATGGCAAGACACAGGGGTGGAAACAGCCACATGGAGACCAGACACGGGGCAGCCATGGGGTGGAGACAGCCATGTGGAGACCAGACCCAGGGGGGGGGCAGCCATGCGGAGACACGGGGGAAGCAGCCATGGGGAGACCAGACACGGGGGGAGCCACAGGGGGGATATAGCCATGTGGAGACTAGACACAGGGGGGGCAGCTATGTGGAGACCAGACACGGGGGGCAGTCATGGGGAGACACAGGAGGTGGGAGCAGCCATGGGGAGATGCAGGGTGGTAGGAAGCAGCCATGGGGAGACACAGGGGGGTAGGAGGCAGCCATGGGGAGACACAGGGGGGTAGATGCAGCCATGGGGAGACACAGGAGGGGGTAGGAGGCAGCCATGGGGAGACATGGGGGAGACAGCCATGTGGAGACACAGTGGGGGTAAGAAGCAGCCATGGGAGACACAGGGAGTAGGAAGCAGCCATGGGGAGACACAGGGGGTAGATGGCCATCATAAGGAGGCAGGGGGGTAGGAGGCAGCCATGGGAAAACATGGGGGGGAGGTAGCCATGTGGAGACATGGGGGAGACAGTCATGTGGAGACACAAGGGGGTAAGAAGCAGCCATGGAGAGACATAGGGAGTAGGAAGCAGCCATGGGGAGACACAGGGGGGTAGATGGCAGTCATAGGGAGGCAGCCATGGGGAGACATGGGGGGAGGCAGCTATGTGGAGACATGGAGGAGACACACAGGGGGATGCAGCCATGGGGAGACAAGCTACAGTGGGGGAGGCAGCCATGGAGAGACGCAAGGAGGCAGCCATATAAAGGCACGGGGGAGGCAGCCATGGAGAGACATGAGAGAGGCAGCTGTGGAGAGACACAGGGGTGGCAGCCACGGAGAGACACAGGAGAGGCTGGGAGAGACACAGAGTGAGGGAGAAGCTTAGACACAGGGTGAGGGGGAGGCTGAGAGAGACACGGTAAGGCTGAGAGGGACACAAGGCTGGAGTGACAGGGGGCAGGTGGCTGGAAAGACACGGGGCAGGAGGCTGGGGAGACTAGGTTGGAGTGACAGGGCAGGAGGCTGGATAGACTGGCAGGAGGAGTAACGTGGCAGGAGGCTGGAAAAACAGGCCAGGAGACTTTCGGTGACATGGGGCAGGAGGTGACACAGGGGGCATGAGTTTGTTTGAACATCTGTTGTATGAGGATGACATTGGTTATATTCCTGCAAAAACAGGCATCTTCCGGACCATGGGATCTCTACATCAATAGTGGATACCAAAGACACTGACTGCTTAGGGAGGATCCATTTCTTCAGAGGCTCCCTGTTGCAGAGAAAATATATAGGTAAGGTGTATTTTCATTGCGTACACACAAAGTTGTGATTTTTATAAATGTTTTATTTTAATTACTGGAATTACTATAGTGGGTTGACATATCTAGCCCTCCATGCCCTAGTTCGATACTGACCCTAATATTTGTTATTGTTCCCCTTTAATTCAACCCCACATGCACATTTTGGAGGGGTGGGGGAGAAATAGCACTTACGTGCTCCGGGTGCCGTGGCTACATGCTACACCTCTGGCCGGGTCGCACCCGGGTTATTTGTGCGGTGTGAAAAGGGTATAGGTCACTATGATGTAAAGAAGTTTGGGAACCATTGGGCTATAATATACTCACATATTACTTTTCTGTCCCCTCCTGGGGAGTTCCTGGATGGGAAATAATGGTGCAGGAGTGCCAATTGCATGATTAAGGCCCTGCCCACTTGCACAATGGTGTGAATCTCGGCAGCATGTACATGGGGCTATGATGAGGTGATTCTGGAGAGTTGGCAAATATAGTATGTGTATATTTGCTTGCATTTTTTCCAGATATTTATTGATGCTACTCTGTACAATTACTGCACTTTATGCTTCTGAATTATTCTTTGGTTGGATTGTCCATATGGAATTACGTTGCCAAAAAGGCAGATTGGTAGTGTGAGCTATATAGAATATTTATTTTTCTGGCATTGGTAGCAAATAAAATTGGAAATTCACATGGAGTAAATGGGTCATGGCCAAGCCAGGGAAATAGAGGGCATCAGTAAATGTTACAGTTTATATATAACCTTAGCCCATATGTTTTTTATGTAGTTACACAGTCTGGTCAAATGTATGGAACACATGTCATCAGGTGTCTAAATAGAGAAAGTAAATGTGCTTGGTGGATCTATCTGTAGCCTACTGTACATACCTCTTCATAGATCCATGGGAATTTGTGAAATGCACAATGCACTTGCTGCAAGTTTCTATATGGAGAAAGACATTGGGCCTCATTCTGAGATATCAGTAAATCTATACCTGCCATACCTGAAGTTTAAATTTTGGACCCAGTGCACGCAGATGGTGCATGCCCCAAAAAGGGGTGCAACGTCATGGGTAAAGGGTGTGGTCTCATGAAGCTCCCCTGTTTTCATCACGCTGGGGGCATGCTGGGTTGCCCTTAGGCTTTCCCGACACATCATCTACTCACCTGCTACTCTGCCATCCATGCCAGAAGAAGGAGTGGGGCTCCGGGAACCAGTGGAGTTTGCCCCCTGGGAGCTGCAGCATGGACCACAAATAGCATAGGTTAATACATAACCCTGACTGTACCTTTAATCTTGTTTATAATATCTGCAGGTGTCTTTCAGTCCGCGGGGATCAGCACCATGTATCACAGAAGTCAGCATCTCCTGTATCTGCCCAACCACCAGACATCTGTGTGCAATATGTGTGTCCCTGACCTTAGTGATCTGCGGCCACACTTCCAGTCTTGCTGCAGATACCTTGGATGTTGGGATGTACAAGAAATCTACAGTATATAAGCTAAACACTGTGGGGGAGATTCAAATGTTTGAAAAGTTGGTTGGGTGTCTGTTTTTTCCTGTCTATTAGATAGGAAAAAACAGACTCCCAACTGACTTTTCAAACATTTGAATCTCCCCCTGTACAGTATGTTGCAATGAGTAGCTAGTGATTGGCAACAAGTGCTAAGGCCAATTATAGATACATGTCTTTTGCTAGATTATTGCATACTTCTCTACTTTTGAAAAGTAGTTTCAGGGAGATAATGGGTGTGTCATTCTCTGCCCAAAGGATGTGCCTAAATCCACTTATGGTAATACTGTATCTTTTGCCAGGTGTGTCCTGCAAAGAGTCTGCCATAGCCCCTAAAGAACAGCAGAGAGCAGAGAAATGTGGAGGTGATTACTGTCCTCACTGCCGTGTTGCTGAAGTCTTATAATATCTAACACCTCTCTGTCATATGCTCTCCTCCTGGTGGCCGCTGGCCACAGCTGCAGCTAAAGTGCTCTCATCTCGCCATATTCACGTGTTAGCTGTATGGAAGTGGAGGTGGCAGCAGAGGTGGAAACAGCGGTGGGGCAGGGGTATCTGGGGTTTTTATCTAACGTTCTTGGGGCAGCGGGGGACTAAACCCAGAACTGGGAGTCTCCCTCAGGATATGGGAGGGTAGGCAAGTATGGAATATTGGTGATTTGGTATGTGTTCATAACTTTCAAATGTCAACATGGTCTGACATGTTGTGAATGTTAAACAAAAAAAAAGTCTCCAAGGTGCTTATAATGGAAAATATATAATCAGTGCTTAAAGTGGTCCTAGAGCACAGGTTCTCAAACTCGGTCCTCAGGACCCCACACAATGCATGTTTTGCAGGTCTCCTTACAGAATCACAAGTGAAATAATTAGGTCCACCTGTGGACCTTTTAAAATGTGTCAGTGAGTAATTAATACACCTGTGCACTTGCTGCGTTACCTGCAAAACATGCACTGTGTGGGGTCCTGAGGACCAAGTTTGAGAACCCCTATCCTGGAACTCACATACCCCCCCCCCCCTCCCGGCACCTATGCAATAGGTGGATTGCACGCGCCGGCAATAAAGGTGCGTGGTCTCAAAAAGAAAGGGACGTGGTCTCACAATATCATCCCCGATTCAAATTATGCCGCACAGTACCACAATCTTATTCACATTACACCACATAATAGTGTCCCTTATTCATGTTATGATACACATCAGTGCCCCTTATACACAAAGCCCACAGTAGTAGCACCCCTAATACACATAAAGCCCACAGCAGTTGCATCCCTTATGCAATGCCCACAGTAGTAGTTCCCCTTATGCGATGTCCACTGTAGTGGTAGTGCCCACAGTGGTAGTGCCCCTTATGTAGAGCCCATAGTAGTGGTGCCCCTTATGCAGTGCTCCCAGTAGTAGTGCCCCTTATGTCCCCAGGAGTGATGTCCCTTATGAAGTGCCCCCTATATAATGCCCTCATTAGTAGTGCCCCCAGTAGTAATTTCCCTAGTGGTAATGCCCCTGTGTAGTATTGCCCCCAGTAGTAATGCCCCTGTGTAGTATTGCCCCAAGTAGTAATGTCCCTGTGTAGTATTGCCCCCAGTAGTAATGCCCCTGTGTAATATTGCCCCTTTAGTGGTGCCCCCAATAGCAATGCCCCCTGAAGTATTGCCCCTGTGTAGCAGTGCCCCCAGTAGTAATGCCCCTGTGTAGTATTGCCCCTTTAGTGGTGCCCCCAATAGCAATGCCCCCTGAAGTATTGCCCCTGTGTAGTAGTGCCCCCAGTAGTAATGCCATGTAGTTATGCCGCCATGTAATATTGCCCCCAGTAGTTATGCCCCATGTAGTATTGCCCCCAGTAGTAATGCCCCCAGTAGTTAGTCCCCAGTAGTTTTGCCCCCAGTAGTTTAGCTCCCTGTAGTTTAGCCTCCTGTAGTTAGTCTCCCGTAGTTATGCCCTCAGTAGTTATCCCCCCTGTAATTTAGCCCCCTGCGGTAATGTCCCTGTAGTTTTGCACCCTGTAGATGCACCGCTTACACACACACACACAAAAAAGAATTAAACACAATCCTAACTTTCAGCCCCGCTCCAGTGTCCGCCCGCTGCCCTCTGTCTGGCCGCCCGCTCCTCAGAACTATGGGAGAGATGTCATGACGTCTCTCCCATAGCGCGAACTGCCAGAGCCGGAAGCCGGAGCTCAAGAGTTGCTGTAGGGAGGGAGCCGGGCACTCACTGGTAACACAATCTCAGCGCGCACCCGGCATCTCACTACGGCTCTGGCCAGACATTTGGGGTTAGGTGAGCTGGAGGAGGCGGAACTGGTTCCATCTCCAAATGAAACTGACGGCACACAGTTCTGCCCCATTCTGGCTCACTTTAACCCCTGTATATAATGTATAAGTGTCCTTATACATCTTACCTCAATATGCCACACAGTGGAAGATGCCTGTTGTGAGCTGACAGGCCCTGTGCACCTCTGTTAGCTTCAGGCATCTTTTTTTGCTGAAAATGCATTTAAATTCATATTTACTTTGCAAATAAGATACACAAATGATATGCATCATGCTTATATTCTGTGTGCAACAGTGCCTGTATCTGCATATGAAATGCTATGTTACAGTGTTTTCCCTCGCAGACTAAACTCGCATCACAATGTTTTCCTATGGAAAACATACAACTCGGCCAATGTAATAGGGTGTGAGTTTTAAACTAGCACCCAAAACCTTACCAAAAACTTGCCAATAAATAGACCAGCAAGTTTCACCTCTATTAAACTTGTGGTTAGTGAAGGAACTACAATGTTAATAGGGGTAAACCTTGTGGTTACCATCATGTATGATAAAATGTAGCGGTTTCCACCATAGTCTTCAATGGCGCTTTCCTACCAATTGAAGTCTAGGGGGGAAAGTTTGACTGACAGCCTACTAAGGTGCCTGCTGATTGGCTGGCAGCGCTTCTAATGACAGGAGTCACCTGGGTCCTGCTCATTTGCATAGAGGAAGTATATGTGTTAACACATATACTTCCTCATGTCCGTATTGGTTCAAGTCGTCAGTTTGTTCTTTTTTTAACTCCTGTGATGTCTACTTGGACTAAAGAGGATGTGATCTACACTAGGAATAGGTAGGTATTTTTTACAGGTTACATGTATCTACTGAACAAAAAAAGGACATAAATGGCAACAGTGAATGTAGGTAAGTATGTGTGAGTGTGCAAGGGTGCCTTGTGTTTTTTAAATATCTATTTTACAGGAGGACTATAGGTACCAGTGGACCCTTCAATGCCCTGCATGCTGGTAATTGTGGTTCTCCAAGTAACAGCATATAGAGGAGGCTTGCTGGGACCTGTAGACCCTCATGTAAAAGACAATATTTTTTTTACCAAACTAAAACTAACTAATGGACTATCAACTTGGTTGCCTGGAGGGGGAGACACCTATATTGGTGGGTTCTCACTATCCCAAGGAACCCCAGCCAGGGCTGACTAGTTAGGGGGGTTAATTTTACGGCCAGGGGACCCACATAAGTGTGTCTCCTGGCTGTGGCATTACCTCCATGGCTAGGGAAGCCCGATGCTGGTTTTAAATACAGGGGACCCCTATGTCTTTTTTCCCCTGTATTTTTAAAACTAAGACTGGCTCAAAGAGCCCAGGGATAGTTATGCTCTGGGGGGACCCACGTCATTATTATTATTTTTTTTACATTTAACTATCTCACTGATATGTGCATGCTTCTGTCACACTCACACCTTGTAATGAAATGCACATTCAGAGGCGGATTGGCCAGAGAGCTTGCCAAGAAGATTCCCGGTAGGCTGATGTATCTGTGGGGCCTGTTGTCATGTGGTGCACCCTCCACATGACGGGCAGCCCACCGCACTCAGGGCCTAATTCAGACCCAATTACTGGTACAACAGCAATAGCAACCTGAAGCCCTTTCTGGAGTGCGCTCATGCACCCAGTAAGAACCAGTGAGATGCAAAAGCATCTCACTGGTGCGATTGCCTCTGCCTAACTGACAGGCAGGGGCGGGAAGGGGTGTGCCAATGGTGTTAGAACAACGCAGGCATGTCCACACCATTATGGAGATGGGCTGCAGCGGCTGCATGACATCACATGCAGCCGCTGCGACCCAGAACATGGTGAGTAGCCACCTGCCAGCGCACCTAGGCTGTGCAGGTAGGGAGCTACTTGATGGGTGGTATTAATTTCCCGGGCTGGTTTTCCATCCCAATCTGCCGCTGCTCACATTACAAGGTGTGAGTTTAAAAAACTTACACGGACTCGCATAATGTATTAGTCTTGAACTCGCAAACTCACAGGCTATTACATTTGCTGAGTTGTGGGACAAGCTCGCACCTTCACATTTGTGAGGTCCGAGTTTGTTCTGCACAATAAACTCGGACCCTATTACATTTATTCCCCAAGAATGCACTTTGGATCAGATAAGGAACACTTTAATTTTACCAGAGACTCTAAGAGACTTTAATGCTGTATGTCCCAGAATATCAGGTGGCCACCCAGTAAGTTCATTCGCTCCTACCGTCATGAACTGCATTATTGCATTTCTGGTTGTCTGTGACTGTAGAAACACTGCTGTCACTGGCGGCTCCAGGTACACTCGGGGTATACAAATATAGAGTCCTTTGTCACAAGTAGGGACAGTCTATAAAGTCAGCTTGTATACATTTTAAATGTTTCACTCCCAATCCAGATGCAGTTCTTATTGTTTTCTTTCTATGTTGTGAATGTCGACATCCATCACCACAATTAACAAAAAAACCCACACCTGAGCTGGGCAGTAAAAAGACATATAATTTACACAGGATACATAAAACAATGCTGATATACAGTAGCAGCACACATCGTTACACATTTTAATGCTATGTTGCAACACTAATTAAAACATTGTAACAAACGATCCACACGTACAAATATATACAGTGCAAAATGTGTCATACAAAACTTCACAATAGTTTTTGGTAGAGATCTAAAATTTAAAGACGTTTAGACGGATCAGTAAATGTATGGGAGAGTATCATTTTGATTCATCATTCTACACTAACACAAAATTAATTTGTCCTATACTCAAATAGTGCAGGGTCATAGGGGGTCATTCCAATTTGATCGCACGCTGCAGATTTTCGCAGCACAGCGATCAGGTTACTACTGTGCATGCGTATGCACCGCAATGCGCACGTGCGTTGTATGGGTACAAACAGCATCATTGCTGTGCAAAGCTTCTAGCAACTAATCCATTCGCACAACCGGTCGCAAGGAGATTGACAGGAAGAGGGCGTTTATGGGTGTCAACTGACCATTTTCTGGGAGTGGTAGGGAAACCGCAGGTGTGTCCAAGCATTTGCAGGGCAGGTGTCTGACATCAATTCCGGGACCGGACAGGTTGAAGTGATCACAAGGGCTGTGTAAGTTCAGACCTACTCAGAAACTGAAAAAAACTTTTTCGTCCCGCTTGGCTGCACAAGCGTTCGCACACTTGCAAAGCAAAAATACACTCCCCTAGAGTCTGCTCTGCAAAAAACAGCTAGCGAGCGATCAACTCAGAATGAGGGCCATAGTCCATAATCTGTGTATCACAGTGACCAACCTATGACCAGACATTTTTTACAAGCTTGCCATATTTTGACTAATTTGCATTACATGATCATTGATCATGTTCCACCGTCAATTTGTGACGGCAATTGATCATTTTGTTATTACGATGTGAGTTAGGCTGGATACACAGATTAGGGACTATGACCCCAAGATGATTGAATGAGACCTTGGGTCTACATTGCTTTTGGTGAATATTTATTAGTACTGGGACGGTATAATACCATATTAAGATATGTCCGTGCCTGTAGTTATTGTGAGTGCCAGAACTAGTGCCACACTATTTGAGTGCCAGAACTCTCATGATCCAACTCAGTCCAGGTGAGAAGGCGACAGTCTTTTAACTGGGTCTTATATCATTAAGGTCCATTCTTTAAAACTTTTAATGGTTTTTAAATATTGGAATCAAATTTGCTTGGGATTCATCTTTGGAGAACTGTAGAATAAATGACCTGTGGATCCATAATCACATCTGTGGGAGCTGCGATTCCATTCATCTGCATGTGATGTCCTATTGCATTCTGCCGTGATGCCAAAGAAATAATTTGGGGAAAGTTTACATCTGCCCTTAGGTGAGTTTCCATTCAATGGGGCCCTGTGTTGATTCCGGGTAGATATCTAATCACTATCAAAGCTGTAAGAAACCTTTGCATGCATGTTTTTCATTGTGTTTGATTGAGTCAGGACATCGAGTTATCCCTTGTGTTATGATAGATCCTACAACCGACTAACTACATATCTTGTCTTCTTTTGTTTCTGGGGAGGAGTGCTTAACCCAGAAATATCAAGAGTAGCAGGTCCCAGGAGGATTAATTCACCTCTTTTAAGAGACAGCACCTAGTGGATCACTTTATATTTTTTCTAGAGATGAGCGGGTTCGGTTCCTCGGAATCCGAACCCGCCCGAACTTCATGTTTTTTTTCACGGGTCCGAGCGACTCGGATCTTCCCGCCTTGCTCGGTTAACCCGAGCGCGCCCGAACGTCATCATGACGCTGTCGGATTCTCGCGAGACTCGGATTCTATATAAGGAGCCGCGCGTCGCCGCCATTTTCACACGTGCATTGAGATTGATAGGGAGAGGACGTGGCTGGCGTCCTCTCCATTTAGATTAGAAGAGAGAGAGTGAGATTGATTTGAGACAGAGACACTTGATTTACTGGAGCTTAGGAGTACTGTAGAGAGTGCAGAGTTTAGTAGTGACTGACCACAGTGACCACCAGACAGTGCAGTTTTATTTAATATAATCCGTTCTCTGCCTGAAAAAAACGATACACAGTGACTCAGTCACATACCATATCTGTGTGCACTGCTCAGCCCAGTGTGCTGCATCATCTATGTATATATCTGACTGTGCTCACACAGCTTATAATTGTGGGGGAGACTGGGGAGCAGTGCCAGTTATAGGTTATAGCAGGAGCCAGGAGTACATATTATTAAAATTAAACAGTGCACACTTTTGCTGCAGGAGTGCCACTGCCAGTGTGACTGACCAGTGACCTGACCACACTGACCACCAGTATAGTTAGTAGTATACTATATTGTGATTGCCTGAAAAAGTTAAACACTCGTCGTGTGACTTGTGTGGTGTTTTTTTTTTTATTCTATAAAAAACTCATTCTGCTGACAGACAGTGTCCAGCAGGTCCGTCATTATATAATATATACCTGTCCGGCTGCAGTAGTGATATATATATATATATTTTTTATATCATTATTTATCATCCAGTCGCAGCAGACACAGTACGGTAGTTCACGGCTGTAGCTACCTCTGTGTCGGCACTCGGCAGTCCATCCATAATTGTATACCACCTACCCGTGGTTTTTCTTTCTTTCTTCTTTATACATACATACTACATCTCTTTATCAACCAGTCTATATTAGCAGCAGACACAGTACAGTAGTCCACGGCTGTAGCTACCTCTGTGTCGGCACTCGGCAGTCCATCCATAATTGTATACCACCTACCCGTGGTTTTTTTTTCTTTCTTCTTTATACATACATACTACATCTCTTTATCAACCAGTCTATATTAGCAGCAGACACAGTACAGTACGGTAGTCCACGGCTGTAGCTACCTCTGTGTCGGCACTCGGCAGTCCGTCCATAATTGTATACCACCTACCCGTGGTTTTTTTTTCTTTCTTCTTTATACATACATACTACATCTCTTTATCAACCAGTCTATATTAGCAGCAGACACAGTACAGTAGTCCACGGCTGTAGCTACCTCTGTGTCGGCACTCGGCAGTCCATCCATAATTGTATACCACCTACCCGTGGTTTTTTTTTCTTTCTTCTTTATACATACATACTACATCTCTTTATCAACCAGTCTATATTAGCAGCAGACACAGTACAGTATGGTAGTCCACGGCTGTAGCTACCTCTGTGTCGGCACTCGGCAGTCCGTCCATAATTGTATACCACCTACCCGTGGTTTTTTTTTCTTTCTTCTTTATACATACTACATCTCATTATCATCCAGTCTATATTAGCAGCAGACACAGTACAGTACGGTAGTCCACGGCTGTAGCTACCTCTGTGTCGGCACTCGGCAGTCCGTCCATAATTGTATACCACCTACCCGTGGTTTTTTTTTCTTTCTTCTTTATACATACTACATCTCATTATCAACCAGTCTATATTAGCAGCAGACACAGTACGGTAGTCCACGGCTGTAGCTACCTCTGTGTCGGCACTCGGCAGTCCATCCATAATTGTATACCACCTACCCGTGGTTTTTTTTTCTTTCTTCTTTATACATACATACTACATCTCATTATCATCCAGTCTATATTAGCAGCAGACACAGTACAGTACAATAGTCCATGGCTGTAGCTACCTCTGTGTCGGCAATCGGCAGTCCATCCATAATTGTATACTAGTATCCATCCATCTCCATTGTTTACCTGAGGTGCCTTTTAGTTGTGCCTATTAAAATATGGAGAACAAAAATGTTGAGGTTCCAAAATTAGGGAAAGATCAAGATCCACTTCCACCTTGTGCTGAAGCTGCTGCCACTAGTCATGGCCGAGATGATGAAATGCCAGCAACGTCGTCTGCCAAGGCCGATGCCCAATGTCATAGTACAGAGCATGTCAAATCCAAAACACCAAATATCAGTAAAAAAAGGACTCCAAAACCTAAAATAAAATTGTCGGAGGAGAAGCGTAAACTTGCCAATATGCCATTTACCACACGGAGTGGCAAGGAACGGCTGAGGCCCTGGCCTATGTTCATGGCTAGTGGTTCAGCTTCACATGAGGATGGAAGCACTCAGCCTCTCGCTAGAAAACTGAAAAGACTCAAGCTGGCAAAAGCACCGCAAAGAACTGTGCGTTCTTCGAAATCCCAAATCCACAAGGAGAGTCCAATTGTGTCGGTTGCGATGCCTGACCTTCCCAACACTGGACGTGAAGAGCATGCGCCTTCCACCATTTGCACGCCCCCTGCAAGTGCTGGAAGGAGCACCTGCAGTCCAGTTCCTGATAGTCAGATTGAAGATGTCAGTGTTGAAGTACACCAGGATGAGGAGGATATGGGTGTTGCTGGGGAGGAAATTGACCAGGAGGATTCTGATGGTGAGGTGGTTTGTTTAAGTCAGGCACCCGGGGAGACACCTGTTGTCCATGGGAGGAATATGGCCGTTGACATGCCTGGTGAAAATACCAAAAAAATCAGCTCTTCGGTGTGGAAGTATTTCACCAGAAATGCGGACAACATTTGTCAAGCTGTGTGTTCCCTTTGTCAAGCTGTAATAAGTAGGGGTAAGGACGTTAACCACCTCGGAACATCCTCCCTTATACGTCACCTGCAGCGCATTCATAATAAGTCAGTGACAAGTTCAAAAACTTTGGGCGACAGTGGAAGCAGTCCACTGACCAGTAAATCCCTTCCTCTTGTAACCAAGCTCACGCAAACCACCCCACCAACTCCCTCAGTGTCAATTTCCTCCTTCCCCAGGAATGCCAATAGTCCTGCAGGCCATGTCACTGGCAATTCTGACGAGTCCTCTCCTGCCTGGGATTCCTCCGATGCATCCTTGCGTGTAACGCCTACTGCTGCTGGCGCTGCTGTTGTTGCTGCTGGGAGTCGATGGTCATCCCAGAGGGGAAGTCGTAAGCCCACTTGTACTACTTCCAGTAAGCAATTGACTGTCCAACAGTCCTTTGCGAGGAAGATGAAATATCACAGCAGTCATCCTGCTGCAAAGCGGATAACTGAGGCCTTGACAACTATGTTGGTGTTAGACGTGCGTCCGGTATCCGCCGTTAGTTCACAGGGAACTAGACAATTTATTGAGGCAGTGTGCCCCCGTTACCAAATACCATCTAGGTTCCACTTCTGTAGGCAGGCGATACCGAGAATGTACACGGACGTCAGAAAAAGACTCACCAGTGTCCTAAAAAATGCAGTTGTACCCAATGTCCACTTAACCACGGACATGTGGACAAGTGGAGCAGGGCAGGGTCAGGACTATATGACTGTGACAGCCTACTGGGTAGATGTATGGACTCCCGCCGCAAGAACAGCAGCGGCGGCACCAGTAGCAGCATCTCGCAAACGCCAACTCTTTCCTAGGCAGGCTACGCTTTGTATCACCGCTTTCCAGAATACGCACACAGCTAAAAACCTCTTACGGCAACTGAGGAAGATCATCGCAGAATGGCTTACCCCAATTGGACTCTCCTGTGGATTTGTGGCATCGGACAACGCCAGCAATATTGTGTGTGCATTAAATATGGGCAAATTCCAGCACGTCCCATGTTTTGCACATACCTTGAATTTGGTGGTGCACAATTTTTAAAAAAACGACAGGGGCGTGCAAGAGATGCTGTCGGTGGCCAGAAGAATTGCGGGACACTTTCGGCGTACAGGCACCACGTACAGAAGACTGGAGCACCACCAAAAACTACTGAACCTGCCCTGCCATCATCTGAAGCAAGAAGTGGTAACGAGGTGGAATTCAACCCTCTATATGCTTCAGAGGTTGGAGGAGCAGCAAAAGGCCATTCAAGCCTATACAATTGAGCACGATATAGGAGGTGGAATGCACCTGTCTCAAGTGCAGTGGAGAATGATTTCAACGTTGTGCAAGGTTCTGATGCCCTTTGAACTTGCCACACGTGAAGTCAGTTCAGACACTGCCAGCCTGAGTCAGGTCATTCCCCTCATCAGGCTTTTGCAGAAGAAGCTGGAGACATTGAAGGAGGAGCTAACACGGAGCGATTCCGCTAGGCATGTGGGACTTGTGGATGGAGCCCTTAATTCGCTTAACAAGGATTCACGGGTGGTCAATCTGTTGAAATCAGAGCACTACATTTTGGCCACCGTGCTCGATCCTAGATTTAAAACCTACCTTGGATCTCTCTTTCCGGCAGACACAAGTCTGCTGGGGTTGAAAGACCTGCTGGTGAGAAAATTGTCTAGTCAAGCGGAACGCGACCTGTCAACATCTCCTCCTTCACATTCTCCCGCAACTGGGGGTGCGAGGAAAAGGCTCAGAATTCCGAGCCCACCCGCTGGCGGTGATGCAGGGCAGTCTGGAGCGACTGCTGATGCTGACATCTGGTCCGGACTGAAGGACCTGACAACGATTACGGACATGTCGTCTACTGTCACTGCATATGATTCTCTCAACATTGAAAGAATGGTGGAGGATTATATGAGTGACCGCATCCAAGTAGGCACGTCACACAGTCCGTACTTATACTGGCAGGAAAAAGAGGCAATTTGGAGGCCCTTGCACAAACTGGCTTTATTCTACCTAAGTTGCCCTCCCACAAGTGTGTACTCCGAAAGAGTGTTTAGTGCCGCCGCTCACCTTGTCAGCAATCGGCGTACGAGGTTACATCCAGAAAATGTGGTGAAGATGATGTTCATTAAAATGAATTATAATCAATTCCTCCGCGGAGACATTGACCAGCAGCAATTGCCTCCACAAAGTACACAGGGAGCTGAGATGGTGGATTCCAGTGGGGACGAATTGATAATCTGTGAGGAGGGGGATGTACACGGTGATATATCGGAGGATGATGATGAGGTGGACATCTTGCCTCTGTAGAGCCAGTTTGTGCAAGGAGAGATTAATTGCTTCTTTTTTGGGGGGGGTCCAAACCAACCCGTCATATCAGTCACAGTCGTGTGGCAGACCCTGTCACTGAAATGATGGGTTGGTTAAAGTGTGCATGTCCTGTTTATACAACATAAGGGTGGGTGGGAGGGCCCAAGGACAATTCCATCTTGCACCTCTTTTTTTCTTTTATTTTTCTTTGCGTCATGTGCTGTTTGGGGAGGGTTTTTTGGAAGGGCCATCCTGCGTGACACTGCAGTGCCACTCCTAGATGGGCCCGGTGTTTGTGTCGGCCACTAGGGTCGCTTATCTTACTCACACAGTCAGCTACCTCATTGCGCCTCTTTTTTTCTTTGCGTCATGTGCTGTTTGGGGAGGGTTTTTTGGAAGGGCCATCCTGCGTGACACTGCAGTGCCACTCCTAGATGGGCCCGGTGTTTGTGTCGGCCACTAGGGTCGCTTATCTTACTCACACAGTCAGCTACCTCATTGCGCCTCTTTTTTTCTTTGCGTCATGTGCTGTTTGGGGAGGGTTTTTTGGAAGGGCCATCCTGCGTGACACTGCAGTGCCACTCCTAGATGGGCCCGGTGTTTGTGTCGGCCACTAGGGTCGCTTATCTTACTCACACAGTCAGCTACCTCATTGCGCCTCTTTTTTTCTTTGCGTCATGTGCTGTTTGGGGAGGGTTTTTTGGAAGGGACATCCTGCGTGACACTGCAGTGCCACTCCTAGATGGGCCCGGTGTTTGTGTCGGCCACTAGGGTCGCTTATCTTACTCACACAGCGACCTCGGTGCAAATTTTAGGACTAAAAATAATATTGTGAGGTGTGAGGTATTCAGAATAGACTGAAAATGAGTGGAAATTATGGTTTTTGAGGTTAATAATACTTTGGGATCAAAATGACCCCCAAATTCTATGATTTAAGCTGTTTTTTAGGGTTTTTTGAAAAAAACACCCGAATCCAAAACACACCCGAATCCGACAAAAAAAATTCGGTGAGGTTTTGCCAAAACGCGGTCGAACCCAAAACACGGCCGCGGAACCGAACCCAAAACCAAAACACAAAACCCGAAAAATTTCCGGCGCTCATCTCTAATTTTTTCTAGGTTTTACAGGGAGTGGTGCTCCTGAGCATGGAATGGGCTGCTGTCACAGGGTGCAGGTTGCTAAAACCTTTGTTTTATAATTGTTGTTTGCACTATATCTTGGTATTTAGCTGCCAGTTGAGGACTGTGTAGTCCCACAGAGGACTAAGAAAAACATGCTTTAATGAAATACTTGATAATATTGTTAAGAGAAATATCATGGATGATGATTTAGATGGAGCAATGTTGAAACTAGATAGATTAGGGAAGGTTTGGTGGGAGAGAGTCTCTCTAGAGAAATATTGTGCTGAAAAACTTATACCCATGGGATTAAGAACTGATAAAGTACCATCTTTTGATAGTGACTCACAAGAAATTGAGAGTGAATGGATCAGAATTCTGGACTCCTGTTCCTTTTCCCTTATGGAACTGATCATAAGGGAAAAGGGTAAAGAACTCCAGAAAATAGAAGAGGATATTGAGGTGTACAAAGCATTAGTAGATTAATTCTCTGGGTTGAAGGATTATAAGGATTTGGAGGAAGGAATCGTTAGGAAAATTGAGAAGAATGAGAGAGAATTAAAAGTAAGGAAAAAGAAAAAAAATATTTGAGAGATAAAAAGGACTATGAAACACGTCAACAACATCTGATTACTAAAAAAGAGAAAAGATTTGCAGACGTTAAAAGACCTCAAAGTACAGATAATGGAGAAGTTAGAAATAAAACTCCTAGAACTAAACCTTCCTCTACCTCACATCTACAGGAACAAATTCGGAATTGGGAAATTAAGGAAAATAGACCTGTATGATGGAGAAAATCACCAACTGACAGAGCATTACTGCCTAGAATAGAAGAGGGTTGGAGAAACCAGACATGGGACCAACAGCATAGATTTAGAGACTCACCCAAAAATGGAAATACTGTGAATAAGGATAGGTGGAATATGAGAAATCGTTAGGACCCACTGAGAAGATCAGGGCATTTTTTGGAACCATGGACACCACCTCAGAACAGGTGGTAACCCAAAAGAGAAAAGCTAGGGGAAAGAGAGGGGGAAAACAAACAGTACATCATAATGATAAATATAAAACTAATAAGAGAAAGGGCATACCCACTGACACTGAGGATATAAACCCTAGGACAAATAGTGAAAGTGGTAATATGAATAAAACTACAATTTATAATTTGAGTCAGTTTGAACTTACCGTTCATGAAACAGAGGTGTTAGAGAGGGGACTCAAATTCGCCCCATCCAGTCATGCTGATGACTTTGCGATGGATGCAGATAAACTAGAAGGAGATACATATTCAGTATTCATAAGAAGGGCTGTTTCATAGAAACATTCAAATGACTAGTCAAAGAAGACCTAGGGAGATTGGATTTGAAACCTGTAAGAAACATGAATTTATCCAAAGAAGAATGGTTAGCTTTAAAAACGTAAAGGGAAAACAAACAGTTATTAAACCCACTAATAAGGGGGGCAGTATTGTAATAATGGATGTTGTAGAATAGAATAGTAACTGCAGATGTTACATCGTTGTATACAGTTAAAGACATCAACAGGGTTTGGAAGTAATTAAGTTCTTTTTGGATGGGGAAGATACCAGAGATGATTCTAAGAACTTTGGGGTCATTCCAAGTTGATCGTTCGCTAGCAACTTTTTGCAGCGCTGCGATCAGGTTAAATCTCAGCAAAACTGCGCATGCATATGCACCGCATTGCGCAGGCACGTTGTACGGGTACAAAGAGTATCGGTGCTGGGCGATGGATTTAACGAAGAATCCATTTGCACAGCCGATCGCAAGGTGATTGACAGAAAGAGGGCATTTGTGGGTGTCAACATACCATTTTCTGGGAGTGTTTGGAAGAATGCAGGCATGTCCAAGCTTTTGCATGGCGGGTGTCTGACGTCAATTCCAGGACTAAAAGACTAAAGTGATTGCAGCGGCTGAGTAAGTCCAGAGTAACTCAGAAACTGCAAAAAACTTTTTTGTACTGTCAGCTGCAAAAGCATTCTCACACTCGCAAAGCTAAAACACACTCCCCCATAGGCTGCGACTATCTGATCGCAGCGCTGCAAAAAGTTGCTAGCGAGCGATCAACTCAGAATGACCCCCATTGTCTTGGAGGGTATTGCAATGATCCTTCAGAATAATTTTTACTGGTTTGGAGAGGAGTTCTATTTACAGCTCATGGGCACCGCCAGTGGCACCAGACTGGCACCAAGTTATGCCAGTTTATGTATGGCATGGTGAGAGGCCTGATCAGTATGGAGTGGCCATCTGCTTGGTGCCAGTCTGGTGACATGGTGATGTTATATTGACGATATTGTCTTCATATGGAGTGGAGCTCAGGATTCACTTGATCAATTCTGTTTACACCTCAATAGAAACATTGAGAGTATCACAATTACTTTTGATATCAGTGAAAGCCAAGTTAATTTTCTTGATTTAACAATATATATTGTGGAAAATCAAATTAAAACCAGAAATTATGTAAAAAGCACAGACTGTAATTAATTTATCAATTCAGATAGCAATCAGTACTATAGCTGGCTAAAGATTATCCCTAACAGCCAATTCCAACATTTTAGACGTAATTGTACAGATGTGAAAATATATAAGAAACAAGAAAAAAGACTAGAGGAACAATTTACAGCTAAGGGTTATGAATTTTGATTGGTGGAGAAAGCAAAAGCAATAGGGAAAGACCTTAATAGATCTGTGGTAATCAGTGGGAGACGGACCCCTATTGATAACACAGCAAAAAAACTGGGTGTACCATTTATAGCCAGATATAACAGTGAACATAAACAAATAGAGAAAGTAATCAACAAATATTGGGACATTTTTTTGACGAATGACCCACTTCTACATTGGGCTTAGTTAATATTACTGCATTCTTAGGTAACTACTGCTCCCAGCAGACACTGACACATTGGGCTTAGTTAATATTACAGGTTGAGTATCCCTTATCCAAAATGCTTGGGACCAGAGGTATTTTGGATATCGGATTTTTCCGTATTTTGGAATAATTGCATACCATAATGAGATATCATGGTAATGGGACCTAAATCTAAGCACAGAATGCATTTATGTTTTATATGCACCTTATACACACAGCCTGAAGGTAATTTTAGCCAATATTTTTTATAACTTTGTGCATTAAACAAAGTTTGTCTACATTCACATAATTCATTTATGTTTCATATACACCTTATATACACAGTCTGAAGGTCATTTAATACAATATTTTTAATAACTGTGTGTATTAAACAAAGTTTGTGTACATTGAGCCATCAGAAAACAAAAGTTTCACTATCTCACTCTCGCTCAAAAAAGTCCGTATTTCGGAATATTCCGTATTTTGGATATTTGGATATGGGATACTCAACCTGTACTGCATTCTTAGGTAACTACTGCTCCCAACAGACACTGATACATTGGGTTTAGTTAATATTACTGCATTCTTAGGTAACTACTGCTCCCAGCAGACACTGATACATTGGGCTTAGTTAATGTTACTGCATTCTTAGGTAACTACTGCTCCCAGCAGACACTGATACATTGGGCTTAGTTAATATTACTGCATTCTTAGGTAATTTGAACAAATTTTTAGAACAGTCTGATCTGTTAGTGTTTTGTGATTCTGTGATGGTATGTCTCCCCCTCTGCATCTGTTTGTTTTACATTTATTGCTCTCCTCACTACCCCTCTGTGGGTGATGGGTGGTGAGGTGTGGCCTTAATCAGGGAAAATTCAAACATTTGGTATTTGATCTGCATATTAAGGGATACAAGGCTGATACAGCCTGGCTGACATAGGCCGTGTCATACTTGCCTACCTGACCCTCTCCATGAGAGAGAAAATGCTCTGTTCCTGGACTTTTCTGGTATGATTGCCATCACCTGTGGTGAGCTAGTTAATTCATAAGAAAGGTGTTTCACCACAGGTGACGGCAATCATACATTACCAGGAAAGTCCAGGAACAGAACATTTTCTCCCTCATGGAGAGGGTCAGGTAGGCAAGTATGGGCAGGGTGTAGAAATCAAAGTGTAGAAATATAAGTGTTTGTCAGCCTTTACTTAGCCTTTACTTAAACTGTGCGAAAACTGGAAGGAAACATCAGGCACCTACAACTACCACAAAGAACTTCTTGCAACTTCTAAAGTATGTATATATTACTCTGCAACCCTCACTTTGTGATCACTATGCAAACAATCTATGCTTAGCACCATTTGTAATATCAAGATTCGCATGTAATTATAATACTTGTACTTCAAATTTTAAATATTAATCCATACTTCATGAAGGTTTATGTGGCTGTTTGCCTAGTCCAATACAGTGTAATCATTGGTAGCCTGTATTAATTAGCCATAGTTTTCATTACATGCAATCTAGGTTCAGCTGTCCTGCTCAACGTGCATCCACATTAATAAGGTATTTGTAAATTATCAGCTGAACAACACCACTAATCAAGTATTTGAATGTTCAACTTAAAAAATTGAACATACATTCATGTTCTAGCCTCAATACCTTCTTTCGCAAACACACCACGCACCTCAAATTGTTGTACTTGATTGCACTCCATGGTATTCTCTTCAAAGTAAATACATTGTCTACTCTCCCTGCAACCCACCCCTCTGTACATATTGCTGCCTCAATTATCCACACACCTCTTATTAACACTCATGAGCTATTTACTCATCTTTGTACTTTAACAATAACATCCACAACTGGACACCATATAAAAACATTCACAAACCTCATACAACTATGGACCGAGTTGTTCGCCCGCTAGCTACTTTTAGAAGCCGTGCAAACGCATAGTCGCCACCAACAGGGAAGTGTATATTCGCTTTGCAAGAGTGCGAACGCCTGTGCAGCCGAGCGGTACAAAAACATTTTGTGCAGAACAAGACCAGCCCTGTAGTTACTTATTCTGTGTGATGATTGCTGCAGCTAAGGTACCGGAATTGATGTCATATACCCACCCTGCAAACGTCTGTCCACACCTGCATTTTTCCAAACACTCCCAGAAAACGGTCAGTTGACACCTATAAATGCCCTCGTCCTGTCAATCTCCTTGCGTTCGGCTGTGCAAATGGAATCGTTGCTAGAAGCAGTGCAGAACAACAATGCTCTTTGTACCCGTACGCCGCGCGTGCGCTTTGCGGCTCATACGCATGCATAGTTGTGCCATTTTTTTAAATGATCACTACGCAA
This sequence comes from Pseudophryne corroboree, assembly GCF_028390025.1. NCBI lineage: Eukaryota > Metazoa > Chordata > Amphibia > Anura > Myobatrachidae > Pseudophryne > Pseudophryne corroboree. The sequence goes on from NC_086449.1 coordinate 227,885,115, forward strand.
CGAACAACGGCAGCTAGCGATCAACTCGGAATGAGGGCCTATATCTACTTTTCTCTCTTACTGCTATTAGCTGGTGACATTTCACCTAATCCAGGCCCTAAACACCTGCCCCACTCACATTCACCTGATTCACAGCAATATAGATATACAGCTAACCTCATAAACATCACCCTCCAAATCACTAAAATGTGGCTTATTGAATGCACGCTCTGTTTGTAACAAACTAACATCTGTTCATGACCTCTTCATATCTAACAACTTCAATCTGGTGGCTATTACAGAAACATGGCTCACACAACCAGACACGGCCTCCCCTGCAGCACTGTCACACGGTGCTCTCCACTTCAAACACACCCCCAGGCCTGGTAACTGTAAAGGAGATGGGGTTGGATTATTACTATCCCAATCTTTCGCATACACAGTTCTACAAAAGGTACCATCACTCACATTTACATCATTTGAAGTACAGTCTATCAAAATGTACACTCCTTTTTCTCTGCATGTTGCAGCTATATATCACCCACCTAGGCAACCCAAACAATTTCTAGATGATTTTTTCTGCCTGGCTCCCTAACTTCTTATCTTCTGACATCTCCACCATTATCATGGGAGATTTCAATATTGATATTGATAGTCCAAAATCTGCTGCTCATGCCTCCAATCTACTTTCTCTAACCTCCTCTCTCTGCCTCTCATAATGGCCTGACTCCTCTACTCATCAGGAGAGCCACTGCCTTGATCTAGTATTCACCAGACTATGCTCCATTTCTGAACTCACTAACACCCCTTTCCCTCTCTCAGATCAAAACCTAATCACCTGCATGCTCTTCTCTAATACTTCAAACTCAGTGCCACTGAAATCCTCCAATCCTACTCAAACCTGCAGAAATATTAATGCAATTAATCTTCAAAAACTTTCCACCTCACTGCAACTACAGCTTTCACCTATTTCTGCATACACTTCTCCTAAGATGGCTGTATCACACCTGAACCAGACTCTAGAGATAGCCCTTGACGAAGTGGCTCCATCTACCCATCACACTCCACGTAGACCTAGATGTCAACCATGGCACTCTAAAGTAGCAAGACACCTACAAAAACTGTCACATAAAGTTGAACGCCAGTGGTGTAAATCTCGTATTCCAAGTGACTTCCTCACATATAAGACTGTCTACCATTCTTTTCGTAATGCTCTGGACACTGCCAAACAATCATATTTCCAAAATCTCATCTCTACTTAAGCCTCAAACCCCAAATAACTTTTTAAAACATTAAAATCACTTTTCAACCCTCCTTCACCCAACCCGCCAGCCACTATCAAGGCGCAAGATCTTGCTTCCTACTTCAAGGACAAGATTGACAAGATCCAAGATGAAATGGTATGCTCTTCCTCAACCAGTGATCTACTCAATTCCTTACCTGAACCCTCTCTCACTTTCTCTTCATTTGATCCCACTAATGAAGATGAAGTATCAACACTCTTTCTCATCCTGCTACTCTACTACCTCTCCTCTTGATCCTATACCCTCACAAATAAGTAAATCTTTGTCTCTTGTGCTCATACCAACCTTAACTAACATCTGTAATCTCTCTTTCTCTACTGGTATCTATCCTTCACTGTTCAAGCATACAGTGATTACTCTCATACTGAAAAAACAAAATTCTGACCGTAACTCTCTCTCAAACTACCATCCCATCTCTCAGCTCCCATGTCTCTCCAAGCTACTTGACAGACTTGCCTACACTCGCCTCACTCACTTTCTTAACTCATACAAACTTTTTGGACCCACATCAATCAGGCTTTCGCTCCCAACACTCCACAGAGACAGCACTGACTAAAGTAGTGAATGATCTAGTCACTGCGAAGTCTAAAGGCCATTACTCAGTACTCATTCTTCTAGATCTCTCTGCTGCTTTTGACACTGTTGACCACTCTCTTCTCATACAAACACTGCAGTCCCTGGGTCTTCAGGACACAGCCCTCTCTTGGTTCCTATCCTACCTATCTAATCGCTCTTTCAGTGTCCATTTCACTGAATCCATCTCCTCTTTGCTACTTCTAGCAGTTACCAACCTGATATTTTTATCACTGTTGAGAACTCTATAATCAACCCTACACCACAAGCTTGCTGCCTAGGTGTCATACTTGACTGAGAACTGTCCTTACCTCCCCAAAGCCAATCTGTCTCAAAATCATGTTACATGCATCTAAGAAACATATCCAAAATACGATCATACCTTATGCAAGACATTGCTAAAACCATAATCCATGCTCTCATTATCTCCCGCAATGATTATTGCAATACTCTTCTTACTGGTCTTACAAAGAAGAGACTCTCACCATTACTATCAATTCTGAATGCAGCTGCGAGGCTAATATTCCTTGCTAGATGGTCATCGTCTGCAGATCCACCCTGTCAGTCCCTCCATTGGCTACCGGTATTCTACCGTATTCAATATAAAATACTGTTACTTACATACAAGGCTATTAACCATACTACACCAACATACATCTCTTCGCTTATCTCAAAATATCTCCCAAACTGGCCCCTTCACTCTTCACAAGATCTATATCTCTCATCCACACTCATTACTTGCTCCCATGCACGATTACAGGACTTCCTGCGGCTGTATTCACTCTGTGGAATGCCCTACCACGTCGACTCTCCTCTAGTCTTCAAACCTTCAAGCGTTCCCTGAAAACTCACCTATTCAAACAAGCTTATCAAATTCCAGAACCGATCACATTACCTTCATAACTTTCCTATCCAATGATATCCCCATAGTACAGTACACACATATGCCCCACATATTTTCTTTCTTCACACTCCCGTCCTCCTGACCCTGGTTCATCACTTCTGTGATGTGATATTATGCAGCCCACCAAGAACCTTTGCAATTTGGTGGACAACTACTATATGCAATAGATAGCACCTATCCTCGTGTATTAATGCCTATTTCCCCATAGATTGTAAGCTTGCGAGCAGGGTCCTCCTACCTCTATGACTGTTTTTACGCGGTCTTGTCTTCTAATTGTGTCCAGTTGTTGTAAAGCGCAATGGAATTTGCTGCGCTATATAAGAAACTGTTAATAAATAATAATAATAATTCGCGCTCAAAGTTTGTTTATTGCAAAGCGCAAAATCTCAAAGACAAAGTAGTAAGTAGTGCTATTTAGAGATGAGCGCCGGAAATTTTTCGGGTTTTGTGTTTTGGTTTTGGGTTCGGTTCCGCGGCCGTGTTTTGGGTTCGACCGCGTTTTGGCAAAACCTCACCGAATTTTTTTTGTCGGATTCGGGTGTGTTTTGGATTCGGGTGTTTTTTTCAAAAAACCCTAAAAAACAGCTTAAATCATAGAATTTGGGGGTCATTTTGATCCCAAAGTATTATTAACCTCAAAAAACATAATTTCCACTCATTTTCAGTCTATTCTGAATACCTCACACCTCACAATATTATTTTTAGTCCTAAAATTTGCACCGAGGTCGCTGTGTGAGTAAGATAAGCGACCCTAGTGGCCGACACAAACACCGGGCCCATCTAGGAGTGGCACTGCAGTGTCACGCAGGATGTCCCTTCCAAAAAACCCTCCCCAAACAGCACATGATGCAAAGAAAAAAAGAGGCGCAATGAGGTAGCTGACTGTGTGAGTAAGATAAGCGACCCTAGTGGCCGACACAAACACCGGGCCCATCTAGGAGTGGCACTGCAGTGTCACGCAGGATGGCCCTTCCAAAAAACCCTCCCCAAACAGCACATGACGCAAAGAAAAAAAAGAGGTGCAATGAGGTAGCTGACTGTGTGAGTAAGATAAGCGACCCTAGTGGCCGACACAAACACCGGGCCCATCTAGGAGTGGCACTGCAGTGTCACGCAGGATGGCCCTTCCAAAAAACCCTCCCCAAACAGCACATGACGCAAAGAAAAAAAGAGGCGCAATGAGGTAGCTGACTGTGTGAGTAAGATAAGCGACCCTAGTGGCCGACACAAACACCGGGCCCATCTAGGAGTGGCACTGCAGTGTCACGCAGGATGGCCCTTCCAAAAAACCCTCCCCAAACAGCACATGACGCAAAGAAAAAAAGAGGCGCAATGAGGTAGCTGACTGTGTGAGTAAGATAAGCGACCCTAGTGGCCGACACAAACACCGGGCCCATCTAGGAGTGGCACTGCAGTGTCACGCAGGATGGCCCTTCCAAAAAAACCTCCCCAAACAGCACATGACGCAAAGAAAAAAAGAGGCGCAATGAGGTAGCTGACTGTGTGAGTAAGATAAGCGACCCTAGTGGCCGACACAAACACCGGGCCCATCTAGGAGTGGCACTGCAGTGTCACGCAGGATGGCCCTTCCAAAAAACCCTCCCCAAACAGCACATGACGCAAAGAAAAAAAGAGGCGCAATGAGGTAGCTGACTGTGTGAGTAAGATAAGCGACCCTAGTGGCCGACACAAACACCGGGCCCATCTAGGAGTGGCACTGCAGTGTCACGCAGGATGTCCCTTCCAAAAAACCCTCCCCAAACAGCACATGGCGCAAAGAAAAATAAAAGAAAAAAGAGGTGCAAGATGGAATTGTCCTTGGGCCCTCCCACCCACCCTTATGTTGTATAAACAAAACAGGACATGCACACTTTAACCAACCCATCATTTCAGTGACAGGGTCTGCCACACGACTGTGACTGATATGACGGGTTGGTTTGGACCCCCCCCCAAAAAAGAAGCAATTAATCTCTCCTTGCACAAACTGGCTCTACAGAGGCAAGATGTCCACCTCATAATCATCCTCCGATATATCACCGTGTACATCCCCCTCCTCACAGATTATCAATTCGTCCCCACTGGAATCCACCATCTCAGCTCCCTGTGTACTTTGTGGAGGCAATTGCTGCTGGTCAATGTCTCCGCGGAGGAATTGATTATAATTCATTTTAATGAACATCATCTTCTCCACATTTTCTGGATGTAACCTCGTACGCCGATTGCTGACAAGGTGAGCGGCGGCACTAAACACTCTTTCGGAGTACACACTTGTGGGAGGGCAACTTAGGTAGAATAAAGCCAGTTTGTGCAAGGGCCTCCAAATTGCCTCTTTTTCCTGCCAGTATAAGTACAGACTGTCTGACGTGCCTACTTGGATGCGGTCACTCATATAATCCTCCACCATTCTTTCAATGTTGAGAGAATCATATGCAGTGACAGTAGACGACATGTCCGTAATCGTTGTCAGGTCCTTCAGTCCGGACCAGATGTCAGCATCAGCAGTCGCTCCAGACTGCCCTGCATCACCGCCAGCGGGTGGGCTCGGAATTCTGAGCCTTTTCCTCGCACCCCCAGTTGCGGGAGAATGTGAAGGAGGAGATGTTGACAGGTCGCGTTCCGCTTGACTTGACAATTTTCTCACCAGCAGGTCTTTCAACCCCAGCAGACTTGTGTCTGCCGGAAAGAGAGATCCAAGGTAGGTTTTAAATCTAGGATCGAGCATGGTGGCCAAAATGTAGTGCTCTGATTTCAACAGATTGACCACCCGTGAATCCTTGTTAAGCGAATTAAGGGCTCCATCCACAAGTCCCACATGCCTAGCGGAATCGCTCCGTGTTAGCTCCTCCTTCAATGTCTCCAGCTTCTTCTGCAAAAGCCTGATGAGGGGAATGACCTGACTCAGGCTGGCAGTGTCTGAACTGACTTCACGTGTGGCAAGTTCAAAGGGCATCAGAACCTTGCACAACGTTGAAATCATTCTCCACTGCACTTGAGACAGGTGCATTCCACCTCCTATATCGTGCTCAATTGTATAGGCTTGAATGGCCCTTTGCTGCTCCTCCAACCTCTGAAGCATATAGAGGGTTGAATTCCACCTCGTTACCACTTCTTGCTTCAGATGATGGCAGGGCAGGTTCAGTAGTTTTTGGTGGTGCTCCAGTCTTCTGTACGTGGTGCCTGTACGCCGAAAGTGTCCCGCAATTCTTCTGGCCACCGACAGCATCTCTTGCACGCCCCTGTCGTTTTTTAAAAAATTCTGCACTACCAAATTCAAGGTATGTGCAAAACATGGGACGTGCTGGAATTTGCCCATATTTAATGCACACACAATATTGCTGGCGTTGTCCGATGCCACAAATCCACAGGAGAGTCCAATTGGGGTAAGCCATTCCGCGATGATCTTCCTCAGTTGCCGTAAGAGGTTTTCAGCTGTGTGCGTATTCTGGAAAGCGGTGATACAAAGCGTAGTCTGCCTAGGAAAGAGTTGGCGTTTGCGAGATGCTGCTACTGGTGCCGCCGCTGCTGTTCTTGCGGCGGGAGTCCATACATCTACCCAGTGGGCTGTCACAGTCATATAGTCCTGACCCTGCCCTGCTCCACTTGTCCACATGTCCGTGGTTAAGTGGACATTGGGTACAACTGCATTTTTAGGACACTGGTGAGTCTTTTTCTGACGTCCGTGTACATTCTCGGTATCGCCTGCCTAGAGAAGTGGAACCTAGATGGTATTTGGTAACGGGGGCACACTGCCTCAATAAATTGTCTAGTTCCCTGTGAACTAACGGCGGATACCGGACGCACGTCTAACACCAACATAGTTGTCAAGGCCTCAGTTATCCGCTTTGCAGCAGGATGACTGCTGTGATATTTCATCTTCCTCGCAAAGGACTGTTGGACAGTCAATTGCTTACTGGAAGTAGTACAAGTGGGCTTACGACTTCCCCTCTGGGATGACCATCGACTCCCAGCAGCAACAACAGCAGCGCCAGCAGCAGTAGGCGTTACACGCAAGGATGCATCGGAGGAATCCCAGGCAGGAGAGGACTCGTCAGAATTGCCAGTGACATGGCCTGCAGGACTATTGGCATTCCTGGGGAAGGAGGAAATTGACACTGAGGGAGTTGGTGGGGTGGTTTGCGTGAGCTTGGTTACAAGAGGAAGGGATTTACTGGTCAGTGGACTGCTTCCGCTGTCGGCCAAAGTTTTTGAACTTGTCACTGACTTATTATGAATGCGCTGCAGGTGACGTATAAGGGAGGATGTTCCGAGGTGGTTAACGTCCTTACCCCTACTTATTACAGCTTGACAAAGGGAACACACGGCTTGACAAATGTTGTCTGCATTTCTGGTGAAATACTTCCACACCGAAGAGCTGATTTTTTTGGTATTTTCACCAGGCATGTCAACGGCCATATTCCTCCCACGGACAACAGGTGTCTCCCCGGGTGCCTGACTTAAACAAACCACCTCACCATCAGAATCCTCCTGGTCAATTTCCTCCCCAGCGCCAGCAACACCCATATCCTCCTCATCCTGGTGTACTTCAACACTGACATCTTCAATCTGACTATCAGGAACTGGACTGCGGGTGCTCCTTCCAGCACTTGCAGGGGGCGTGCAAATGGTGGAAGGCGCATGCTCTTCACGTCCAGTGTTGGGAAGGTCAGGCATCGCAACCGACACAATTGGACTCTCCTTGTGGATTTGGGATTTCGAAGAACGCACAGTTCTTTGCGGTGCTACTGCTTTTGCCAGCTTGAGTCTTTTCATTTTTCTAGCGAGAGGCTGAGTGCCTCCATCCTCATGTGAAGCTGAACCACTAGCCATGAACATAGGCCAGGGCCTCAGCCGTTCCTTGCCACTCCGTGTGGTAAATGGCATATTGGCAAGTTTACGCTTCTCCTCCGACAATTTTATTTTAGGTTTTGGAGTCCTTTTTTTTACTGATATTTGGTGTTTTGGATTTGACATGCTCTGTACTATGCCATTGGGCATCGGCCTTGGCAGACGACGTTGCTGGCATTTCATCGTCTCGGCCATGACTAGTGGCAGCAGCTTCAGCATGAGGTGGAAGTGGATCTTGATCTTTCCCTAATTTTGGAACCTCAACATTTTTGTTCTCCATATTTTAATAGGCACAACTAAAAGGCACCTCAGGTAAACAATGGAGATGGATGGATACTAGTATACAATTATGGATGGACTGCCGAGTGCCGACACAGAGGTAGCTACAGCCGTGGACTACCGTACTGTACTGTGTCTGCTGCTAATATAGACTGGATGATAATGAGATGTAGTATGTATAAAGAAGAAAGAAAAAAAAAACCACGGGTAGGTGGTATACAATTATGGATGGACTGCCGAGTGCCGACACAGAGGTAGCTACAGCCGTGGACTACCGTACTGTACTGTGTCTGCTGCTAATATAGACTGGATGATAATGAGATGTAGTATGTATAAAGAAGAAAGAAAAAAAAAACCACGGGTAGGTGGTATACAATTATGGACGGACTGCCGAGTGCCGACACAGAGGTAGCTACAGCCGTGGACTACCGTACTGTACTGTGTCTGCTGCTAATATAGACTGGATGATAATGAGATGTAGTATGTATAAAGAAGAAAGGAAAAAAAAAACCACGGGTAGGTGGTATACAATTATGGACGGACTGCCGAGTGCCGACACAGAGGTAGCTACAGCCGTGGACTACCGTACTGTGTCTGCTGCTAATATAGACTGGATGATACTGAGATGTAGTATGTATAAAGAAGAAAGAAAAAAAAACCACGGGTAGGTGGTATACAATTATGGACGGACTGCCGAGTGCCGACACAGAGGTAGCTACAGCCGTGGACTACCGTACTGTACTGTGTCTGCTGATAATATAGACTGGATGATAATGAGATGTAGTATGTATAAAGAAGAAAGAAAAAAAAAAACACGCGTAGGTGGTATACAATTATGGATGGACTGCCGAGTGCCGACACAGAGGTAGCTACAGCCGTGGACTACCGTACTGTACTGTGTCTGCTGCTAATATAGACTGGATGATAATGAGATGTAGTATGTATAAAGAAGAAAGAAAAAAAAAACCACGGGTAGGTGGTATACAATTATGGACGGACTGCCGAGTGCCGACACAGAGGTAGCTACAGCCGTGGACTACCGTACTGTACTGTGTCTGCTGCTAATATAGACTGGATGATAATGAGATGTAGTATGTATAAAGAAGAAAGGAAAAAAAAACCACGGGTAGGTGGTATACAATTATGGATGGACTGCCGAGTGCCGACACAGAGGTAGCTACAGCCATGGACTACCGTACTGTACTGTGTCTGCTGCTAATATAGACTGGATGATAATGAGATGTAGTATGTATAAAGAAGAAAGAAAAAAAAAACACGGGTAGGTGGTATACAATTATGGACGGACTGCCGAGTGCCGACACAGAGGTAGCTACAGCCGTGGACTACCGTACTGTGTCTGCTGCTAATATAGACTGGTTGATAATGAGATGTAGTATGTATAAAGAAGAAAGAAAAAAAAAACACGGGTAGGTGGTATACAATTATGGACGGACTGCCGAGTGCCGACACAGAGGTAGCTACAGCCGTGGACTACCGTACTGTACTGTGTCTGCTGCTAATATAGACTGGATGATAATGAGATGTAGTATGTATAAAGAAGAAAGAAAAAAAAAACCACGGGTAGGTGGTATACAATTATGGACGGACTGCCGAGTGCCGACACAGAGGTAGCTACAGCCGTGGACTACCGTACTGTACTGTGTCTGCTGCTAATATAGACTGGATGATAATGAGATGTAGTATGTATAAAGAAGAAAGAAAAAAAAAACCACGGGTAGGTGGTATACAATTATGGATGGACTGCCGAGTGCCGACACAGAGGTAGCTACAGCCGTGAACTACCGTACTGTGTCTGCTGCGACTGGATGATAAATAATGATATAAAAAATATATATATATCACTACTGCAGCCGGACAGGTATATATTATATAATGACGGACCTGCTGGACACTGTCTGTCAGCAGAATGAGTTTTTTATTTTATAGAATAAAAAAACACCACACAAGTCACACGACGTGTGTTTAACTTTTACAGGCAGACAGTCAATCACAATACAATATAGTATACTATACTGGTGGTCAGGTCACTGGTCAGTCACACTGGCAGTGGCACTCCTGCAGAAAAAAAGTGTGCACTGTTTAATTTTAATATGTACTCCTGGCTCCTGCTATAACCTAACTGCTCCCCAGTCTCCCCCACAATTAAGCTGTGTGAGCACAGTCAGATATTATACATAGATGATGCAGCACACTGGGCTGAGCACAGATATGGTATGTGACTGAGTCACTGTGTATCGTTTTTTCAGGCAGAGAACGGATTATATTAAATAATATAAAACTGCACTGGTGGTCACTGGTCAGTCACTAGTATAACTAACTAATACTATCAGCAAAATTCTGCACTCTCTGTCTGAGTACTCCTCCTAAGCTCCAGTAAATGAAGTGTCACTGTCTCACTCTGTCACTAGTATAACTAACTAATACTATCAGCAAAATTCTGCACTCTCTGTCTGAGTACTCCTCCTAAGCTCCAGTAAATGAAGTGTCACTGTCTCACTCTCACTCTCCTATCTATTTCTTCTCTAAACGGAGAGGACGCCAGCCACGTCCTCTCACTATCAATCTCAATGCACGTGTAAAATGGCGGCGACGCGCGGCTCCTTATATAGAATCCGAGTCTCGCGATAGAATCCGAGCCTCGCGAGAATCCGACAGCGTCATGATGACGTTCGGGCGCGCTCGGGTTAACCGAGCAAGGCGGGAAGATCCGAGTCGCTCGGATCCGTGTAAAAAATCATGAAGTTCGGGCGGGTTCGGATTCCGAGGAACCGAACCCGCTCATCTCTAGTGCTATTGCTACCCCCTCTATACATATACAGTATGTGAACAATGTAAAATTTAAAGGCTTCTACCAATGTGGCACTTTCAGTATGTGCAGGGTTTCCAAGAGTAAAGAAACAAAAATAGTTCAATATAAATCTATGCAGACAGGACAAACTTATGATATACAGTAGTTGATTTCATTTTGTGTAATACCAAATATTGTATATACCTATTAGAATGCTCATGCAGAAGCCAATATGTAGGCAGAACCACAAGATGGCTTAAAGAGAGATCGGCGGAACATGTTTGTAATGTCCAAAAAGGTGTGAAGAACCATAATGTGTCTCTGCACCTTAAACAAGCCCATAAGTGTGATTTAAAACATTTGATATCTGTGGTATCAAAATGGTTAAACCTAATTGGAGGGTTAATAACAGGAGTAGCAGACAGGCGAGGACAGAAATTAGAACAATATATACATTAAAAAACACTTTGTCCAAAAGGCCTGAATGTCAACTTTGAAATGAAAAGGTTTTTTATAAATGTTTTTTTTTAAATAGATTATTATATTCATCTAATCAATATACTTGTTAATTTATAGTAATTCACTGTGGATCGTATGGATTAACATATTTTTATTTATTTTTTATTTATATGTGTCCGAAAATATACTGTCTGCACGGGTTATTTTTAGGCAGCGGGTAAGGGAGGGTTAGGGTTAGGCAGCAAGCAGGGAGGATTATAGTTAGGCACCACCAGAAAGTGATAGGGTTGGGCAACTCCAAGGGAGGGTTAGGGTAGGGAAAAGATAGGGAAAATCCTCACAACAACCACCATCGCATGGCTAGCGTGACACATGCACAGTGCAATAAATCACCCCACTGCATGCAAAATCAACATTTTGTCTATATCTGAATCAGGGCCATTGTCTTGTCATTTATTTAAAAAAAGAAAAAAAAAAAGAAACTTAGAATTTGAAAGCAGATAAGAACAACCTGGCCCATCTAGTCTTCCATAAACCAGGGCCGAAACTAGGACTTTCGTCACCCGAGGCAAGGCAGTAATTTGGGGTGCGCCACCCCCCACCCCCCAAAAATAAAAAAAAAATAAAAAAAAAATGTCAGACTAAAATAATAGGATTTTAATACCTACCGGTAAATCCTTTTCTCCTAGTCCGTAGAGGATGCTGGGGTCGCTTCAAGAACCATGGGGTATATAGACGGGATCCGCAGGAGACATGGGCACTTTAAGACTTTGAATGGGTGTGAACAGGTTCCTCCCTCTATGCCCCTCCTCCAGACTCCAGTTATAGGAACTGTGCTCAGGGAGATGGACATTTCGAGGAAAAGGATTTTATTGTTAAACTAAGGGTGAGATACGTACCAGCTCACACCACCAAACAAGCCGTACAGCCTGGTATTAAACAGAATTCCAGTCAACGGCAAGAACAAAATCAGCAACAGGCTGACCATAACCACAACACAACCTTTGTGTAACACAAGCAATAACTATTAAACAAGTACTGCAGATAGAGTCCGCACTGGGACGGGCGTCCAGCATCCTCTACGGACTAGGAGAAAAGGATTTACCGGTAGGTATTAAAATCCTATTTTCTCATACGTCCTAGAGGATGCTGGGGACGCTTCAAGAACCATGGGGTTTATACCAAAGCTCCAGAACGTGCGGGAGAATGCGGATGACTCTGCAGCACCGATTGACCAAACATGAGGTCTTCCTCAGCCCGGGTATCAAACTTGTAGAACTTAGCAAAAGAGCCCTCGGGCAGCCGCCCAAGATGAGCCCACCTTTCTCGTAGAATGGGCCTTCACCGATTTTGGTAACGGCAATCCTACCGTTGAATGAGCATGCTGAATCGTATTACAGATCCAGCATGCAATAGTCTGCTTGGAAGCAGGAGCCCCAATCTTGTTGGGAGCATATAGGACAAAAAGAGCCTCCGTTTTCATAAGCTGAGCCGTTCTGGCGACATAGATTTTCAAAGCTCTGACCGGGTCGAGAGACTTCGATTCCGCACTGATGAAGCCGCCGAGGTATTGAAGGCGGGGAAACGCATCTGTACGTCTCCCAGACACACGGGATACAGCTTTCAGATACTACATCCGCTGGCCAGCGTGCTGCAGACCCCATAAAGCTTAAAGAAAGGGGACGGAGTGCTACAAAGTGAGTGTACATGGACTCCAGATAAGGCTGCCGGGAGTAGCTCCAGCCAGGAGGGACACCATCAACTCCGTAAATTAACTGAGGTTATTCTAATTTCCATATTGGCATTTATGGTAAACTAACCTGCTATGAGCATTTGGATGCTGTCTACTAACACTACATGAATATGCATGAACGGTTTGCACTAACCCAGTGAGATTTATCAGCGAAGCCATTAACGCTATCACAGAGCTAAAAGCCGCTTAAAGGTTAAACACTAACTCAATTGCCAACAGGTCTTAGGTGCTTGTTACTAAATATTCTAGGTAGTACTCAGTATCATTGAAATTTATGCAAAGGAGACTTTGTTACAGATCGATCCTGCAGTGCATTTCAGGTGGTACATAGTATCGCTGAAGCATATGTTAAAGAGACTTTGTTGCAGATCAGTCTTGCAGTGCAATTGCCCTGTGTTGGTATATTTTGGTTGTTTTATATACACAATAATTTTAAGAATATGGAATATATGTATATTGTATATGTGTGAATGGTGCTGCCCAGTATCAAATGCAGCTGTTTATCTGTAAAATAGTGGCGTCAGGAGTTTCTGTGTACATTTTTGGCACCACAATAGGTTGGTTCATATGAAACGATGAAACCACTTTTGGTAGAAATTGCTGACGAGTTCTCAACTCCGCTCTATCTACATGGAAGATCAAATAGGGGCTCTTGTGAGACAAAGCCGCTAATTCAGACACCCACCTTGCAGACGCCAAGGCCAACAGCATGACCACTTTCCAAGTGAGGAATTTGAGCTCAACCTTATGCAGAGGTTCAAACCAATGAGATTGCAGGAACTGCAACACCACGTTAAGATCCCATGGTGCCACTGGGGGCACAAAGGGAGGTTGAATGCGCAGTACTCCTTTCACGAAGGTCTGAACTTCTGGAAGGGAGGCCAATTCTTTCTGAAAGGAAATTGAGAAGGCCGAAATTAGTACTTTAATGGAGCCTAACTTTAGGCCCGCATTCACACCTGCTTGCAAAAAATGGAGAAACCGGCCCAGCTGAAATTCTTCCGTAGGAGCCTTCTTGGCTTCACACTAAGACACATATTTTCTCCAAATACGGTGGTAATGCCTCGCCGTTACCTCTTTTCTAGACTGAAGTAGTGTGGGAATGACTTCACTAGGAATACCCTTTCGGGCTAGGATTTGGCGTTCAACCGCCATGCCGTCAAACGCAGCCACGGTAAGTCTTGATACGCGCACGGTCCTTTCTGTAACAGGTCCTCTCGTAGAGGAAGAGGCCAGGGATCTCCTATGAGTAACTCCTGAAGATCCGGATACCAGACCCTCCTTGGCCAGTCTGGAACAATGAGTATTGCCTGAACCCTTGTTCTTCTTATGATCTTTCTCACCTTTGGAATGAGTGGAAGTGGAGGTAAAACATAGACCGACTGAAACACCCACGGTGTCACTAGGGCATCCACCGCTATTGCTTGAGGGTCCCTCGACCTGGAACAATACCTCTGAAGTTTCTTGTTGAGGCGAGATGCCATCATGTCTATTTGAGGAATTCCCCAACGACTTGTCACTTCTGCAAATACCTCTTGATGAAGACCTCACTCTCCTGGATGGAGATCTTGTCTGCTGAGGTAGTCTGCTTCCCAGTTGTTCATGCCTGGAATGAAGACTGCTGACATGTCTTTCCGCCCAGCAAAGAACTTTTGTGGCCTCCGCCATTGCCGCTCTGCTCTTTGTTCTGCCCTGGCGGTTTATGTACGCCACTGCTGTTATGTTGTCCGACTGAATCAAGACGGGCAGACCGCGAAGATGTTCCGCTTGCAGAAGGCCGTTGTAAATGGCCCTTAATTCCAGAATGTTTATGTGGAGACAAGCTTCCTGGCTTGACCATTTTCCCTGGAAATTTTCCCCCTGTGTGACTGCTCCCCAGCCTCGGAGACTTGCATCCGTGGTCACCAGGATCCAAACCTGGATCCCGAACCTGCGTCCCTCTAGGAGGTGAGAACTGTGCAGCCACCACAGGAGAGAGATTCTGGTCCTGGAAGATAGGATTATTTTCCGGTGCATGTGCAGGTGAGACCCGGACCACTTGTCAAACAGGTCCCACTGAAACACCCTGGCATGGAACCTGCCAAACTGAATGGCCTCATAGGCCGCCACCATCTTCCCCAGCAACCGAGTGCATTGATGAATCGACACTCTTGCCGGTTTCAGAAACTGTTTGACCATGTTTTGGATTTCCAGAGCCTTTTTCACTGGAAGAAAGACTCTCTGTAATTCTGTGTCCAGAATCATTCCCAAGAATGACAGCCGTGTTGTCAGAACCAACTGTGATTTTGGCAAGTTTAGGAGCCAACCATGTTGTTGCAGAATTGCCAGGGAGAGCGTAACGTTTTTCAGTAATTGCTCTTTGGATCTCGCCTTTATCAGGAGATCGTCCAAGTACAGGATAATTGTGATTCCTTGCTTGCGCAGGAGAACCATCATTTCCGCCATTACCTTGGTGAAAATCCTCGGAGCCGTGGACAGACCAAACGGCAACGTCTGAAATTGGTAATGACAATCCTGAACAGCAAACCTCAGGTAAGCCTGATGCGGAGGATATATGGGGATGTATAAGTAGGCATCCTTTATGTCGACCGACACCATAAAATCCCCCTCCTCCAGACTGGAGATCACTGCTCGGAGAGATTCCATCTTGAATTTGAATTTTTTTAGATAGAAATTGAGGAATTTTAGGTTCAGAATCGGTCTGACCAAGCCATCTGGCTTCAGGATCACGAACAGGCTTGAACTAAAAGCCTTCTCCCTGCTGTGACGGGGGTACTGTAACAATGACTTGGTTTTGACACAGCTTTTGTATTGCAGCGCATATTACCTCCCTTTCTGGAAGAGAAGCTGGCAAGGCCGATTTGAAAAATCGGTGAGGGGGCACGTCTTGAAACTCCAATTTGTACCCTTGGGCTACTATTTCTAATGCCCAAAGATCCAGGGCCGAGCGAACCCAGACCTGACTGAAGAGTTGGAGACGTGCCCCCACCGGTGCGGACTCCCGCAGAGGAGCCCCAGCGTCATGCGATGTATTTGGCAGAAGCCGGGGAGGACTTCTGCTCTTGGGAACCTGCCACAGCCGGTGACCTTTTTCCCCTTCCTCTTCCTCTAGTAGCAAGGAAGGAAGACCCTCATCCTTTTTTGTAGTTATTGGGCCAAAGGACTGCATCTGATAGTGGGGCGTTTTCTTTTGTTGTGCAGGGACATAAGGTAGAAATGATGACTTACCCGCGGTAGCCGTAGATACCAGGTCAGCGAGGCCGTCACCAAACAAGACACCACCTTTATACGACAGAGACTCCATAGCCTTCTTAGAGTCAGCATCAGCATTCCATTGATGAATCCACAATGCCCTCCTAGCCGAGACTGCCATGGCATTGGCCCTTGAACCCAAAAGGCCAATATCCCTCGCAGCTTCCTTTAGGTAGGCTGCAGCGTCCCTGATATAACCCAGTGTCAATATAATGCTATCCCTATCCAGGGAATCTATATCAGATGACAAGTTATCTGCCCACTTTTCAATAGCGCTACTCACCCATGCCGATGCAACGGCAGGTCTGAGCAGCATACCCGTAGTGACATAAATGGATTTCAATGTATTTTCTTGCTTACGATCCGCAGGATCCTTCAGGGCTGCCGAGTCAGGAGACAGAAGTGCCACCTTTTTGGACAGACGCGATAGAGATTTGTCCACAGTGGGAGTTGACTCCCACATTTCCCTGTCCCCAGAGAGGAACGGATATGCCACCTGAATTCTCTTGGGAATCTGACATTTTTTGTCAGGATTTTCCCAAGCCTTTTCAAAAAGATTGTTCAGTTCATGAGAGCGAGGAAACGTTACCTCAGGTTTCTTTTCTTTAAATATATAGACCCTTGTGTCAGGAACAGCAGGGTCTTCCGTGATATGTAAAACGTCTTTTATCGCCACAATCATGTACTGAATGCTCTTAGCCAGTTT
Source organism: Pseudophryne corroboree (assembly GCF_028390025.1). Lineage (NCBI taxonomy): Eukaryota > Metazoa > Chordata > Amphibia > Anura > Myobatrachidae > Pseudophryne > Pseudophryne corroboree. The sequence continues at coordinate 227,901,978 of NC_086449.1, forward strand.
AGGATTCAATCTGGCATCACAATAGTTGACACTGGAGTCAGAGTCCGTGTCGGTATCTGTATCTGCTATCTGGGTTAATGAACGCTTCTGTGACCCCGAGGGGGTCTGTACTTGTGACAATGCATCCTCCATGGATTTTCTCCATGCTTGGCTCTGAGACTCCGATTTATCTAATCTCTTATGCAATAGAGCCACATTTGCATTCAAACCACTCAACACATGTACCCGATCAGCAGTCGGCGGTGCCGACAAGGTCACTCCCACAGTCTTTTCTGTCCCCACTCCAGCCTCCTCCTGGGAAGAGCAATCAGCCTCAGACATGCCGACACACACGTACCGACACCCACAACCACACTGGGGCTATAGGGGACAGACCCACAGCCAAGCCTGTTAGAGAAACACAGAGGGAGTTTTGCCAGCTCACAACCCAGCGCCTATCCCGGTTCTGAAACGCTTAATATAATGCCTCAGACCTGTTAGCACTTTGAATATTAATAAAACAGCAACAAATTACTTTGCCTCCCCCCCTTGTTTTGCACCCTGTTACTTGTACAGCAGTTTAGTAGGCCAGGACCAGCGTCTCTGCAGCTCTGTGAAGAGAAAATGGCGCTGATTAGAGTTGTGAGGGCTAAGCCACGCCCCCTTAATGGCGCGCTTCAGCCACGCTATTTTCCACAAATGTATACTGGCGGGGGTCTGGTTTTAGTGCCCAGGCACTTTATACCGCTTTTGCCAGTCCTTATTAATGAGGTTATATGCTGCCCAGGGCGCCCCCCGCGCCCTGCACCCTGCAGTGCCGCTGTGTGTGTGGGAGCATGGCGTGCAGCGCGGCTGCTGTGCGCTACCTCAAAGCCATCACTGAAGTCTTCTGATCTTCTTCTACTCACCCGTCTTCTGACTTCTGGCTCTGCAAGGGGGTGACGGCGCGGCTCCAGGAACGAGCATCTAGGCCTACCTAGCGATCAGACCCTCTGGAGCTAATGGTGTCCAGTAGCCTAAGAAGCAGAGCCTTGAAACTCACAGAAGTAGGTCTGCTTCTCTCCACTCAGTCCCACGAAGCAGGGAGCCTGTTGCCAGCAGGTCTCCCTGAAAATAAAAAACCTAGCATAAAGTCTTTTTCAGAGAAACTCAGGAGAGCTCCTCAGTGTGCATCCAGTCTCACTGGGCACAGAATCTAACTGGAGTCTGGAGGAGGGGCATAGAGGGAGGAGCCAGTTCACACCCATTCAAAGTCTTAAAGTGCCCATGTCTCCTGCGGATCCCGTCTATACCCCATGGTTCTTGAAGCGTCCCCAGCATCCTCTAGAACGTATGAGAAATCATATTATCAAAAATTTCAAAAAAAGGGGATACTATTGGACAATATTCCCTTATGTGCCCCAAATGCCCTAAGTGTCAAATGCCATCCCCCCAGCAGCGTGTTCCACTACATTCCCCCCTGTGTGGTCCCCTACATTGCACTGTATCACTGCACTATATCATAACACTATATCACAGCACTACATTCCCCTATCCACTGCACGACATCACTATACTACATCCCCTACATGCTGAACTACACTACATGCCCCTATCCACTGCACTACATACCCTATATTCTACACTACATCACCACACTACATCCCCCTATAGGCTACACTAAATCTCCCCATCTGGGAGGCAAAGCGGAGGTTGATACGGCTAAGTGGGAGCACAGTGCCGATAAAGTCTGTCTTTAAACTCACCATAAAGCTGCTGTAGGGATACTCGGTGACAGCTGGAGGTTGTCTAGGATTTTAGTTTCCACTGTCAAGTGGATAGCTAGCAAAGTGAGTCTTTGATTTCTGTAACATCGGTGACTGCACCTGTTGACAAGCAAAATCCTGGGACAGTGTGTCCTCTCATTGGTGTGTAGCTGGCAGCTTGTTATTGGTTGGTGCTGGGCAGGCAGCCGGGATCATAGCCTGCTGAAAAACACAGCACCAACAGCTCGCTTCTATAGCTAGCACAGTGCACCGCACGCTAGTCGCAGCGCTGCATGACAAAGAAGAGAGTTTGAGGCAGTATCCAACAGAGGAGAGATCCCAGGTACTCAGAGCCAGCTGCGGTCAGACGCATGGGTCTGAGACACTGCCCCAGGAGCTGTCTGCTATCTCATTGGAGAAGCACAGCACTGCCGGTAAAACAAACAAAAAACCCTGCTCCTCTGTAACTCCTTGGCGCCCCCTCAAATCCTACACCCGTGGCACATGCCCCCTCCTAGTTACGGCCCTGCCTAAACACAATTACACACTAAGGTCAGTTTTTATTTTTTGTCAGGAGCCATTTAACCTATCAGTGTATATTTGAATTGTGGGAAGAAACCAGAGTACCCAGATGAAAGTGCAAGCACGGGAAGAATATACAAATGCCAAACAGTTAGGGGCATGGTGATTATCTATCCCATGACCTCAGTACTATGAGGCACTAATGCTAACCATTTCACTATTCATACTGCCCAAAAGAAAGTTTTTCAAAGAAAGTTTTTCAAAGAAAGTTTCCTGCTAACTACTGAGAAATCCGACGTGATGCACTGCTATCTGGTTGCTTTACTTCTCCCCTGGGTGGTATCTGCATGTGCTTTAGTCTAATCACTAAGTGCAGCCAATTATGTGGTTTATGGCACAGCTTCACTATTGGTCAGGAGATGCCACATGTGGCGATTTAAGGATCAGAGTTTCCCATGTGTCTTATAGAGCCCATGAGGAAGGTGTACGCCAGCACCAAAATGTCCATCGTGCCAGACCTCTGCTTGAGGATCTGTATCTCCATGAGTCCAGAGCCAGCCCTAACCAATATGATGCCCTAGGCAAGATTTTGGCTGGTGCCCCCTAGCACCACCGCTGGTTCCGCCTCTGACCTTGCACCTCTTTCCCAGCACCATCACCCCTCACCCATAGCAGTCCTTATTTTGGTGTTTGTACCCCCTATATTTTAAATAGGAACAGTTCGCACATTTGGCGCACAGCCCAAAAAGGGGTGTGTTTTTGCTAGCAAGGGGCATGGCCACACAATAGTAACCCCAATTCTAATTACGCCACACAGTACTGCAACTTTATTCACATTTGATCATGCGATACTGTCCATAATTCATATTACATCTCACAGTAATATTACTTTACCTTATAAACATTACTCCTCACAGTAGAGCCCCTTATTCACATTACATCACACTGAATTGCTCCTTATTCACATTACACCACACCCTATTGCTCTTTATTCATATTAGACAACACAGTAGTGCCCATTTTATATGCAATGCCACATAGTAGAGCACCTTATACACATAATGCCACACATTAGTAATGCATTTATACACATAATTCCACACAGTAATGCCCCTTACACATTATTAATGTCCTTATAAACATAATGTGCCTTACACATTATGACAACCTTTATTAAAGTGCTTTTACACATAATGTCCCTTACATATATCCCACACATTATTAATGCCCTTATACACATAATGACACACATAGTGCCCCCTACACATTTGCTGAACATTATTAGTGCCCCTATACACATAATGATACACATACAGTAGTACCCTGTTACACATATGCCACACATTATTAATGACCTTATACACATGACACACAATTGTGCCCCTTACACATATGTTGCACATTATTAATGCATTTTTACATGACACACATAATGCTCCTTACACATATTCCGAACACTACTGCACAACCAACCCACTCACATGCACACAGCACTCACACTGCCACTAACACTGTGACCTCTGCCTCTGCTTGGATACAGATGTGTCCTCATAAATCTTGCCTCAATGCTAACGTCTGACACCTTTTTTATGAAAATGCATCTTATTTGCACTGCTATGTGGCTACGATGCACAAGCAGATTCTGCTGATTAAAATGATATGCAGCATGCCTATATACTGTGTGAGACTGTGGCTGTATCTGCATAAGAAATGCTACACACAGAATATAGGCAGAATATAGGCATGCCGCATATCATTTTAATCAGCAAAAGCTGCTGATGCCCCTAGGCATATCAAATGCCCTAGGCAATTGCCTAGTTTGCCTATGCCTATGGCCGGCTCTGCATGAGTCAGTAAGAAGTACCTTCAATAACCATGTGGGAATCCTGCTTGCATTGAATAAATGATAAATGATGGTCTTCTCCACCTCCATTTTGGAGTTTAGGATACATTTTAAACTGTCCATTATGTTTGGCTCTGCTACATATGTGGTTTGGAAATTGTTGCTTTTTGTGATTTGGAAATTGTTTATTTTAGTGTGCGTGTACTCTGTTGCAAACTGTTTCCAATTCGTTTTGGACAAATATCTACTTGCCAACTTTGAAATCTTCCCCACCTGGAGAGTTCCCTGGGAGAGAGACCCAGATAATCACTGAGGGGGCAGGACCATGCATCTCTCATCATTAGGCTGTCATGATCCATGGCAGTACCACTCTTCTCCCACTGGGGTTGTTCTTCCTTGTAGTTCAATTTCAGTTTGTCTGTCTGCATCTACTAATTGTATGACTCAGAACTCAAATAAACAGCAGTCAACATGATAAGGCATCAATCTCTCCTGGGCTAAATACTGTACCGCATTGCGATGCTCCAATATCACAGTGACAGGTTTGGGCATATACAGATCCTTTTAAAGAACGAAGTACAGATGGAGCAACGCTCATTTTGGCTTCCCTGCTGCACCTAGGTGCACCATGGGTTATTAGCATAAGCCTTTCATCTATTGTTTTCAGCTGCAGTACAATACAGAGAGAACAATACAGCGGGGGATTAAGTCTGACTACTCTGGCTCAGTTAATCCTATTATAGGCAAAAATGAAGAGGGCTCCACCTGTAAACTACCTGCTCTTGCAGTGTATATCTTGTCTGCAACTGCAGTGCCACTCCTAGATGGGCCAGGTGTTTGTGCCGCACACTTGTGTCGCTTAGCTTAGTCATACAGCCACCTCGGTGCAACTTTTAGGCCTAAACACAATATTGGGAAGTGTGCGGTGTTCAGAATAGACTAGAAATGAGTGGAAATGATTGTTATTGAGGTTAATAATACCGTAGGAGCTAAATTACCCCCAAATTCTGTGATTTTAGCTGTTTTCTTGTTTGTTTGTTTGTTTTAAAAAAATCACCCAGATCCAAAACCAAAACCAAAACACGAAAGGGTGGTTTTGGCAAAACCAAGCCAAAACCAAAACACGAAAGTGGAATTAGAACCAAAACCAAAACACAAAACACAAAAAGTGCCCGCCGCACATCAAAGCAGCAGCACTTTGGATCTCACAGATTCCACAGATGTCAGCAACGTTGTGGTGGGTATGTGCAGGTCCGGAATCTGACATCTGTGGAATCCGTGTGATCCAAAGTGCTGCTGCTTTGCCTATGGATGTTTACATGCTTTTTTAACTTTATGTTTGTGAGTGTATTTTATTAAATTTATATTCCCTTTGTGACAACTGGCTGCACGATTATGGTCTTTCTTGTGCTTATCCCCCTTGTGCTGCCCAAGCCTTGAGGAGGAGAGCACTTATGTTGTTACAGGTTTTTTTAAGGATACACTCATCTGTCTCATATACCACTTGCAAGGAAAATACCCATGCTGAAGCTGGATGATCCCTAACATTTACAAGCTTAGTATTTTACTCCAATTGTTATGTGAATTATCTTTGTTGTATGTTTCTCACACTGGTGTATCCCTTTTATACATGGTTTTGTGGTAAGCGCAGGTTAAAACATCTATCCTTCTGTACCTATTTATGTAGATGTTGGATGAACATCTTATATTTGTTTACCAGCTGCACTCCACTGTTTACTGCGCACATTTTTAGCAATATTTATTCTTTTATTGCACATGGGTGTTTTTACCATGGTGCAGTGGCGTAACTAGGGCCCCGCAGCCACTGCGATCTGTTGGAAGCGCAGGACTGCGGGGGCGGCACCACAACTGATTGCTGCTATATTGGGAAGGACACGGAGGGCACAGTGTGCGCCTCTCCTGTGTGTCCCTCCTGGGTCTCCGGCGGCAGCGGCGTGTCTGTTTAATTAAGTGCCGGTTCATGAGCTCTGATTGGCTCACAAACCTGCACTTCATTTGACAGACACGCCGCTGCCGCCAGATACCCAGGAGGGACACACAGGAGAGGCGCGCACTGTGCCCTCCGTGTCCTTCCCAATATAGCAGCAATCAGTTGTGGTGCCGCCCCCGCACAGTGCGTGCCCTCTGTGTCCTTCCCAAAACGAATAGCAGCGGGGGAGCCCGGATGGGGGGGGATGGGATGGGTGTACCAGGCACTGGGTAAGTATATTTGGCACTGGGGGGTATATGTGTACCTGGCACTGGGGGGGGGGGGCATATTTGGCACTGGGGGGGTATATCTGTACCTGGCACTGGGGGGGGGAGGGCGGCATATTTGGCACTGGGGGTATATGTGTACCTAGCACTGGGGTGGCATATTTGGCACCGGGGCTATATGTGTAGCTGGCACTGGGGAGGCATATTTGGCGCTGGGGGTATATGTGTACCTAGCACCGGGGGGGGGGGCATATTTGGCACTCGGGTATATGTGTACCTGGCACTGGGGGGGCATATTTGGCACTGGGGGTATGTGTGTAGCTGGCACTGGGGGGGCAAATGGGGCACTGGGGGCATATGTGTATCTGGCACTGTGGGGGAATATCTGGAACTAGGGCATATGTGGCACTTGGAGCACAGCCCTAGCAACAAGCATTACCCCAGGTTACAAGCACAACACCCAGCTCATGAAATCCCTTGTAACAAGCATTACCCCCTAGCAACGAGCATGACACCCAGTGCATGAAACCCTTGGCAACGAATATTACCCCCAGGCAACAAGCTTGAAACCCAGCACATGATACCTCTGGCAACAAGCATAACACCTACCGCATGAAACTCCTGGCAACGAGCATGACCCCCTGAGCATAAAACCCCCTGGCACTGTGCATGGAACCAAGAGCATGAAACTCCTGGCAACGAGCATGTAATTTAAAAGTAATTACAAGCCTTACTGTAGGACTTAATGTGTAATGAGCATTGCGGTGTGTGGCATAATGTATCACGGACATTGCAGTGTGTGTCATAATGTGTCACAGGCATTACGGTGTGTGGCATAATGTATCATGGACATTGCAGTGTGTGGCATAATGTATCATGGACATTGCGGTGTGTGTCATAATGTGTCACAGGCATTGTATGTGCTATAATGTATCAGGGGCATTGCAGTATGTAACATAATGTATAACGGGCATTGCGATGTGTGTCATAATGTGTCACAGGTATTACGGTGTGTGGCATAATGTGTTGGGGGCATTATGGTGTGTGCATATTGTGTAATGGGCATTATTGTGTGTGGCATAATGTCTAAGGGCCATTGCAGTATGTGGCATAATGTATACTGGGCATTACTATAAGGAGGAAAAATGACAAATAATGTAAGGGGCATGAATCAGGATTATTATTATTTTACCTGTGGTGGCCAACGTCTGGGCATGCAGGTTGCAAAACTAGGGTATAAGGTAGTCTTTTCCTGCAATGCCACACCCCTTTATGCAAAGCCACGCCCAGTTCAGCAAGGCCACGCAGATTCATCACTTTGCTAGTGGTAATAATGGGAAGGGGTGGGGGAGGGGGTGGAGGTGTGCCAGAGAATGTTTTGGCCTGGGGTAGAAAAATTTCTAGTTACGCCACTGCCATGGTGTAAACATGTCTGAGTAAATTCAGAACTGGTTCATAGGGTAACTGTTGCTATATATTGCATATTATCTCCCACCCAGAACTAATGCTGTGACATTTTCATAGTCACAAGATTAAGAAAAAACTTAGAACAATATTTTTTATAGTCCTAATTCAGCTTTTATGAACATGTTTTAAGTTCTTCAGTCAGACTGAAGTATTGATCTCTTCTGTACTGCTAACCCATAACCAGACCATATTTGAAGACATAAACTTTAAGAGGGCTCATAAATGAGAGACGGGCGACATAAACCTTGGTCTCTCCCCCTGAAAAAAGCAAAGTACATAAATCAGGATATGCTATTATCTCCTAGTTACTGTTATACAGCATATTGCCTTCTCTATATGCATGCAGTCACTTGTCAATGTATGTTCTAGTTAGAGATGTGCGGCTGGCACTTTTCGTGTTTTGTGTTTTGGTTCTAATTCTATTTTCGTGTTTTGGTTTTGGCTAGGTTTTGCCAAAACCATCCTTTCGTGTTTTGGTTTTGGTTTTGGATCTGGATGATTTAAAACAAACAAACACAAAAACAGCTAAAATCACACAATTTGGGGGTAATTTTGCTCCTACAATATTATTAACCTCAATAACAATCAGTTCCACTCATTTCCAGTCTATTCTGAACACCTCACAATATTGTTTTAACGCCTAAAAGTTGCACCGAGGTGGCTGTATGACTAAGCTAAGCGACACAAGTGGGCAGCACAAACATCTGGCCCATCTAGGAATGGCACTGCAGTTACAGACAGGATGGCACTATTCAAAAACTAGTCCCCAAACAGCACATAATGCAAAGAAGAAAAATAATTGCAATGAGGTAGTTGTATGACTAAGCCAAGCGACACAAACAATTAGGCCCATCTAGGCATGGCACTGCAGTGGCAGACAGGAGGCCAAATATTTAAAAAAAATGGTCCCAAACAGCACATGATGCAAAGAAGAAAAAGAGGTGCAATTAGGTAGCTGGATGGCCAAGCTAAGTGACACTAGTGTGCGGCACAAACACCTGGCCCATCTAGGAGTGGCACTGCAGTTACAAATAGGATGGCACACAAAAAAACTAGTCCCCAAACAGCACATGATGCAAAGAAGAAAAAGAAGTGCAAGATGGAATTGTCCTTTGGCCCTCCCAACCACCCTTATGTTGTATATACAGGACATGCACACTTTAACAAACCAATCATTTCAGCGACAGGGTCTACCACACGACTGTGGCTAAAATTACTGGTTTGTTTGGGCCCCCACCAAAAAAGAAGCAATCAATCTCTCCTTGCACAAACTGGCTCTACAGAGGCAAGATGTCGACCTCATCATCATCCTCCGATTCCTCACCCCTTTCACTGTGTACATCCTCCTCACTGAGTATTAATTTGTCCCCACTGGAATCCACCATCACAGGTTCCTGTGTACGTTCTGGAGGCAATTGCTGGTAAAAGTCTTCCCGGAAGACTTTATAATTCATTTTGATGAACATCATCTTCTCCACATTTTGTGGAAGTAACCTCCTACGCCGATCGCTGACAAGGTTACTGGCTGCACTAAACACTCTTTTGGAGAACACACTGGAGGGGGGCAATTTAGGTAAAATAAAGCCAGTTTGTGCAAGGGCCTCCAAATTGCCTCTTTTTCCTGCCAGTATACGTACGGACTGTCTGACATGCCTATTTGGATGCTGTCACTCATATAATCCTCCACCATTCTTTCAGTGGTGACAGAATCATATGCAGTGACAGTAGACATGTCAGTAATCGTTGGCCGGTCTTCAGTCCAGACCAGATGTCAGCTTTCGCTCCTGACTGCCCTTCATCACCGCCAGTGGGTGGGCTAGGAAATGTTATCCTTTTCCTTGCAGCCTCAGTGGCGGGAGAAATTGAAGGAGGAGCTGTTGACGGGTCGCGTTCTGCTTGAGTTGACAATTTACTAACCAGCAGGTTAGTAAATTGTCATTCTCCACTGCGCTTGAGTCAGGTGCATTACCCCTCCTTTGCCTATATCGTAGGTGGATGTATAGGCTTGAATGGCCTTTTGCTGCTCCTCCATCCTCTGAAGCATAGTTACCACCTCTTGCTTCAGTTGATGGCGGGGCAGATTCAGGAGTGTTTGCTGGTGCTCCACTCTTCGGCACACAGTGGCAGAATGCCAAAAGTGGCCCGCAATTTTTCGGGCCACTGACAGCATCTCCTGCACACCCCTGTAATTTTTTTTTTATTCTGCACCACCAAATTAATTGTATGTGCAAAACATGGGACGTGCTGGAATTTGCCCAGTTGTAATGCACGCACAATATTGGTGGCATTGTTCGATATCACAAATCCGCAGGAGAGTCCAATTGGGGTAAGCCATTCTGAGATGATGGTCCTCAGTTTCCGTAAGAGGTTGTTCCTCTTATGGAAAGCCGTGATACATAGCGTAGCCTGCCTAGGAACGAGTTCGCGTTTGTAAGATGCTGCTACTGGTGTCACTGCGGGAGGCCATACATCTACCCAGTGGGCTGATACAGTCATATAGTCCTTAGTCTGCCCTGTTCCACTTGTCCACATGTCTGTGGTTAAGTGGACACTGGATACAACCGCATTTTTTAGGACCATGGTGACTCTTTTTCTGACGTCTGTGTACATTCTCGGTATCGCCTGCCTAGAGAAGTGGAACCTAGATGGGAATTGATACCAGGGATACAGTAACTCAAACAAATCTTTAAGTGACTCTGAACTAATGGTGGATACCGGATGCACCTCTAACACCAACATGCTGTTAAGGCCTCAGTTATCTTCTTTGCAAAAGGATGATTGCTGTCATATTTCATCTTACTCACAAAGGACTGTTGGACAGTCAATTGCTTACTGGAAGTAGTACAAGTGGTCTTCCGATTTCCCCTCTGGGATGACGATTGACTCCCAGCAGCAACAACAGTAGCGGCAGCAACAGCAGGCGCCTCAAGGATCCTTCGGAGGAATCCCGGTTAGGTGAGGACTCCTCAGTCTTGACAGTGACATGGCCTGCAGGACTACAGATGTTCCTAACTGAGGAGGAAGTTGACGTTGATGGAGTTGGTGGTGTGTCTTGCAGGAGCTTGGGTACAGGAGGTAGAAGGGATTTAGGTGTCAGTGGACTGCTTACGCTCTTTCCCAAAGTTTCACAACTTGACACTGACATCTGATGAATGCGCAGCAGGTGACGTATAAGAGAGGATGTTCCTAGGTGGTTAACATTTTTACCCCTACTTATTACAGATTGACAGAGGCAACAGATGGCTTGACACCTGTTGTCTGTATTTGAGGAGAAATAATTCCACACCGAAGAGGTGGCTTTTTTGGTAGTTTGCCCAGGGATCACAATGGGCTTCTTCGTCCCAAGGACAACAGGTGTCTCCCCCGGTGCCTGACTTAAACAAACCACATCACCATCAGAATCCTCATCGTCAACTTCCTCCTCAGCGCTAGCAACACCCATATCCTCATCCTGATGTACTTCAACAGTGACATCTTCAGTTTGAATATCAGGAACTGGACTGTGGGTGTTCCTTCCAGCACTTGCAGGGGGCTTGCAAATGGTGGAAGGAGCCACCTCTTCCCGTCCAGTGTTGGGAAGGTCAGGCATCGCAACCGCCGACACAATTGGACTCTCCTTGGGGATTTGTGATACCATCTCAGAGCACACAGCTCTTTCCAGCTTAACTCTTTTAATTTTTCTAGCGGGAGGATGAGGGCTTCCATCGTCATGTGAAGCTGAACCACTAGCCATGAACATAGGACAGGGCCTCAGCCGTTCCTTGCCACTCCGTGTCATAAATGGCATACTGGCAAGTTTATGTTTCTCCTCAGACGATTTAAATTTCTTTTTTTGGTTCTTTTTACTGAACTGGCTTTTTGGATTTTACACACCCTCTACTATCACATTGGGCATCGACCTTGGCAGACGACGTTGATGGTATTTCATCGTCTATGTCATGGCTAGTGGCAGCAGCTTCAGCACTAGGAGGAAGTGGTTCTTCTTGATCTTTCCCTATTTTCTCCTCAAAAATTTTTGTTCTCCATTATTTTTTGGGAGTTATAAGAGACAATATGCGTCACAGGAATGACTGGAATTACTGATGTCACAGGACACTACCAATGGACTGATGCAACCTAACAGGTTGTTCTAATTGTTATACTGCAGCAATGGATATATAGCAGCAGTGTATATCGCCACTGGAATTACTGATGACACAGGACACACACTACCACTGGTCTGATGCAGCCCAACAGCTTTTTAATAATAATATAATTGTAATTTGTTATACTGCAGCAGTGGATATATATAGCAGCAGCGTATATCACCACTGGAATTACTGATGACACAGGACACACACTACCACTGGTCTGATGCAGCCCAAAAGCTTTTTAATAATATAATTGTAAGTAATTTGTTATACTGCAGCAGTGGATATATATAGCAGCAGCGTATATTGTCACTGGAATTACTGATGACACAGGACACACACTACCACTGGTCTGATGCAGCCCAACAGCTTTTTAATAATAATATAATTGTAAGTAATTTGTTATCAGAATCAGAATCAGAATCAGCTTTATTGGCCAGGTATACTTGCGTATACTAGGAATTTGTCTTCCGGTTTGCTATACAACAATTCCTAGTATACTGCAGCAGTGGATATATATAGCAGCAGCGTATATCGTCACTGAAATTACTGATGACACAGGACACACACTACCACTGGTCTGATGCAGCAGTGGATATATATTAGTGATGAGCGCCTGAAATTTTTCGGGTTTTGTGTTTTGGTTTTGGGTTCGGTTCCGCGGCCGTGTTTTGGGTTCGACCGCGTTTTGGCAAAACCTCACCGAATTTTTTTTGTCGGATTCGGGTGTGTTTTGGATTCGGGTGTTTTTTTCAAAAAACCCTAAAAAACAGCTTAAATCATAGAATTTGGGGGTCATTTTGATCCCATATTATTATTAACCTCAAAAACCATAATTTCCACTCATTTTCAGTCTATTCTGAATACCTCACACCTCACAATATTATTTTTAGTCCTAAAATTTGCACCGAGGTCGCTGGATGACTAAGCTAAGCGACCCTAGTGGCCGACACAAACACCTGGCCCATCTAGGAGTGGCACTGCAGTGTCACGCAGGATGTCCCTTCCAAAAAACCCTCCCCAAACAGCACATGACGCAAAGAAAAAAAGAGGCGCAATGAGGTAGCTGTGTGAGTAAGATTAGCGACCCTAGTGGCCGACACAAACACCGGGCCCATTTAGGAGTGGCACTGCAGTGTCACGCAGGATGTCCCTTCCAAAAAACCCTCCCCAAACAGCACATGACGCAAAGAAAAAAAGAGGCGCAATGAGGTAGCTGTGTGAGTAAGATTAGCGACCCTAGTGGCCGACACAAACACCGGGCCCATCTAGGAGTGGCACTGCAGTGTCACGCAGGATGGCCCTTCCAAAAAACCCTCCCCAAACAGCACATGACGCAAAGAAAAAAAGAGGCGCAATGAGGTAGCTGACTGTGTGAGTAAGATAAGCGACCCTAGTGGCCGACACAAACACCGGGCCCATTTAGGAGTGGCACTGCAGTGTCACGCAGGATGTCCCTTCCAAAAAACCCTCCCCAAACAGCACATGACGCAAAGAAAAAAAGAGGCGCCATGAGGTAGCTGACTGTGTGAGTAAGATAAGCGACCCTAGTGGCCGACACAAACACCGGGCCCATTTAGGAGTGGCACTGCAGTGTCACGCAGGATGTCCCTTCCAAAAAACCCTCCCCAAACAGCACATGACGCAAAGAAAAATAAAAGAAAAAAGAGGTGCAAGATGGAATTGTCCTTGGGCCCTCCCACCCACCCTTATGTTGTATAAACAAAACAGGACATGCACACTTTAACCAACCCATCATTTCAGTGACAGGGTCTGCCACACGACTGTGACTGATATGACGGGTTGGTTTGGACCCCCCCCAAAAAAGAAGCAATTAATCTCTCCTTGCACAAACTAGCTCTACAGAGGCAAGATGTCCACCTCATCATCATCCTCCGATATATCACCGTGTACATCCCCCTCCTCACAGATTATCAATTCGTCCCCACTGGAATCCACCATCTCAGCTCCCTGTGTACTTTGTGGAGGCAATTGCTGCTGGTCAGTGTCTCCGCGGAGGAATTGATTATAATTCATTTTAATGAACATCATCTTCTCCACATTTTCTGGATGTAACCTCGTATGCCGATTGCTGACAAGGTGAGCGGCGGCACTAAACACTCTTTCGGAGTACACACTTGTGGGAGGGCAACTTAGGTAGAATAAAGCCAGTTTGTGCAATGGCCTCCAAATTGCCTCTTTTTCCTGCCAGTATAAGTATGGAATGTGTGACGTGCCTACTTGGATGCGGTCACTCATATAATCCTCCACCATTCTTTCAATGGTGAGAGAATCATATGCAGTGACAGTAGACGACATGTCCGTAATCGTTGTCAGGTCCTTCAGTCCGGACCAGATGTCAGCATCAGCAGTCGCTCCAGACTGCCCTGCATCACCGCCAGCGGGTGGGCTCGGAATTCTGAGCCTTTTCCTCGCACCCCCAGTTGCGGGAGAATGTGAAGGAGGAGATGTTGACAGGTCGCGTTCCGCTTGACTTGACAATTTTCTCACCAGCAGGTCTTTCAACCCCAGCAGACTTGTGTCTGCCGGAAAGAGAGATCCACGGTAGGCTTTAAATCTAGGATCGAGCATGGTGGCCAAAATGTAGTGCTCTGATTTCAACAGATTGACCACCCGTGAATCCTTGTTAAGCGAATTAAGGGCTCCATCCACAAGTCCCACATGCCTAGCGGAATCGCTCCGTGTTAGCTCCTCCTTCAATGTCTCCAGCTTCTTCTGCAAAAGCCTGATGAGGGGAATGACCTGACTCAGGCTGGCAGTGTCTGAACTGACTTCACGTGTGGCAAGTTCAAAGGGCAGCAGAACCTTGCACAACGTTGAAATCATTCTCCACTGCGCTTGAGACAGGTGCATTCCACCTCCTATATCGTGCTCAATTGTATAGGCTTCAATGGCCTTTTGCTGCTCCTCCAACCTCTGAAGCATATAGAGGGTTGAATTCCACCTCGTTACCACTTCTTGCTTCAGATGATGGCAGGGCAGGTTCAGTAGTTTTTGGTGGTGCTCCAGTCTTCTGTACGTGGTGCCTGTACGCCGAAAGTGTCCCGCAATTCTTCTGGCCACCGACAGCATCTCTTGCACGCCCCTGTCGTTTTTTAAATAATTCTGCACCACCAAATTCAAGGTATGTGCAAAACATGGGACGTGCTGGAATTTGCCCATATTTAATGCACACACAATATTGCTGGCGTTGTCCGATGCCACAAATCCACAGGAGAGTCCAATTGGGGTAAGCCATTCCGCGATGATCTTCCTCAGTTGCCGTAAGAGGTTTTCAGCTGTGTGCGTATTCTGGAAGGCGGTGATACAAAGCGTAGCCTGCCTAGGAAAGAGTTGGCGTTTGCGAGATGCTGCTACTGGTGCCGCCGCTGCTGTTCTTGCGGCGGGAGTCCATACATCTACCCAGTGGGCTGTCACAGTCATATAGTCCTGACCCTGCCCTGCTCCACTTGTCCACATGTCCGTGGTTAAGTGGACATTGGGTACAGCTGCATTTTTTAGGACACTGGTGACTCTTTTTCTGTGGTCTGTGTAAATTTTCGGTATCGCCTGCCTAGAGAAATGGAACCTAGATGGTATTTGGTACCGGGGACACAGTACCTCCAACAAGTCTCTAGTTGGCTCTGCAGTAATGATGGATACCGGAACCACGTTTCTCACCACCCAGGATGCCAAGGCCTCAGTTATCCGCTTTGCAGTAGGATGACTGCTGTGATATTTCATCTTCCTCGCAAAGGACTGTTGGACAGTCAATTGCTTGGTGGAAGTAGTAAAAGTGGTCTTACGACTTCCCCTCTGGGATGACCATCGACTCCCAGCAGCAACAACAGCAGCGCCAGCAGCAGTAGGCGTTACACGCAAGGATGCATCGGAGGAATCCCAGGCAGGAGAGGACTCGTCAGAATTGCCAGTGACATGGCCTGCAGGACTATTGGCATTCCTGGGGAAGGAGGAAATTGACACTGAGGGAGTTGGTGGGGTGGTTTGCGTGAGCTTGGTTACAAGAGGAAGGGATTTACTGGTCAGTGGACTGCTTCCGCTGTCACCCAAAGTTTTTGAACTTGTCACTGACTTATTATGAATGCGCTGCAGGTGACGTATAAGGGAGGATGTTCCGAGGTGGTTAACGTCCTTACCCCTACTTATTACAGCTTGACAAAGGGAACACACGGCTTGACACCTGTTGTCCGCATTTCTGTTGAAATACCTCCACACTGAAGAGCTGATTTTTTTGGTATTTTCACCAGGCATGTCAACGGCCATATTCCTCCCACGGACAACAGGTGTCTCCCCGGGTGCCTGACTTAAACAAACCACCTCACCATCAGAATCCTCCTGGTCAATTTCCTCCCCAGCGCCAGCAACACCCATATCCTCCTCATCCTGGTGTACTTCAACACTGACATCTTCAATCTGACTATCAGGAACTGGACTGCGGGTGCTCCTTCCAGCACTTGCAGGGGGCGTGCAAATGGTGGAAGGCGCATGCTCTTCACGTCCAGTGTTGGGAAGGTCAGGCATCGCAACCGACACAATTGGACTCTCCTTGTGGATTTGGGATTTCGAAGAACGCACAGTTCTTTGCGGTGCTACTGCTTTTGCCAGCTTGAGTCTTTTCATTTTTCTAGCGAGAGGCTGAGTGCCTCCATCCTCATGTGAAGCTGAACCACTAGCCATGAACATAGGCCAGGGCCTCAGCCGTTCCTTGCCACTCCGTGTGGTAAATGGCATATTGGCAAGTTTACGCTTCTCCTCCGACAATTTTATTTTAGGTTTTGGAGTCCTTTTTTTACTGATATTTGGTGTTTTGGATTTGACATGCTCTGTACTATGACATTGGGCATCGGCCTTGGCAGACGACGTTGCTGGCATTTCATCGTCTCGGCCATGACTAGTGGCAGCAGCTTCAGCACGAGGTGGAAGTGGATCTTGATCTTTCCCTAATTTTGGAACCTCAACATTTTTGTTCTCCATATTTTAATAGGCACAACTAAAAGGCACCTCAGGTAAACAATGGAGATGGATGGATACTAGTATACAATTATGGACGGACTGCCGAGTGCCGACACAGAGGTAGCTACAGCCGTGAACTACCGTACTGTACTGTGTCTGCTGCTAATATAGACTGGTTGATAAAGAGATGTAGTAGTATGTATAAGTATAAAGAAGAAAGAAAAAAAAACCACGGGTAGGTGGTATACAATTATGGACGGACTGCCGAGTGCCGACACAGAGGTAGCTACAGCCGTGGACTACCGTACTGTACTGTGTCTGCTGCTAATATAGACTGGTTGATAAAGAGATGTAGTAGTATTTATAAGTATAAAGAAGAAAGAAAAAAAAACACGGGTAGGTGGTATACAATTATGGACGGACTGCCGAGTGCCGACACAGAGGTAGCTACAGCCGTGGACTACCGTACTGTACTGTGTCTGCTGCTAATATAGACTGGTTGATAAAGAGATGTAGTAGTATGTATAAGTATAAAGAAGAAAGAAAAAAAAACCACGGGTAGGTGGTATACAATTATGGACGGACTGCCGAGTGCCGACACAGAGGTAGCTACAGCCATGGACTACCGTACTGTACTGTGTCTGCTGCTAATATAGACTGGTTGATAAAGAGATGTAGTAGTATGTATAAGTATAAAGAAGAAAGAAAAAAAAACCACGGGTAGGTGGTATACAATTATGGATGGACTGCCGAGTGCCGACACAGAGGTAGCTACAGCCGTGGACTACCGTACTGTACTGTGTCTACTGCTAATATAGACTGGTTGATAAAGAGATGTAGTAGTATGTATAAGTATAAAGAAGAAAGAAAAAAAAACCACGGGTAGGTGGTATACAATTATGGACGGACTGCCGAGTGCCGACACAGAGGTAGCTACAGCCGTGGACTACCGTACTGTACTGTGTCTGCTGCTAATATAGACTGGTTGATAAAGAGATATAGTAGTATGTATAAGTATAAAGAAGAAAGAAAAAAAAACCACGGGTAGGTGGTATACAATTATGGACGGACTGCCGAGTGCCGACACAGAGGTAGCTACAGCCGTGGACTACCGTACTGTACTGTGTCTGCTGCTAATATAGACTGGTTGATAAAGAGATGTAGTAGTATGTATAAGTATAAAGAAGAAAGAAAAAAAAACCACGGGTAGGTGGTATACAATTATGGACGGACTGCCGAGTGCCGACACAGAGGTAGCTACAGCCGTGAACTACCGTACTGTACTGTGTCTGCTGCTAATATAGACTGGTTGATAAAGAGATGTAGTAGTATGTATGTATAAAGAAGAAAGAAAAAAAAACCTCGGGTAGGTGGTATACAATTATGGACGGACTGCCGAGTGCCGACACAGAGGTAGCTACAGCCGTGAACTACCGTACTGTACTGTGTCTGCTGCTAATATAGACTGGTTGATAAAGAGATGTAGTAGTATGTATGTATAAAGAAGAAAGAAAAAAAAACCTCGGGTAGGTGGTATACAATTATGGACGGACTGCCGAGTGCCGACACAGAGGTAGCTACAGCCGTGAACTACCGTACTGTACTGTGTCTGCTGCTAATATAGACTGGTTGATAAAGAGATGTAGTAGTATGTATAAGTATAAAGAAGAAAGAAAAAAAAACCTCGGGTAGGTGGTATACAATTATGGACGGACTGCCGAGTGCCGACACAGAGGTAGCTACAGCCGTGAACTACCGTACTGTACTGTGTCTGCTGCTAATATAGACTGGTTGATAAAGAGATGTAGTAGTATGTATGTATAAAGAAGAAAGAAAAAAAAACCTCGGGTAGGTGGTATACAATTATGGACGGACTGCCGAGTGCCGACACAGAGGTAGCTACAGCCGTGAACTACCGTACTGTACTGTGTCTGCTGCTAATATAGACTGGTTGATAAAGAGATGTAGTAGTATGTATGTATAAAGAAGAAAGAAAAAAAAACCACGGGTAGGTGGTATACAATTATGGACGGACTGCCGAGTGCCGACACAGAGGTAGCTACAGCCGTGGACTACCGTACTGTACTGTGTCTGCTGCTAATATAGACTGGTTGATAAAGAGATGTAGTAGTATGTATGTATAAAGAAGAAAGAAAAAAAAACCACGGGTAGGTGGTATACAATTATGGATGGACTGCCGAGTGCCGACACAGAGGTAGCTACAGCCGTGAACTACCGTACTGTGTCTGCTGCGACTGGATGATAAATAATGATATAAAAAATATATATATATCACTACTGCAGCCGGACAGGTATATATTATATAATGACGGACCTGCTGGACACTGTCTGTCAGCAGAATTAGTTTTTTATAGAATAAAAAAAAACACACCACACAAGTGAAGTCACACGACGAGTGTTTAACTTTTTCAGGCAATCACAATTTAGTATACTACTAACTATACTGGTGGTCAGTGTGGTCAGGTCACTGGTCAGTCACACTGGCAGTGGCACTCCTGCAGCAAAAGTGTGCACTGTTTAATTTTAATATAATATGTACTCCTGGCTCCTGCTATAACCTATAACTGGCACTGCAGTGCTCCCCAGTCTCCCCCACAATTATAAGCTGTGTGAGCTGAGCACAGTCAGATATATATACATAGATGATGCAGCACACTGGGCTGAGCAGTGCACACAGATATGGTATGTGACTGAGTCACTGTGTGTATCGTTTTTTTCAGGCAGAGAACGGATATATTAAATAAAACTGCACTGTCTGGTGGTCACTGTGGTCAGTCACTAGTAAACTCTGCACTCTCTACACTTCTACAGTACTCCTAAGCTCCAGTAAATCAGGTCAATCTCTCTCTCTCTCTCTCTCTTCTAATCTAAATGGAGAGGACGCCAGCCACGTCCTCTCCCTATCAATCTCAATGCACGTGTGAAAATGGCGGCGACGCGCAGCTCCTTATATAGAATCCGAGTCTCGCGAGAATCCGACAGCGTCATGATGACGTTCGGGCGCGCTCGGGTTAACCGAGCAAGGCGGGAGGATCCGAGTCTGCTCGGACCCGTGAAAAAAACCATGAAGTTCGGGCGGGTTCGGATTCAGAGAAACCGAACCCGCTCATCTCTAATATATATATAGCAGCAGCGTATATCGTCACTGGAATTACTGATGACACAGGACACTGGGTATATGGCAGCAGAGAACACCAACACTGTGACTGCCTAGACTGATGCAGCACAATACACTGAGTGACTACACTGGACTGGTCTGCATAACACAGCACCACTTTACAGCTACATTGGCTATATGGACTGGACTGAGCAGCACAACACTTGTCACCCCACTTTCCCGCCCGAATATACAGAGACTGAGCACACTGAATAGTACATGTCCTCTCACTCTCCGAGACTGGAGTGAAAATGGAAAATGGCCACGACGCATGGCTCCGTATATGGAATCCAAATCCTGCGAGAATCCGACAGCGGGAGATGACGTTTTGCCGAGTTTGGGTTTCCGAATCAAGAGGGAAGATCCAAGCCTGGCTCGGATCCGGTCTTGGAAGCCAAAGTTCGGGGGGAAGGGGGGGTCTGGGGGTGTCGGTTCTCTGAGAACTGAACCCGCTCATCTCTAGTTCTAGTACAGTGCCTTCACAGTACATATATGAAGACAGACAATACAATACAATTATTTTTGCTTTACATTTTGGGACCAAAAGCCACCACATAGTAAATATGCCTATATATGTTATAAAGAGATTAAAAGATTGGCTGGTAATTTTTGGACTATGCAGAAATATACTGAACTGTTCAAACTTAGGGGGAGATTTTTCACATCCTGGATAGATATACAGCATATTGAAGAGGGATAAACCAATCAGCTTTATGGGGCAGTGGCGGATCCAGGGGGGGGGGGGGGCACGCGGCCCTTGCCCCCCCTGTCATGTCTGGCACTTTAAAAAAATAAAAACAGCAGTCCCTTGATAAAAGAAGCGGTGGTGCAGACAGTGCAGTTCACTGGCACCCGCCGCGATGAAGGGGTTAGTGGCGGCGGCAGCAGTACTAATGAGTCAGACTGACTCATTACAGCATAGCCTCCAACTGTACTGATTAACCAGTACAGTACCATTTTTCAACGGTCTGTACCGGCTAAAAACGTCTGCAGCCAGCGCTTACGGACAAGCGGATCCTCCCCGTCACCTTTGTTCCGTAGTTGCTGCTGTGCTGTCAGTCTCTCCTCCACCTGTGCACGGCGCTGACATAATGACGTCATCACGCTAGCGCCAGTGCAGAGGAGAGGAGAATTTGAGAAGTACAGGGCAGCCGGTGGTGTGTGTAAGGCGTCGGGGTGGTCCTGGTGCGCACCAATAGGAGGTTTCCCGGCTGCCTTCTTCTGCTGTGCTCCACCTCCTCTGCCAATGAACCGCTTAATTTGAACCTGCCCGGCGATCCCCTGTATGTGCGCACGTGACGTTATGACGTCACGCAGCGCTCGCACAAGCCTGCTCTCCCTCTCTCCTTCTGTGCCCACCGTTGACGAGCGTAAGGTGCACAAGCACGCCTCCTAGGATGTATGGCACCTACTGACACTGCGTCTCATGAGGAGGACCTGTCAATCAAAACAACTGTAAGTGAATTGCTCAATGCAATGCTGTAGGGGATGCGGGGTTGTGGGGGAGGTGCCTTAAATTACTTTTCTATGAGGTAAAAAAATGTCTTTAACAAATGTTTAATTTTGAGGGTAGTGTGTATATAACATATTATATGTATATATAAAATATATTATATATTCTTGTGAGGCCACACGCACCTTCATGGGTCCGCACGCCTTCGGCGTGCACAAGGTGCCCCCCCTGTAATTTTTTCCTGGATCCGCCCCTGTCATGGGGGGAGTTCAGTTGTTATCGGCCCGATCTCCCGTCTAAAGTGATGGGAGATCGCAGGGGGGGCGATATACAATTGAAATCCCCTATCATGCTGATCGTGCCCATTAGTGTCAGGTTTAGCCACGTAGAGCGGTTAAACCCAAATAAACTAACAGGCGCGGTCGGGAAAAGTGGTGTTTGGATGCCCAAACGGAACCCTTTTCACATATTTCAGCTCGCCACCCCCAAGCTGAAATGTAGATGCCGGCAGTCGATAACGCCCGAAAGGAGCTACATTTGAATAGCTCCATTGGGCATCATCTAGTGGCTGCCGGCCACAAATACATTTGAATTCCGCCTTTAGTGTCATTTTTCTAGCACAGCCTGTGAAGCAGTCAGAAGCCGGTTGGTACTTTCTCCAAGATTTGATAAATCTCTTCCATGATCTCAACTGTATAGACAATCCTGCCCACCTCTAACACCATTATGTATGATATCTAAGTTACACATGGGTAAGGGCCACATCCAAGGCTATCTCGGGCAAAACAATGCACAGGGGCCCCTATCGGTGGCTGTGATCCCGAGGAAAAAAGGGTTGCTATTGGCGGTAGCAGTGATGTCCCGGGTCAGTGCAATCAGCGATGGCAGTGTCTGGGGGATGGTGCTGTTGGCAGCGGTGGCAGTGATGTCCAGTGGGGATGATGGGTGCTATTGGCAGTGATGTCCGGCGGGGGGGTGTTTGTGTGCTACTGCGGCTGCTGTGTTTTGCGGTGTTTTGGGATTGCTGTCAGCAGCTGTGATGATGTGTGTGTGTGTATATATATATATATATATATATATATACTGTATTTTTCTTACTATTAAAATGAAAACAGCTTGTTGTAGAAAATTATACATAGAAAATTAGTAGAGCCCCTTAAACATACTGCACCAGGTAGAGCCATTTAAACATACTGCACCAGGTAGATCCCCTTAGACATATTGCACCAGGCAGAGCCCCTTAGATATACTGCGCCTAGTACAGCATATTAGACCAGAGGTGGGCTGGCCCGGGGGGCAGGGTGCCATGTGCCCCCCGGGCCATGCTATTGCCAAGGGTCACGGGCTGGCTGCCACCTTCCACTACATCAGCGGTGGCCAACCCGCGGCTCTTTCTATCTCCGCATGCGGTTCATAAGCTCCCGCGGCGCCTCTTGCTGCCTAGTCTGCAGTGACCGGCGCCGGGCCGTGAGCCAATCAGAGTTCGCAGACCAGCAGCCAATCAGGAGTCTTTTCTGCCGGTCCACGAACTCTGATTGGCTCATGGACCGGTGCCTAATTAGAGAGAATCAATGGCGCCAGAGAGTGGAGACTGAGGGGCCCTCACAAGCAGCAAACTGAGCAGAGCAGCAGCGCGGCAGTGAGCAGCACTTGGGGAGGCGCACTGTGGGGACATGTACACCAGGGGCATATCTGGCACTGGGGGATGTGTATATGGCACTGTGGGCATATCTGGCACTGGGGGCATATCTAACACTGGGGGGACATGTGTTTCCGGCACTGGGGGCATATCTAACACTGGGGGGACATGTGTTTCCGGCACTGGGGGCATATCTGGCACTGGGGGCATATCTGGCACTGAGGGGACGTGTTTCTGGCACTGGGGGCATATCTGGCACTGGGGGGACATGTATCTGGCACTGAGGGCATATCTGGCACTGGGGAGACGTGTAGCTGGCAGTGGGGGCATATCTGGCACTGGGGAGATGTGTATCTGGCACTGGGGGCATATTTGGCACTGGGGGCATATCTGGCATTGGGGGGACATGTGTATCTGGCACTGGGGGACGTGTATCTGGCAGTGGGGGCATATTTGGCACTGGGGGCATATCTCGCACTGGGGAGACGTGTCGCTAGCAGTGTGGGCATATATGGCACTGGGGGCATATTTGGCACTGGGGGACATGTGTATCTGGCACTGTGGGCATATATGGCACTGTGGGCATATCTGGCACTGGGGGGGCATGTGTATCTGGCACTGAGGGCATATCTGACACTGGGGGCACATGTGTATCTTACACTGTTGGCATATCTGGCACTGGAGAGATGTGTATCTGGCAGTGGGGAGCATATCTGGCACTAGGGAGATGTGTATCTGGCAGTGGGGGCATATCTGGCACTATGGGGACATATATGTATCTGGCACTGTGGGGGCATATATGTATCTGGCACTGTTGAGGAATATATGTATCTGGCACTGTGGGGACATATATGTATCTGGCACTGTTGAGGAATATATGTATCTGGCACTGTGGGGACATATATGTATCTGGCACTGTGGGGGCATATATGTATTTGGCACTGTGGAGGCACCCATTTTTTTGGTGTTTTTATATGTATGTGGCACTGTACAGGGGCTTTATTTGTATATGGCACTGTACAACATCACTAAAAATGGGATTATGACACAAGGTCATACTCCTACAAACGTCAAACCCAAAGGTGTGCGCATAAAAATGGGGCGTGGCTTTGTGACAACTATGCCACGCCCCCATTCTTGCTCGCATGCCTTCGGCGTAGCACGATATGGCTCTTACACTTGGCTACAGATATTTCCTGGCTCTTTGCCACCCCTGCACTACACAGCTCTGCTGAAGCTGCGGCCACACTGACAAATTTATAATAGAGATGAGCGGGTTCGGTTCCTCTGAATCCGAACCCGCCCGAACTTCAGGTTTTTTACACGGGTCCGAGCAGGCTCGGATCTTCCCGCCTTGCTCGGCTAACCCGAGCGCGCCCGAACGTCATCATCACGCTGTCGGATTCTCGCGAGGCTCGGATTCTATCGCGAGACTCGGATTCTATATAAGGAGCCGCGCGTCGCCGCCATTTTCACATGTGCATTGAGAGTCATAGGGAGAGGACGTGGCTGGCGTCCTCTCCGTTTAGAGAAGAGAGAGACACAGTATTTTGGGGAGCATTATTAGGAGGAGTACTACTATACTGTATACTACTATACTACTTGCTGAAGTGATATTTATAGATTAGATAGTGTGACTGTAAGTGTATTATCTGACTTGTGGGGGAGACACTGACAGTGGGGAGCAGTTAGAGTCTGAGAGCAGGACTCAGGAGTACATATAACGTACAGTGCACACTTTTGCTGCCAGAGTCAGTGCCACACTGCCATTGTTGTGACCACACTGACCACCAGTATAATAATATATTTTGTGATTGTCTGCTTAGGCCTCGGAGTACTAGTTGCAAGTTGCAACGTGACCTGAAGTGACCACCAGTTTAATAATCAATCACCACCAGTTTAATATATATATATATATATATAATTGTATATAATATATATATATATATATATAATATTGTATACCACCTACCCGTGGGTTTTTTTTTTCATTCTTCTTTATACATACTACTATAGTAGCTTACTGTAGCAGTCTGCGGTGCTGTGCTGACCTGACAGTGTCCAGCAGGTCCGTCATCAGTCATTACATAATAAATATATATAGTACCTGTCCGGCTGCAGTACTAGTGATATTATATTGATTTCATCTCATTATCAATAATTTATCATCCAGTCTAGACTCTATATTAGCAGCAGACACAGTACGTTAGTCCACGGCTGTAGCTACCTCTGTGTCGGCACTCGGCAGTCCATCCATAATTGTATACCACCTACCCGTGGTTTTTTTTTTTCTTTCTTCTTTGTACATACTACTATAGAGTATAGTAGCTTACTGTAGCAGTCTGCGGTGCTGCTGAGCTGACAGTGTCCAGCAGGTCCGTCATCAGTCATCATTACCTAATAAATATATTATCTACCTGTCCGGCTGCAGTACTAGTGATATTATATATACATACATATATATATTGATTTCATCTCATTATCAATCATCCAGTCTATATTAGCAGCAGACACAGTACGTTAGTCCACGGCTGTAGCTACCTCTGTGTCGGCACTCGGCAGTCCATCCATAATTGTATACCACCTACCCGTGGTTTTTTTTTTTCTTTCTTCTTTGTACATACTACTATAGTATAGTAGCTTACTGTAGCAGTCTGCGGTGCTGCTGAGCTGACAGTGTCCAGCAGGTCCGTCATCAGTCATCATTACCTAATAAATATATTATCTACCTGTCCGGCTGCAGTACTAGTGATATTATATATACATACATATATATATTGATTTCATCTCATTATCAATCATCCAGTCTATATTAGCAGCAGACACAGTACGTTAGTCCACGGCTGTAGCTACCTCTGTGTCGGCACTCGGCAGTCCATCCATAATTGTATACCACCTACCCGTGGTTTTTTTTTTCTTTCTTCTTTGTACATACTACTATAGTATAGTAGCTTACTGTAGCAGTCTGCGGTGCTGCTGAGCTGACAGTGTCCAGCAGGTCCGTCATCAGTCATCATTACCTAATAAATATATTATCTACCTGTCCGGCTGCAGTACTAGTGATATTATATATACATACATATATATATTGATTTCATCTCATTATCAATCATCCAGTCTATATTAGCAGCAGACACAGTACGTTAGTCCACGGCTGTAGCTACCTCTGTGTCGGCACTCGGCAGTCCATCCATAATTGTATACCACCTACCCGTGGTTTTTTTTTTCTTTCTTCTTTGTACATACTACTATAGTATAGTAGCTTACTGTAGCAGTCTGCGGTGCTGCTGAGCTGACAGTGTCCAGCAGGTCCGTCATCAGTCATCATTACCTAATAAATATATTATCTACCTGTCCGGCTGCAGTACTAGTGATATTATATATACATACATATATATATATTGATTTCATCTCATTATCAATCATCCAGTCTATATTAGCAGCAGACACAGTACGGTAGTCCACGGCTGTAGCTACCTCTGTGTCGGCACTCGGCAGTCCATCCATAATTGTATACCACCTACCCGTGTTTTTTTTTCTTTCTTTCTTCTTTGTACATACTACTATAGTATAGTAGCTTACTGTAGCAGTCTGCAGTGCTGCTGAGCTGACAGTGTCCAGCAGGTCCGTCATCAGTCATCATTACCTAATAAATATATTATCTACCTGTCCGGCTGCAGTACTAGTGATATTATATATACATACATATATATATATTGATTTCATCTCATTATCATCCAGTCTATATTAGCAGCAGACACAGTACGGTAGTCCACGGCTGTAGCTACCTCTGTGTCGGCACTCGGCAGTCCATCCATAAGTATACTAGTATCCATCCATCTCCATTGTTTACCTGAGGTGCCTTTTAGTTGTGCCTATTAAAATATGGAGAACAAAAATGTTGAGGTTCCAAAATTAGGGAAAGATCAAGATCCACTTCCACCTCGTGCTGAAGCTGCTGCCACTAGTCATGGCCGAGACGATGAAATGCCAGCAACGTCGTCTGCCAAGGCCGATGCCCAATGTCATAGTACAGAGCATGTCAAATCCAAAACACCAAATATCAGTAAAAAAAGGACTCCAAAACCTAAAATAAAATTGTCGGAGGAGAAGCGTAAACTTGCCAATATGCCATTTACCACACGGAGTGGCAAGGAACGGCTGAGGCCCTGGCCTATGTTCATGGCTAGTGGTTCAGCTTCACATAAGGATGGAAGCACTCAGCCTCTCGCTAGAAAACTTAAAAGACTCAAGCTGGCAAAAGCACCGCAAAGAACTGTGCGTTCTTCGAAATCCCAAATCCACAAGGAGAGTCCAATTGTGTCGGTTGCGATGCCTGACCTTCCCAACACTGGACGTGAAGAGCATGCGCCTTCCACCATTTGCACGCCCCCTGCAAGTGCTGGAAGGAGCACCCGCAGTCCAGTTCCTGATAGTCAGATTGAAGATGTCAGTGTTGAAGTACACCAGGATGAGGAGGATATGGGTGTTGCTGGCGCTGGGGAGGAAATTGACCAGGAGGATTCTGATGGTGAGGTGGTTTGTTTAAGTCAGGCACCCGGGGAGACACCTGTTGTCCGTGGGAGGAATATGGCCGTTGACATGCCTGGTGAAAATACCAAAAAAATCAGCTCTTCAGTGTGGAGGTATTTCAACAGAAAAGCGGACAACAGGTGTCAAGCCGTGTGTTGCCTTTGTCAAGCTGTAATAAGTAGGGGTAAGGACGTTAACCACCTCGGAACATCCTCCCTTATACGTCACCTGCAGCGCATTCATAATAAGTCAGTGACAAGTTCAAAAACTTTGGGTGACAGCGGAAGCAGTCCACTGACCAGTAAATCCCTTCCTCTTGTAACCAAGCTCACGCAAACCACCCCACCAACTCCCTCAGTGTCAATTTCCTCCTTCCCCAGGAATGCCAATAGTCCTGCAGGCCATGTCACTGGCAATTCTGACGATTCCTCTCCTGCCTGGGATTCCTCCGATGCATCCTTGCGTGTAACGCCTACTGCTGCTGGCGCTGCTGTTGTTGCTGCTGGGTGTCGATGATCATCCCAGAGGGGAAGTCGGAAGACCACTTGTACTACTTCCAGTAAGCAATTGACTGTCCAACAGTCCTTTGCGAGGAAGATGAAATATCACAGCAGTCATCCTGCTGCAAAGCGGATAACTGAGGCCTTGACAACTATGTTGGTGTTAGACGTGCGTCCGGTATCCGCCGTTAGTTCACAGGGAACTACACAATTTCTTGAGGTAGTGTGCCCCCGTTACCAAATACCATCTAGGTTCCACTTCTCTAGGCAGGCGATACCGAAAATGTACACAGACCTAAGAAAAAGACTCACCAGTGTCCGCAGCTGTACCCAATGTCCACTTAACCACGGACATGTGGACAAGTGGAGCAGGGCAGGGTCAGGACTATATGACTGTGACAGCCCACTGGGTAGATGTATGGACTCCCGCCGCAAGAACAGCAGCGGCGGCACCAGTAGCAGCATCTCGCAAACGCCAACTCTTTCCTAGGCAGGCTACGCTTTGTATCACCGCTTTCCAGAATACGCACACAGCTGAAAACCTCTTACGGCAACTGAGGAAAATCATCGCGGAATGGCTTACCCCAATTGGACTCTCCTGTGGATTTGTGGCATCGGACAACGCCAGCAATATTGTGTGTGCATTAAATATGGGCAAATTCCAGCACGTCCCATGTTTTGCACATACCTTGAATTTGGTGGTGCAGAATTTTAAAAAAAACGATAGGGGCGTGCAAGAGATGCTGTCGGTGGCCAGAAGAATTGCGGGACACTTTCGGCGTACAGGCACCACGTACAGAAGACTGGAGCACCACCAAAAACTACTGAACCTGCCCTGCCATCATCTGAAGCAAGAAGTGGTAACGAGGTGGAATTCAACCCTCTATATGCTTCAGAGGTTGGAGGAGCAGCAAAAGGCCATTCAAGCCTATACAATTGAGCACGATATAGGAGGTGGAATGCACCTGTCTCAAGCGCAGTGGAGAATGATTTCAACGTTGTGCAAGGTTCTGATGCCCTTTGAACTTGCCACACGTGAAGTCAGTTCAGACACTGCCAGCCTGAGTCAGGTCATTCCCCTCATCAGGCTTTTGCAGAAGAAGCTGGAGACATTGAAGGAGGAGCTAACACGGAGCGATTCCGCTAGGCATGTGGGACTTGTGGATTGAGCCCTTAATTCGCTTAACAAGGATTCACGGGTGGTCAATCTGTTGAAATCAGAGCACTACATTTTGGCCACCGTGCTCGATCCTAGATTTAAAGCCTACCTTGGATCTCTCTTTCTGGCAGACACAAGTCTGCTGGGGTTGAAAGACCTGCTGGTGAGAAAATTGTCAAGTCAAGCGGAACGCGACCTGTCAACATCTCCTCCTTCACATTCTCCCGCAACTGGGGGTGCGAGGAAAAGGCTCAGAATTCCGAGCCCACCCGCTGGCGGTGATGCAGGGCAGTCTGGAGCGACTGCTGATGCTGACATCTGGTTCGGACTGAAGGACCTGACAACGATTACGGACATGTCGTCTACTGTCACTGCATATGATTCTCTCACCATTGAAAGAATGGTGGAGGATTATATGAGTGACCGCATCCAAGTAGGCACGTCACACAGTCCGTACTTATACTGGCAGGAAAAAGAGGCAATTTGGAGGCCCTTGCACAAACTGGCTTTATTCTACCTAAGTTGCCCTCCCACAAGTGTGTACTCCGAAAGAGTGTTTAGTGCCGCCGCTCACCTTGTCAGCAATCGGCGTACGAGGTTACATCCAGAAAATGTGGAGAAAATGATGTTCATTAAAATGAATTATAATCAATTCCTCCGTGGAGACATTGACCAGCAAAAATTGCCTCCACAAAGTACAGGGAGCTGAGATGGTGGATTCCAGTGGGGACGAATTGATAATCTGTGAGGAGGGGGATGTACACGGTGATATATCGGAGGATGATGATGAGGTGGACATCTTGCCTCTGTAGAGCCAGTTTGTGCAAGGAGAGATTAATTGCTTCTTTTTTGGTGGGGGTCCAAACCAACCCGTCATTTCAGTCACAGTCGTGTGGCAGACCCTGTCACTGAAATGCTGGGTTGGTTAAAGTGTGCATGTCCTGTTTATACAACATAGGGGTGGGTGGGAGGGCCCAAGGACAATTCCATCTTGCACCTCTTTTTTCTTTAATTTTTCTATGCGTCATGTGCTGTTTGGGGAGGGTTTTTTGGAAGGGCCATCCTGCGTGACACTGCAGTGCCACTCCTAGATGGGCACGGTGTTTGTGTCGGCCACTAGGGTCGCTTATCTTACTCACACAGCTACCTCATTGCGCCTCTTTTTTTCTTTGCGTCATGTGCTGTTTGGGGAGGGTTTTTTGGAAGGGCCATCCTGCGTGACACTGCAGTGCCACTCCTAGATGGGCACGGTGTTTGTGTCGGCCACTAGGGTCGCTTATCTTACTCACACAGCTACCTCATTGCGCCTCTTTTTTTCTTTGCGTCATGTGCTGTTTGGGGAGGGTTTTTTGGAAGGGCCATCCTGCGTGACACTGCAGTGCCACTCCTAGATGGGCACGGTGTTTGTGTCGGCCACTAGGGTCGCTTATCTTACTCACACAGCTACCTCATTGCGCCTCTTTTTTTCTTTGCGTCATGTGCTGTTTGGGGAGGGTTTTTTGGAAGGGCCATCCTGCGTGACACTGCAGTGCCACTCCTAGATGGGCCCGGTGTTTGTGTCGGCCACTAGGGTCGCTTATCTTACTCACACAGCTACCTCATTGCGCCTCTTTTTTTCTTTGCGTCATGTGCTGTTTGGGGAGTGTTTTTTGGAAGGGCCATCCTGCGTGACACTGCAGTGCCACTCCTAGATGGGCCCGGTGTTTGTGTCGGCCACTAGGGTCGCTTATCTTACTCACACAGCTACCTCATTCCGCCTCTTTTTTTCTTTGCGTCATGTGCTGTTTGGGGAGGGTTTTTTGGAAGGGCCATCCTGCGTGACACTGCAGTGCCACTCCTAGATGGGCCCGGTGTTTGTGTCGGCCACTAGGGTCGCTTATCTTACTCACACAGCTACCTCATTGCGCCTCTTTTTTTCTTTGCGTCATGTGCTGTTTGGGGAGGGTTTTTTGGAAGGGCCATCCTGCGTGACACTGCAGTGCCACTCCTAGATGGGCCCGGTGTTTGTGTCGGCCACTATGGTCGCTTATCTTACTCACACAGCTACCTCATTGCGCCTCTTTTTTTCTTTGTGTCATGTGCTGTTTGGGGAGTGTTTTTTGGAAGGGCCATCCTGCGTGACACTGCAGTGCCACTCCTAGATGGGCCCGGTGTTTGTGTCGGCCACTAGGGTCGCTTATCTTACTCACACAGCTACCTCATTGCGCCTCTTTTTTTCTTTGCGTCATGTGCTGTTTGGGGAGTGTTTTTTGGAAGGGCCATCCTGCGTGACACTGCAGTGCCACTCCTAGATGGGCACGGTGTTTGTGTCGGCCACTAGGGTCGCTTAGCTTAGTCATCCAGCGACCTAGGTGCAAATTTTAGGACTAAAAATAATATTGTGAGGTGTGAGGTATTCAGAATAGACTGAAAATTAGTGGAAATTATGGTTTTTGAGGTTAATAATACTTTGGGATCATAATGACCCCCAAATTCTATGATTTAAGCTGTTTTTTAGTGTTTTTTAAAAAAAACACCCAAATCCAAAACACACCCGAATCCGACAAAAAAAATTCGGTGAGGTTTTGCCAAAACGTGGTCGAACCCAAAACACGGCCGCGGAACCGAACCCAAAACCAAAACACAAAACCCGAAAAATTTCAAGTGCACATCTCTAATTTATAATAAAGTATCTTTGGGATAATTTACACCAGGCCTAATTTTTTTTATTAATAAATATTTTTTAAACAAAAAAAACTCCATTTAAGATGGCGCCATTACTTATGGGCCGGTGCTCTAGACTTGCCCCCCAGGCTAGAAGTTGCCAGCCAGCCCCTGCCTTAGACATACTGCGCCAGGGAGGGAGGGAGGAAGAGAGAGTGAGAGACTGAGGGGTAAATTTACTAAGCTCCCGATTTTGACCGAGATGCCGTTTTTTCATCAAAGTGTCATCTCGGTAATTTACTAAGCAATAATCACGGCAGAGATGAGGGCATTCGTAATTTTTTGGAAGTAGTTGTAAAAATTTACGAATGAATACACCATCGGTCAAAATACGCCTGTTTAGATATGAATCTCGGTCATTTACTAACCATTCGTAATTGTAATGTCTGCCGTGAAAATGCATTTGCGGCCGTGAAAAACTACAAATCGTAAAAAAGTCCAAAAAAAAAAAACGCACCTGCTTTTGAAAAGCGTGTTTACATGTGTACTCAATTATCCATTACTCACACCTGAATGTTTGGCCCTATAAAAGTGTTCCAGGCACATTTTGAAATTCTCTCACTCTGAAATGGCTGCTGTGGTGTGTGCCAATGAGTTTCTGTTTGCTGTGGGATACCTTAGACTGCTCCATGAGGCTTCCAGAAATCAGGGCCAGGTAAGTGAACATGGTCAGCAGGTTGTCCAGGTGCCGCGGAGGCTGCGCCAGCCACGTTTTTTTAGGGGTCGTTTAAACTTAAACGCATTGTCCGATGATAGGGTCATACAGATGTTCCGCCTAAATAGAACCAACATTTTCCGCCTGTATGACCTTGTCAAACTGGGACTAGACCCTGAGACAGCACGCTCTCGCTCTGTCTCAGGCTTGCACAAACTCCTGGCTGTGTTACACTTTATGGCTACTGGGAGCTTCCAGGCTGTGGCAGGCGACGTTATTGGTATCTCACAGCCAACCTTTTCAAAATATTTGAATCAGGTGAGTCAAAAAATACATAGCCGGTTATGTCTAAGTGTTGCTTCTGTAAGCTCTTACAACACAGTATTGTATAGAATACCTAACATGACACTCACCTTAGATTGTTTAATGTCCACTCAGGTTTTGGATGTCTTGGATCCACATATTAATGCCTCAATCTGCATCCCTACCCAGGAGTCGGAGTGGTGTGCTGTCAGGGTAGCTTTCTATGAGCTTGCTCGCATGCCCAATGTGCTGGGGGCCATAGATTGCACACACGTTCAGCTGAGATCACCTAGGGGCCGTCAATATATATATACTAATAGACATATGGCCCAATCCACTAATGCCCAGGTGGTCTGTGATGCAAAATTAAAAATTATGAGTGTTGTTGCAGGTTACCCTGGTGGCTGCCATGACTCCTTCATCCTCAGTCAGTCATCGCTCTTCGATAAATTTGAGGACGGACAAATGCCTGATGGCTGGCTGCTGGGTATGTTTAAAATGTGTTGTGTGTATGTCTTTTAACAACAAACTCTATTTTTGACTAGGGTAATGAATAATCTTACACATGTACTAATGTTGACTATATCTGTTTTTCAGGTGATGGTGGTTACGGCTGCTACTCTTGGCTCCTTACTCCATTGTCCCAACCTGATTCTCCTGCTGAACACAGTTACAATCATGCACATAAGGCTACGCGGAATGTGATAGAAAGATGTTTTGGTCTGCTGAAATCACGGTTTCGGTGTCTGGATAAATCTGCAGGCCTTTTGTTGTATAGTCCCTCAAAGGTGACTAGAATTGTGTTCTGCTGCTGTTTTCTCCATAATCTGTGTTTAAGTCAACATCTGGCACATGATGAGGGAGAAAGCAGTCAGCAAGCAGAGGAGTTAGAAACATCTGGTGACAGTGTGAGTACATATGTAGGGAGGCAGGTACGGCAAGAAGTGATTCAGCGGTATTTTTCGGGTAAGTTTTTGTTGGATGTAATTATCCTTTACTAAACACTTTGCAATACAAACAATTGTGTGTTTTGTTACTTACTGTTTGTTGTTTATAGTGGTGTGTACATTGTAGTTAGTTTATGTTATCAATACATTGTCATTCATTACCCCATAAAACATACATACATACATAGCAGCTTCTACAATGTTTGAGACGGACACAGGAAGTTGTGTGTTTGTCAAAACAAATTTTTTATTGCGTTACTCAAATTTTTTTCATGTATTCTTTTGTGCGCTTGTGTGTGCTGGGTGCTGTGCTTTGTGCTGGCTCACTGGCACGTGCTCAGGAGGATCGCCGAACAGGGGAGGTTACTGGCGTTTGGATAGGGGTCGTGGTTCCAGAGCTGGAGGTCACTTGTTGTGCTGCCATCAATGTTATGTTGTTGCTCAAATTATTTATGCTGGCATTCAGTTGTGTGTTGGTTGCAGTGTGGCTGGCTACAATCCTGGATAAAGATTCATTCACAACCTGGTTGTGCTGTATTAGTTGTATGAGTGTTTGGTGCTGGCGCTGTTGCTCATGAATGATGCGCGTTAAATGAGCCAGCATTTGGTTGTTGTCTGCCCGTATTTGCTCCATCGATGTTGCGATTCGGCCTACTTGGACAATCAGTCTGCCCGAGTTGCGACTAATGCGCGGTAGATGATGGGGCAGACTGGCAAGGTGTTGGGTATGTGCGGTCAGGCTGGCATTGCTTTGGGTCTGTTGGCTTGTCCAACTGAACCAAAAGTCACCTGGAATTTGTGGCTGGGGTGGAGCTTGTACCAGTTGGGGACTCATGGAGGCTTGGGGGATATCCTGCGGCTATATTGGCTGGCTCGGGTCAACAGGTGTTAGTTGCAGTGTGAATGTTGCCTGTTGGTCTTGTCCCTGCTGGTCCACGTCGGGCATCAAGCTTGGCTCTGTATGGGGTGGACAACATGCACTGTTTACTTTACAAATAATATTTTTGCTAGTTCTAAACATTTCTACATTCATAATACTCCATTATTTTTGTATTTTGAGTTGTGTTTTTAAACTTATAATTTATTTGGTTTCCAAACACATATATACCATCACAGGCGTGCACATAGACTGACTTGCGGAATCCTCACCTAACTACCTCCCCTCCACAGCATTACAGTGTTCTGTCACCTCCCCTGTCCAGGATATAGACTGCTTACCTGGATATTCCCGAGGAGCGGAGCAAGTAAGCAGTCTACATGCAGGACAGGGGAGGTGTGTGAACACTATAATGGTGTGGAGTGGGTGTTGTTTTTTTATTTTAAGCCAGTAATGTGTTGTTATTTTTATGTGCACGTGTGTGGCCTAAATTTTAACAAATGTCTGTTCATTTTTAAATTTGATGTTGGCGATAGCAACCACTAAGATATTGATAAATTCTGCTTTTGCACCTTTAAAAATTTAAGACGTAACATCACATTGTTTGTTATGGCAAACATGTAAGCTCAACTACAACTCACATCATAGTAACTGTACTGTGTAGATGATTTGCTATGTGTTTAGTTTATGTTTTGACTCACCAGATAACTGAGGTGATCTGGGCTCATCACTCTGTGGACTCGCCAATAGTGCCTGTGGTGGCTGGGGTGAGACTGCAGAAATGCGCCGCCTGGGTGGGGAAGATGGAGCTGCAGATTCAGAGACAAGACGCCGTGTCTTACTTGGCCTCCTGGGTAAGTGCCCCGAGCCCTGTGATGGGCGCCTTAGAGGAGGGCGGCTTACAGAAGCAGAACCTATGAGAATATATAAACATTAATATTTTGTACTTCTATGTGTTTGCAGAATATGTGACTACAGTGAATTCTTACCTGCAATCCCAGCATCATCCTGAGTTGTCTGTGGCCTGTCTGGCCGGCTGGTCTGTCGGACTGTTGAAAAAGTTGTAAAAACATTATGACCATACTTTGTCAAAAAATGCTAACTGCAAAGCCTTAGTGTGCTGTAACCATCTTGTACGTATTGTAAATTAAACTAATTTCTGCTTAAGATCTTTGTGATTCCTTAATTTGTTATGTATATAAAAATGTACATGGTGTTGCACAAAAAAAAATGTTACATTGATGAATTATGTGTCAGATATTGCATAGATTGATTACTTGCAACTTGAGCCAAAATGTAAATTAAAAGTTTATTTAAAAATTGATTTTTTAAAAAAAACATCAGAACAAGCTGCTATTAGATACAACAGCTATGTCCAAGCAAGATCTCATATTAATTATTGCAACTACACATACCAGCATGCACTGCACCTGATTTTGCATTATAAATTTAAAAAAATACAGCCAAGGCAAGATGGGAAATGCAGTTTAAAAACACAAAAACAGCATAAGGGTGCATAGGCCTGCAATACATGACCAACAATGTATGCATACTTTTTAAAAATAATTTCTCCACCATTATCATTTTGCACACTTTAAAATATAATTTCGATTTATCAAACTCACCATCCTGCGTGGGTCGGTCCGAATCCCGGACATGAGTTGCAGACACCACTTCTGCTGGAATCAGTGCCCGCACAGGCTCCTCCCACTCCCGATAGGTTGCCCGGAAAGGGGGGCCACCCCCGGTTTTGCGTGCTGATTTAGCCTCTTTGGCCATCTTGGCCTTGACACGGCGCTTTATGTCATAGAACCTCTTGCGACACGTGTCCTCAGTCCGCCTCACCACACCCTCACTATTTACGGCAACTATTACTTTCCCCCACAGGACAGACTTCCTGCGGGAGGACACCTTGGCAGCATCCTGCCCAAACAATTGCCGATGGTGCTTCATCAGCTCACGCACCAACGCCATGTTTTCAGCATAGCTGAACTTAATATTCCTGCCAGTCTTGGTAGTGGTGCGTGGCTGCGGAGCCACAGCACCATCACTCTCACTGGAGAATGCAGCAACAGGCACCCCCTCCTCCTCCTCCTCACTAACCTCCTCCTCTCACTAACCCCCTCCACCTCACTCACCTCCTCCACCTCACTAACAGCCTCCACCTCACTAACCGCCTCCCTCTCACTAACCTCCTCCACCACACTGACCTCTGAGTCAGACATGAGGACAAACAACACAAAACACAGAAAAATCAATACAGAAAACACACTCCTCCACTACTACTACTACACACCACACAGCCAACACACACGCTCACTCACTCACTCACTCACTCACTCACTCACTCACAAACAATGACAAAAGACTATAAAAAAAAAAACAAGGACAAAAAAGTTTACAAACTGTGAAAAAACAATACTACAAATTAGAGATGAGCGCCGGAAATTTTTCGGGTTTTGTGTTTTGGTTTTGGGTTCGGTTCCGCGGCCGTGTTTTGGGTTCGACCGCGTTTTGGCAAAACCTCACCGAATTTTTTTTGTCGGATTCGGGTGTGTTTTGGATTCGGGTGTTTTTTTCCAAAAAACCTAAAAAACAGCTTAAATCATAGAATTTGGCGGTCATTTTGATCCCAAAGTATTAGTAACCTCAAAAACCATAATTTCCACTCATTTTCAGTCTATTCTGAATACCTCACACCTCACAATATTATTTTTAGTCCTAAAATTTGCACCGAGGTCGCTGTGTGAGTAAGATAAGCGACCCTAGTGGCCGACACAAACACCGGGCCCATCTAGGAGTGGCACTGCAGTGTCACGCAGGATGGCCCTTCCAAAAAACCCTCCCCAAACAGCACATGACGCAAAGAAAAAAAGAGGCGCAATGAGGTAGCTGTGTGAGTAAGATTAGCGACCCTAGTGGCCGACACAAACACCGGGCCCATCTAGGAGTGGCACTGCAGTGTCACGCAGGATGTCCCTTCCAAAAAACCCTCCCCAAACAGCACATGACGCAAAGAAAAAAAGAGGCGCAATGAGGTAGCTGTGTGAGTAAGATAAGCGACCCTAGTGGCCGACACAAACACCGGGCCCATCTAGGAGTGTCACTGCAGTGTCACGCAGGATGTCCCTTCCAAAAAACCCTCCCCAAACAGCACATGACGCAAAGAAAAAAAGAGGCGCAATGAGGTAGCTGTGTGAGTAAGATAAGCGACCCTAGTGGCCGACACAAACACCGGGCCCATCTAGGAGTGGCACTGCAGTGTCACGCAGGATGGCCCTTCCAAAAAACCCTCCCCAAACAGCACATGATGCAAAGAAAAAAAGAGGCGCAATGAGGTAGCTGTGTGAGTTAGATAAGCGACCCTAGTGGCCGACACAAACACCGGGCCCATCTAGGAGTGGCACTGCAGTGTCACGCAGGATGGCCCTTCCAAAAAACCCTCCCCAAACAGCACATGACGCAAAGAAAAAAAGAGGCGCAATGAGGTAGCTGTGTGAGTAAGATAAGCGACCCTAGTGGCCGACACAAACACCGGGCCCATCTAGGAGTGGCACTGCAGTGTCACGCAGGATGTCCCTTCCAAAAAACCCTCCCCAAACAGCACATGACGCAAAGAAAAAGAAAAGAAAAAAGAGGTGCAAGATGGAATTGTCCTTGGGCCCTCCCACCCACCCTTATGTTGTATAAACAAAACAGGACATGCACACTTTAACCAACCCATCATTTCAGTGACAGGGTCTGCCACACGACTGTGACTGATATGACGGGTTGGTTTGGACCCCCCCCAAAAAAGAAGCAATTAATCTCTCCTTGCACAAACTGGCTCTACAGAGGCAAGATGTCCACCTCATCATCACCCTCCGATATATCACCGTGTACATCCCCCTCCTCACAGATTATCAATTCGTCCCCACTGGAATCCACCATCTCAGCTCCCTGTGTACTTTGTGGAGGCAATTGCTGCTGGTCAATGTCTCCGCGGAGGAATTGATTATAATTCATTTTAATGAACATCATCTTCTCCACATTTTCTGGATGTAACCACGTACGCCGATTGCTGACAAGGTGAGCGGCGGCACTAAACACTCTTTCGGAGTACACACTTGTGGGAGGGCAACTTAGGTAGAATAAAGCCAGTTTGTGCAAGGGCCTCCAAATTGCCTCTTTTTCCTGCCAGTATAAGTACGGACTGTGTGACGTGCCTACTTGGATGCGGTCACTCATATAATCCTAAACCATTCTATCAATGTTGAGAGAATCATATGCAGTGACAGTAGACGACATGTCCGTAATCGTTGTCAGGTCCTTCAGTCCGGACCAGATGTCAGCATCAGCAGTCGCTCCAGACTGCCCTGCATCACCGCCAGCAGGTGGGCTCGGAATTCTGAGCCTTTTCCTCGCACCCCCAGTTGCGGGAGAATGTGAAGGAGGAG
The DNA here is from genome assembly GCF_028390025.1 of Pseudophryne corroboree. Taxonomy (NCBI): domain Eukaryota; kingdom Metazoa; phylum Chordata; class Amphibia; order Anura; family Myobatrachidae; genus Pseudophryne; species Pseudophryne corroboree. The sequence continues at coordinate 227,941,238 of NC_086449.1, forward strand.
ATGTTGACAGGTCGCGTTCCGCTTGACTTGACAATTTTGTCACCAGCAGGTCTTTCAACCCCAGCAGACTTGTGTCTGCCGGAAAGAGAGATCCAAGGTAGGCTTTAAATCTAGGATCGAGCACGGTGGCCAAAATGTAGTGCTCTGATTTCAACAGATTGACCACCCGTGAATCCTTGTTAAGCGAATTAAGGGCTCCATCCACAAGTCCCACATGCCTAGCGGAATCGCTCCGTGTTAGCTCCTCCTTCAATGTCTCCAGCTTCTTCTGCAAAAGCCTGATGAGGGGAATGACCTGACTCAGGCTGGCAGTGTCTGAACTGACTTCACGTGTGGCAAGTTCAAAGGGCATCAGAACCTTGCACAACGTTGAAATCATTCTCCACTGCGCTTGAGACAGGTGCATTCCACCTACTATATCGTGCTCAATTGTATAGGCTTGAATGGCCTTTTGCTGCTCCTCCAACCTCTGAAGCATATAGAGGGTTGAATTCCACCTCGTTACCACTTCTTGCTTCAGATGATGGCAGGGCAGGTTCAGTAGTTTTTGGTGGTGCTCCAGTCTTCTGTACGTGGTGCCTGTACGCCGAAAGTGTCCCGCAATTCTTCTGGCCACCGACAGCATCTCTTGCACGCCCCTGTCGTTTTTTAAAAAATTCTGCACCACCAAATTCAAGGTATGTGCAAAACATGGGACGTGCTGGAATTTGCCCATATTTAATGCACACACAATATTGCTGGCGTTGTCCGATGCCACAAATCCACAGGAGAGTCCAATTGGGGTAAGCCATTCCGCGATGATCTTCCTCAGTTGCCGTAAGAGGTTTTCAGCTGTGTGCGTATTCTGGAAAGCGGTGACACAAAGCGTAGCCTGCCTAGGAAAGAGTTGGCGTTTGCGAGATGCTGCTACTGGTGCCGCCGCTGCTGTTCTTGCGGCGGGAGTCCATACATCTACCCAGTGGGCTGTCACAGTCATATAGTCCTGACCCTGCCCTGCTCCACTGGTCCACATGTCCGTGGTTAAGTGGACATTGGGTACAACTGCATTTTTTAGGACACTGGTGAGTCTTTTTCTGACGTCCGTGTACATTCTCGGTATCGCCTGCCTAGAGAAGTGGAACCTAGATGGTATTTGGTAACGGGGCACACTGCCTCAATAAATTGTCTAGTTCCCTGTGAACTAACGGCGGATACCGGACGCACGTCTAACACCAACATAGTTGTCAAGGCCTCAGTTATCCGCTTTGCAGCAGGATGACTGCTGTGATATTTCATCTTCCTCGCAAAGGACTGTTGAACAGTCAATTGCTTACTGGAAGTAGTACAAGTGGGCTTACGACTTCCCCTCTGGGATGACCATCGACTCCCAGCAGCAACAACAGCAGCGCCAGCAGCAGTAGGCGTTACACGCAAGGATGCATCGGAGGAATCCCAGGCAGGAGAGGACTCGTCAGAATTGCCAGTGACATTGCCTGCAGGACTATTGGCATTCCTGGGGAAGGAGGAAATTGACACTGAGGGAGTTGGTGGGGTGGTTTGCGTGAGCTTGGTTACAAGAGGAAGGGATTTACTGGTCAGTGGACTGCTTCCGCTGTCACCCAAAGTTTTTGAACTTGTCACTGACTTATTATGAATGCGCTGCAGGTGACGTATAAGGGAGGATGTTCCGAGGTGGTTAACGTCCTTACCCCTACTTATTACAGCTTGACAAAGGGAACACACGGCTTGACACCTGTTGTCCGCATTTCTGGTGAAATACTTCCACACCGAAGAGCTGATTTTTTTGGTATTTTCACCAGGCATGTCAACGGCCATATTCCTACCACGGACAACAGGTGTCTCCCCGGGTGCCTGACTTAAACAAACCACCTCACCATCAGAATCCTCCTGGTCAATTTCCTCCCCAGCGCCAGCAACACCCATATCCTCCTCATCCTGGTGTACTTCAACACTGACATCTTCAATCTGACTATCAGGAACTGGACTGCGGGTGCTCCTTCCATCACTTGCAGGGGGCGTGCAAATGGTGGAAGGCGCATGCTCTTCACGTCCAGTGTTGGGAAGGTCAGGCATCGCAACCGACACAATTGGAGTCGGACTCTCCTTGTGGATTTGGGATTTCGAAGAACGCACAGTTCTTTGCGGTGCTACTGCTTTTGCCAGCTTTAGTCTTTTCATTTTTCTAGCGAGAGGCTGAGTGCTTCCATCCTCATGTGAAGCTGAACCACTAGCCATGAACATAGGCAAGGGCCTCAGCCGTTCCTTGCCACTCCGTGTGGTAAATGGCATATTGGCAAGTTTACGCTTCTCCTCCGACAATTTTATTTTAGGTTTTGGAGTCCTTTTTTTACTGATATTTGGTGTTTTGGATTTGACATGCTCTGTACTATGACATTGGGCATCGGCCTTGGCAGACGACGTTGCTGGCATTTCATCGTCTCGGCCATGACTAGTGGCAGCAGCTTCAGCACGAGGTGGAAGTGGATCTTGATCTTTCCCTAATTTTGGAACCTCAACATTTTTGTTCTCCATATTTTAATAGGCACAACTAAAAGGCACCTCAGGTAAACAATGGAGATGGATGGATTGGATACTAGTATACAATTATAGACGGGCTGCCGAGTGCCGACACAGAGGTAGCCACAGCCGTGAACTACCGCACTGTACTGTGTCTGCTGCTAATATATAGACTGGTTGATAAAGAGATAGTATACTCGTAACTAGTATGTATGTATAAAGAAAGAAAAAAAAACCACGGTTAGGTGGTATATACAATTATGGACGGGCTGCCGAGTACCGACACAGAGGTAGCCACAGCCGTGAACTACCGCACTGTACTGTGTCTGCTGCTAATATATAGACTGGTTGATAAAGAGATAGTATACTCGTAACTAGTATGTATGTATGTATAAAGAAAGAAAAAAAAAACACGGTTAGGTGGTATATACAATTATGGACGGGCTGCCGAGTGCCGACACAGAGGTAGCCACAGCCGTGAACTACCGCACTGTACTGTGTCTGCTGCTAATATATAGACTGGTTGATAAAGAGATAGTATACTCGTAACTAGTATGTATGTATAAAGAAAGAAAAAAAAACCACGGTTAGGTGGTATATACAATTATGGACGGGCTGCCGAGTGCCGACACAGAGGTAGCCACAGCCGTGAACTACCGCACTGTACTGTGTCTGCTGCTAATATAGACTGGTTGATAAAGAGATAGTATACTCGTAACTAGTATGACTATAAAGAAAGAAAAAAAAACCACGGTTAGGTGGTATATACAATTATGGACGGGCTGCCGAGTGCCGACACAGAGGTAGCCACAGCCGTGAACTACCGCACTGTACTGTGTCTGCTGCTAATATATAGACTGGTTGATAAAGAGATAGTATACTCGTAACTAGTATGTATGTATAAAGAAAGAAAAAAAAAACACGGTTAGGTGGTATATACAATTATGGACGGGCTGCCGAGTGCCGACACAGAGGTAGCCACAGCCGTGAACTACCGCACTGTACTGTGTCTGCTGCTAATATAGACTGGTTGATAAAGAGATAGTATACTCGTAACTAGTATGTATGTATAAAGAAAGAAAAAAAAACCACGGTTAGGTGGTATATACAATTATGGACGGGCTGCCGAGTGCCGACACAGAGGTAGCCACAGCCGTGAACTACCGCACTGTACTGTGTCTGCTGCTAATATATAGACTGGTTGATAAAGAGTTAGTATACTCGTAACTAGTATGTATGTATAAAGAAAGAAAAAAAAACCACGGTTAGGTGGTATATACAATTATGGACGGGCTGCCGAGTGCCGACACAGAGGTAGCCACAGCCGTGAACTACCGCACTGTACTGTGTCTGCTGCTAATATATAGACTGGTTGATAAAGAGATAGTATACTCGTAACTAGTATGTATGTATAAAGAAAGAAAAAAAAACCACGGTTAGGTGGTATATACAATTATGGACGGGCTGCCGAGTGCCGACACAGAGGTAGCCACAGCCGTGAACTACCGCACTGTACTGTGTCTGCTGCTAATATAGACTGGTTGATAAAGAGATAGTATACTCGTAACTAGTATGTATGTATAAAGAAAGAAAAAAAAACCACGGTTAGGTGGTATATACAATTATGGACGGGCTGCCGAGTGCCGACACAGAGGTAGCCACAGCCGTGAACTACCGCACTGTACTGTGTCTGCTGCTAATATAGACTGGTTGATAAAGAGATAGTATACTCGTAACTAGTATGACTATAAAGAAAGAAAAAAAAACCACGGTTAGGTGGTATATACAATTATGGACGGGCTGCCGAGTGCCGACACAGAGGTAGCCACAGCCGTGAACTACCGCACTGTACTGTGTCTGCTGCTAATATAGACTGGTTGATAAAGAGATAGTATACTACTAATATTATATATACTGGTGGTCAGGTCACTGGTCACTAGTCACACTGGCAGTGGCACTCCTGCAGCAAAAGTGTGCACTGTTTAATTTTAATATAATATTATGTACTCCTGGCTCCTGCTATAACCTATAACTGGCACTGCAGTGCTCCCCAGTCTCCCCCACAATTATAAGCTGTGTGAGCTGAGCACAGTCAGATATATATATACATTGATGCAGCACACTGGGCTGAGCAGTGCACACAGATATGGTATGTGACTGAGTCACTGTGTGTATCGTTTTTTTCAGGCAGAGAACGGATATATTAAATAAAACAAACAACTGCACTGTCTGGTGGTCACTGTGGTCGTCAGTCACTAAACTCTGCACTCTCTTCTACAGTATCACAGCCTCAGGTCAATCTCTCTCTCTCTCTCTCAACCCTAATCTAAATGGAGAGGACGCCAGCCACGTCCTCTCCCTATCAATCTCAATGCACGTGTGAAAATGGCGGCGACGCGCGGCTCCTTATATAGAATCCGAGTCTCGCGAGAATCCGACAGCGTCATGATGACGTTCGGGCGCGCTCGGGTTAACCGAGCAAGGCAGGAGGATCCGAGTCTGCTCGGACCCGTGAAAAAAACATGAAGTTCGTGCGGGTTCGGATTCAGAGAAACCGAACCCGCTCATCTCTACTACAAATATGACAAGACTACTTACACACACAGTACAGCACTCAACAATCACAAAACTCCGCACCAAATCCACCAAAAACTCCCCCAAACTCACCAACTCCAAATACACCTTCCTCTCTCCTCTCCACTAGCTAAACCCACGAGGTGCGGTGTGTTTGGGGCGGTTTTATAGTAATGTGCACAGACACTCCTCCATCACGAATACAACCAATCACGGACGCTTGACAAAAACGAAACTTAGGACTAAAAACGCGGCCGCAACATCAAAATCACTGCCGTAACAGACATGTGACGCAGTCGTAAAATAAACTAAAAACACGGCCGCAAAACACCCAAATCGGCCGCATTCTACACCAGAAAACCACGAATGACATCGACATCGGACAAAACAAAAAATACGAATACGACAGCTTAGTAAATCCGTCGTAACAAATTCAAAAAGTTGCAGTTTTACACTTTCAATGTCATTCGTGATTATTCTCCCACCAAATCGGGAGAATTACGAATCTTAGTAAATTTACCCCTGAGGGGTAAATTTACTAAGCTCCCGATTTTGACCGAGATGCCGTTTTTTCATCAAAGTGTCATCTCGGTAATTTACTAAGCAATAATCACGGCAGAGATGAGGGCATTCGTAATTTTTTGGAAGTAGTTGTAAAAATTTACGAATGAATACACCATCGGTCAAAATACGCCTGTTTAGATATGAATCTCGGTCATTTACTAACCATTCGTAATTGTAATGTCTGCCGTGAAAATGCATTTGCGGCCGTGAAAAACTACAAATCGTAAAAAAGTCATGTGCTGTTTGGGGAGTGTTTTTTGGAAGGGCCATCCTGCGTGACACTGCAGTGCCACTCCTAGATGGGCCCGGTGTTTGTGTCGGCCACTAGGGTCGCTTATCTTACTCACACAGCTACCTCATTGCGCCTCTTTTTTTCTTTGCGTCATGTGCTGTTTGGGGAGTGTTTTTTGGAAGGGCCATCCTGCGTGACACTGCAGTGCCACTCCTAGATGGGCACGGTGTTTGTGTCGGCCACTAGGGTCGCTTAGCTTAGTCATCCAGCGACCTAGGTGCAAATTTTAGGACTAAAAATAATATTGTGAGGTGTGAGGTATTCAGAATAGACTGAAAATGAGTGGAAATTATGGTTTTTGAGGTTAATAATACTTTGGGATCAAAATGACCCCCAAATTCTATGATTTAAGCTGTTTTTTAGTGTTTTTTAAAAAAAACACCCAAATCCAAAACACACCCGAATCCGACAAAAAAAATTCGGTGAGGTTTTGCCAAAACGTGGTCGAACCCAAAACACGGCCGCGGAACCGAACCCAAAACCAAAACACAAAACCCGAAAAATTTCAAGTGCACATCTCTAATTTATAATAAAGTATCTTTGGGATAATTTACACCAGGCCTAATTTTTTTTATTAATAAATATTTTTTAAACAAAAAAAACTCCATTTAAGATGGCGCCATTACTTATGGGCCGGTGCTCTAGACTTGCCCCCCAGGCTAGAAGTTGCCAGCCAGCCCCTGCCTTAGACATACTGCGCCAGGGAGGGAGGGAGGAAGAGAGAGTGAGAGACTGAGGGGTAAATTTACTAAGCTCCCGATTTTGACCGAGATGCCGTTTTTTCATCAAAGTGTCATCTCGGTAATTTACTAAGCAATAATCACGGCAGAGATGAGGGCATTCGTAATTTTTTGGAAGTAGTTGTAAAAATTTACGAATGAATACACCGGGGTAAATTTACTAAGGTCCCGATTTTGACCGAGATGCCGTTTTTTTCATCAAAGTGTCATCTCGGTAATTTACTAAACTCAAATCACGGCAGTGATGAGGGCATTCGTAATATTTGGAAGTCCTAGGAAAAAAATCACGAATGAATACACCATCGGTCAAAACGCGGCTGTTTAAGTATGAATCTCGGTCATTTACTAAGAAGTGCAAAACAAAAAAAAACAAAACACTGCCGTGAAAAATTACAACTCGTAAAAAAGTGCTTAAAAAAAACAGACCTGCTTTTTTTATTCGTGATTGGATAGGCATGCACGGATCCATGAGATCCGTGCATGTATATCAGTGGGAAGGGGTGGGAAAGTGATTATTTTCTCAAAAAAAATTGCGTGGGGTCCCCCCTCCTAAGCATAACCAGCCTCGGGCTCTTTGAGCCGATCCTGGTTGCAGAAATATGGGGGAAAAAATGACAGGGGTTCCCCCATAGTTAAGCAACCAGCATCAGGCTCTGCGCCTGGTCCTGGTTCCAAAAATACGGGGGACAAAAAGAGTAGGGGTCCCCCGTATTTTTAAAACCAGCACCGGGCTCCACTAGCTGGACAGATAATGCCACAGCCGGGGGTCACTTTGATATAGTGCCCTGCGGCCGTGGCATCAAAAATCCAACTAGTCACCCCTGGCCGGGGTACCCTGGGGGAGTGGGGACCCCTTCAATCAAGGGGTCCCCCCCCCAGCCACCCAAGGGCCAGGGGTGAAGCCCGAGGCTGTCCCCCCCATCCAATGGGCTGCGGATGGGGGGGCTGTGAGCCTTTTGTGATAATGAAAAGATATTGTTTTTAGTAGCAGTACTACAAGGCCCAGCAAGCCTCCCCCGCATGCTGGTACTTGGAGAACCACAAGTACCAGCATGCGGCGGAAAAACGGGCCCGCTGGTACCTGTAGTACTATTACTAAAAAAATACCCAAAAAAAGACAAGACACACACACCGTGAAAGTAAAGATTTATTACATACATGCACACAAACATACATACATGCTTACCTTATGTTCACACGAGGGTCTGTCCTCTTCTCCAGTAGAATCCAAGGGGTACCTGTTGAATAAATTCTACTCACCAGATCCCGGGTCCCAGGGTCCTCGGGGCAAACATTTGTAATCCAGGTACTTGAATAAAATAACAAAACGGAGAGCCGAGCCACGAACTGAAAGGGGCCCCATGTTTTCACATGGGACTCCTTTCCCCGAATGCCAGAAACCCACTCTGACTGATGTCTAAGTGGGTTTCTTCAGCCAATCAGGGAGCGCCACGTTGTAGCACCCTCCTGATCGGCTGTGTGCTCCTGTACTGAGTGACAGGCGGCACACGGCAGTGTTACAATGTAGCGCAATTGCGCTCCATTGTAACCAATGGTGGGAACTTTCTGCCCTGCGGTTGACCTAAAGTGACGTCACCGCTGAGCAGAAAGTTCCCACCATTGGTTACAATGGAGCGCATAGGCGCTACATTGTAACACTGCCGTGTGCCGCCTGTCACTCAGTACAGGAGCACACAGCCGATCAGGAGGGTGCTACAACGTAGCGCTCCCTGATTGGCTGAAGAAACCCACTTAGACATCAGTCAGAGTGAGTTTCTGGCATTCGGGGAAAGGAGTCCCATGTGAAAACTAGAGATGAGCGGGTTCGGTTCCTCGGAATCCGAACCCGCCCGAACTTCATGTTTTTTTTCACGGGTCCGAGCGACTCGGATCTTCCCGCCTTGCTCGGTTAACCCGAGCGCGCCCGAACGTCATCATGACGCTGTCGGATTCTCGCGAGGCTCGAATTCTATCGCGAGACTCGGATTCTATATAAGGAGCCGCGCGTCGCCGCCATTTTCACACGTGCATTGAGATTGATAGGGAGAGGACGTGGCTGGCGTCCTCTCCATTTAGATTAGAAGAGAGAGAGTGAGATTGATTTGAGACAGAGACACTTGATTTACTGGAGCTTAGGAGTACTGTAGAGAGTGCAGAGTTTAGTAGTGACTGACCACAGTGACCACCAGACAGTGCAGTTTTATTTAATATAATCCGTTCTCTGCCTGAAAAAAACGATACACAGTGACTCAGTCACATACCATATCTGTGTGCACTGCTCAGCCCAGTGTGCTGCATCATCTATGTATATATCTGACTGTGCTCACACAGCTTATAATTGTGGGGGAGACTGGGGAGCAGTGCCAGTTATAGGTTATAGCAGGAGCCAGGAGTACATATTATTAAAATTAAACAGTGCACACTTTTGCTGCAGGAGTGCCACTGCCAGTGTGACTGACCAGTGACCTGACCACACTGACCACCAGTATAGTTAGTAGTATACTATATTGTGATTGCCTGAAAAAGTTAAACACTCGTCGTGTGACTTGTGTGGTGTTTTTTTTTTTATTCTATAAAAAACTCATTCTGCTGACAGACAGTGTCCAGCAGGTCCGTCATTATATAATATATACCTGTCCGGCTGCAGTAGTGATATATATATATTTTTTATATCATTATTTATCATCCAGTCGCAGCAGACACAGTACGGTAGTTCACGGCTGTAGCTACCTCTGTGTCGGCACTCGGCAGTCCATCCATAATTGTATACCACCTACCCGTGGTTTTTTTTTCTTTCTTCTTTATACATACATACTACATCTCATTAACAACCAGTTTATATTAGCAGCAGACACAGTACAGTAGTCCACGGCTGTAGCTACCTCTGTGTCGGCACTCGTCGTGTGACTTGTGTGGTGTTTTTTTTTTTATTCTATAAAAAACTCATTCTGCTGACAGACAGTGTCCAGCAGGTCCATCATTATATAATATATACCTGTCCGGCTGCAGTAGTGATATATATATATTTTTTATATCATTATTTATCATCCAGTCGCAGCAGACACAGTACGGTAGTTCACGGCTGTAGCTACCTCTGTGTCGGCACTCGGCAGTCCATCCATAATTGTATACCACCTACCCGTGGTTTTTTTTTCTTTCTTCTTTATACATACATACTACATCTCATTATCAACCAGTCTATATTAGCAGCAGACACAGTACAGTAGTCCACGGCTGTAGCTACCTCTGTGTCGGCACTCGGCAGTCCGTCCATAATTGTATACCACCTACCCGTGTTTTTTTTTTCTTTCTTCTTTATACATACATACTACATCTCTTTATCAACCAGTCTATATTAGCAGCAGACACAGTACAGTAGTCCACGGCTGTAGCTACCTCTGTGTCGGCACTCGGCAGTCCATCCATAATTGTATACCACCTACCCGTGGTTTTTTTTTCTTTCTTCTTTATACATACATACTACATCTCATTATCAACCAGTCTATATTAGCAGCAGACACAGTACAGTACGGTAGTCCACGGCTGTAGCTACCTCTGTGTCGGCACTCGGCAGTCCGTCCATAATTGTATACCACCTACCCGTGGTTTTTCTTTCTTTCTTCTTTATACATACTACATCTCATTATCATCCAGTCTATATTATCAGCAGACACAGTACAGTAGTCCACGGCTGTAGCTACCTCTGTGTCGGCACTCGGCAGTCCATCCATAATTGTATACCACCTACCCGTGGTTTTTTTTTCTTTCTTCTTTATACATACATACTACATCTCTGTATAAACCAGTCTATATTAGCAGCAGACACAGTACAGTAGTCCACGGCTGTAGCTACCTCTGTGTCGGCACTCGGCAGTCCATCCATAATTGTATACCACCTACCCGTGGTTTTTTTTCTTTCTTCTTTATACATACATACTACATCTCTTTATCAACCAGTCTATATTAGCAGCAGACACAGTACAGTAGTCCACGGCTGTAGCTACCTCTGTGTCGGCACTCGGCAGTCCATTCATAATTGTATACCACCTACCCGTGGTTTTTCTTTCTTTCTTCTTTATACATACATACTACATCTCTTTATCAACCAGTCTATATTAGCAGCAGACACAGTACAGTACGGTAGTCCACGGCTGTAGCTACCTCTGTGTCGGCACTCGGCAGTCCGTCCATAATTGTATACCACCTACCCGTGGTTTTTTTTTCTTTCTTCTTTATACATACATACTACATCTCTTTATCAACCAGTCTATATTAGCAGCAGACACAGTACAGTAGTCCACGGCTGTAGCTACCTCTGTGTCGGCACTCGGCAGTCCATCCATAATTGTATACCACCTACCCGTGGTTTTTTTTTCTTTCTTCTTTATACATACATACTACATCTCTTTATTAACCAGTCTATATTAGCAGCAGACACAGTACAGTAGTCCACGGCTGTAGCTACCTCTGTGTCGGCACTCGGCAGTCCATCCATAATTGTATACCACCTACCCGTGGTTTTTTTTTCTTTCTTCTTTATACATACATACTACATCTCTTTATCAACCAGTCTATATTAGCAGCAGACACAGTACAGTACGGTAGTCCACGGCTGTAGCTACCTCTGTGTCGGCACTCGGCAGTCCGTCCATAATTGTATACCACCTACCCGTGGTTTTTTTTTCTTTCTTCTTTATACATACATACTACATCTCTTTATCAACCAGTCTATATTAGCAGCAGACACAGTACAGTACGGTAGTCCACGGCTGTAGCTACCTCTGTGTCGGCACTCGGCAGTCCGTCCATAATTGTATACCACCTACCCGTGGTTTTTTTTTCTTTCTTCTTTATACATACATACTACATCTCTTTATTAACCAGTCTATATTAGCAGCAGACACAGTACAGTAGTCCACGGCTGTAGCTACCTCTGTGTCGGCACTCGGCAGTCCATCCATAATTGTATACTAGTATCCATCCATCTCCATTGTTTACCTGAGGTGCCTTTTAGTTGTGCCTATTAAAATATGGAGAACAAAAATGTTGAGGTTCCAAAATTAGGGAAAGATCAAGATCCACTTCCACCTCTTGCTGAAGCTGCTGCCACTAGTCATGGCCGAGATGATGAAATGCCAGCAACGTCGTCTGCCAAGGCCGATGCCCAATGTCATAGTACAGAGCATGTCAAATCCAAAACACCAAATATCAGTAAAAAAAGGACTCCAAAACCTAAAATAAAATTGTCGTCGGAGAAGCGTAAACTTGCCAATATGCCATTTACCACACGGAGTGGCAAGGAACGGCTGAGGCCCTGGCCTATGTTCATGGCTAGTGGTTCAGCTTCACATGAGGATGGAAGCACTCAGCCTCTCGCTAGAAAAATGAAAAGACTCAAGCTGGCAAAAGCAGTAGCACCGCAAAGAACTGTGCGTTCTTCGAAATCCAAAATCCACAAGGAGAGTCCGACTCCAATTGTGTCGGTTGCGATGCCTGACCTTCCCAACACTGGACGTGAAGAGCATGCGCCTTCCACCATTTGCACGCCCCCTGCAAGTGATGGAAGGAGCACCCGCAGTCCAGTTCCTGATAGTCAGATTGAAGATGTCAGTGTTGAAGTACACCAGGATGAGGAGGATATGGGTGTTGCTGGCGCTGGGGAGGAAATTGACCAGGAGGATTCTGATGGTGAGGTGGTTTGTTTAAGTCAGGCACCCGGGGAGACACCTGTTGTCCGTGGGAGGAATATGGCCGTTGACATGCCTGGTGAAAATACCAAAATAATCAGCTCTTCGGTGTGGAAGTATTTCACCAGAAATGCGGACAACAGGTGTCAAGCCGTGTGTTCCCTTTGTCAAGCTGTAATAAGTAGGGGTAAGGACGTTAACCACCTCGGAACATCCTCCCTTATACGTCACCTGCAGCGCATTCATAATAAGTCAGTGACAAGTTCAAAAACTTTGGGTGACAGCGGAAGCAGTCCACTGACCAGTAAATCCCTTCCTCTTGTAACCAAGCTCACGCAAACCACCCCACCAACTCCCTCAGTGTCAATTTCCTCCTTCCCCAGGAATGCCAAGAGTCCTGCAGGCCATGTCACTGGCAATTCTGATGATTCCTCTCCTGCCTGGGATTCCTCCGATGCATCCTTGCGTGTAACGCCTACTGCTGCTGGCGCTGCTGTTGTTGCTGCTGGGAGTCGATGGTCATCCCAGAGGGGAAGTCGTAAGACCACTTGTACTACTTCCACCAAGCAATTGACTGTCCAACAGTCCTTTGCGAGGAAGATGAAATATCACAGCAGTCATCCTACTGCAAAGCGGATAACTGAGGCCTTGACATCCTGGGTGGTGAGAAACGTGGTTCCGGTATCCATCATTACTGCAGAGCCAACTAGAGACTTGTTGGAGGTACTGTGTCCCCGGTACCAAATACCATCTAGGTTCCATTTCTCTAGGCAGGCGATACCGAAAATGTACACAGACCTCAGAAAAAGAGTCACCAGTGTCCTAAAAAATGCAGCTGTACCCAATGTCCACTTAACCACGGACATGTGGACAAGTGGAGCAGGGCAGGGTCAGGACTATATGACTGTGACAGCCCACTGGGTAGATGTATGGACTCCCGCCGCAACAACAGCAGCGGCGGCACCAGTAGCAGCATCTCGCAAACGCCAACTCTTTCCTAGGCAGGCTACGCTTTGTATCACCGGTTTCCAGAATACGCACACAGCTGAAAACCTCTTACGGCAACTGAGGAAGATCATCGCGGAATGGCTTACCCCAATTGGACTATCCTGTGGATTTGTGGCATCGGACAACGCCAGCAATATTGTGTGTGCATTAAATATGGGCAAATTCCAGCACGTCCCATGTTTTGCACATACCTTGAATTTGGTGGTGCAGAATTTTTTAAAAAACGACAGGGGCGTGCAAGAGATGCTGTCGGTGGCCAGAAGAATTGCGGGACACTTTCGGCGTACAGGCACCACGTACAGAAAACTGGAGCACCACCAAAAACTACTGAACCTGCCCTGCCATCATCTGAAGCAAGAAGTGGTAACGAGGTGGAATTCAACCCTCTATATGCTTCAGAGGTTGGAGGAGCAGCAAAAGGCCATTCAAGCCTATACAATTGAGCACGATATAGGAGGTGGAATGCACCTGTCTCAAGCGCAGTGGAGAATGATTTCAACGTTGTGCAAGGTTCTGATGCCCTTTGAACTTGCCACACGTGAAGTCAGTTCAGACACTGCCAGCTTGAGTCAGGACATTCCCCTCATCAGGCTTTTGCAGAAGAAGCTGGAGACATTGAAGGAGGAGCTAACACGGAGCGATTCCGCTAGGCATGTGGGACTTGTGGATGGAGCCCTTAATTCGCTTAACAAGGATTCACGGGTGGTCAATCTGTTGAAATCAGAGCACTACATTTTGTCCACCGTGCTCGATCCTAGATTTAAAGCCTACCTTGGATCTCTCTTTCCGGCAGACACAAGTCTGCTGGGGTTGAAAGACCTGCTGGTGAGAAAATTGTCAAGTCAAGCGGAACGCGACCTGTCAACAACATCTCCTCCTTCACATTCTCCCGCAACTGGGGGTGCGAGGAAAAGGCTCAGAATTCTGAGCCCACCCGCTGGCGGTGATGCAGGGCAGTCTGGAGCGACTGCTGATGCTGACATCTGGTCCGGACTGAAGGACCTGACAACGATTACGGACATGTCGTCTACTGTCACTGCATATGATTCTCTCACCATTGAAAGAATGGTGGAGGATTATATGAGTGACCGCATCCAAGTAGGCACGTCACACAGTCCGTACTTATACTGGCAGGAAAAAGAGGCAATTTGGAGGCCCTTGCACAAACTGGCTTTATTCTACCTAAGTTGCCCTCCCACAAGTGTGTACTCCGAAAGAGTGTTTAGTGCCGCCGCTCACCTTGTCAGCAATCGGCGTACGAGGTTACATCCAGAAAATGTGGAGAAGATGATGTTCATTAAAATGAATTATAATCAATTCCTCCGTGGAGACATTCACCAGCAGCAATTGCCTCCACAAAGTACACAGGGTGCTGAGATGGTGGATTCCAGTGGGGACGAATTGATAATCTGTGAGGAGGGGGATGTACACGGTGATATATCGGAGGATGATGATGAGGTGGACATCTTGCCTCTGTTGAGCCAGTTTGTGCAAGGAGAGATTAATTGCTTCTTTTTTGGGGGGGGTCCAAACCAACCCGTCATATCAGTCACAGTCGGGTGGCAGACCCTGTCACTGAAATGATGGGTTGGTTAAAGTGTGCATGTCCTGTTTATACAACATAAGGGTGGGTGGGAGGGCCCAAGGACAATTCCATCTTGCACCTCTTTTTTCTTTTCTTTTTCTTTGCGTCATGTGCTGTTTGGGGAGGGTTTTTTGGAAGGGCCATCCTGCGTGACACTGCAGTGCCACTCCTAGATGGGCCCGGTGTTTGTGTCGGCCACTAGGGTCGCTTATCTTACTCACACAGTCAGCTACCTCATTGCGCCTCTTTTTTTCTTTGCGTCATGTGCTGTTTGGGGAGGGTTTTTTGGAAGGGACATCCTGCGTGACACTGCAGTGCCACTCCTAGATGGGCCCGGTGTTTGTGTCGGCCACTAGGGTCGCTTATCTTACTCACACAGCGACCTCGGTGCAAATTTTAGGACTAAAAATAATATTGTGAGGTGTGAGGTATTCAGAATAGACTGAAAATTAGTGTAAATTATGGTTTTTGAGGTTAATAATACTTTGGGATCAAAATGACCCCCAAATTCTATGATTTAAGCTGTTTTTTAGGGTTTTTTGGAAAAAAACACCCGAATCCAAAACACACCCGAATCCGACAAAAAAAATTCGGTGAGGTTTTGCCAAAACGCGGTCGAACCCAAAACACGGCCGCAGAACCGAACCCAAAACCAAAACACAAAACCCGAAAAATTTCAGGCGCTCATCTCTAGTGAAAACATGGGGCCCCTTTCAGTTCGTGGCTCGGCTCTCCGTTTTGTTATTTTATTCAAGTACCTGGATTACAAATGGTTGCCCCGAGGACCCTGGGACCCGGGATCTGGTGAGTAGAATTTATTCAACAGGTACCCCTTGGATTCTACTGGAGAAGAGGACAGACCCTCGTGTGAACATAAGGTAAGTATGTATGTATGTATGTTTGTGTGCATGTATGTAATAAATCTTAACTTTCACGGTGTGTGTGTCTTGTCTTTTTTTGGGTATTTTTTTAGTAATAGTACTACAGGTACCAGCGGGCCCGTTTTTCCGCCGCATGCTGGTACTTGTGGTTCTCCAAGTACCAGCATGCGGGGGAGGCTTGCTGGGCCTTGTAGTACTGCTACTAAAAACAATATCTTTTCATTATCACAAAAGGCTATCAGCCCCCCCATCCGCAGCCCATTGGATGGGGGGGACAGCCTCGGGCTTCACCCCTGGCCCTTGGGTGGCTGGGGGGGGACCCCTTGATTGAAGGGGTCCCCACTCCCCCAGGGTACCCCGGCCAGGGGTGACTAGTTGGATTTTTGATGCCACGGCCGCAGGGCACTATATAAAAGTGACCCCCGGCTGTGGCATTATCTGTTCAGCTAGTGGAGCCCGGTGCTGGTTTTAAAAATACGGGGGACCCCTACTCTTTTTGTCCCCCGTATTTTTGGAACCAGGACCAGGCGCAGAGCCCGATGCTGGTTGCTTAAATATGGGGGAACCCCTGTCATTTTTCCCCCCATATTTCTGCAACCAGGATCGGCTCAAAGAGCCCGAGGCTGGTTATGCTTAGGAGGGGGACCCCACGCAATTTTTTTTATGATTTTACACTGTTTAATTAAAAAAAAAAAAAAAAAATGAACCCCAGCACGGATCACACAGATCCGGCCGAGATTCATTTTTAAAAAGTCGGCAGTGTTTTGCTAATCACTGCCGTAAAAAACTGAAAAAACAAACGAATGACATCGACATCGGAAAACCCGAAAAGGCAAAATACGGCAGCTTAGTAAATTAGTCGTAATAAATTCAAAAAGTTGCAGTTTTACACTTTCGATGTCATTCGTGATTGAACTTTGACCTGAAACGGGAAAATACGAATCTTAGTAAATTTACCCCACCATCGGTCAAAATACGCCTGTTTAGATATGAATCTCGGTCATTTACTAACCATTCGTAATTGTAATGTCTGCCGTGAAAATGCATTTGCGGCCGTGAAAAACTACAAATCGTAAAAAAGTCCAAAAAAAAAACGCACCTGCTTTTGAAAAGCGTGTTTACATGTGTACTCAATTATCCATTACTCACACCTGAATGTTTGGCCCTATAAAAGTGTTCCAGGCACATTTTGAAATTCTCTCACTCTGAAATGGCTGCTGTGGTGTGTGCCAATGAGTTTCTGTTTGCTGTGGGATACCTTAGACTGCTCCATGAGGCTTCCAGAAATCAGGGCCAGGTAAGTGAACATGGTCAGCAGGTTGTCCAGGTGCCGCGGAGGCTGCGCCAGCCACGTTTTTTTAGGGGTCGTTTAAACTTAAACGCATTGTCCGATGATAGGGTCATACAGATGTTCCGCCTAAATAGAACCAACATTTTCCGCCTGTATGACCTTGTCAAACTGGGACTAGACCCTGAGACAGCACGCTCTCGCTCTGTCTCAGGCTTGCACAAACTCCTGGCTGTGTTACACTTTATGGCTACTGGGAGCTTCCAGGCTGTGGCAGGCAACGTTATTGGTATCTCACAGCCAACCTTTTCAAAATATTTGAATCAGGTGAGTCAAAAAATACATAGCCGGTTATGTCTAAGTGTTGCTTCTGTAAGCTCTTACAACACAGTATTGTATAGAATACCTAACATGACACTCACCTTAGATTGTTTAATGTCCACTCAGGTTTTGGATGTCTTGGATCCACATATTAATGCCTCAATCTGCTTCCCTACCCAGGAGTCGGAGTGGCGTGCTGTCAGGGTAGCTTTCTATGAGCTTGCTCGCATGCCCAATGTGCTGGGGGCCATAGATTGCACACACGTTCAGCTGAGATCACCTAGGGGCCGTCAATATATATATACTAATAGACATATGGCCCAATCCACTAATGTCCAGGTGGTCTGTGATGCAAAATTAAAAATTATGAGTGTTGTTGCAGGTTACCCTGGTGGCTGCCATGACTCCTTCATCCTCAGTCAGTCATCGCTCTTCGATAAATTTGAGGACGGACAAATGCCTGATGGCTGGCTGCTGGGTATGTTTAAAATGTGTTGTGTGTATGTCTTTTAACAACAAACTCTATTTTTGACTAGGGTAATGAATAATCTTACACATGTACTAATGTTGACTATATCTGTTTTTCAGGTGATGGTGGTTACGGCTGCTACTCTTGGCTCCTTACTCCATTGTCCCAACCTGATTCTCCTGCTGAACACAGTTACAATCATGCACATAAGGCTACGCGGAATATGATAGAAAGATGTTTTGGTCTGCTGAAATCACGGTTTCGGTGTCTGGATAAATCTGCAGGCCTTTTGTTGTATAGTCCCTCAAAGGTGACTAGAATTGTGTTCTGCTGCTGTTTTCTCCATAATCTGTGTTTAAGTCAACATCTGGCACATGATGAGGGAGAAAGCAGTCAGCAAGCAGAGGAGTTAGAAACATCTGGTGACAGTGTGAGTACATATGTAGGGAGGCAGGTACGGCAAGAAGTGATTCAGCGGTATTTTTCGGGTAAGTTTTTGTTGGATGTAATTATCCTTTACTAAACACTTTGCAATACAAACAATTGTGTGTTTTGTTACTTACTGTTTGTTGTTTATAGTGGTGTGTACATTGTAGTTAGTTTATGTTATCAATACATTGTCATTCATTACCCCATAAAAACATACATACATACATAGCAGCTTCTACAATGTTTGAGACGGACACAGGAAGTTGTGTGTTTGTCAAAACAAATTTTTTATTGCGTTACTCAAAATTTTTTCATGTATTCTTTTTTGCGCTTGTGTGTGCTGGGTGCTGTGCTTTGTGCTGGCTCACTGGCACGTGCTCGGGAGGATCGCCGAACAGGGGAGGTTACTGGCGTTTGGATAGGGGTCGTGGTTCCAGAGCTGGAGGTCACTTGTTGTGCTGCCATCAATGTTATGTTGTTGCTCAAATTATTTATGCTGGCATTCAGTTGTGTGTTGGTTGCAGTGTGGCTGGCTACAATCCTGGATAAAGATTCATTCACAACCTGGTTGTGCTGTATTAGTTGTATGAGTGTTTGGTGCTGGCGCTGTTGCTCATCAATGATGCGCGTTAAATGAGCCAGCATTTGGTTGTTGTCTGCCCGTATTTGCTCCATCGATGTTGCGATTCGGCCTACTTGGACAATCAGTCTGCCCGAGTTGCGACTAATGCGCGGTAGATGATGGGGCAGACTGGCAAGGTGTTGGGTATGTGCGGTCAGGCTGGCATTGCTTTGGGTCTGTTGGCTTGTCCAACTGGACCAAAAGTCATCTGGAATTTGTGGCTGGGGTGGAGCTTGTACCAGTTGGGGACTCATGGAGGCTTGGGGGATATCCTGCGGCTGTATTGGCTGGCTCGGGTCAACAGGTGTTAGTTGCAGTGTGAATGTTGCCTGTTGGTCTTGTCCCTGCTGGTCCACGTCGGGCATCAAGCTTGGCTCTGTATGGGGTGGACAACATGCACTGTTTACTTTACAAATAATATTTTTGCTAGTTCTAAACATTTCTACATTCATAATACTCCATTATTTTTGTATTTTGAGTTGTGTTTTTAAACTTATAATTTATTTGGTTTCCAAACACATATATACCATCAAAGGCGTGCACATAGACTGACTTGCGGAATCCTCACCTAACTACCTCCCCTCCACAGCATTACAGTGTTCTGTCACCTCCCCTGTCCAGGATATAGACTGCTTACCTGGATATTCCCGAGGAGCGGAGCAAGTAAGCAGTCTACATACAGGACAGGGGAGGTGTGTGAACACTATAATGGTGTGGAGTGGGTGTTGTTTTTTTATTTTAAGCCAGTAATGTGTTGTTATTTTTATGTGCACGTGTGTGGCCTAAATTTTAACAAATGTCTGTTCATTTTTAAATTTGATGTTGGCGATAGCAACCACTAAGATATTGATAAATTCTGCTTTTGCACCTTTAAAAATTTAAGACGTAACATCACATTGTTTGTTATGGCAAACATGTAAGCTCAACTACAACTCACATCATAGTAACTGTACTGTGTAGATGATTTGCTATGTGTTTAGTTTATGTTTTGACTCACCAGATAACTGAGGTGATCTGGGCTCATCACTCTGTGGACTCGCCAATAGTGCCTGTGGTGGCTGGGGTGAGACTGCAGAAATGCGCCGCCTGGGTGGGGAAGATGGAGCCGCAGATTCAGAGACAAGACGCCGTGTCTTACTTGGCCTCCTGGGTAAGTGCCCCGAGCCCTGTGATGGGCGCCTTAGAGGAGGGCGGCTTACAGAAGCAGAACCTATGAGAATATATAAACATTAATATTTTGTACTTCTATGTGTTTGCAGAATATGTGACTACAGTGAATTCTTACCTGCAATCCCAGCATCATCCTGAGTTGTCTGTGGCCTGTCTGGCCGGCTGGTCTGTTGGACTGTTGAAAAAGTTGTAAAAACATTATGACCATACTTTGTCAAAAAATGCTAACTGCAAAGCCTTAGTGTACTGTAACCATCTTGTACGTATTGTAAATTAAACTAATTTCTGCTTAAGATCTCCGTGATTCCTTAATTTGTTATGTATATAAAAATGTACATGGTGTTGCACAAAAAAAAAATGTTACATTGATGAATTATGTGTCAGATATTGCATAGATTGATTACTTGCAACTTGAGCCAAAATGTAAATTAAAAGTTTATTTAAAAATTGATTTTTTTTAAAAAACATCAGAACAAGCTGCTATTAGATACAACAGCTATGTCCAAGCAAGATCTCATATTAATTATTGCAACTACACATACCAGCATGCACTGCACCTGATTTTGCATTATAAATTTAAAAAAATACAGCCAAGGCAAGATGGGAAATGCAGTTTAAAAACACAAAAACAGCATAAGGGTGCATAGGCCTGCAATACATGACCAACAATGTATGCATACTTTTTAAAAATAATTTCTCCACCATTATCATTTTGCACACTTTAAAATATAATTTCGATTTATCAAACTCACCATCCTGCGTGGGTCGGTCCGAATCCCGGACATTAGTTGCAGACACCACTTCTGCTGGAATCAGTGCCCGCACAGGCTCCTCCCACTCCCGATAGGTTGCCCGGAAAGGGGGGCCACCCCCGGTTTTGCGTGCTGATTTAGCCTCTTTGGCCATCTTGGCCTTGACACGGCGCTTTATGTCATAGAACCTCTTGCGACACGTGTCCTCAGTCCGCCTCACCACACCCTCACTATTTACGGCAACTATTACTTTCCCCCACAGGACAGACTTCCTGCGGGAGGACACCTTGGCAGCATCCTGCCCAAACAATTGCCGATGGTGCTTCATCAGCTCACGCACCAACGCCATGTTTTCAGCATAGCTGAACTTAATATTCCTGCCAGTCTTGGTAGTGGTGCGTGGCTGTGGAGCCACAGCACCATCACTCTCACTGGAGAATGCAGCAACAGGCACCCCCTCCTCCTCCTCCTCACTAACCTCCTCCCTCTCACTAACCCCCTCCACCTCACTCACCTCCTCCACCTCACTAACAGCCTCCACCTCACTAACCGCCTCCCTCTCACTAACCTCCTCCACCACACTGACCTCTGAGTCAGACATGAGGACAAACAACACAAAACACAGAAAAATCAATACAGAAAACACACTCCTCCACTACTACTACTACACACCACACAGCCAACACACACGCTCACTCACTCACAAACAATGACAAAAGACTATAAAAAAAAAACAAGGACAAAAAAGTTTACAAACTGTGAAAAAACAATACTACAAATATGACAAGACTACTTACACACACAGTACAGCACTCAACAATCACAAAACTCCGCACCAAATCCACCAAAAACTCCACCAAACTCACCAACTCCAAATACACCTTCCTCTCTCCTCTCCACTAGCTAAACCCACGAGGTGCGGTGTGTTTGGGGCGGTTTTATAGTAATGTGCACAGACACTCCTCCATCACGAATACAACCAATCACGGACGCGTGACAAAAACGAAACTTAGGACTAAAAACGCGGCCGCAACATCAAAATCACTGCCGTAACAGACATGTGACGCAGTCGTAAAATAAACTAAAAACACGGCCGCAAAACACCCAAATCGGCCGCATTCTACACCAGAAAACCACGAATGACATCGACATCGGACAAAACAAAAAATACGAATACGACAGCTTAGCAAATCCGTCGTAACAAATTCAAAAAGTTGCTGTTTTACACTTTCGATGTCATTCGTGATTATTCTCCCACCAAATCGGGAGAATTACGAATCTTAGTAAATTTACCCCTGAGAGTGAGAGAGTGTGTATTTGTACATTTCCTTCGGGGAGTCGCCACTCTTGCAGGGAGAGCCCACAGCACAGGGGACCAACCACTCTTGCAGGAAGAGCCCACGTCACGGGGGAGCTGCCACTCTTTGCTATGCTGGCGAAGGGAGACGAGCATGCAGCCGACAAGCTGCAGCACCCGGAAACCAATCTATATGACAGTCTGACAAGGTTGTCGGGCGCTGCCTCTAGGTTCCTGCCTCTAGGTTCTTACTCATGGTCTAAACATTGCCCTAGAGAACAAATCAGTGGTGGAACTACAGCCCCACAGCCACTGCGGAGGCTTGGAGGTGCAAAGCTGTGGGGTCACCACCGCTGATTCAGTGCAGATTGATATGCGGACCCAGAGCCGGCCCTAACCAATTTGATGCCCTAGGCAAGATTTTGGCTGGTGCCCCCTAGCACCACCGCTGGTTCCGCCTCTGACCTTGCATCTCTTTCCCAGCACCATCACCCCTCACTCAGCAGTCCTTATTTTGGTGTTTGTACCCCCTATATTTTAAATAGGAACAGTTCGCACATTTGGCGCACAGCCCAAAAAGGGGTGTGTTTTTGCTGGCAAGAGGCATGGCCACACAATAGTAACCCCAATTCCAATTACGCCACACAATACTGCAACTTTATTCACATTTGATCATGTGATAGTGTCCATAATTCATATTACATCCCACAGTAGTATCACTTTACCTTAAAAGTTAATCCTCACAGTAGAGCCCCTTATTCACATTACATCACACTGAATTGCTCCTTATTCACATTACACCACACCATATTGCTCTTTATTCACATTAGATGACACAGTAGTGCCCTTTCTATACGCAACGCCACATAGTAGAGCACCTTATACACATAATGCCACACATTAGTGATGCATTTATACACATAATTCCACACAGTAATGCCCCTTACACATATGAGACACATTATTAATGTCCTTATAAACATAATGTGCCTTACACATTATGACAACCTTTATTAATGTACTTATTAATGCCGTACATTATTAAAGTCCTTATACACATAATGACACACATAGGCCCTCATTCCGAGTTGTTCGCTCGTTATTTTTCTTTGCATCGCAGCGATTTTCCGCAAACTGCGCATGCGCAATGTTCGCCCCGCGCCTGCGCCAAGTAAATTTGCTATGAAGTTTGGTATTTTACTCACGGATTAACGAAGAAATTTCTTCGCTCTGGTGATCAGAGTGTGATTGACAGGAAGTGGGTGTTTCTTGGCGGAAACTGGCTGTTTTATGGGTGTGTGCGAAAAAACGCTGCAGTTTCTGGGAAAAAACGCGGGAGTGGCTGGAGAAATGGGAGAGTGTCTGGACGAACGCTGGGTGTGTTTGTGACGTCAAACCAGGAATGAAACTGACTGAACTGATCGCAGTGGCAGAGTAAGTATCGAGCTACTCGGAAACTGCAAAGAAATTTCTGATCGCTATTCTATTCGCTATTTTGCGAATCTTTCGTTCGCAATTCTGCAAAGCTAAGATTCACTCCCAGTAGGCGGCGGCTTAGTGTGTGCAAAGCTGCTAAAAGCAGCTAGCGAGCGAACAACTCGGAATGAGGGCCATAGTGCCACCTACACATTTGCTGCACATTATTAGTGCCCCTATACACATAATGACACACATACAGTAGTACCCTGTTACACATATGCCACACATTATTAATGCCATTATACACATAATGACACACATAGTGCCCCTTAAACATATGTTGCACATTATTAATGAATTTTTACATGACACACATAATGCTCCTTACACATATTCCGAACACTACTGCACAACTAACCCACTCACATGCACACAGCACTCACACTGCCACTAAAACTGTGATCTCTGCCTCGGCTTGGATACAGATGTGTCCTCATAAATCTTGCCTCAATGCTAACGTCGGGCACCTATTTTTATGAAGATGCATCTTTTGCATTTCTATGTGGCTAGGATGCATAAGCAGCTTCTGCTGATTAAAATGATATGCAGCATGGCTATATACTGTGTGAGACTGTGGCTGTATCTGCATATGAAATTCTACATACAGAATATAGGCATGCCGCATATCATTTTAATCAGCAGAAGCTGCTGATGCCCCTAGACATATCAAATGCCCTAGGCAATTGCCTAGTTTGCCTATGCCTATGGCCGGCTCTGTGCCGACCAGCCGTCCACACGTCGTTCTGCTAAATGTCCCTTCCAAAATGCCCCGCCATGGAGGAGACAGAAGCTAGAGGTTAAACTTGACATCTAGCGTCTGACAGAGCTGGGATGTACCGGTGCCCGGAAGCGCATAGTGCCGGTTAGCACTGGTGACCGTGGCAACCTTACACCCTTGCATGAAAACCCGTTGGCAATGAGCATTACACACCCAGCGCATGAAACCCCTGGCAACAAGCATTACCCCTTGGCTACAAGCATTACACACCCAGCACATGAAACCCCTGGAAACAAGCATTACCTCTTGGCAATGAGCATGACACCCAGCGCATTAAATCCCTGGCAACAAGCATTACCCCCTGGCAATGATCATGACATTCAGTGCATGAAACCCCTGGCAACAAGCATTAACCCTTGGCAATGAGCATGATACCCAGGCATTAAACCCCTAACAATGAGCATGACACCCAGCGCATGAAATACCTGGCAATGAGCATGACACCAAGCACATGAAACCCCTGACAACAAGCATTACCCCCTGGCAATGAGCATGGAACCAAGAGCATGAAACCCCTGGCAACGAGCAGGTAATTTAAAAGTAATTAGAAGTCTTACTGTGGGGCATAATGTATAATGGACATTGTGGTGTGTGGCATAATGTATCATGGACATTGCGGTGTGTGGCATAATGTATAACGGGCATTGCGGTGTGTGGCATAATGTGTCACAGGCATTATGGTGTGTGGTATACTCTATCATGGGCATTGCGGTATGTAGTATAATGTCTCAGGGACATTGTGGTGTGTGGCAATATCTATCATCGGTATTATGGTGTGTGGCATAATGTAGATCAGGCATTTTTGTGTGTGGCATAATGTGTAAGGGGCCATGTGGAGTGTCGCATAATGTGTAAGGGGCATTACTATAAGGAGGAAAAATTAGAAATAATGTAAGGGGCATGAATCAGGATACTTTTTTTCCTGTGGTAGCCAATGTCTGGGAGTACAGGTTGCAAAACTGGGGTATAAGATAGTCTTTTCCTGCAATGCCACACCCCTTGCAGCGAAGCAACACCCCTTTTTGGGTGTGTGCAAATTCTTCACTTCTCTAATGGCAATTGGTGGGAGGCAGACATTTTTTTGGCTTGGGGGAGAAAATTTCTAGTTACGCCACTGGAGGAAATCTTTATTTTTAAGCATGCTAGCCCCTGCCTATCTGCTTCTTCCTCATCATGGCAGGAGGGTATGTTGCCCCAGCAGCCAGTTACCAGCATGTTCCCTATATTTTTAGCCATCTTGATAATCAGCTTCTCCTTCGTGTTGGCTGTTCCTGGTTGTGTCCTGAATAGGTCACCTGACACTGCATCAAGCCACACACCCCTCAGTGAGACAGATTTATTTAGCAAATTTTTTTTGCAGTATTATTAGCCACAGTGCAGCCCCGTGCCCAGCTCTAAGCAGTTTCAGACTATACCAGAGGGGAGGCTGAGCCCATAGCTGCCTCACCTGTGGTCTCTCCCTGATAGTCTCTGTATTTCCAACTGAGAACTACAACTTTAATCTATAAAAATTATTGGTATAATGCAAAGAATATGTTTATAGTCTTTTTTTTAAGGGTGGCGCGACAACGTATCAAAATAATATTGATTTGGTCTTGAAAGAAAATTAATTATCTGAAAGAAATGAAAACTTTACACTAAAGATTCTATAGAGAAAATACTATATTAAAGTAATGTACTCAATAACAACGTAAAGTACATAAACTAATTGTTTAATAACATAATGGACCAGATGTAATGACGCCCGAGTTTGGAGGTCGTGCGGGATCCAGGACGAAATGTAACAATTTTGTAAAGGGGCAGTCACTTGCAAGGCATGGTTTTGCCTTGTAAGTGATTGCTCCTTTAAAAAAAGTCTGAGTTCGTCCGGCATCCCGCACGACAGCGAAAATTTGGCCATCATTACATCTGGCCCAATATGTTAATTTGTTTGATAACATTAATAATTGTTAATGTTTGTTATGTATAATAAAATTGTTTTCTTAAAATTGTTGGTTGATAAAATGAAAAAATGTATTAGGAGATAATTTACTTGGTGGGCCCTGAGATTTCGACTGCCTAGTGCAGGGGCATCACTTCTTCTGATGACAACTGGTGCAGCCAGCCATGAAAAGGGGGCATGGCCTTGTATGAAGGGGTATGGCTTAGTGGAAAGGGGCATGGTTTCGCAGCCCGAATCCCTGTTTTCGGCACTCAGGAAGTTGGGGCGATATGGGCTGCCCCTGGGGAGACCTGTGGCTGTAGTGGTGGCTCCTACACAGTGACAGGAGCCGGGTCGTGCACCTAATGTTACAGTGCAGCACCCGGCTCTTGTCACTGAGCAGGAGCTGGCACCCCTACTGATACCATTGGGCTAGGGGTCTCCACAGGGTTTAATTCAACACTGAGCATTTTGGAGTATGAGAGGTGTGGCTCTGCCTCCCCTGTGTACTCTGCACTTCACACACACACTTTTTGTTGTGGGGCATGATATAGGAGGGCTTGTAGTATCTCCTTCCTAGGGCCCTACATTTTCTAGCTACAAGTCTGCAATAAAGTAAATAAATAGTCTACCTCTACACTGTGATAGAGTCATTGCTATCTTCTGCCCATGCTCCAGTAACATATTTCCAGGAGGAAAGGGCCCACACAGAAACTTGCATATGGGCCCCTCACTTGCTAAAATCCCACAGCAGGTGATGGTCTGAGTTTGGAACAGACAACAGGCAAAGAATATATAGAAAATGAGATGAGGTCAGGCGAAAAGGGGTCAACTGATGGAAAAACAGTCCAGGTCAGCAAAATGTAATCATAAATGGGTGGGTCCAGTACAAAGTGAAAAGCAATATAACTAGCAAAGAGGTGCAGGCAAGATAACTAATTAAACCCTGATCCACCAGAACAGAGACTAGCAGTCTAGTATTACTACTACTAGCGGAACCTAGGAAAAGGCCTCTACACCAGAAATCCTGCATCAGCCTATAAGTGCCGCTCTGACCTCTGAACTTAATATTTGCTACGCCTGTGACTACTTGTGCACCTGACTATGCTACCTTGGCGGCTGTGTGAAGCAAAGCCAGACGTGACTCATTAGAAGTGCGGATCAGTGCAGCAACCAACACCTCAGGTCAGTAAAGCTGCACAGCAAACTGAGCGGGTGAACAGTGCTAATGAAGACCCACTGACGAGCATCAGGTGAGGCCGCGCCTTGCCTGATTCCCAGCGGCAGTATCGGGAGGTGCACTTCACACAGAGCTAGTCATGTGGAGAAAACAGCATCCCTGAGAAGTGATTGCACTGTCTGACAAGCACTACCTATTACAAGGTGGACTTTTCCTTCCATACAAGGTGGGCATTGGGAGCCAAAGTCATACCCCTGAAGTAGAGGAAAGGAGGAGGAGGAATGTGGATTCCCCTCAGAGACTGACTGCAGCAGATAATGTAAAAGAAGCGCTATCCAAGATCTGCGTGAGGAAGCCTGCTTCGGGGGTCATTCATAAATTTTTGCTGTCCTGTGTTCAGATAGTCGCCGCCTACAGGGGGAGTTTTGTTTTTGCTGTGCAAGTGTGCGAATGCATGTGTAACTGATTTTGTGCAGTTTCTGCGCAGCCCAAGACTTACTCAGCCGCTGCGATCACATCAGGCTGATCGGTATCGGATTTGGTGTCAGACACCTTCCCTTCAAAAGCTTGGTCCAGCCTGCGTTTTTCCAGACACTCCCTAAAAACGGTCAGTTGCCACCCACAAATGGCTTCTTCCTGTCAATCTCCTTGCGAACGCCCATGCGAATGGATCCTTCGCACAATCCTGTCGCCTTCCGGCGATCCTCGTTGCAGCCATCCATCGTGCCTGCACATTGTGGTGCATATGCATGTGCAGTTCGGCTCTGATTGCCCGCTGAGTGAAAACGCACAGCAGCGATCAGATCTAAATGACGCCCTTCAGACACTGAACACCCCATTAACTTGTGAACTTTGAAAGCATAGACAACTTCACACAGCCCCATACAATCATCTGCCGCTGACTATTTAGGGTTATAGTAAGTGCTGCAAGTTTTAAACTACAGAGGACAGAATTCTAATACTAAGGCAAGAGAAGGAGAGTGTATGACAGTGTAAAGCACACATTTATAACTTCTACAGCCTTAAATGTTGGCACAAAGTAAATATGGGATAGAACGACATACCTGACTATTCTAAGGCTTAGCAATGTAAACAGTTAGGAAAATTTAAGAAATAAATAATAGGCAGCCTTAAAAAAGTTAGTTATTGTATCTCCAGGAGGAAGGGATGTGACATTCATATGCTACTACAAGGGAACAACTACTCTAAATGTCATTCTATTTTATAGGTATCTAGTGAAAATAGTTTATACCACCCTTTGTATAGGGTATAGGAAGAAAAAGACAGCCTAATCTGATTTGAAACTATACTTAAAGAGTTACCATCACAGGATACCAGTTCACTTTCATAAAAGTGCACAACCTAAAGTTAGGTCAGGAGGGATTAACAGGGTAGTATATATTTAATTACTAAAGTGTGATGTACTGGATATATGTAAACTTTACTTCACTCTGCTAAAAATCCTTAGCACAGGACAAGCTAAACACTGGCACTCTGCAAGGATAAAAAGCGTGTGTATTCTGATTCAGGCAATAGGATCATCAGACAAAAATAGGCAGCAGACCTATGAAGGGCGTAACAATGTTTATGCAGTTCATCACATGTTATACCAGATGACCAAGATACGTTTGTATTGAGTAATACAAGGTGACGGACCTTAGGGTAGGTCCATCTGAAGACAACTCCATATTTGGTGCACTCTTTTTTCAATTATAATTATTAAAACAACTATTATAGTTTAAAATAATATACAGTGATATAACCTCTTACAACACATTAAAATAACATTCTTTTCATATTGGTCTGAGGCAAATTCCCCACAAGAAACAATATATAAGTGACAAAAAATGTATAGTACTGAATTCAGCGGTACAGTATGTAGCCTCAATAAACACAAGAACGCTCTAATACATACTAGTGTATCCACTTGACATTTATGATATATATATATTTGTAGAAATAACGAGGCAGCATTCGTAGACTGATTACGTGAATAAAGTGTGTAATAAAGATATTAACATTTCAGTGATGTGCTCCCCTTCTTCAGAACAACAACAAATGACAATAGTGTACAATAAATACATAGACCAACAAGACGAGGAGAACAAAACAAGAGACAGAGTGAGGAGCAAACCCCCGAGGGGGAAACACTAATTTTCAATTTATCGACATGTCCTCTCTCCCGTCGAGATAAAGGTCCTGAACAAAGGGTTATCATATGTCCCAACAAACCGTCCAAATGCTTTTAAATGGCAAGTGGATATGTATATATTGAATCGGACACTTAAAATAAAAGAACATTCTGACAAACAATAGTCACAGACTTTGGTGTCTACAATACCCACCCATGGGCAAAAGTTAGGGCCAAGGTCTAAGTTTGATCCGGTATCCCTCCTTTTGCAGGTAAAAAAAATTCCTGATTAAGTGACCGTTAACATACAGCACCAAACATGCTGTCTATGTAATTATGTGCCCTTGTGGAACATACTACATAGTGAAAACAGAGTGCCAATTTAAAACACGTATGGCACAATATAGACAGGCCATACATAATGCACTGACAACTGGTACGGCTGATAAACCAGTGGCCCGTCACTTTATGGAGCAGAAACACAACATGGCCATGTTGAGATATAGGATTATAGATCATGTCCCAGAGTGGGTAAGAGGCGGCAATTGAGGCAAGAGGCTACTACAGTTAGAGTTGTAATGGATTTTTAAATTGCAAACCCTGCGTCCTAAAGGGTTAAATGACACGTTGGAGTTAGACCATTTTTTTATAGTACTCGTTAGAATTCCATTCTTTATAGTATTTTTCAGAATTCTATATTTTTTATGGTATTCTTTAGAGGACTTTTCAGCATTCCAGGTTGCACTGACTTCTCATTATCTTATGGCCATTAGTAATTTATTAAATATAAGGCACATGATATGAATGACATGCCCCAACTACATCTTTTGTTGTTCCTTTTAAGTGATTTTATTGGTATCTTTCTTGCATTTTTACACATGTATATTTTTGTTACAGTGTGTCAAACTAGCACTTTATTGCAGACTGAATACAGGATTAAATATGTCATGTCCCTGATGTCTATATGTTGCCATGTAGGTTGTAACATTCTTGTGTTATTATTATTATTAACAGTTTATTATATACTGTAGCACAGCAAATTCCATTGCGCTTTACAATTGGATTGTTTTAGCACTTTGATCATTGTAAGAGATACACTGTTGCTGTGGTATGCTCTAACATGTTTTTGTTTATGTTTTCAGCATTGCCTAGGTCACACAGCCGGGACCCACAATGTCCCTTCCGCCCTCTTGATGGATGCCGGAAGTGCTCTGTTGGAACTGCAGGCGGCGTGACTGAGGAGAGCGCCAATGGGGGAGGTCTGTGGGGTAAGTGGTGGTAAGTGGGGTGTATAAGCTCAGGCTGGCAAGATCACAGGGCAGCACTGTAATAGACAGGCATTTGCCCAGCTTTCTTTGCCCCTGGCAGAGAAAGCTGAGCAAGACCTGGCTCCAGTGATCAGCTCTATGTGTTCGATGGACACAAAAGCATATCAGAGTGTAAAAAGGAAAATAAAAGAACCCCCCCAAAAAAAAACAACAACATACTCACCTGTCCAGGGAGCCAGTGTCCACTACTCTGCTGAGCGCTGCCGGGTGTCGAGTCCTCCATGTGCTGCAATGTGACCCCAGTGTAGTAAAGTGATGATGCAAAGCGGCAGCGCACTTTACAGCACCGGGGGTCACCACAGCACACAGGATCTGGTGCCCGGCAGCCCAGCAGAAGCAGCGCAGACCAGCTCCCTGGACTGGTAAGTATATTGATCTGCTGGGGGGGTCTGCAGTGCGCAGAGGTAGTCGCGTCGGGGTGATCAACTGGGCGGTGGCGGCAATGTCAGCGGGGCGGCGCATGCACAGCAGGACATTGGGGTATTTTTTCCGAAAAATACCCTGATGATGTTGCGGAGTGTCATTGCAGGTACAGAGCTTGACCGCAAGCTCTGTCCCTGCATGCGATAATTAATATGTGATGCCCGCTCGGACAGTACCCATAGGCGCTGCAAGGGGGTTTGATATTCTCCCTGGTCGCTAGGCAACCGCAGCACCTGGGAGTAAGAGACCAGTAAGGCGCTAGGACCCAGGACCTGTGACCAGTACCGCAGCAAAGATGGAAGCTGGAGATGCAGGGATTAGCCACTGCAGAGTGGGAGAAAAAGGAAGGAGGGGTTGGCACCGGGGAATGAAGGAGTGACGTCACGCTGCCCCCGGGAGATGAGAGGAGATCACCTTGCCGGCGTGGCTGGTGCCTGTATGCTTGGCAGAAGTGCGGTGTGCCGTGGAGTCACGCTGTGAAGAGGAGAGCCGCCAACCGCAGCTGCGACCAGAGAGCCGGGACTCGAGAGGCAGGCTGAGGGTGTGAGCGCCAGGCGGCAGGGGAGAGAAGGAGCCGCGGCCAGGAAATCAGAGCTGTGTGCACCGCTGAGAGGAGAGATTCAGGTGCCGTCTGAAAGGGAAGCACCATATCTCCAAGGACTTGCATCTACCAAGCCACTGTGGGGGAAGGCACATTCAGAGCTCAGCAACCAGCAGCAAAGACAAAGGTCTCAGGTACTGTCACACTTCCCACCCTCCCCAGATGAACAGTACCTCAGAGGAGTTCTATCCACTAGGGGGTATCCTGCTGATTCCCCATACCACAGCTTCCCCTGTCTTAGGAGTGACTTCAACTACAAACCCCTTGGTAGAGAAATCAGGGAAAAAGCCATGGAGTTACCCCACCAGTGACTTAGGGGTGCCTAGCACCGCACCATTTGCTGCACTTACACCGTTTAACTGAGCCTTATTATCACTGATAGGGGAAGGACACTCGTGTTATGTTGGAATATTCCAACCACCCCATTAGCCTGCTGACATCCTGAACTATTATATGCGCCCAGTGACCTGTGCAGTGTAACTGCACCATAGATTGATACCCTGCCTGGAGTAGCACTATTCTGTCTGATCTCTCATTCCCTTGGATACAAATTCAATCTCTGTTCAAGTATGCGCCCCCGTTGCTTGTTTGTCAAATCTAGAGCCCTGTATACAATAGTTATTTGACTTTTATTGACATGGTTCTCAGTGACTCACACTGAACGTGTAGAGTTCAAGAGGTATAGGTACTGACTTGGCCCCGAATCTTAACGCAGAGGAACTGTATAGTACTACTTGGTATTCAGCACCACTCTGTGGACACTTTATATATTGTGTCAGTTTTATGTTCACATTAACAGTATTTGACTGTGATGATTACATTTAAATGTTTTGCTGTTGCACATGACTTATGCAAATAGCTGATGCTAAGGTGTATGCGCTCCTTACCTATGCGACTGATGTTTACCATTTATTGAATGCCTTATTATTGAGATTTGTTGTGCTGGTATTTACTGGCCTTTTAGCAGTGACCCACTACCTCTATCACAATAAACTTGTTGTCACCGTCAATTTGTGTTTTCTGTTATCTGTGTGGTCCTCCTTGGGGTGTCCATCTTTCTACCACAGGCTCGTGCGGAAGAAGCCGCAAGAGGTCCTGAACCAGCCAGCGTCATCTGAAGAAAGCAAGTACGACTCTACACCGTCATCGTGGGTGGCATTACAACTTGGTGTCTATGAACAGGATTACAGATACCATTGTGAACTACGAGATGTCACAGCCGCCAGAAGCACTGGATGCGTGAGAACAACCACAGCCCGCAAACCCTACCCCGATCTGCAGAAGAGCGCCTGAGGCACCCAACCCAGCATCCCCAGCGGCAGTAATGCCAAAAGCACTGATCACCGTGTCCTATTACTTTGGAGGCCCCATGGCTTCCTACATATTCGGACAGGGGACCAGCTTCTTCAGGGAATTCAAGGAAAAGCTACACTCAATGTTCCAGTTATAAACGCTGAGTGAGAACAACGGTCAGAGATTGTCATCGGCTAACTAAAGGGCACTGCGCTACGGGAGGCCTGATCATGGTCGGACATGAACCGAAAATTGTCCAAAGGCATCCTGAAGAAACTGGCCAGAATCTTTAACTTCCTTTCCATCACGGAATTGAAGGGGTGACTATATGCCTGGAAACAACAACCGAAGGAATCCTTGCGAGATTTTGCCTTGGGATTACAAGAGACGACACAGGCAATTCAAGATAGAACTCCGCGAGAAGTAGAACATGTCGACGAAGCATTAACTGACCTGTTTATTGAAGGGGCCAGAAGCGAGGCAAGAGGGCCCAGCTGAGGATGTGGAAATTACAGAAACCTGATTACACCTTCCCTGAATTCAAAGAAAACCTCAATGGACATACTGGAGTTGGATCAGAACAAAGACGCGGGATACGGGGTGACTTCGGAACTGTCCGAGGATGAAGAGTGCAATGAGACGCAACTATGTTTGATGCCCGAACCTGGCAAGTCTAAACGAGTTGTTACCCAGCAGGTTGTAACCAGCCAAGATCCAATCGGGGCTCTCACCAGTGCCGTAACGAAAATGATGAAGGAGATCCGAGATCCGAGATATTCGTCTGGAACAGGCAGAGAATAAACGCGGAGGATGGTGCCGCGACTCGGGTGGAAGAAACAGATGACAATGGGATATCCCGCGGGGCTCAGGATGATGCCCCACCGATCAGTTAGATGCTCAGGGAAGGCCCATCTGTCGACGTTGCAAGTTGAGAGGACATGTCGAGCGCGAATGTGAAGACGAACCTTTAAATGATGTGACTCCGAGGCGAGTGACCGCCCCTCGGGAAGACCCTCACAAATAGGTCCATCGGCACTGGAATGGTGGCCATGATACATTGGCAAGTGTCCCCACTAAAAGATAAAGGTCAACGGAGTGGAAATGGCAGCCCTCTTGGATACCGGATTCCAAGTGACGACTATTCAGCTCACTGAGTTCCAAAAACACTGGAAAGAGAGCGAGATCATGACACCACCTGCCACCTGGCTAAGCTTACTGGCAGCAATGGCCAGCCAATTCAGTTCCGTGGCTACTGGGAGTCCGATTTATCTATTGGCGAGGCACAGCTAGAACAGCAAGGCTGTTTGGTCACGAATTCCTGCAATGAATACCTGCCCCCTGTCATATTGGGGATGAATGTGCTGAAAAATTGTCCCGACGAGCTGGTGGAGGTCCTCAGAATCGAGATGAGGTCTGCAGCCACAAGAGAATGGAAGATGCAGCAGACGGTGCGCCTGCTTGAAGGACACAAGTGTTTAACTAACCCCAAAGGAGAGGTGGTCAAGGCCAAGAACACGGACCACAACCCATTATACTATGACCCAATTCCGAACAAGTGATATGGTATAGGTCAGGATTTACCCAGGTGGGCGGGATTACGAAGCCATCTTCAAAGCCTGTGACTCCAATGGGCAGCAGCCATTTGCATTGGCCAGAATGCTGGAGAGAGTGGAACATGGAAGAGTTCCAGTCCGGGTACTAAACCCACACTGTTACCCGATCCGGCTGTTCCGGAACTGCCCAGTAGCCAGGTAACACATCTTGGTCTACTTCCAAGATGTGCTGGGAGTAACTGTGTATGGAACTCGACAAGAAACTATGGCCGGCCAATCCAGCCTAACCACCACGGGAGAAAACAGCTTTTACCACCTACATGGGCCTGTTCAAATTTGATTGAATGCCGTTCGGACTCTGCCATGCCCCTGCCACCTTCCAGAGGGCCATGGAGCACTGCTTGGGCCACAGGAACTTTGAGATGGTCCTCCAGTATCTCGACTATGTCATAATCTTCTCAAAGACGTAGGAGGACCATCTGAAACACCTGGAGGAAGTGTTCGTACAGCTGACTCAATGTGGCCTGAAGTTGAAGCCATCTAAATGTCACTTCCTGAAGCCAAAGGTGCAGTACCTCGGTCACATCGTGAGCGCCGAGGGGGTGAAGCCAGACATAGAGAAGATCCACGTGATGCGCGACTGGCAAGTAGCAAGAACCGTCAAAGATGTACGCAGCTTCTTGGGGTTCATCGGATACTACCGGCGCTTCATAGAAAACTTGCAAAAGTGGTCGCATCACTTCATGAACTCCTGCGTGACAAGTCGGGCCAAGAGAGATGAAGCACAGCCGTGGTTGCATGGACCGAAAACCACCAATCATCTTTTGAACAGCTTAAGCGGTCACTGGTCTAGGCACCCCTCCTGGCCTACCCTGACTACGAGAAGCCCTTCCAGGTCTATACTGATGCCAGCCACCGCTGCCTGGTAGCTGTGCTATCGCAAGTGCAGAATGGCCAGGAAAGGGTGATTGCCTATGCCAGTCGTGGGCCTTAGTAAGACAGATCATTATAACGAAAACTACAGCACATTAAAACTAGAGCTGCTTGCCCTGATTTGGGCCGTGAAGTAGAAGTTTAAAAACTACTTGGCCGCAACCACTTTCGTAATTGTCACTGACAACAACCCCTTGGCCCATCTGTCCATGGCCAAACTAGGAGCAGAGATGGCTGTCACACCTTGCCAACTTTCGCTACACAGTAACGTATCGCAGTGGGAAATCTAATGGCAATGCGGATACCCTGTGTTATGAACCACAGGTAGTGGTTCATTCCTATTTTATGTTATAAAGTTGTCTTGCATGCCAGGATTTCCTGTTGCTCTGTTTTAGAATACTCTTGTCTGCTGCCGCTGGTGAGTCTGTGTAATTGCAGCTTGTTCCCTTGTGTTCAGCCTCACCTGGCTGCTAATTGCATCTGGTCAGTTTGGAATCATGCAACAAGGCAGCTGCATGGGATTATTAATTAGGCCTCTCTGTTATATGCTGGCTGATTGCAGTTCGCAGATGCTGGTGATATTTCTTGGTTTTCAGTCTGCTTGAAGTCTGACCTGGTTCCTGCCAGTCCCTGAGCTCCTGTATAGCAGTGTCTGACTAGCTGCTTCCTGTGTTGATTCCTGTGTCAGTCCCTGTGTCGATTCCTGTGTCTGATCCCGTGTCCTGCTGTTAGGCGTTCCAGCCCTGAGGTCCCGTGGCTTTGCCTATCCCTGGTCAAGTTCCTGGTTTCCTGGGATCCTCCGGTCTGTCGTTTGGGATTCTGCCTGTCCTCCAGTTCTGGGAGTGTGTGTCGGCATCATTGAGGGTTCCTGTCCGTTTGCCAGTATTCGTACCGGTTCCGTGAGTAGCGGCACTGCCGCGTCCGTTGGCCTAGGCCGCTATATTTCATTATTGTTTCTGTCCCTGGTGTTTTGCAGAGGGTTCTGCTTGTGCTGTCACCGCCGGTACACAAGGGTATTGTGTCGGCGTGTGATCAGCATTTCCTTTGTTGTTATTTTCCTTTGGCGGTTTCTCCGCACATACTTTAGGTTTTTAGTTAGCTTGTAGCCCCTGGCCTGTTTGCTTAGTTAGAGGGCCTCTTGTTATCATCCTGTCTCGGATTTCCCTTTGTCTCTCACTAAGACCGGGGGGCACCGGAGTTGGGCAGACATAATCCGCCTTTCAAACGTGGCTGCCAGGGGCTCAAGAAACCATAGTCTCGCAAGGGATTTCTGACAGCACGGGTGAGACAACAGAGTTAGGGCGCCAGGGGCTATTCCCTTTCCATTCCCCTTTCCCAGCATTACGTCCTGGTGCTCTGGACTCGCTTCATAACATCTCCCTTGTTCTGAGCACCAGGAACCTAACACCCTGTCCCGCCTGTCCACAGCGGATATCGAGGAGGAAGAGTGAGACTGGGCAGAAGATGTTGGGACCCCTGTCTTCAAGGATCCTAAGGAGCAAAGACCTATTGTCACCTCCGACCCTGTGGCCATCACCGACATTCCCTCATCTGAAACAAGTTCTCAAGAAGCATTGGGAGTTGATTGGGAATTGATCCAGAAGGAGAATAAGGTAATCCGGAACCTCAAGGAGCTTCTCCACCTGAATGGTCGGCTGACCAAAGTACAGAGAGTAAATGCAGATCAAGAGCTGGTCAAACTATTGAGACATCATGATTGCCTGAGCCTTCGACAAGGACTTGTCATTCACACTAGTCTTGATCCTGGGACCCACCAGCCCATCTATCAGATTGAGGTACCAAAGGAACGAGCACGCTTCTTACCACTTATCACAACCAGTCCGGCCATTTTGAGACACAGGAGACTGAGGTGACTCTGAGGAGGCAGTACTTCGGGATTGGAATGCTGGCTGATGTTAAAAGATGGTGCAGCGATTGCGTGAGTTGTACCTTGAAACGCCCGGCTGAGTCCTCCCAGAAAAATCTCCTTCACCTGATTATGAGCAGCCATCTGGCCAAGCTGGTGGTATTGGACCATGTGAAGCTAGAAACAAATACCAATGGCTTCCAGTACACCTTAACAATCATGGACCACTACAGCAAGTTCCTGGTGGTGGTCCCAGCATGCAACCTGACCGCAAAGGCAACAGCTGAGCTCTTCATGAAACACTTTGTCAGACCCTATGGGTACCGTGATCGCGTCCTGTTGGATCAAGGCCTTGCCTTCAAATCCCAACTGTTCCACCAGTTATGTTCCATGTACGGATACCGTAAATTGAAGAACACTGCTTATCACCTGCAGGGGAATGGCCTCTGCGAGAGAGCCAACCAGATGATGATAGGAATGCTCCGAAGCCTCTCTGCAAAAGTCAGGGCTCGGTGGCCCACTCTCCTACCGGAAATGACATACCTGTACAATAATACGGAACACTGCTCGACAGGATTCACGCCCTTCTACTTGATGTTTGGGAGGCAAGGCAAACTTCCCAAGGAACTGTAGCTAACCCCAGAGGTTGGAGAATTCAGCACACCGCAAACCAACTGGGTCCAAGAGCACCAGTATCGCATTGAGACCACCAGGCAAGTTGTATAGAAGCGTCTGGAAGTAGTACATGCCCAGCAAGAGAGAAATTACAACGCTGATGCACTGCCGGTGCTGCGAATAGGTGACAGGGTGTGAAGGAAGAAAAATTGTCGAACAAAAAAGCTCGACACCATGTGGGAGACTGTACCATATACCTATACCTATGAGAGTCCTGACTGATGACCTGTATACCTATCAGATCAACGGAGAAGATGATTGACTCAGCACTATACTCTGTCACCAATTGAAGTTGTGCACTTCCAAAAAACACGTACCGCAAAAGGAGGGGAGTACTGTGGCGGAGGGATCGGGGTCCCAGGGACGTATACCACTTGATGACCCCATTAAGGTGTTGATGTTTATGGGATGCGCCATTCCCTACCCCATTGCCCGGGGTACGGCCTCAGAGTCGTTGGATGATGAACTCACTGGTGACAGACAGTACTTTTCTTCAGATGTCTCTGCTTCTGACAACGAATCTAATGTACTCAGTGTCAGGAGGTCAGAAAACAGCATTAAAGGCGTTCTGCCCTTGCGCTACCGAGAGTAGAATGTATAATGTGCCAAATGTAGATATGTTCATGCCTAATTTGATTACCTGAAAGTTATCAAAAGACTATTATTCAGGATTGTTGAGTCACTTTATAAGAAAATGTGAGAGGACACGCATAATTCCAGTAGGTGATATGTGATGCCCCGCTCGGACAGTACCCATTTTATAGGTACTGCAAGGGGGTTTGATATTCTCCCTCATCACTAGGCAACCGCAGCACCTGGATGTAATAGGCCAGTAGGGCGCTAGGACCCATGACCTGTGACCAGTACCCCAGCAAAGAGGGAAGTTGGGATTGGCCACCGCAGAGCAGGAGATAAAGGAAGGCGGGGTTGGCACCGGGGAATGGAGGAGTGATGTCACGCTGCCGCTGGGAGACAAGAGATTACCTTGCCGCCAGGGCTGATGCCTGTATGCTCGGCAGGAGTGAGGTGTGCCGTGGAGTCGCACTGTGAAGAGGAGAGCCACCAGCTGCAGCCATAACCAGAGAGCCGGGACCCGAGAGGCAGGCTGATGGTGTGAGCGCCGGGTGGAAGGGTACAGAAGGAGCCGCGGCCAGGAGATCAGAGTTACATGCACCACTGAGAGGAGAGATTCAGTTGCCGCCTGAAAGGGAAGTGCCGTACCTCCGAGTACTTGCATATACTAAGCCACCGTGGGGAAGGCACATTCAGAGCTCTGCAGACAGCAGCAAAGACTCATGACCAGCAGGAGCTGGCAACCGTAGCAGAGGTGTCAGGTACTGTCACACTTCCCACCCACCCCATATGAACAGTGCCTTAAGAGGAGTCCTATCTACTAGGGGGTATCCTGCTGATTACCCATACCACAGCTTCCCCTGTTTTAGGAGTGACCTCAACTACAAACCCCTCAGTAGAGAAATCAGGAAAAAAGCAGCAGAGTTACCCCGCCAGTGACTTGGGGGTACCTAGCACCGCCCCATTTGCTGCACTCACACTGTTTATCTCAGCCTGACCCACCGGTGCCTTATTATCACTGATAGGGGAAGGACACTCATGTTATGTTGGAATCTTCCAACCACCCCATTAGCCTGCTAACAGCCTGAACTGTTATATGTGCCCAGTGACCTGTGCAGTGTAACTGCACCGTAGATTGATACCCTGCCTGGAGTAGCTTTATTCTGTATGATCTCTCATTCCCTTGGATACAAATTCAGTCTCTGTTCAAGTATGCGCCCCCGTTGCTTGTTTGCTAAATCTGGAGCCCTGTATACAACAGTTATTTGACTTTTATTGACATTGGGGGTCATTCCGAGTTGTTCGCTCTGTATTTTTTTCTCGCAACGGAGCGATTAGTCGCTAATGTGCATGCGCAATGTCCGCAGTGCGACTGCGCCAAGTAAATTTGCTATGCAGTTAGGTATTTTACTCACGGCATTACGAGGTTTTTTCTTCGTTCTGGTGATCGTAATCTGATTGACAGGAAGTGGGTGTTTCTGGGCGGAAACAGGCCGTTTTATGGGTGTGTGTGAAAAAACGCTACCGTTTCTGGGAAAAACGCGGGAGTGGCTGGAGAAACGGAGGAGTGTCTGGGCGAACGCTGGGTGTGTTTGTGACGTCAAACCAGGAACGACAAGCACTGAAAAGATCGCAGATGCCGAGTAAGTCTGGAGCTACTCAGAAACTGCTAAGAAGTGTCTATTCACAATATTGTGAATCTTTCGTTTTGCAATTTTGATAAGCTAAGATTCACTCCCAGTAGGCGGCGGCTTAGCGTGTGCAAAGCTGCTAAATGCAGCTTGCGAGCGAACAACTCGGAATGAGGGCCATTGTTCACAGTGACTGACACTGAACGTGTAGGGTTCAAGAGGTATAGGTACTGACTTGGCCCCGAATCTTAACGCAGAGGAAATGTACAGTACTACTTGGTATTCAGCGCCACTCTGTGTACACTTTATATATTGTGTCAGTTTTATGTTCACATTAACAGTATTTGACTGTGATGATTACATTTAAATGTTTTGCTGTTGCACATGACTTATGCAAATAGCTGATGCTAAGATGTATACGCTCCTTACCTATGCGACTGATGTTTACCGTTTGTTGAATGCCTTATTATTGAGATTTGTTGTGCTGGTTTTTACTGGATGTGCTTCACTTAAATCACAATTGGCTTTTTAGCGGTGACCCACTACCTCTTTTGCAATAAACTTGCCACCGTAAATTTGTGTTTTCCTTTATTTGTGTGTTCCTCCTTGGGGTGTACATCCTTTTACCACAGATTCCTGCAGAAGAAGCCACGAGAGGTCCTGAACCAGCCAGCGTCATCTGGAGAAAGCAGGTATGACTCTACACCATCATCGGGGTGACATTACAGATATATCCCTGCGATGTAATCAATTATTGCAGTGTGAGTTTGGGCAATCGTATCACCTGTCATCCGCATCCTGGATGCGGATGGTGATAAATAGGCCCCTAATACTTCTAAATCCTGGGTTTTTGCACATGAAAGCGTATCAGGTTGAGAGTCCCAGGTCCAGGGGTAGCAGGGTTTTTCCTGGGACTTTCAACCCAGGTACTGTATCTGACCTATCGTAGGCCTAAAAGGTGCGAAACACCTAAAAGAACTTGAATGTCCAGGGACAGTAGCGCTTGGAGATAAGATTATCTCCAAGCTCCCACTGAATGCCAGAATACCCGTGTCACTGAAAGATTGTAAGCTCACAAGAGCAGGGACTTCTTTCCTCATGTGCCTTTCCTTTTCTTACTTACACTATCTTATACTCCATACTCCCTTTGATGGCACCTAACCCTGGCTTTTCTATACCTGTCCTATATTGTCTTGTACTGTAAGTGCTGTTTTCTTGTTTGCTCATTTGATTATGTACTGTGTAATGGGCGCTGCGGATCCCTTGTGGCGCCATATAAATAAAGGATAATAATAATAATAATAATAATAATAATAATAATAGTGTGAATGGGGTCTTACATATGTATGATATGAGCTGCTCTGGCTTCAACCCATGCTGTGTGTCCCAGGTCTGAGCTGGGTTGATGCTGGGATTTTAGGTCTGAAGTGGTATTAGTCTGTTTGGGCTCTCAATGTATTTTCCCTATCAAAGCTCCAGCATAATGTAATGTGTGTGTCAGAAATTGAGAATCTGTTGGACACAAACTAAGGCTTGTACCAAGAAATGGACGCTGAAGCCTTGGAGTAAAGCAAGGAGGTTTTATGTAACTTCTCTGCATACAGGATATGATAGAAAAGAAAAAGAATCATAAACAATAGTCTTATAAAGAATTCATGACCACAGGTATGCTAGATAACTGGAACATGGCTTAATGCTTGAACACAGATGCACAGTATAGCTGGGTAGCTGAATATCTGAGATAGCCGGGAGACAGCTTGCTACTTGAGCATTGACGCACAATA
Organism: Pseudophryne corroboree; assembly: GCF_028390025.1. Classification (NCBI taxonomy): domain Eukaryota; kingdom Metazoa; phylum Chordata; class Amphibia; order Anura; family Myobatrachidae; genus Pseudophryne; species Pseudophryne corroboree. Next base: position 227,983,584 of record NC_086449.1, read on the forward strand.
TTGCTGAGTAGCTGGATATCCAGGACACAGCTTGATGCTTGACCACAGATGCTTAGCAGAGCAGGATAGCTGGATAGCTGGGGCATGGCTTGATGCTTAACCACAGGTGCACAGCAGAGCAGGATAGCTGAGACAGCCAGAACATGGCTGTATGCTTGCCCACAGGTGCACAGCAGGACATCTAGGTATCTGTAAAGTCAAGAGATGAAAAAGACACTGGGAACACCAGAATCTCTACGTGGATGTCAGTTGAGTATTCTCTTGATGGAGCAAGCTGCAGACCTGCAATGACAACAAAACACTAACAATGGAGAAACCTCAGCTCATCTTCTTTATAAACCGGACTGTCAGTGGATTGGCTGGAGGAGTCAGCTGAGACTGAGCCTCACTGGGATTGGACTGAACTCTGTAATTTGATCAGAGGCAAGATGGCGACATCCATGACTGGTCATGGTGGGAACTTAGTTTAGGCCCAAACACCAGGAAGCAGAGCACTATGGTGTTATGCACACCAGTGCCTGCAGGAATGTACTGGTGTCTGAACTGTTATGCACACCAGTGCCTGCAGGAATGTACTGGTGTCTGAACTGTTATGCACACCAGTGCCTGCAGGAAGGTACTGGTGTCTGAACAGATAGGGATGCAAAACAAATGAACTCACAGACAGACTGGGGAATATGACATTACGTACACAGAAGGTGATAGGGTAACAAAATAAACACAAAGTGAACAGAGAAGCCCAGAGGCTAAGAAACTGGGTGTCTCCCTAGTATTAGGAATGCTCAGATGGAAAAAGCAAGATGTTGTGTTTTAATACGTAGAGAACCCGAAATGCTGTTGCTAAGGGCAACAGCAAAACCCTAAAGGGTTACCAACGGGTGTGGCAGTAAACTCCTTGGTCAGAGATGGAATGATAGACACAAGGAGAGTCTCCACAATCCTAATCCTCACTTGCAGTGCACAGGTTCAGCTTACTGCCACTAAACTGACACCTGAACACCTTGCACAGTGAGACAGAATTTAGGCAGGCAAGTCTGAGAATACAGCCGCAAACTTGCTAAGTTCACAGAGTAGCAAAAGAACCCCAGCAAGTTAAACGACTGACTCCAGTCTTACTGCTAGGTCTGGATTGGCAGAGGGTAGTACCAAATCCCAAGGCCTATTTGCAGTAAGCAACAACAAATACAAAGCTACACAGTACTGGCTAACTTTCAGGAACTAACTAACCAACAAAGATTCAGCAGCATCTGCTTAACCTGAGAAGAGGCCTTATATAGCAGGTGCTGTCCACGCCCCACTCAGACCTCACAGACTGTGAGCACAAAAACCAGCACCGGATCCCCTGCCGTGCACAGAGCCTGTAACCACTGCACAGCAAAAGACCCGAACCGGAGTATAAGCTGCGCTCAGGTTACTCCGCTAGCACTTGTCTCCCGGTTGCCATGACGACGTGGCACCACAGGGCAGGAGACCCTAACAGTACCCCCCCTCTGACGAGGGGTCAAAGAACCCCTACCACCGGGTTTATCGGGGAACTGCGAGAAGAAAGAGCGTATCAGTCTGGGGGCATGAAGATCACAACTGCGCACCCACGACCGCTCCTCCAGGCCATACCCCTTCCAGTGCACCAAAAACGACAGCCGACCCCGAACCATCTTGGAGTCAAGAATCCTTTCAACAACAAACTCCCTCTGGCCACGTATCAGAAGAGGAGAAGGTCTTCCACTGGAAGAAGGATTACTAATCGCCCGTTTTAAAAGGGAACAATTAAATGTTTTATTGATACCCAAAGAACGGGGCAGATCTAACTGAAATGCCACTGGATTGATAACCCTGGTGATCTTATAAGGGCCGATGAACCGGGGGCCTAACTTATGAGATGGCTGTCTCAACTTCAAATTCTTGGTAGACAACCAGACGAAGTCTCCTAATTTGAAGCTGCAGGGTCTTTTCCGCTTATCAAAAACCCTTTTGGTCACTAATGACACAGACACAAGGGCTTTCTTCACTTTCCTCCAAATACCTCTAAGGACCGAAACCACAGAGGAACCACCAGGCGTGGAGTCCAGGGGGACAAAAGAATTGGCCTTAGGATGATGCCCATACACACAAAGGAAGGGAGAGATCCCTGTAGCAGAGTGAGCCGCGTTGTTATAGGCAAACTCCGCCATGGACAGATGAGCAACCCAGTCAGTCTGACACTTGGAGACATAACACCTGAGGAACTGCTCCAAGGACTGGTTCACCCTTTCAGTCTGCCCATTAGACTGCGGATGGTAGCCTGACGACAAGCTGACAGAAATCTGGAGATCGGAACAAAATGCCCTCCAGAATTTGGCCACAAACTGGGATCCGCGGTCAGAGACCACATCAAGTGGCAACCCGTGGAGACGCACAACATGCAGCATAAATAATTCAGACAGGCGTCTGGCCGATGGCAGCCCAACCAATGGAACGAAGTGCGCCATCTTCGAAAACCTGTCAACGACAACCCAGATGGCTGTCATCCCCGAGGATTTGGGCAAGTCCACCACAAAATCCATTGAAATGTGGGTCCATGGCTTAGATGGGATAGAGAGTGGATGTAATGGGCCAACAGGAACCCCTCTAGGAGTCTTATTTCGGGCACAGATGTCACATGCCCGAACCCACTGATCCACATCCTTAGCCACCGAGGGCCACCACACCGCCCTAGATAGCAACTCCCGAGTTCTGGCAATACCCGGGTGACCTGCCGACTTCTTGGCATGGAATTCCAGGAACACTCGCTATCTTAACCTAGGAGGCACAAACAAAAGACCTACCGGAAGGTCTGGAGGAGCCTGCTCCTGTGCTCTAAGGACTAATGATAAGAGGTCCTGGGTAATGCCCACTTTAATACATGATGGGGACACAATGGGCAACGGCTCCTCGGTGGTCTCCTGGATTGGAGCAAAACTCCGCGAGAGCGCATCAGCCTTGATGATTTTTGACCCAGGGCGATATGTTATCAAAAAATTAAAGCGAGCAAAAAACAAAGCCCATCGTGCCTGCCTGGCATTGAGATGCTTCGCTGACTCTAAATATGCCAGATTCTTATGGTCGGTGAGAATTGAGACCACAAACTTAGCCCCCTCAAGCCAGTGTCTCCACTCCTCGAGTGCATCCTTAATAGCTAACAATTCCCGGTTACCCACGTCATAATTCATCTCGGCAGGCGAAAATTTACGGGAAAAGTAAGCACAGGAATGAAGGCGATTATCAGACACTCCCATCTGAGAGAGCACTGCCCCAATACCCATCTCAGAGGCATCCACCTCCACCACAAAAGGACGCTCTGGATCTGGGTGTCGCAGCACCTTGGCCGATACAAATGCCCTTTTGAGACGGGCAAAAGCCGCTTTAGCCTCACAAGACCAGTGAGCAACATCCGCCCCTTTCTTAGTGAGTGCCACCAAGGGCGCCACTATAGACGAAAATCCAGCGATAAATCGTCTATAAAAATTCGCAAAGCCCAGGAAACGCTGAAGCGCCTTCAAACTAGTGGGCTGCACCCAATCCAGGACTGCCTGTACCTTGGAACCCTCCATTTGGAAACCTTCTGGGGAGATAATATATCCTAGAAATGCGATTTGCTGAACTTCAAATTCGCACTTCTCCAGCTTCGCCCCAAGCCGGTGGTCTCTGAGTTTCTGGAGGACTAAGCGTACATGCTTCCGATGTTCCTCCAGGGAATGGGAGAAGATTAGGATGTCATCTAAGTATACAACTAAGAATCTATCCAAATATTCCCTGAGTACATCGTTCATGAAATCCTGGAAGACTGCCGGGGCATTACAGAGCCCAAAAGGCATCACCAAATATTCATAATGCCCTGAGTGGGTATTAAAGGCAGTCTTCCATTCATCCCCCTCTCTTATTCGGATTAGATTGTACGCCCCGCGTAGGTCAATCTTAGAAAAAATGGTGGCAGTACGAAGCTGGTCAAACAAGACCGAAATGAGAGGCAGTGGGTATGAGTTTTTAATCGTGATACGGTTCAATTCCCTGAAGTCGATGCAGGGTCGCAATGAACCGTCCTTTTTACCCACGAAGAAGAACCCCGACCCAACTGGAGACTGTGAAGGTCTGATAAATCCCTTAGCCAAGTTCTCCTGAATGTACTCTGCCATAGCCTGAGTCTCAGGACGTGACAGGGAGTACAACCTGCTCTTGGGAAGCTTAGCATTTGGCAACAAATCAATGGCACAGTCATAGGGGCGATGGGGAGGTAGTACCTCTGCAACTTTTTTGGAGAACACGTCCGCAAAATCTGCATAACACCCTGGCAATCCTGGCAAACTTAGCTGCGAGAGTCTGACTGGAAGGCTCAAGCAACTCCTGAAACAATCAATACCCCAACTAAGAATCTCCCCAGAGACCCAGTCAAATTGAGGATTGTGGGCCCTTAACCAGGGTAACCCCAACACCAATGGGGCAAAAGTACAGACAGTCACATAAAAGGACAATTTTTCAGAGTGTGTGGCTCCAATAAACAAAGAAATCTGGCTAGTGCAAGAGGTAATTTTACCTTGGGATAATGGTTCCCCGTTTAACCCACAAATCTCAATTTCCGATGCCAAGGGTACTAAGGGAACAGAATGTTTCAGGGCGAATTGGCGGTCCATAAAAACCCCGTCAGCCCCACTGTCCACAAAGGCCTCAGTCTTGACAGTTTGACCGAGGATCTCCAAGGTCACCGGAATGATAAAAGTCTTCTTGGGAAATTCTGACTTCTGGCCTGACAGGATATTTCCCATCACCCTCAGGCCCTGAAGTTTTCCGGCTTTTCTGGGCATGATACTACCACATGACCTTTATTCCCACAGTACAAACACAACCCCTGCTGTCTCCTCCGCGTCTTCTCATGCGAGGAGAGGCGGGTAGCCCCAATCTGCATAGGCTCCTCGGAAAATTCCTCAGAGTCTTGGGAAAGAAGGAAACCTCGGTCTCCCTTTCAAGCCTACGTTCTCTCAGCCGTCTATCCACCCGGATGGATAACTGCATGAGCTGATCCAAGCTATCAGGCAAGGAATATTGTACCAGTTGGTCTTTTATCTGGTTAGAAAGACCTCTTCGGTACTGGTGTCTCAGGGCTGGGTCATTCCACTGGGTATCATGGGCCAACCTCCGAAACTCCGTACAGTAAACCTCAACTGGCCTTCGCCCTTGCTTAAGGATCAAAATCTGAGCCTCGGCTGAGGCCGTCTTGTCAGGGTCATCATACAACATGCCCAGTGCCGTAAAAAAAGCATCAACACTTTTAAGCGACGGACAGTCAGGCTGCAACCCATAAGCCCAGACCTGTGGGTCTCCTTGTAGCAAGGAAATCACTATGCCCACCCGCTGAATCTCCGACCCAGAAGACTGAGGCCTAAGCCGGAAGTATAGCTTGCAGCTCTCCTTGAAACAAAAGAACTGCGAGCGATCTCCAGAAAAACGATCCGGGAGATTTACTTTCGGCTCCTTAACCCCTGAAGGTACTGCTGCTGCGGGAGCTCCGCCAGCGGCCTGGGAGGTGTGCATTTTAATGGACAAATCATTAAATTGTCGAGTCAGGACCTGCACCTGATCGACCACCTGTTGCAACCTATTTTGAGGGGTATGCTCCATATTCCCACAAAATTTCAACAGGAGTATTAGGCTGCTGAATATGTTATGCACACCAGTGCCTGCAGGAATGTACTGGTGTCTGAACTGTTATGCACACCAGTGCCTGCAGGAATGTACTGGTGTCTGAACTGTTATGCACACCAGTGCCTGCAGGAATGTACTGGTGTCTGAACAGATAGGGATGCAAAACAAATGAACTCACAGACAGACTGGGGAATATGACATTACGTACACAGAAGGTGATAGGGTAACAAAATAAACACAAAGTGAACAGAGAAGCCCAGAGGCTAAGAAACTGGGTGTCTCCCTAGTATTAGGAATGCTCAGATGGAAAAAGCAAGATGTTGTGTTTTAATACGTAGAGAACCCGAAATGCTGTTGCTAAGGGCAACAGCAAAACCCTAAAGGGTTACCAACGGGTGTGGCAGTAAACTCCTTGGTCAGAGATGGAATGATAGACACAAGGAGAGTCTCCACAATCCTAATCCTCACTTGCAGTGCACAGGTTCAGCTTACTGCCACTAAACTGACACCTGAACACCTTGCACAGTGAGACAGGATTTAGGCAGGCAAGTCTGAGAATACAGCCGCAAACTTGCTAAGTTCACAGAGTAGCAAAAGAACCCCAGCAAGTTAAACGACAGACTCCAGTCTTACTGCTAGGTCTGGATTGGCAGAGGGTAGTACCAAATCCCAAGGCCTATTTGCAGTAAGCAACAACAAATACAAAGCTACACAGTACTGGCTAACTTTCAGGAACTAACTAACCAACAAAGATTCAGCAGCATCTGCTTAACCCGAGAAGAGGCCTTATATAGCAGGTGCTGTCCACGCCCTACTCAGACCTCACAGACTGTGAGCACAAAAACCAGCACCGGATCCCCTGCCTGTAACCACTGCACAGCAAAAGACCCGAACCGGAGTATCAGCTGCGCTCAGGTTACTCCGCTAGCACTTGTCTCCCGGTTGCCATGACGACGTGGCAGCACAGGGCAGGAGACCCTAACATATGGAGACTCATTCTGAGGATAACACACAGAATACTGAGAGTGTTGTGCAAAGATGGAATAGATAGACTTCACTGACAAATTGCACAATGAGCAAGGAGAGAGAACAGCTGCTGATCACTGAATCCTACAGATTACTCTCCTAGAGGAATTCTCACACAGGTCGACTAATACCCCTGTCAGACATATATACCTCCCAACATGACCCTCTCCAGGAGGGACAGAATGCTTTGCTTCTGGACTTTTCTCTTAATGCATGATTGTCTGCACCTGTTTTGAACAGGTAAATGGATAAGAAAGGTTTTTCAGCACAGGTGATGGCAATCATAAATTAAGAGGGAAGTCCAGGAGCAAAGCATTCTGTCCCTCCTGGAGAGGGTCACGTTGGGAGGTATGGACATACGACCCGAGAATTTACCTGATTCAGACCCGGGAGTTTCTCTTCAAGAAAAACCCGGGTTTTTATACAGACCCCCTTTCACACTACACCACAGACCCAGGAAATTCCCGGGTTGGCCCCTTTCAGACATAAGCTGCTTTTTCCAGTTTTGAGGGCAGTCTCATCAATTTAAGGGGACAGTTTGCAGGCATACAATAATGAGGTCATGCAAAGAGGAGGGCAGCCTATAAATGGACTGGGTGTGGTGCCCATAAAGCATTGCTGGATTAATTGCTGACAAGCATTTGTGTAGCTTGGAGAGTTTGCTTGCTGTGGTGGAGCTGCTGTTTTACACAGCAAATGATGCTCTCATGAAAATGCTCACCCTTTTCTTAATTGCACAGAGTTAGCTATAAAGGAGAAGGGAGATAATTTTGGAGGAGAGGGAGACAAACTGCCGACATTATCTATGCTGGAGGAGGGGCTTGATCATGACCAGCATCTCGTCAATATTGCGGATAACCGGAAGGTCATCTCGCACACTGTGAGCTTGTGATCGCAGACATGGTGATGTCTTCTGAGCTATGGTGGAGGCATTTTCAGAGAAACAGTGGAAGCAACATTTTAGGATGTCACATGGCACCTTTAATTACCTCCTGGGACTCCTCACCCCGCACTTACCAGGTACACCACCTGCTGGAGACAGACCATTTCCCCAAGCAGGAGATTAGCAGACAGCGTGCCAGCATCACTAGATGAAGATAGGGCAATGGGATTGTTAAGTGCTGTATGGCCAAACACGGTACTGCACAGTTCATATAAGGGCCACTACATCCTTCCCATATCACTGCATTTTCGATTGTTGTCTTGGACCTTGGTACATTGTTTCTTAAGGGACTTTAGTTTGTTAAGAACTTGCTGTTGTGTCTTCACAATACCTCTGCTGAACAGGATATTTGCAATGTTGCCATAGATCATGGCATCCTTAACAGTGTCTGTTATTTGTGATTTTATTTCCTCCTCACCCATCATATGTAGTAGCTCCTGGACCACCTCCTCCTTCCAGTGAGACATAAAGAAATGGCAATCTCTTTACTGGCACCCTCTAGCACACTTCTATGTAAACACTTCTGCAGACTTCTCTCCACAACTCTGTGTTCCATTGGCACCCTCTGGCACTGGCACAAACACATGCACAGCTCTGTGTACCTTCTGTACTCTGGCACTGCCACACTTCACAGCAAAGCTCTATGCTTCCCCTCATGCGGCTTCGGCATCTGTTCCTCTCCAGCTTGCCGCTGATGAGGTCATCAGCAGGCATCAGGTGGCCCTTCCTGAATAATGAAAACATTTTTCATGCAGCTGGAGAGCAAATTCCCGGGTCGCGCCTTTCAGACTTAACCCAGGAAGCCAACCGGGAAGAAAGACCTAGTAAAATCCCAGGCCAATTGCAGGGTAGATGACCCGGTAACACGTTCCATGTCGGTGCTTTTCAGACACACTTACCAAAATCCCGGGTTGATGCTTGCTCATGTGCAAAATTCCGGGAATTTGGAGCATGTCTGAAAGGGGTATGATAAGGAGTTTACACAGACTGCAGCTTGTGTGCAGAATTGTAGGAGAGATGGCAGAGGTAAGACACAAACCATGAGAGAATTAAACAGAATTGTGACAGTTTGAACACAATGTGTTATATGATGAGAGCTATCCTGTGTTATCCTGTGTGCACTTGGAAAACCAACACAGGACTAGAAAGCAGTGTAGTAATCACATTGCAGGTAGATGTAATGGATATGGTCAGGGATGAGATACAGTAGCCAGCTGAGATACAGTGAGATATGTTCAGCCTGCCGGCAGTCGAAATACAAGCACTGGAACTCCAACATGAGTCAAAATGCCGATGCCGGAATCTCGAATGCTTGCATCATGATCATAGGTATGCCGAAGACTTTTAGGTTTATTCCATGGGAGGTAATTCAGGGTTAGGTTGCAGGGAAGGGTGGTTAGTTTTAGCCACCCCTGGGGAGGGGGTAGGGTAAGGCTGCAGGGGAGGGAGGGCTAGGCTTAGAAAAGAAAACACTGCAAGGACAAACATAGCGCTAGCTATCAGTCACTTCTATAGTGCCTCTGACAAAGCTGTGTATCACAGGGAAACGCGTTAGTCAATATCATTTGAAACTTAGCACTGTGGGAAACGAACTGTGCAAGGAGCTTCACTGCGCCTACCCATCTGCCAAAAAGCCCACCGGATAGCCAGCACTATCACCGGCCCTGCAGCAGAACGGACATTATTAATTGGACAGCACTACATCATCCTAGGAGCCTTGGAGGGTTAGGGTTAGGGGGCTTGGTGGGAAAGGTAAGTATACTGACCTGACCCCTGTAGGGATCTTCTCCATCAAGATGGTGCTGTTGGTCATATGACCGCCGGCATCCTAAATGCCGGTAAATGGTATCGCACCCCTTACAGTCGATGCAGTCAGATGGCGGGTTGTACCAACCTGTTGCAGTACATCACGCCGACACTAATCACATATGTAGTAACATATGTGATTAGTGTTAAGAAGGACAGCTTTTGTGATCAGAGCAGTCCTTTGCAATGTACTGCGGCTGCTGGAATTCGGGGTCTATGACTCTGGAGTTGTTTTGTGCATGCGCAGACCAGCGGCTGTTGTGGGGAATGCTGGTAGGGTTCCGTGATGGAACCCTCCCACATAGCATAGTGGAGGAAGCCCCATAGGTTTCTACAGGGTACAAACAAAAATGCAGTAAAAACCCTGCAGAGTGTGTGAAATGGTGCTAATGTTGGTAAATCCAAAGCTGTATTACATAGGCACCGGGCCACATAAGCACACAGCAACCGGAAATCATGCCCCTGGTTATGTGTGTTTCACTTGGAGCCTAGTGGATTACCTTAGTGAATTATTCTACTGGCGTAACTATCTATAATGAGTGCAGTGTGTGTGGTGCACATGGGCCCCTGAGTCAGAGTGGGCCTGCACCGCACTCGCTACACCCATTTTTTAAATACTCACCCCTCTGGAGTCCCGCACCAACATCAGTAGTGCTCTGGAATCACTGTGAAAATGGTGCAGCACCCATTTTTACGGAGTTCTGCACATGCGCAGTAGAGAAATCACTGAGAAAATGGCCGCCGCACCATTTTCCCAGTGATCTGCACATACGCAGTAGACCCTCTAGTGTTCAGACTCTTCAGCACTGCTGACAGAGAGGAGGAGGCATCACACAGGCCTCCTCCTCTCTTAAAGCACCCCTGACCCTGGTTGATTTATTGATTTTATTTTCAGATTAGCCTTTTCTGTGCAAATTCTTTGTGTTATCTCTTTAAGCATAAGTCTGGGTGCTGTAGTGTATGAGGGGGGTGTCTGGGTGCTGTAGTGTATGAGGGGGTGTCTGGGTGCTGTAGTGTATGAGGGGGCTGTCTGGGTGCAGTAGTGCATGAGGGGGCTGTCTGGGTGCTGTAGCGTATGAGGGGGTTGTCTGGGTGCTGTAGTGTATGAGGGGGTTGTCTGGGTGCTGTAGTGTATGAGGGGGTGTATGTGTGCTGTAGTGTATGAGGGCAGTGGCGTAACTAGAATTTTTTCTCCCCCAAGCCAAACAATTCTTCGGCGCCCCCCCCCCCCCCCCCTTCATGCTCCATAATTGGGAGCAAGAAAGGGATAAATATGCGCGCGCCGAAGGCGTGCGCGACAAAAAAGGGCGTGGTTTCGTTGGAATGGGCGTGGTTTCGCATAAAGGGGCGTGGTATTGCAGGAAAAGACTACCTTATACCCCAGTTTTGCAACCTGCACGCCCATACGTTGGCCACCACAGGAAAGAAAAATAATCCTGATTCATGCCCCTTACATTATTTGTCATTTTTCCTCCTTATAGTAATGCCCAGTATACATTATGCCACATACTGCAATGGCCCTTTGACATTATGCCGCACACAATAATACACATGACACAATATGCACACACTGTAATGCCCCCGACACATTATGCCACACATCGTAATGCCTGTGACACATTATGCCACACACCGTAATGCCTGTGACACATTATGACAGGAATCGCAATGCCCGTTATACATTATGCTACACACTGCAATGCCCCTGATACATTATAGCACATACAATGTCTGTGACACATTATGACACACACCGCAATGTCCGTGATACATTATGCCACACACTGCAATGCCCGATACATTATAGCACATACAATGCCTGTGACACATTATGCCACACACTGCAATGACCTTGAGACATTATACCACAATGCCCGTGATATAGTATACCATACACCGTAATGCCTGTGACACATACCGCAATGCCCTGCCCGTTATACCCTATGCCACACACCTCAATGCCCGTTATGTATTATGCCACACTGCAATGACCCTGAGACATTATACCACATACCACAATGCCCGTGATATAGTATACCACACACCGTAATGCCTGACACATTATGACACACACCGCAATGTCCATGATACATTATGCCACACACTGCAATGACCCTGAGACATTATACCACATATCACAATGCCCGCGATATAGTATACCATACACAGTAATGCCTGTGACACATTATGACACACACCGCAATGTCCGTGATACATTATGCCACACACCGTAATGCCCATTACACATTAAGTCCTACAGTAAGGCTTCTAATTACTTTTCAATTACCTGCTCGTTGTCAGGTGTTTCATGCACTGGGTGTCATGCTCGTTGCCAGGGGTTTCATGCTCTTGGTTCCATGCTAGGTGCCAGGGGTTTTCATGCTCAGGGTGTCATGCTTGTTGCCAGGGGTTTCATGCACTGGGTGTCATGCTCGTTGCCAAGTGTTTCGTGCACTGGGTGTCATGCTCGTTGCTAGGAGGTAGTCCTTGTTGCTAGGGCTGTGCTCCCAGTGCCACATATGTCCCCAGTGCCAGATATTCCCCCACGGTGCCAGGTACTCACATGCCCCAGTGCCAAATATAGCCCCCCCATGTGCCAGGTACACATATACCCCCCCAGTGCCACATATGCCCCCAGTGCCAGATATCCCCCCCAGTGCCACATATGCCCCCCGTACCAAATATGCCCCCAGTGCCATATATTCCCCCCCAGTGCCATATATGCCCCCAGTGCCATATATGCCCCCAGTGCCAGATATTTTCCCCCGTGCCATATATGCCCCCAGTGCCAGATATTCCCCCCCAGTGCCATATATGCCCCCAGTGCCAGATATTCCCCCCCAGTGCCATATATGCCCCCAGTGCCATATATGCCCCCCCAGTGCCATATATGCCCCCAGTGCCAGATATTCCCCCCCAGTGCCATATATGCCCCAGTGCCAGATATCCCCCCCCCAGTGCCATATATGCCCCCAGTGCCAGATATTTCTTTCCCACCTCCCGCCCCCCCCCGCCGCCGCCGCTTTTTGGAGGGACACGGAGGGCACAGCTTGCCTCTCCTGTGTCCCTCCTGCTGCATCATCTCCGGCGGCCGCGGGTCTAATAGGGGGAAGTGCCGGTTCGTGAGCCAATTAGAGCTCACGGACGGCACTTCCCCCTATTAGACCCGCGGCCGCCGGAGATGATGCAGGAGGGACACAGGGAGGCGCGCTGTGCCCTCCGTGTCCCTCCAACAAGCGGCGGAAGTAAGGAGACCGCAGACTGACATGCGGACGCTCGTCCGCATGTCAGTCTGCTGTAAATCAGTGGTGCCCCCGCAGCCCCTCGCCCCCAAGCCACCGCGAGGGCTGCGGGGGCAGTAGTTATGCCACTGTATGAGGGGGTGTATGGGCACTGTAGTGTATGAGGGGGGTGTCTGGGTGCAGTAGTGTATGAAGGGGTGTCTGGGTGCTGTAGTGTATGAGGGGGGTGTCTGGGCGCTGTAGTGTATGAGGGGGGTGTCTGGGTGCTGTAGTGTATGAGGGGGTGTCTGGGTGCTGTAGTGTATGAGGGGGTGTCTGGGTGCTGTAGTGTAAGAGGGGTTGTCTGGGTGCTGTAGTGTATGAGGGGGGTGTCTGGGTGGTGTAGTGTATGAGAGGGGTGTATAGGTGCTGTAGTGTATGAGGGGGGTGTATGGGTGCTGTAGTGTATGAGGGGGGAGTCTGGGTGCAGTAGTGTATGAGGGGGTGCCTGGGTGCTGTAGTGTATGAGGGGGGTGTCTGGGTACAGTAGTGTATGAGGTGGGGTGGGTCTGGGTGCTGTAGTGTATGAGGGGTTGTCTGGGTGCTGTAGTGTATGAGGCGGGGGGGTCTGGGTGCTGTAGTGCACGAGGGGGTTGTCTGGGTTCTGTAGTGTATGAGGAGGTGTCTAGGTGCTGTAGTGTATGAGGCGGTGGGATCTGGGTGCTGTAGTGTATGGGGGGTTGTCTGGGTGCTGTAGTGTACGAAGGGGTTGTCTGGGGGCTGTAGTGTATGAGGGGGGTGTATGGGTGCAGTAGTGTATGAGGGGGTTGTCTGGGGGCTGTAGTGTATGAGGGGGTGTCTGGCTGCAGTAGTGTATGAGGGGGTGTCTGGGTGCTGTAGTGTATGAGGGAGTGTCTGGGTGCTGTAGTGTATGAGGGGGTGTCTGGGTGCTGTAGTGTATGAGGTGGTGTCATGGTGCTGTAGTGTATGAGGGGCGTGTCTGGGTACTGTAGTGTATGAGGGGGGTGTCTGCGTGCTGTAGTGTATGAGGGGAGTGTAAGGGTATGAGGTGGGTGTCTGGGTGCTGTAGTGTATAAGGGGGTGTAAGGGTGCTGTAGTGTATGAGGTGGGTGTCTGGGTGCTGTAGTGTATGAGGGGGGTGTCTAGGTGCTGTAATGTATGAGGGGGGTGTCTGGGTGCAATAGTGTATGAGGGGGTGTCTGGGTGCTGTAGTGTATGAGGGGGTGTATGTGTGCTGTAGTGTATGATGGGGTGTATGGGCACTGTAGTATGAGGGGGGTGTCTGGGTGCAGTAGTGTATGAGGGGGTGTCTGGGTGCTGTAGTGTATGAGGTGGTGTCATGGTGCTGTAGTGTATGAGGGGGGTGTCTGGGTGCTGTAGTGTATGAGGGGTTGTCTGGGTGCTGTAGTGTATGAGGGGTTGTCTGGGTGCTGTAGTGTATGAGGGGTTGTCTGGGTGCTGTAGTGTATGAGGGGGGTGTATGGGTGCTGTAGTGTATGAGGGGGCGTATGGGTGCTGTAGTGTATGAAGGGGGTGCATGGGTGCTGTAGTGTATGAAGGGGGTGTCTGGGTGCTGTAGTGTATGAGGTGGTGTCTGGGTGCTGTAGTGTATGAGGGGGGTGTATAGGTGCAGTAGTGTATGAGGGGGTGTCTGGGTGCTGTAGTGTATGAGGGGGTGTCTGGGTGCTGTAGTGTATGAGGGGGTGTCTGGCTGCTGTAGTGTATGAGGGGATGTCTGGGTGCTGTAGTGTATGAGGTGGTGTCTGGGTGCTGTAATGTATGAGGGGGGTGTCTAGGTGCTGTAGTGTATGAGGGGGTGTGTGTCTGGGTGCTGTAGTGTATGAGGGGTTGTCTGGGTGCTGTAGTGTATGAGGGGGTGTCTGGGTGCTGTAGTGTAAGAGGGGTTGTCTGGGTGCTGTAGTGTATGAGGGGGGTGTCTGGGTGCTGTAGTGTATGAGGTGGTGTCATGGTGCTGTAGTGTATGAGGGGGGTGTATGGGTGCTGTAGTGTATGAGGGGGCGTATGGGTGCTGTAGTGTATGAAGTGGGTGCATGGGTTCTGTAGTGTATGAATGGGGTGTCTGGGTGCTGTAGTGTATGAGGTGGTGTCTGGGTGCTGTAGTGTATGAGGGGGGTGTCTGGGTGCTGTAGTGTATGAGGCGGGGGGGTCTCGGTGCAGTAGTGTACGAGGGGGTTGTCTGGGTCCTGTAGTGTATGAGGGGTGTCTAGGTGCTGTAGTGTATGAGGCAGTGGGGTCTGGGTGCTGAAGTGTATGGGGGTTGTCTGGGTGCTGTAGTGTATGAGGGGGTTGTCTGGGGGCTGTAGTGTATGAGGGGGTGTATGGGTGCAGTAGTGTATGAGGGGGGTGTCTGTGTGCAGTAGTGTATGAGGGGGGTGTCTGGGTGCTGTAGTGTATGAGGTGGTGTCATGGTGCGGTAGTGTATGAGGGGGGTGTCTGGGTACTGTAGTGTATGAGGGGGGGTGTCTGGGTGCTGTAGTGTATGAGGGGGTTGTCTGGGGGCTGTAGTGTATGAGGGGGTGTCTGGGTGCTGTAGTGTATGAGGGGGTGTCTGTGTGCAGTAGTGTATGAGGGGGGTGTCTGGGTGCTGTAGTGTATGAGGTGGTGTCATGGTGCGGTAGTGTATGAGGGGGGTGTCTGGGTACTGTAGTGTATGAGGGGGGTGTCTGGGTGCTGTAGTGTATGAGGGGGGTGTCTGGGTGCTGTAGTGTATGAGGGGGGGGGGTCTGGGTGCTGTAGTGTATGAGGGGGTGTCTGGGTGCTGTAGTGTATGTGGGGTTGTCTGGGTGCTGTAGTGTATGAGGGGGTGTCTGGGTGCTGTAGTGTATGAGGCGGGGGGGAGGTCTGGGTGCGGTAGTGTACGAGGGGGTTGTCTGGGTCCTGTAATGTATGAGGGGGTATCTAGGTGCTGTAGTGTATGAGGCGGTGGGGTCTGGGTGCTGTAGTGTATGGGGGGTTGTCTGGGTGCTGTAGTGTATGAGGGGGTTGTCTGGGGGCTGTAGTGTATGAGGGGGTGTATGGGTGCAGTAGTGTATGAGGGGGTTATCTGGGGACTGTAGTGTATGAGGGGGGTGTATGGGTGCAGTAGTGTATGAGGGGAGTCTCTGGGTGCTGTAGTGTATGAGGGGGTGTCTGGGTGCTGTAGTGTATGAGGTGGTGTCATGGTGCTGTAATGTATGAGGGGGGTGTCTGGGTGCTGTAGTGTATGAGGGGGGTGTATGGGTGCTGTAGTGCACGAGGGGGTTGTCTGGCTTCTGTATTGTATGAGGGGGTGTCTAGGTGCTGTAGTGTATGAGGCGGTGGGGTCTGGGTGCTGTTGTGTATGGGGGGTTGTCTGGGTGCTGTAATATATGAGGGGGTTGTCTGGGGGCTGTAGTGTATGAGGGGGGTGTATGGGTGCAGTAGTGTATGAAGGGGTTGTCTGGGGGCTGTAGTGTATGAGGGGGGTGTCTGGGTGCAGTAGTGTATGAGGGGGTGTCTGGGTACTGTAGTGTATGAGGGTGGGGGGTGTCTGGGAACTGTAGTGTATGAGGGGGGGGTGTCTGTGTGCAGTAGTGTATGAGGGGGGTGTCTGGGTGCTGTAGTGTATGAGGGGGGTGTCTGGGTACAGTAGTGTATGAGGTGGGGTGGGTCTGGGTGCTGTAGTGTATGAGGGGGTTGTCTGGGTGCTGTAGTGTATGAGGGGTCGTCTGGGTGCTGTAGTGTATGAGGCGGGGGGGTCTGGGTGCTGTAGTGCACGAGGGGGTTGTCTGGGTTCTGTATTGTATGAGGGGGTGTCTAGGTGCTGTAGTGTATGAGGCGGTGGGGTCTGGGTGCTGTTGTGTATGGGGGGTTGTCTGGGTGCTGTAATATATGAGGGGGTTGTCTGGGGGCTGTAGTGTATGAGGGGGGTGTATGGGTGCAGTAGTGTATGAGGGGGTTGTCTGGGGGCTGTAGTGTATGAGGGGGGTGTCTGGGTGCAGTAGTGTATGAGGGGGTGTCTGGGTGATGTAGTGTATGAGGGAGTGTCTGGGTGCTGTGGTGTATGAGGGGGTGTCTGGGTGCTGTAGTGTATGAGGGGGTGTCTGGGTGCTGTAGTGTATGAGGTGGTGTCATGGTGCTGTAGTGTATGAGGGGGGTGTCTGGGTACTGTAGTGTATGAGGGGGGGTGTCTGGGTGCTGTAGTGTATGAGGGGGTGTCTGGGTGCTGTAGTGTTTGAGGGTGGGGTCTGGGTGCTGTAGTGTATGAGGGGGGTGTCTGGGTGCTGTAGTGTATGTGGGGTTGTCTGGGTGCTGTAGTGTATGAGGGGGTGTCTGGGTGCTGTAGTGTATGAGGCGGGGGGGGAGGTCTGGGTGCGGTAGTGTACGAGGGGGTTGTCTGGGTCCTGTAATGTATGAGGGGGTTTCTAGGTGCTGTAGTGTATGAGGCGGTGGGGTCTGGGTGCTGTAGTGTATGGGGGGTTGTCTGGGTGCTGTAGTGTATGAGGGGGTTATCTGGGGACTGTAGTGTATGAGGGGGGTGTATGGGTGCAGTAGTGTATGAGGGGAGTCTCTGGGTGCTGTAGTGTATGAGGGGGTGTCAGGGTGCTGTAGTGTATGAGGGGGTGTCTGGGTGCTGTAGTGTATGAGGGGGTGTCTGGGTGCTGTAGTGTATGAGGTGGTGTCATGGTGCTGTAATGTATGAGGGGGGTGTCTGGGTGCTGTAGTGTATGTGGGGTTGTCTGGGTGCTGTAGTGTATGAGGGGGGTGTAAGGGTGCTGTAGTGTATGAGGTGGGTGTCTGGGTGCTGTAGTGTATGAGGGGGGTGTCTAGGTGCTGTAGTGTATGAGGGGGGGTGTCTGGGTGCAGTAGTGTATGAGGGGTTGTCTGGGTGCTGTAGTGTATGAGGGGGTGTATGTGTGCTGTAGTGTATGATGGGGTGTATGGGCACTGTAGTATATGAGGGGGGTGTCTGGGTGCAGTAGTGTATGAGGGGGTGTCTGGGTGCTGTAGTGTATGAGGTGGTGTCATGGTGCTGTAGTGTATGAGGGGGGTGTCTGGGTACTGTAGTGTATGAGGCGGTGGGGTCTGGGTGCTGTAGTGTATGAGGGGGTGTCTGGGTGCTGTAGTGTATGTGGGGTTGTCTGGGTGCTGTAGTGTATGAGGGGGTGTCTGGGTGCTGTAGTGTATGAGGCGGGGGGGAGGTCTGGGTGCGGTAGTGTACGAGGGGGTTGTCTGGGTCCTGTAATGTATGAGGGGGTATCTAGGTGCTGTAGTGTATGAGGCGGTGGGGTCTGGGTGCTGTAGTGTATGGGGGGTTGTCTGGGTGCTGTAGTGTATGAGGGGGTTGTCTGGGGGCTGTAGTGTATGAGGGGGTGTATGGGTGCAGTAGTGTATGAGGGGGTTATCTGGGGACTGTAGTGTATGAGGGGGGTGTATGGGTGCAGTAGTGTATGAGGGGAGTCTCTGGGTGCTGTAGTGTATGAGGGGGTGTCTGGGTGCTGTAGTGTATGAGGTGGTGTCATGGTGCTGTAATGTATGAGGGGGGTGTCTGGGTGCTGTAGTGTATGAGGGGGGTGTATGGGTGCTGTAGTGCACGAGGGGGTTGTCTGGCTTCTGTATTGTATGAGGGGGTGTCTAGGTGCTGTAGTGTATGAGGCGGTGGGGTCTGGGTGCTGTTGTGTATGGGGGGTTGTCTGGGTGCTGTAATATATGAGGGGGTTGTCTGGGGGCTGTAGTGTATGAGGGGGGTGTATGGGTGCAGTAGTGTATGAAGGGGTTGTCTGGGGGCTGTAGTGTATGAGGGGGGTGTCTGGGTGCAGTAGTGTATGAGGGGGTGTCTGGGTACTGTAGTGTATGAGGGTGGGGGGTGTCTGGGAACTGTAGTGTATGAGGGGGGGGTGTCTGTGTGCAGTAGTGTATGAGGGGGGTGTCTGGGTGCTGTAGTGTATGAGGGGGGTGTCTGGGTACAGTAGTGTATGAGGTGGGGTGGGTCTGGGTGCTGTAGTGTATGAGGGGGTTGTCTGGGTGCTGTAGTGTATGAGGGGTCGTCTGGGTGCTGTAGTGTATGAGGCGGGGGGGTCTGGGTGCTGTAGTGCACGAGGGGGTTGTCTGGGTTCTGTATTGTATGAGGGGGTGTCTAGGTGCTGTAGTGTATGAGGCGGTGGGGTCTGGGTGCTGTTGTGTATGGGGGGTTGTCTGGGTGCTGTAATATATGAGGGGGTTGTCTGGGGGCTGTAGTGTATGAGGGGGGTGTATGGGTGCAGTAGTGTATGAGGGGGTTGTCTGGGGGCTGTAGTGTATGAGGGGGGTGTCTGGGTGCAGTAGTGTATGAGGGGGTGTCTGGGTGATGTAGTGTATGAGGGAGTGTCTGGGTGCTGTGGTGTATGAGGGGGTGTCTGGGTGCTGTAGTGTATGAGGGGGTGTCTGGGTGCTGTAGTGTATGAGGTGGTGTCATGGTGCTGTAGTGTATGAGGGGGGTGTCTGGGTACTGTAGTGTATGAGGGGGGGTGTCTGGGTGCTGTAGTGTATGAGGGGGTGTCTGGGTGCTGTAGTGTTTGAGGGTGGGGTCTGGGTGCTGTAGTGTATGAGGGGGGTGTCTGGGTGCTGTAGTGTATGTGGGGTTGTCTGGGTGCTGTAGTGTATGAGGGGGTGTCTGGGTGCTGTAGTGTATGAGGCGGGGGGGGAGGTCTGGGTGCGGTAGTGTACGAGGGGGTTGTCTGGGTCCTGTAATGTATGAGGGGGTTTCTAGGTGCTGTAGTGTATGAGGCGGTGGGGTCTGGGTGCTGTAGTGTATGGGGGGTTGTCTGGGTGCTGTAGTGTATGAGGGGGTTATCTGGGGACTGTAGTGTATGAGGGGGGTGTATGGGTGCAGTAGTGTATGAGGGGAGTCTCTGGGTGCTGTAGTGTATGAGGGGGTGTCAGGGTGCTGTAGTGTATGAGGGGGTGTCTGGGTGCTGTAGTGTATGAGGGGGTGTCTGGGTGCTGTAGTGTATGAGGTGGTGTCATGGTGCTGTAATGTATGAGGGGGGTGTCTGGGTGCTGTAGTGTATGTGGGGTTGTCTGGGTGCTGTAGTGTATGAGGGGGGTGTAAGGGTGCTGTAGTGTATGAGGTGGGTGTCTGGGTGCTGTAGTGTATGAGGGGGGTGTCTAGGTGCTGTAGTGTATGAGGGGGGGTGTCTGGGTGCAGTAGTGTATGAGGGGTTGTCTGGGTGCTGTAGTGTATGAGGGGGTGTATGTGTGCTGTAGTGTATGATGGGGTGTATGGGCACTGTAGTATATGAGGGGGGTGTCTGGGTGCAGTAGTGTATGAGGGGGTGTCTGGGTGCTGTAGTGTATGAGGTGGTGTCATGGTGCTGTAGTGTATGAGGGGGGTGTCTGGGTACTGTAGTGTATGAGGGGGGTGTCTGGGTGCTGTAGTGTATGAGGTGGGTGTCTGGGTCCTGTAGTGTATGAGGGGGGTGTCTGGGTGCTGTAGTGTATGAGGGGGGTGTCTGGGTGCTGTAGTGTATGAGGGGGGTGTAAGGGTGCTGTAGTGTATGAGGTGGGTGTCTGGGTGCTGTAGTGTATGAGGGGGGTGTAAGGGTGCTGTAGTGTATGAGGTGGGTGTCTGGGTGCAGTAGTGTATGAGGGGGGTGTCTGGGTACTGTAGTGTATGAGGGGGGGGTGTCTGGGTACTGTAGTGTATGAGGGGGGGGTGTCTCGGTGCTGTAGTGTATGAGGGGGTTGTCTGGGTGCTGTAGTGTATGAGGGGGTTGTCTGGGTGCTGTAGTGTATGAGGGGGGTGTATGGGTGCTGTAGTGTATGAGGGGGGTGTCTGGGTGCTGTAGTGTATGAGGGGGTGTCTGGGTGCTGTAGTGTATGAGGGGGGGTCTGGGTGCTATAGTGTATGAGGGGGTGTCTGGGTGCTGTAGTGTATGTGGGGGTGCCTGCGTGTTGAGGGTGAGGTGTTGCTGCAGAGGTATTAGTACTGGGTATGAGAGGGAGTGTCTCTGTGGTGCTAGGGTGTTGGTAATAAATGTGTGCTTGTGTAGGTGAGGGGAACCAACCACTATTTTGCCTCCTTATTTGTTAAAGGGCACAAATCTATAGTTTGCTGGGGGGCATCGTACACCCTGGCACCGTCCCTCCACCCACCCCCTGTATCATTTAGGTTGTGCTGCAGAAGAGGAGCAGCCAGCAAGATAGACGGCAGACAAGCAGAAGAGTATGGGGGCATTGACACCATGGTGACTGCGGCAGGACATGAGTCGGGAGCAGCAGGATGATCTAGGCACCCCAGCCCCACTTGCCCTGAGGCAGAAGAAGGATGGAGTTCTGGGAAAGCCGAGGTACTATGTATCAGTGTGTTGTGTGGTCTGGAACGGTTTGTAGTAGATATTTACTGAATCAGGGGGGCCCAAAGCATATTGTTGCACCTGGGCGAACCACTCTCTGGTTCTGCCACTGTGCAGCGCTGCTCCAAAAAAAAAATAGTGCAGTTTCAGAGTAGCTCGAGACTTATTCCTAGCTAGCGATCAGTTCAGTCTGTTTAGTTTCTGTTTTGACGTCACGAACACGCCCTGCGTTCGCCCAGCCACGCCTACGTTTCCCCAGCCACTCCTGCGTTTTTATGTGTCACGCCTGCGTTTTTACACACACTCCCCGAAAACGATCAGTTACCACCCAGAAACACCCACTTCCTGTCAATCACTCTGCGGTCAGCAGTGCGACTGAAAAGCGTCGCTAGAGCTTGTGTAACACTGCATCAGCTTTTGTGAAAGTACGTTGCACGTGCGCAGTGCGCACCATACGCATGCGCAGAAGTGCCAATTTTTTGCCTGAACGCTGCGCTGCGAACAACGGCAGCTAGTGATCAACACGGAATGAGGGCCTAGGTTAGCGCTGGCAGGAACAGAGATGCAAGGGGAGATTTATCAATTCTTGGGGAGAGATAAAGTACCAACTAATCAGCTCCTAACTACACCCACTCTCCTACAGTATACAGATCAGGGCGGCAGTGGAAGAAGACAGAAGGAGGCCGGTGTCAATAGGAGTAAGGAGGATGAACACCACAAAGACTCTGGATATAATGTCTACCACCGTGGTGCAATTACTTTGGGTCCAGGTACTGCGGACACAGATGGGATGCATGTTGCTAATCGATCTTTTTCATTGAGTTCCAATACCAATGATGATGGCTGCAGATGTATAAAAAAGAGTGGATGGTATGGACTTTCACATGCACAGGTATCGCATGCATGGTGGAGTCTCACATTAACATACTGTAAGCTAGTAAGCAGGTTGCCATGGCTGTGCGGAAAAGCAGCCTCAGATATGACCACCTCAGAATCAGCCCCACTATGTCTAAGTTAACATGTCTGTACTATTAATATTTTGAGAAGCATTTCACATTGTAATGTCATATGCAGTAGAACATTTTACCCTTTTTTTCCTTCTGTGATGTGTTAAGAGCATTGGAGGTGGTCAGAGTTGGAAGGTTATTACCTAAGACAAACCCTGGTGAAATCAATCATCGTTTTATGACATGGAAATTTCAAACAACACTCGGGTGAAGGCACCATGTACCCTGCACCATGCTGGAAATCGAAGGTGATGAAGAGACCCATTGCCACAATGTTTGTATGACTCAAAAAAGAAGGTAGGCGGCAGTATCAACACAAAGAGTCAAAGACAATTGCAAGGGCTAAAAATAAGTAACATTTATTATAAAATGGAATACAGGGAGTGTGAAGAAGATTGCGCTGCCGTGTTATAAGAGCCAAAAAACCTAAGGATAATTATCTAGAAATATGAGGTTTTTTGGGCCCTTGGCCCAAGTTTGATCTTCCTTACTCCTATGGTCTAGCCAGGTGCTCGTAAGTACTTGGTAACACTGTTAATGAATATTGAGTTTATTTTGTGATCCTTCAGTTTTATTGATTGCTGTGGGGTGGTGTACCTCACTTACACAATCAAAGGTGTAATACAGCACATCAAAGTTTCTTTAACTATGAGGTAGAGGTGGTGTACCTCACTTTCATAGTGTGTGTGTGTGTGTGTGTGTGTGTGTGTGTGTGTGTGTGTGTGTGTGTGTGTGTATATATAAAATTATATTTAGCAGAAATGCATACAAAATAGAAATTAAGATAACCTCAGTCTACATATTGCCTAATGTTCAGTAAAGCTGGTAAATGGTACGACCAGCAAGGAATTTCTGATTGGCAATAAATTGGAATTACCCCTTTGACAGGAAGTAACTGTATGGACTGGAGATATGCTCACCACTTAGTGGATAACTTGGCTGCTCCAGTCATAGTGTGTAGATGATCATTATGGCTGGAAACAGAACCTTTCTTGGTAGTAAGAACTTAATGAGGCCCAGCAGTGAGGTATATATGGCTGCAGCAGCACATTGGACACTAGAAGATACATCTCTGGCTGTAGATAATTGCTCCTCACCTATAATGCTCAAATGTCTCCAGACCCTAACTGTAGTTGGAGTGTATAAGCCAATGGAAAATACTTTTCAAGCTTTGAGGTCCTTGCTGATCTGGGTCCTATCCTTAGCCAGAGCGTACAGGTGGCTGAAAAGTCACATGCACACTGCTGCTGTATGTGGATAAGATACCGCCCGTCGGAATCCCGGCTGTCTCAATACCAATGCCAGGATCCTGACGGGGGTACTATACCGCCGTTGGAATACCGGTAAAGTAGGTGATTCCCCCTAGAACCTGTGGTGAGCAAAGATCGCCAACGGGCCTGCAAGGGACTTCATTGCACTCACCTCCCTGACGGCATTCTAGCGCCTGGGATGCCGATATCGGTATACTGACATTCAGCATCTCGTGCGGCGGAATCACATACCGATCCCACTGCTGCAATCTGTGTGTCAAATCTGTAGCTCCTGGCTCCTGCTGAAGCTTGCAGGTGGCTGTTGGATGGTGACAGCCCTGTTATTACCAACACATCGGACAGTCACAGCATCCACATGTATACAGGAAGCTGTAGGGCTGGTGTGCCTCGGAGTGACAATGGGATCCCAGGACTGTGGTGGTAGATGAAACCACTGACAGTGCTGCAGAAGGTGTAGTAATGCCAGGTTTGAAAGTACACATCGGTAACCATGTAGTCAATAATTTCTGCAGCAGGTTACATTGGTTTCCACAGGGAAACATCGGGGTGTAGAGTGGATCTTGATCCAGAGTCACCAACAGGCTAAAGCTTTAGGCTGTCCCAGGATGCATTGGGGCCTCCTCTATAACCCTGCCTCCAGGCACTGTGAGCTCAGTTTCAGTTGGTGTCTGCAACAGCAGGTTACTTAACAGGTGGGCTGTACTGGGCAGCCCTGAAAAGCTTTTTCTGGTAGAAAATTTCTTAACAACTGGGCTGTCAGCGTTGTATGTCATGGTGATCCCCTCCCAAGAGGCGTCACATACTCCATCAGCCTCTTCCCGGGTACTTGCTCCGGCTTTAGGCACACGGTCGCAGTCACTCTCCTGGTTTGCTTGGCTGCTATGGGGAGTAGGTAAGAGGGTCCCCCAGGCGGGACCCCCCCCTTAAATTGCATTCCGTCCGCGACCTAGGAAGATGGCTCACGGCGCTGGCGTGGACACTGTCACCGAGCAGAGACCCCACTAGACCACCAGGGCAATGGAGCACAGGTCGGGTGTACTAACACCCCATTTAATAAGGCTCGCTAGTACCTGGGGTGGAAGGCCAGCATAGGGGAGCCGGCACTTGAACTGTAGCCTCTCCCCAGTCCAGGGCGATATCTACTGCAGATTTTCCCAACCTGGAGGTGCCTCACACCCTCCCTCACTCCCTGACTGAGACGCTGGGTGCCATTTTCTAAGCATAGTTGCGGCTGGTCTCTGGGACTGCAGGGCAAGGTCTCCCTTGTAAAGCTGCCTGTATACAGCACTGTGTCTTTAGAAACACTTGAGTATTCTACATATCTTTATACAGACCGCGTTAGTTAAGAAAAAGTGTACCTATTACTAGAGATGAGCGGGTTCGGTTTCTCTGAATCCGAACCCGCCCGAACTTCATGTTTTTTTTCACGGGTCCGAGCGACTCGGATCTTCCCGCCTTGCTCGGTTAACCCGAGCGCGCCCGAACGTCATCATGACGCTGTCGGATTCTCGCGAGGCTCGGATTCTATCGCGAGACTCGGATTCTATATAAGGAGCCGCGCGTCGCCGCCATTTTCACACGTGCATTGAGATTGATAGGGAGAGGACGTGGCTGGCGTCCTCTCCATTTAGATTAGGGTTGAGAGAGAGAGAGAGAGATTGACCTGAGGCTGTGATACTGTAGAAGAGAGTGCAGAGTTTAGTGACTGACGACCACAGTGACCACCAGACAGTGCAGTTGTTTGTTTTATTTAATATATCCGTTCTCTGCCTGAAAAAAACGATACACACAGTGACTCAGTCACATACCATATCTGTGTGCACTGCTCAGCCCAGTGTGCTGCATCAATGTATATATATATCTGACTGTGCTCAGCTCACACAGCTTATAATTGTGGGGGAGACTGGGGAGCACTGCAGTGCCAGTTATAGGTTATAGCAGGAGCCAGGAGTACATAATATTATATTAAAATTAAACAGTGCACACTTTTGCTGCAGGAGTGCCACTGCCAGTGTGACTAGTGACCAGTGACCTGACCACCAGTATATATAATATTAGTAGTATACTATCTCTTTATCAACCAGTCTATATTAGCAGCAGACACAGTACAGTGCGGTAGTTCACGGCTGTGGCTACCTCTGTGTCGGCACTCGGCAGCCCGTCCATAATTGTATATACCACCTAACCGTGGTTTTTTTTTCTTTCTTTATAGTCATACTAGTTACGAGTATACTATCTCTTTATCAACCAGTCTATATTAGCAGCAGACACAGTACAGTGCGGTAGTACACGGCTGTGGCTACCTCTGTGTCGGCACTCGGCAGCCCGTCCATAATTGTATATACCACCTAACCGTGGTTTTTTTTTCTTTCTTTATACATACATACTAGTTACGAGTATACTATCTCTTTATCAACCAGTCTATATTAGCAGCAGACACAGTACAGTGCGGTAGTTCACGGCTGTGGCTACCTCTGTGTCGGCACTCGGCAGCCCGTCCATAATTGTATATACCACCTAACCGTGGTTTTTTTTTCTTTCTTTATACATACATACTAGTTACGAGTATACTATCTCTTTATCAACCAGTCTATATATTAGCAGCAGACACAGTACAGTGCGGTAGTTCACGGCTGTGGCTACCTCTGTGTCGGCACTCGGCAGCCCGTCCATAATTGTATATACCACCTAACCGTGGTTTTTTTTTCTTTCTTTATACAAACATACTAGTTACGAGTATACTATCTCTTTATCAACCAGTCTATATATTAGCAGCAGACACAGTACAGTGCGGTAGTTCACGGCTGTGGCTACCTCTGTGTCGGCACTCGGCAGCCCGTCCATAATTGTATATACCACCTAACCGTGGTTTTTTTTTCTTTCTTTATACATACATACTAGTTACGAGTATACTATCTCTTTATCAACCAGTCTATATTAGCAGCAGACACAGTACAGTGCGGTAGTTCACGGCTGTGGCTACCTCTGTGTCGGCACTCGGCAGCCCGTCCATAATTGTATATACCACCTAACCGTGGTTTTTTTTTTCTTTCTTTATACATACATACTAGTTACGAGTATACTATCTCTTTATCAACCAGTCTATATATTAGCAGCAGACACAGTACAGTGCGGTAGTTAACGGCTGTGGCTACCTCTGTGTCGGCACTCGGCAGCCCGTCCATAATTGTATATACCACCTAACCGTGGTTTTTTTTTCTTTCTTTATAGTCATACTAGTTACGAGTATACTATCTCTTTATCAACCAGTCTATATTAGCAGCAGACACAGTACAGTGCGGTAGTTCACGGCTGTGGCTACCTCTGTGTCGGCACTCGGCAGCCCGTCCATAATTGTATATACCACCTAACCGTGGTTTTTTTTTCTTTCTTTATACATACATACTAGTTACGAGTATACTATCTCTTTATCAACCAGTCTATTAATTAGCAGCAGACACAGTACAGTGCGGTAGTTCACGGCTGTGGCTACCTCTGTGTCGGCACTCGGCAGCCCGTCCATAATTGTATATACCACCTAACCGTGTTTTTTTTCTTCTTTCTTTATAGTCATACTAGTTACGAGTATACTATCTCTTTATCAACCAGTCTATATTAGCAGCAGACACAGTACAGTGCGGTAGTTCACGGCTGTGGCTACCTCTGTGTCGGCACTCGGCAGCCCGTCCATAATTGTATATACCACCTAACCGTGGTTTTTTTTTCTTTCTTTATACATACATACTAGTTACGAGTATACTATCTCTTTATCAACCAGTCTATATTAGCAGCAGACACAGTACAGTGCGGTAGTTCACGGCTGTGGCTACCTCTGTGTCGGCACTCGGCAGCCCGTCCATAATTGTATATACCACCTAACCGTGGTTTTTTTTTCTTTCTTTATACATACATACTAGTTACGAGTATACTATCTCTTTATCAACCAGTCTATATATTAGCAGCAGACACAGTACAGTGCGGTAGTTCACGGCTGTGGCTACCTCTGTGTCGGCACTCGGCAGCCCGTCCATAATTGTATATACCACCTAACCGTGGTTTTTTTTTCTTTCTTTATAGTCATACTAGTTACGAGTATACTATCTCTTTATCAACCAGTCTATATTAGCAGCAGACACAGTACAGTGCGGTAGTTCACGGCTGTGGCTACCTCTGTGTCGGCACTCGGCAGCCCGTCCATAATTGTATATACCACCTAACCGTGGTTTTTTTTTCTTTCTTTATAGTCATACTAGTTACGAGTATACTATCTCTTTATCAACCAGTCTATATATTAGCAGCAGACACAGTACAGTGCGGTAGTTCACGGCTGTGGCTACCTCTGTGTCGGCACTCGGCAGCCCGTCCATAATTGTATATACCACCTAACCGTGGTTTTTTTTTCTTTCTTTATACATACATACTAGTTACGAGTATACTATCTCTTTATCAACCAGTCTATATATTAGCAGCAGACACAGTACAGTGCGGTAGTTAACGGCTGTGGCTACCTCTGTGTCGGCACTCGGCAGCCCGTCCATAATTGTATATACCACCTAACCGTGGTTTTTTTTTCTTTCTTTATAGTCATACTAGTTACGAGTATACTATCTCTTTATCAACCAGTCTATATTAGCAGCAGACACAGTACAGTGCGGTAGTTCACGGCTGTGGCTACCTCTGTGTCGGCACTCGGCAGCCCGTCCATAATTGTATATACCACCTAACCGTGGTTTTTTTTTCTTTCTTTATACATACATACTAGTTACGAGTATACTATCTCTTTATCAACCAGTCTATTAATTAGCAGCAGACACAGTACAGTGCGGTAGTTCACGGCTGTGGCTACCTCTGTGTCGGCACTCGGCAGCCCGTCCATAATTGTATATACCACCTAACCGTGTTTTTTTTTTCTTTCTTTATAGTCATACTAGTTACGAGTATACTATCTCTTTATCAACCAGTCTATATTAGCAGCAGACACAGTACAGTGCGGTAGTTCACGGCTGTGGCTACCTCTGTGTCGGCACTCGGCAGCCCGTCCATAATTGTATATACCACCTAACCGTGGTTTTTTTTTCTTTCTTTATACATACATACTAGTTACGAGTATACTATCTCTTTATCAACCAGTCTATATTAGCAGCAGACACAGTACAGTGCGGTAGTTCACGGCTGTGGCTACCTCTGTGTCGGCACTCGGCAGCCCGTCCATAATTGTATATACCACCTAACCGTGGTTTTTTTTTCTTTCTTTATACATACATACTAGTTACGAGTATACTATCTCTTTATCAACCAGTCTATATATTAGCAGCAGACACAGTACAGTGCGGTAGTTCACGGCTGTGGCTACCTCTGTGTCGGCACTCGGCAGCCCGTCCATAATTGTATATACCACCTAACCGTGGTTTTTTTTTCTTTCTTTATAGTCATACTAGTTACGAGTATACTATCTCTTTATCAACCAGTCTATATTAGCAGCAGACACAGTACAGTGCGGTAGTTCACGGCTGTGGCTACCTCTGTGTCGGCACTCGGCAGCCCGTCCATAATTGTATATACCACCTAACCGTGGTTTTTTTTTCTTTCTTTATAGTCATACTAGTTACGAGTATACTATCTCTTTATCAACCAGTCTATATTAGCAGCAGACACAGTACAGTGCGGTAGTTCACGGCTGTGGCTACCTCTGTGTCGGCACTCGGCAGCCCGTCCATAATTGTATATACCACCTAACCGTGGTTTTTTTTTCTTTCTTTATACATACATACTAGTTACGAGTATACTATCTCTTTATCAACCAGTCTATATATTAGCAGCAGACACAGTACAGTGCGGTAGTTCACGGCTGTGGCTACCTCTGTGTCGGCACTCGGCAGCCCGTCCATAATTGTATATACCACCTAACCGTGGTTTTTTTTTCTTTCTTTATACATACATACTAGTTACGAGTATACTATCTCTTTATCAACCAGTCTATATATTAGCAGCAGACACAGTACAGTGCGGTAGTTCACGGCTGTGGCTACCTCTGTGTCGGCACTCGGCAGCCCGTCCATAATTGTATATACCACCTAACCGTGGTTTTTTTTTTCTTTCTTTATACATACATACTAGTTACGAGTATACTATCTCTTTATCAACCAGTCTATATATTAGCAGCAGACACAGTACAGTGCGGTAGTTCACGGCTGTGGCTACCTCTGTGTCGGCACTCGGCAGCCCGTCCATAATTGTATATACCACCTAACCGTTGTTTTTTTTTCTTTCTTTATACATACATACTAGTTACGAGTATACTATCTCTTTATCAACCAGTCTATATATTAGCAGCAGACACAGTACAGTGCGGTAGTTCACGGCTGTGGCTACCTCTGTGTCGGCACTCGGCAGCCCGTCCATAATTGTATATACCACCTAACCGTGTTTTTTTTTTCTTTCTTTATAGTCATACTAGTTACGAGTATACTATCTCTTTATCAACCAGTCTATATTAGCAGCAGACACAGTACAGTGCGGTAGTTCACGGCTGTGGCTACCTCTGTGTCGGCACTCGGCAGCCCGTCCATAATTGTATATACCACCTAACCGTGGTTTTTTTTTCTTTCTTTATACATACATACTAGTTACGAGTATACTATCTCTTTATCAACCAGTCTATATTAGCAGCAGACACAGTACAGTGCGGTAGTTCACGGCTGTGGCTACCTCTGTGTCGGCACTCGGCAGCCCGTCCATAATTGTATATACCACCTAACCGTGGTTTTTTTTTCTTTCTTTATACATACATACTAGTTACGAGTATACTATCTCTTTATCAACCAGTCTATATATTAGCAGCAGACACAGTACAGTGCGGTAGTTCACGGCTGTGGCTACCTCTGTGTCGGCACTCGGCAGCCCGTCCATAATTGTATATACCACCTAACCGTGGTTTTTTTTTCTTTCTTTATAGTCATACTAGTTACGAGTATACTATCTCTTTATCAACCAGTCTATATTAGCAGCAGACACAGTACAGTGCGGTAGTTCACGGCTGTGGCTACCTCTGTGTCGGCACTCGGCAGCCCGTCCATAATTGTATATACCACCTAACCGTGGTTTTTTTTTCTTTCTTTATAGTCATACTAGTTACGAGTATACTATCTCTTTATCAACCAGTCTATATTAGCAGCAGACACAGTACAGTGCGGTAGTTCACGGCTGTGGCTACCTCTGTGTCGGCACTCGGCAGCCCGTCCATAATTGTATATACCACCTAACCGTGGTTTTTTTTTCTTTCTTTATACATACATACTAGTTACGAGTATACTATCTCTTTATCAACCAGTCTATATATTAGCAGCAGACACAGTACAGTGCGGTAGTTCACGGCTGTGGCTACCTCTGTGTCGGCACTCGGCAGCCCGTCCATAATTGTATATACCACCTAACCGTGGTTTTTTTTTTCTTTCTTTATACATACATACTAGTTACGAGTATACTATCTCTTTATCAACCAGTCTATATATTAGCAGCAGACACAGTACAGTGCGGTAGTTCACGGCTGTGGCTACCTCTGTGTCGGCACTCGGCAGCCCGTCCATAATTGTATATACCACCTAACCGTTGTTTTTTTTTCTTTCTTTATACATACATACTAGTTACGAGTATACTATCTCTTTATCAACCAGTCTATATATTAGCAGCAGACACAGTACAGTGCGGTAGTTCACGGCTGTGGCTACCTCTGTGTCGGCACTCGGCAGCCCGTCCATAATTGTATATACCACCTAACCGTGGTTTTTTTTTCTTTCTTTATAGTCATACTAGTTACGAGTATACTATCTCTTTATCAACCAGTCTATATTAGCAGCAGACACAGTACAGTGCGGTAGTTCACGGCTGTGGCTACCTCTGTGTCGGCACTCGGCAGCCCGTCCATAATTGTATATACCACCTAACCGTGGTTTTTTTTTCTTTCTTTATAGTCATACTAGTTACGAGTATACTATCTCTTTATCAACCAGTCTATATTAGCAGCAGACACAGTACAGTGCGGTAGTTCACGGCTGTGGCTACCTCTGTGTCGGCACTCGGCAGCCCGTCCATAATTGTATATACCACCTAACCGTGGTTTTTTTTTCTTTCTTTATACATACATACTAGTTACGAGTATACTATCTCTTTATCAACCAGTCTATATATTAGCAGCAGACACAGTACAGTGCGGTAGTTCACGGCTGTGGCTACCTCTGTGTCGGCACTCGGCAGCCCGTCCATAATTGTATATACCACCTAACCGTGGTTTTTTTTTCTTTCTTTATACATACATACTAGTTACGAGTATACTATCTCTTTATCAACCAGTCTATATATTAGCAGCAGACACAGTACAGTGCGGTAGTTCACGGCTGTGGCTACCTCTGTGTCGGCACTCGGCAGCCCGTCCATAATTGTATATACCACCTAACCGTGGTTTTTTTTTTCTTTCTTTATACATACATACTAGTTACGAGTATACTATCTCTTTATCAACCAGTCTATATATTAGCAGCAGACACAGTACAGTGCGGTAGTTCACGGCTGTGGCTACCTCTGTGTCGGCACTCGGCAGCCCGTCCATAATTGTATATACCACCTAACCGTTGTTTTTTTTTCTTTCTTTATACATACATACTAGTTACGAGTATACTATCTCTTTATCAACCAGTCTATATATTAGCAGCAGACACAGTACAGTGCGGTAGTTCACGGCTGTGGCTACCTCTGTGTCGGCACTCGGCAGCCCGTCCATAATTGTATACTAGTATCCAATCCATCCATCTCCATTGTTTACCTGAGGTGCCTTTTAGTTGTGCCTATTAAAATATGGAGAACAAAAATGTTGAGGTTCCAAAATTAGGGAAAGATCAAGATCCACTTCCACCTCGTGCTGAAGCTGCTGCCACTAGTCATGGCCGAGACGATGAAATGCCAGCAACGTCGTATGCCAAGGCCGATGCCCAATGTCATAGTACAGAGCATGTCAAATCCAAAACACCAAATATCAGTAAAAAAAGGACTCCAAAACCTAAAATAAAATTGTCGGAGGAGAAGCGTAAACTTGCCAATATGCCATTTACCACACGGAGTGGCAAGGAACGGCTGAGGCCCTGGCCTATGTTCATGGCTAGTGGTTCAGCTTCACATGAGGATGGAAGCACTCAGCCTCTCGCTAGAAAAATGAAAAGACTAAAGCTGGCAAAAGCAGTAGCACCGCAAAGAACTGTGCGTTCTTCGAAATCCCAAATCCACAAGGAGAGTCCGACTCCAATTGTGTCGGTTGCGATGCCTGACCTTCCCAACACTGGACGTGAAGAGCATGCACCTTCCACCATTTGCACGCCCCCTGCAAGTGATGGAAGGAGCACCCGCAGTCCAGTTCCTGATAGTCAGATTGAAGATGTCAGTGTTGAAGTACACCAGGATGAGGAGGATATGGGTGTTGCTGGCGCTGGGGAGGAAATTGACCAGGAGGATTCTGATGGTGAGGTGGTTTGTTTAAGTCAGGCACCCGGGGAGACACCTGTTGTCCGTGGGAGGAATATGGCCGTTGACATGCCTGGTGAAAATACCAAAAAAATCAGCTCTTCGGTGTGGAAGTATTTCACCAGAAATGCGGACAACAGGTGTCAAGCCGTGTGTTCCCTTTGTCAAGCTGTAATAAGTAGGGGTAAGGACGTTAACCACCTCGGAACATCCTCCCTTATACGTCACCTGCAGCGCATTCATAATAAGTCAGTGACAAGTTCAAAAACTTTGGGTGACAGCGGAAGCAGTCCACTGACCAGTAAATCCCTTCCTCTTGTAACCAAGCTCACGCAAACCACCCCACCAACTCCCTCAGTGTCAATTTCCTCCTTCCCCAGGAATGCCAATAGTCCTGCAGGCAATGTCACTGGCAATTCTGACGAGTCCTCTCCTGCCTGGGATTCCTCCGATGCATCCTTGCGTGTAACGCCTACTGCTGCTGGCGCTGCTGTTGTTGCTGCTGGGAGTCGATGGTCATCCCAGAGGGGAAGTCGTAAGCCCACTTGTACTACTTCCAGTAAGCAATTGACTGTTCAACAGTCCTTTGCGAGGAAGATGAAATATCACAGCAGTCATCCTGCTGCAAAGCGGATAACTGAGGCCTTGACAACTATGTTGGTGTTAGACGTGCGTCCGGTATCCGCCGTTAGTTCACAGGGAACTAGACAATTTATTGAGGCAGTGTGCCCCCGTTACCAAATACCATCTAGGTTCCACTTCTCTAGGCAGGCGATACCGAGAATGTACACGGACGTCAGAAAAAGACTCACCAGTGTCCTAAAAAATGCAGTTGTACCCAATGTCCACTTAACCACGGACATGTGGACAAGTGGAGCAGGGCAGGGTCAGGACTATATGACTGTGACAGCCCACTGGGTAGATGTATGGACTCCCGCCGCAAGAACAGCAGCGGCGGCACCAGTAGCAGCATCTCGCAAACGCCAACTCTTTCCTAGGCAGGCTACGCTTTGTATCACCGCTTTCCAGAATACGCACACAGCTGAAAACCTCTTACGGCAACTGAGGAAGATCATCGCGGAATGGCTTACCCCAATTGGACTCTCCTGTGGATTTGTGGCATCGGACAACGCCAGCAATATTGTGTGTGCATTAAATATGGGCAAATTCCAGCACGTCCCATGTTTTGCACATACCTTGAATTTGGTGGTGCAGAATTTTTTAAAAAACGACAGGGGCGTGCAAGAGATGCTGTCGGTGGCCAGAAGAATTGCGGGACACTTTCGGCGTACAGGCACCACGTACAGAAGACTGGAGCACCACCAAAAACTACTGAACCTGCCCTGCCATCATCTGAAGCAAGAAGTGGTAACGAGGTGGAATTCAACCCTCTATATGCTTCAGAGGTTGGAGGAGCAGCAAAAGGCCATTCAAGCCTATACAATTGAGCACGATATAGTAGGTGGAATGCACCTGTCTCAAGCGCAGTGGAGAATGATTTCAACGTTGTGCAAGGTTCTGATGCCCTTTGAACTTGCCACACGTGAAGTCAGTTCAGACACTGCCAGCCTGAGTCAGGTCATTCCCCTCATCAGGCTTTTGCAGAAGAAGCTGGAGACATTGAAGGAGGAGCTAACACGGAGCGATTCCGCTAGGCATGTGGGACTTGTGGATGGAGCCCTTAATTCGCTTAACAAGGATTCACGGGTGGTCAATCTGTTGAAATCAGAGCACTACATTTTGGCCACCGTGCTCGATCCTAGATTTAAAGCCTACCTTGGATCTCTCTTTCCGGCAGACACAAGTCTGCTGGGGTTGAAAGACCTGCTGGTGACAAAATTGTCAAGTCAAGCGGAACGCGACCTGTCAACATCTCCTCCTTCACATTCTCCCGCAACTGGGGGTGCGAGGAAAAGGCTCAGAATTCCGAGCCCACCCGCTGGCGGTGATGCAGGGCAGTCTGGAGCGACTGCTGATGCTGACATCTGGTCCGGACTGAAGGACCTGACAACGATTACGGACATGTCGTCTACTGTCACTGCATATGATTCTCTCAACATTGATAGAATGGTGGAGGATTATATGAGTGACCGCATCCAAGTAGGCACGTCACACAGTCCGTACTTATACTGGCAGGAAAAAGAGGCAATTTGGAGGCCCTTGCACAAACTGGCTTTATTCTACCTAAGTTGCCCTCCCACAAGTGTGTACTCCGAAAGAGTGTTTAGTGCCGCCGCTCACCTTGTCAGCAATCGGCGTACGAGGTTACATCCAGAAAATGTGGAGAAGATGATGTTCATTAAAATGAATTATAATCAATTCCTCCGCGGAGACATTGACCAGCAGCAATTGCCTCCACAAAGTACACAGGGAGCTGAGATGGTGGATTCCAGTGGGGACGAATTGATAATCTGTGAGGAGGGGGATGTACACGGTGATATATCGGAGGGTGATGATGAGGTGGACATCTTGCCTCTGTAGAGCCAGTTTGTGCAAGGAGAGATTAATTGCTTCTTTTTTGGGGGGGGTCCAAACCAACCCGTCATATCAGTCACAGTCGTGTGGCAGACCCTGTCACTGAAATGATGGGTTGGTTAAAGTGTGCATGTCCTGTTTTGTTTATACAACATAAGGGTGGGTGGGAGGGCCCAAGGACAATTCCATCTTGCACCTCTTTTTTCTTTTCTTTTTCTTTGCGTCATGTGCTGTTTGGGGAGGGTTTTTTGGAAGGGACATCCTGCGTGACACTGCAGTGCCACTCCTAGATGGGCCCGGTGTTTGTGTCGGCCACTAGGGTCGCTTATCTTACTCACACAGCTACCTCATTGCGCCTCTTTTTTTCTTTGCGTCATGTGCTGTTTGGGGAGGGTTTTTTGGAAGGGACATCCTGCGTGACACTGCAGTGACACTCCTAGATGGGCCCGGTGTTTGTGTCGGCCACTAGGGTCGCTTATCTTACTCACACAGCTACCTCATTGCGCCTCTTTTTTTCTTTGCGTCATGTGCTGTTTGGGGAGGGTTTTTTGGAAGGGACATCCTGCGTGACACTGCAGTGACACTCCTAGATGGGCCCGGTGTTTGTGTCGGCCACTAGGGTCGCTTATCTTACTCACACAGCTACCTCATTGCGCCTCTTTTTTTCTTTGCGTCATGTGCTGTTTGGGGAGGGTTTTTTGGAAGGGACATCCTGCGTGACACTGCAGTGACACTCCTAGATGGGCCCGGTGTTTGTGTCGGCCACTAGGGTCGCTAATCTTACTCACACAGTCAGCTACCTCATTGCGCCTCTTTTTTTCTTTGCGTCATGTGCTGTTTGGGGAGGGTTTTTTGGAAGGGACATCCTGCGTGACACTGCAGTGCCACTCCTAGATGGGCCCGGTGTTTGTGTCGGCCACTAGGGTCGCTAATCTTACTCACACAGCTACCTCATTGCGCCTCTTTTTTTCTTTGCGTCATGTGCTGTTTGGGGAGGGTTTTTTGGAAGGGCCATCCTGCGTGACACTGCAGTGCCACTCCTAGATGGGCCCGGTGTTTGTGTCGGCCACTAGGGTCGCTTATCTTACTCACACAGCGACCTCGGTGCAAATTTTAGGACTAAAAATAATATTGTGAGGTGTGAGATATTCAGAATAGACTGAAAATGAGTGGAAATTATGGTTTTTGAGGTTAATAATACTTTGGGATCAAAATGACCGCCAAATTCTATGATTTAAGCTGTTTTTTAGGTTTTTTGGAAAAAAACACCCGAATCCAAAACACACCCGAATCCGACAAAAAAAATTCGGTGAGGTTTTGCCAAAACGCGGTCGAACCCAAAACACGGCCGCGGAACCGAACCCAAAACCAAAACACAAAACCCGAAAAATTTCCGGCGCTCATCTCTACCTATTACAAGATATATTGTACGAGTATTCTGATATATACAGTACCTCAGGTCTAGGACCGTGCTGTGGTATACAGTATATGTGTGTGTATATATATATAATATATATATATATATATATATATATATTTCTCTTACGTCCTAGAGGATGCTGGGGACTCCGTAAGGACCATGGGGGTATAGACGGGCTCCACAGGAGATAAGGCACCTAAAAAGAACTTTGACTATGGGTGTGCACTGGCTCATCCCTCTATGTCCCTCCTCCAGACCTCAGTTAGATCTTGTGCCCAGAGGAGAATGGGTGCACTGCAGAGAGCTCTCCAGAGTTTTCTGTGGAAAAATAATTTTGTTAGGTTTTTTATTTTCAGGGAGTCCTGTTGGCAACAGGCTCCCTGCATCGTGGGACCGAGGAGAGAGAAGCAGAGCTTGCTTGTCAAGTTGGGCTCTGTTTCTAAGGCTTCTGGACACCATTAGCTCCAGAGGGAGTCGGAACACAGGTCTCACCTTGGGTTCGTCCCGGAGCCGCGCCGCCGTCCTCCTCACAGATGCCGAAGATAGAAGCCGGGTGAGTATGAGAAGGCAGAAGACATCATAGGCGGCAGAAGACATCAGATCTTCATGAGGTAAGGCACACAGCGGTAAGCTGCGCGCCATTGCTCCCATTCACACACACAGAGCAGCACTGAAGGGTGCAGGGCGCAGGGGGGGCGCCCTGGGCAGCAATAAACCTCACATTTGGGCACTGACCAGGTAGATTAGGCTGCTGGGCAGTAATTCTACGATCCCCCGCCATTTTCTATAAAAAAATCACCGGGACCGAAGCCCACCGTCGGGTGGGCGGAGCTTGATCCCCAGCACTAACCAGCGCCATTTTCTCCACAGAAGCTGCATGAGGAAAACGCTGGCTCCCTGGTCTCTCCCCTGCTGAACATTCAGGCTGGAAAAAAGAGGAGGGGGGCATTTTGAGCGCAGTGAGTGGGAATCTGGTCATTTTATATATATATAAAAGCGCTATCTGGTTATATTTTTCCTGTGTTATTAAGCGCTGGGTGTGTGCTGGCATACTCTCTCTCTGTCTCTCCTAAGGGCCTGGTTGGGGTTTTGTCCCCTTATAGGTTAATCCCTGTGTGTGTGGGGTGACGGTACGTGGTGTCGACATGTCTGAAGCGGAAGGCTTTTCCAAGGAGGAGGTGGAGCAAATGAGTGGTGTGTCCCCGTCGGTTGTGCCGACTCCAGATTGGATGGACATGTGGCATATGTTGAATGCAAGTGTGGCATCTTTACATAAAAAGCTTGATAAGGCTGATTTAGGGGGGACATCAGGGGGTCAATCCTCAGATTGGACCGACTCACAGGGCCCGTCGGGGTCTCAAAAGCGTCCCTTAACACAAGACACAAGACACTACTACCGACACGGATTCTGATTCCAGTGTCGACTATGACGAAGTAAAATTGCACCCTAGGGTGACTAAAACCATTCAGTGTATGATTGTGGCAATAAGGGATGTGTTGCAATATGTGTTGCATATTGTGGATGTCCCCGACACAAGGGTACACATGTTTAAGGAAAAGAAACAGATTATTAACTTTCCCATATCTCATGAATTAAATTAATTCTTTGGAAAAGCTTGGGATACCCCAGATAAGAGACCGCAGATCCCAAAAAGAATTTATATGGCATACCCTTTCCCTAAGCAGGACAGGGAGATTTGGGAAGCACCCCCCACTGTGGACAAAGCCCTGACGCGCTTGTCCAAGAAAGTGGCGCTACCGTCTCCTGACACAGCAGCCCTTAAGGACCCTGCAGATCGCAGGCAAGAAACTACCTTAAAGTGTATTTATTCTCATACGGGTGCTGTGCTAAGACCGACAATTGCGTCGGCATGGGTGTGTAGCGCAATTGCAGCTTGGACAGATGAGCTGACAGATCAATTTGATAATATGGATAAGGATACTATATTCCTAACTCTAGCCCATATTAAAGATGCAGTCTTATTTATGAGGGATGCTCAAAGGGACATTGGATTGCTAGCTTCTAGGGCCAATGCAATGTCTGTCTCAGCGAGATGATCCTTATGGACTCGCCAATGGACGGGTGATGCGGATTCCAAGAAACATATGGAAGTACTACCCTACAAGGGTGATGTATTGTTTGGGGATGGGCTGACGGACCTAGTTTCCACAGCCACAGCAGGTAAATCAAATTTTTTACCTTATATACCCCAACAGCAAAAAAAAGTAACACCCTATCAGATGCAGTCCTTTCAGTCGCACAAGTCCAAAAGAGGTCGGGGATCCTCTTTCCTCGCCAGAGGTATGGGCAGAGGCAAGAGAGCACCTGCTTCGGCAGGTGCCCAGGAACCAAAGTTCTTCCCGGTTGCTCCAAAAACCACAGCATGACGCTGGGGCTCCCCTGAGGGAGTCCGCACCGGTGGGGGCACGTCTTCGACTTTTCAGTCAGTTCAACCAATTCCAACTTATATTGGTTTTCTTTGAAAAATAACCTAACTTCTGAGGAGAAAAAGGCCCTGAGCACACTAACAAAAAATAAAGAAATTGTCATAAAACAAGCCGACAAAGGCGGTGGAATATGCATCATGGATAAGGAAAAATACATTGCAGAAGGCAAGAAATTACTGAGTGATCCATTAACCTACAAAATACTAAAAAAAGACCCCACCAACCAATATAAGTTGGAATTGGTTGAACTGTTGAAAACCGGTTTGGAAAAAAAGATCTTGACGAATAGTGAATATGAATATCTATATCCAAAATATTCAAAGATTCCGGTATTTTACCACCTTCCGAAGCTGCATTAGAACCAACAAGAACCACAGGGAAGACCGATAGTAGCCGGAATTGGATCCTTGACGGCTAAACTATCAGGATACATAGACCAGCTATTACAACCAATTGTAGTACGACAACGCGGTCACCTCAAAGATACCACA
Source organism: Pseudophryne corroboree (assembly GCF_028390025.1). Lineage (NCBI taxonomy): Eukaryota > Metazoa > Chordata > Amphibia > Anura > Myobatrachidae > Pseudophryne > Pseudophryne corroboree. The sequence continues at coordinate 228,023,190 of NC_086449.1, forward strand.
CAGGTATTAAATATACTTCAGAAATTAGAGTGGAAAAATACTTACTGTATGGCAACATGTGACATAAAATCTCTTTATACATGCATCGAACACCAACAAGGATGCGACAATATAAAAAAGATCCTGGAAGAAGATTCAAAAATACATCATGAACAAATAGAATTTATAGTGAGCGGAATAAGATTTATCCTGAAACACAATTACTTCTGGTTTGAAGAGAATTACTACAGCCAAGAGAGGGGAACCGCCATGGGCATGAAATTCGCTCCGGCGTATGCAAATTTTTTTTTGTCGCAATGGGAGAAAGAACGGATATGGAAAAATAACAACTATGAGAAAAATCTAATACTGTGGGCCAGATATATAGATGACGTGATGATCATTTGGGACGGTGATTCAAAAAACTTAGAAGATTTCATCAACACTCTAAATATAAACAAAGAGAACCTGGAATTTACCAGTGAAATCAGTAGAAACACCATCAACTTCTTAGATCTCACTATCTATATAGAAGAAGGAAAAATAGAAACCAAAAATTACACCAAACCAGTGGATTGCAATAATTATTTGGACGCGAGGAGTAACCATCATCCCAACTGGTTGTCAAATATCCCCAGAGGCCAACTACACTGAATAAAGAGGAACTGCTCCAAGAAAACCGAATATGAAAAACAATCCAACATCTTAATAAAATTTTTTGAAGAAAAACATTATGACAAAGAGAAAATCAAGAAAGATAAACATTACATAGATACCTTAAAAAGAGATCAACTTCTAGAATATAATACTGGAAGAAAAAAAGAAGAAGCAGGAGAACAGAACATAAATTTTATAACCGAATATTCCGGACAGAGCAAATCTCTAGAAGCCATCCTGAAAAAGCACTGGCACATTCTCCAGACCGATGAAGATTTAAAAGATATAATACCAAAAAAGCCAAGGATTATATACAGAAGACCCCCAACAATAAGAACAAATCTGGTAAGAAGCCATATTTCGAATTCGAATAAGGAAAGGAAAACAGGGACCTGGTTGAATGACAACGCATGAGGCTTTTACCACTGCAGAACATGTGCAGCATGCAAAAAAGTAGGCACCAAATCCAACAAAGCAATAACAACAATTACGGCTTATTCAAATAAAAGAATTTACAAGATCAGAGATAAAATCACATGTCATACCAAAGGGGTAGTCTATATATTATTCTGTCCATGTGGCCTCCAATATATAGGGAAAACCTCAAGAAAACTAACCACAAGAATAAATGAACATCTGTGCAACATTAAAAACAAAAAAGAAGACCACAGTGTCCCGGCACATTTTTCAAAATATCATGGAGGAGACCCTACACAAATACAATTTGTAGGACTAAAACAGATCAAGCAACCATGGAGGGGAGGAAGTTTAGAAGATCTCCTGTTAAAAGAAGAAACCAAACTTATCTATGAACTGGGCACATTAAGCCCAAATGGACTCAACTTGGATTTTGAATTGAAACCTTTTCTCAAAGATTGAGACAATTCCCAAAAGATCGAGGCATTACTGTAGAATTTATTCCTTAAAAGATTAATAATAAATAAAAAAGATAAATCTATTATTAAGTATTATTTATTATTTATTATTATTATTTTTTATTATTACTTATTATTACTATTTTTTATTTATTTATTTTTTGTCAATGAGATATTACTATAATAATTTTTTTTTAACAACACACAAATTACCCCACTGTATTTTCATATCATATACGAATGAATAACGAGCAAAACCTGACCTATGTCAAATGTATATCTATGTTATATGTGCGTCTATGTGTTGTCATGTCTTTATAATAATTTTTACAACAATAACTTTTATTAAAGTAACTTTTAAATATGGCGATTTTATTATGGTAACTGTACTAATATTTTTCTATCACAATTGCATGTCTATCGAATCCTCCACACTAAATTAATCTAATTTATAGAATAAATTAACTAATTAACCATTCCCGAAACACCTACGGGATACTTTGCCGAATATTTAAACATCGAAGGCACTGATGGGGACCAAGCACGAAACTTATGCAACATTAAACCAATTCTAACAAAGAACTAATTAACCAACGGATAATAAGCACACACTGTGGAGAACAATGAACCAATTATCTAAGACAGCAGTGTTAATCAAGGACGGATCACATCAGAGATAAAAAGCAGCCCCGCAATGCAATCGACCATCTCGACCATCCTGACGAAGCCTGTAAGGCAAAACGCGTAGATAGTAGAGAGCTCGGACCACCGCTGAGCCCGCAAATCCTCGCCTGACGCCGGACACCGAAAACGGGGAGCCCAGGACCAAGGAGGAGGACGACGCGGTAAGCGAAAGTCAAAGTCTGCCGGCAGACTAAACCAATTGCATTGCGGAACAGCAAATGAGACTTTGAACTGATACTTTAAATATCACGGGACGCTTTTCCCGAACCTGCCTATTAACAGACCGTTAATTAGGATATTAACACCAAACAAACCAACAACAATGGTCCCAAACAACTGACATTTGGAAGCTGGAAACATTCTTTATAATACAGGGGAGTAGAGTAAACCGCTACAAAGTGTGTCAACTCCCTCTGAATCAGAAACAGTTACCAGTAATAGATACATGTGTCTAAATGTTTGTATGTGTATATGTATTGTCTATGTGGGTTAAATAGATGTACTGATATTTTTACAAAGTATTTATAAAGTATTTTACAAATATTTAAACAAATGCTTTCTTGTGATCACAAGCACAATTTTAAAACCATTTTTATTTGTTAAAGTGTTTATAATTTGTGACAACAATAAAAGAAATATATTTATAAATCTGTTTATAACAAAAAGTTTATTGGGTTCATACAAAGTAAAGCGCTGGAAATTTTCTTCTTTTTATAGTTGCACAATGTGCCTTAGAGGGCCTCTTCAGTGGGTCATCTGCCTTCTGCATTTTAATGAACTTCCACTTCGTCACCTTTTCATCCATGTCGATGGTCAAACTTCTGACCCAAAGGGTTTCTCTGGCCCCATTGGGCAGCTCTTGAGCAGTTGTGAGGACCTTCTAATCGTGAAATTTCAGTCTATTGATTGTGAGCTCCCTGACTTAGACCTTCTAAGTACAGATCAGCAGAATTTGTTTTGTATTGCTTCGGCCATCAAAGCCGGGGAGGTTCCCAATGATCTTTTCAAGTCTAAGCTAGGTGCCATTCGTCATGCGCGGTGGCTAACTACAGTCAACAGAATCTTGAGGCTTTATGTGTCCACCTTCCAGCCCAACACATCTTTAAAATTGCTTGTGTACTTCATCTTGAAGATTTATGGTCAAACCTGGTTCCCGATAAAAGTACAATCTGCAATCAAAGATGGTGCTCACCACATCTGCCAGTTTATCCAATCATCGAGGTACTTACTGCACCAAAGAAGTACGAGACTGTCATCGATAACGTCATGACCAGCAATGCTTATTTTGCATTACCTGACAAAATTTTGTTGTCTATGTTAACAGATAAAAGAGACAATGGGGGTCATTCCGAGTTTTTCGCTCGTTGCCGATTTTTGCGACGGAGCGATTAAGGCAAAAATGCGCGTGCGCATGGTACGCAGTGCGCATGTGGTTTGTATTTTAGCACAAAACTTAGCAGATTTACTCACGTCTGAACGAAGATTTTTCATCGTTGAAGTGATCGGAGTGTGATTGACAGGAAGTGGGTGTTTCTGGGCGGAAACTGGCCGTTTTCTGGGAGTGTGCGGAAAAACGCAGGCATGCCAGGAAAAAACGTGGGAGTGTCTGGAGAAACGGGGGAGTGGCTGGCTGAATGCAGGGCGTGTTTGAGACGTCAAACCAGGAACGAAACGGGCTGAGCTGATCGCAGTGTAGGAGTAAGTCTCGAGCTACTCAGAAACTGCTAAGAAATTTCAATTCGCAATTCTGCTAATCTTTCATTCGCAATTCTGCTAAGCTAAGATACACTCCCAGAGGGAGGCGGCCTAGCGTGTGCAATGCTGCTAAAATCTGCTAGCAAGTGAACAACTCGGAATGACCCCCAATGTACGGGAATTGGCAGTGAAAAGGATGCTTACTGCCAGCGGGCAATCTGAGATGCCCCCTGCCTGCGCAGCCTGGCTATGAAGGCAGACACAGAGCGGCCATCTTTCCCGTCACAGTGGCGGCGTGTGAAGTCACATGGCCACCCCCGAAAAATAGGCCAGACCCGCCCACATTTTAACTGCACCGCCTCTGCCTGTCAATTAGGCAGAGGCGTTTGCATTGCTGAGATGCGATCGCATCGCCCTGCATTGGCATGCGCACTGGGCCAGGATTCCGGAGTATGCATCAAATACTGAATAAGGCCCAATATGCGGTAATAAGGAATGTTACATTGCATGGAGAAAAGAAATAAATAGAACCCTAAACTTAATGAGCGCAATTTACTAAAAAATAATAGTACTACAAAAATGTACTATTCTGTTGTATAGTAAAGTAATACCAATTGGAAAGTATTTAAATGGTTGAACTCCTGGATTAAATATTTCACAAGGAGCAGAAAGTCTTTAAAAAATCTTATCAATAATTATTAAGTACTGTATTGGGGAGAAAACTTACACAAATACTGTACATATGTTTTACTGAAATGTATGTTGCACTTGTTAAATGTACAGGGGCCCTCATTCCGAGTTGTTCGCTCGTTGCCGAGTTTCGCTATATTGCGATTAATCGCTTACTGCGCATGCGCAAGGATCGCAGAGCGCATGCGCTTAGTTATTTTACTCAAAAGTTTGGTATTTTACTCACGGCATAACAAGGATTTTTCATCGTTCTGGTGATCGGTGAGTAATTGACAGGAAGTGGGTGTTTCTGGGCGGAAACTGGCCGTTTTATGGGAGTATGCAAAAAAACGCTGGTGTTTCTGGGAAAAACGCGGGAATGTCTGAAGAAACGGGGGAGTGTCTGGGCGAACGCTGGGTGTGTTTGTGATGTCAAACCAGGAACGAAACTGACTGAACTGATCGCAATGGCTGAGTAAGTCTGGAGCTACTCAGAAACTGCTAAGAATTTCTATTCGCAATTCTGCTAATCTTTCGTTCGCAATTCTGCTATGCTAAGATACACTCTCCGTCTTAGCGTGTGCAATGTTGCTAAAAGCAGCTAGCGAGCGAACAACTCGAAATGAGGGCCAGTATGCACATTATTGTCTAAGATGAGTTACAGTTTGCCTCTATTTAAGAGCTTTTCATCACCATTAGTAATTAAACTTGAGTCTATTAACATTTGCTTGACCATTTTGTTTAATGTGTGCTATTTTTCTGACAGTGTGTGACAACAGTCCTTATTTAATTGGCCATGTGATATTACCACGTAAATAGCGATTATGAGTAAGGCAAATATTCACTTACACTTCACCTCTGTTGTAGAAAGTGACGAGCCAGCACTGCAGTTGTTCAGAACAACATTCCAGACTGATATTGGTAGCCATGGGATTAATAAATATTGTCCCCTGAATTGTTTATATAGCCTTATTGAGGTTTTCTAAAAGCGTCTCCTGTCTATGTGCTTTGAAACAAGGGATTATATATGGAATACATAGTTATGTGCTGAGAAGCTCACTGGAACGTTGATTAAAGCTGATGCCGGCAGTATACTACATACTGGAAATGCACCACACCTGAACTGTGCGTTGATGTGCAGTATTAGCTCCATGTTTGGAATACAATAATATTATGTAACAGATATATTTATATTATATAATATTATATATTCATATATAATGCAACAATAGATCCAGCACTCACGGTACCTTAGCAGCTTCGCCTGGTGCCCTCAAAGCAATAAATGCGTCAGATGAAAGTCCCCAAGGTGCAATACTCTCAGCTTAAGTAAATGAATGAACTCAGCAGTGGCGATTATAACAATGTTTTAGTGTGTTTTTATCCACAGTCATAAGGTTTACAAAAGAATAATACACTTACCAGATATAAATAGCCATTATTACCATGTGAAAAAGGCACACCCCAAACACAGGAGCTCAGGGACGGATTGGGATGGAAAACCAGCCTGGGAAATTTCTGGAAGCAGCCCTAATGGAGGCGGGGTCTATTGAGGGGGTGGGGTATGTTGAGAGGGGTGGGATACTCTTCATAGAGCCTGACACAGCCATCCTTGCATCTTTTGCTGCAGTTGGGCCTGTGACTTTATGCTAATTCTACTACATAACCCTTCCATAGTGACATTCGTCTATTAGTTTCACTATTCACGTGGACATCTAATGGGAACAGTAACCTGTGGCAAGCAAAGTGGAGCTAGCCGCCCCGCCCGAAGCATGGCGAGCGACGCAAGCCCACGATGGTACACTTATTAATGTTTTGACCAATGTAGTTATACTAATCCAAGGGATCCCATATTCTCAACTTGAACCCCTAGTTCTACTAGATTCCTTATGCTCCTACACTATATTTTTGTTACATTCTCTGGTATGCGGTTAGCTCGTCGAGATCCTGACTGTCACAATATGCCAGGATCCCGATGGGGGCGCACCATACTGCCGCCAGTATACCTGTGAAGTAGATCATTCCCCTTCTATGGGTGTCCACAACACCCACAGAGGGAGAATAGAACCTGAGGTGATTGAAGCTTGCCACCGAGCCTGCAAGGGGCTTCATTTTGCTCGACCCCCTGCCGGCATTCTACCGCTTAGGATGCCGATGTCAGGATACAGACAGTAAATCATACTGGACCACACTGTCTCATCAGTACCTTTTATCCTCTTTCTTCTTTGTACATTCTGTCATGCCCTACACGTTACTCTTGTTCCACTCACTTATTATATAGTCTCTCCTTTATTTTATCATATTAATATTATTCTCATTATCTTTACTCTTCGTCCTTTACTTTCTCCAAATTTCTCTTGCTTTTTAGTTTCGTAAAATTTTTATCTTTCCACGCTCTCATACTACATACTCATACTATATTATACCGCACACAGGTCCCTCTCCCTCTATATTACAAAACACACAAGTACCTGTCCCTCTATACTACAACACACGCAAGTCCCTGTCCCTCTATGTTAGAAAACACATAAATCCCTATCCCTTTATATTACCAAACCCAAGTACCTGTCCCTCTATATTACAACAAATGCAAGTACCTGTCCCTCTATATTACAACGGTCCCTGTCCCTCTACATTACAACTCACGCAAGTCCCTGTCCCGCTATATTACAACGCGCAAGTCCCTGTCCCTCTGTATTACAACACACGCAAGTACTTGTCCCTCTATATTACAACATACACAAGTCCCTGTCCCGCTATATTACAACACACAAGTCCCTGTCACGCTATATTAAAACACGCAAGCCCCTGTCCCTCTGTATTACAGCACGCGCAAGTACTTGTCCCGCTATATTAAAACACCTAAGTCCCTGTCCCTCTATATTACAACACACGCAAGTCCCTGTCCCTCTATATTACAACACGCAAGTCCCTGTCCCTCTATATTACAACACGTAAGTCAATGTCCCTCTATATTACAACATGCAAGTGCCTGTCTCTCTATATTACAACACGCAAGTACTTGTCCCTCTATATTACAACACGCAAGTACCTGTCTCTCTATATTACAACATGCAAGTACTTGTCCCTCTATATTACAACACGCAAGTCCCTGTCACTTTATATTACAACGGCAAGTAAGTTCCTGTCCCTCTATATTACAACATGTAAGTACCTGTTCCCTTTTCTTGACTCTTAACACTCTTTGAAGCCTCTTTAGTCTTTATACTTTAGTCTCACTTATTTTGTCTTCCTTTTTCTCCTTAATATTTTACTGACATATATTCCTTCCTAATCCCTGACATAGAGCCTCTTACTTGCCTTATTCTCTCTCTCTCTCTCTCTCTCTCTCTCTCTCTCTCTCTCTCTCTCTATCACATACTTTTCTTTGCCACCCAGTGGCGGATCTAGACTTAACTTTTAGGGGGGGCGTTTTAAGAATGATGACTCCTCCCCCTAATCATAACCCCTCCCACTTAGTAATGCCCTTCCCGTTCGCTTCTAAAATTTCCTATTGTTGCCATTACTAATAAAATGTTGCCAGTTAGTGGAGAGAACCCTGCGCACTGGTGATACAGACTGGCGAATCGCCATTCCTTCCATCAGGGATGGTAGAGGATAAGACAGTAGGGCAATTTAAACATGCATGGGATAGACATAAGGATATTCTTACAAAGAAATAAGGATCAGATAAGGTTAGAGATAAAAATAATGTAAAATAAAAAATAAAAAAAGGGCAGACTAGATGGGCCAAGTGGTTCTTATCTGCCGACAAATTCTGTTTCTACAGCACACAGAATGAGCCGAAATTCACATTATAGCACACTGAATGAGCCGACATTCACATTATAGCACACTGTATGAGCTGAAATTCACATCATAGCACACTGAATGAGCCTAAATTCACATTGTAGCACACTGTATGAGCCGAAATTCACATTATAGCACACAGAATGAGCTAAAATTCACATTATAGCACACAGTATGATCTGAAATTCACATTATAGCACACTGAATGAGCCGAAATTCACATTGTAGCACACTGAATGAGCCGAAATTCACATTATAGCACACTGAATGAGCCGAAATTCACATTGTAGCACACTGAATGAGCCGAAATTCACATTATAGCACACTGAATGAGCCGAAATTCACATGATAGCACACTGAATGAGCCGAAATTCACATTGTAGCACACTGAATGAGCCGAAATTCACATGATAGCACGCATAATGAGGGAAAATTCACATGATAGCACACTGAATGAGCCAAAATTCACATTATAGCACACTGAATGAGCCGAAATTCACATTGTAGCACACTGAGGGGTATATGCAATTGCGGTCGAATTCCCGAAATTGTCGAATTTCGGGAATTTTTCGCCAAAAAAAAAAAATCGTCAATGCAATTCAGTGCTTTCCGTCAAAAAAACGGACTTTCAAAATTCGACTTTTTTAAATTCGACTTTTGTCAAATTCGACTTTTCTGCAATGATACAAGTGCTGCAATTCGACCAAAGTGTATTCAATTCAAGTTTGGAAATTCGACAACAGTGCTTTTAGACAGTAAATTCGTCATTTTTAATCCGCCACACTTTGGAGGGTGAAACCAATAAAAAAAATTTAAAACATCTTTTTTTTGGTGTTTTTTTTTTTTGGTAATAGCATATCTATTTATATTAGAAGGGATTAGGTACTTGGTTTGTCTTTTTTGGAGGCACAAGTATTATTTATATATTTAAAAAAAAAATATATATTTTTTTTAATAGCTGGAAAGGTAAAATCAAGGAAAAAAATGGCGTGGGGTCGCCCCTCCAAAGCATAACCAGCCTCGGGCTCTTCGAGCTGGTCCTGGTTCTAAAAATCCGGGAAAAAATTTGACAGGGGATCCCCCGTATTTTTAAAACCAGCACCGGGCTCTGCGCCTGGTGCTGGTGCAAAAAATACGGGGGACAAAAAGAGTAGGGGTCCCCCGTATTTTTTACACCAGCATCGGGCTCCACTAGCTGGACAGATAATGCCACAGCCGGGGGTCACTTTTATACAGTGCCCTGCGGCCGTGGCATTAAATATCCAACCAGTCACCCCTGGCCGGGGTACCCTGGAGGAGTGGAGACCCCTTCAATCAAGGGGTCCCCCCCCAGCCACCCAAGGGCCAGGGGTGAAGCCCGAGGCTGTCCCCCCCATCCAAGGGCTGCGGATGGGAGGCTGATAGCCTTGAGAAAAATGTCAGAATATTGTTTTTTTCCAGTAGTACTACAAGTCCCAGCAAGCCTCCCCCGCAAGCTGGTACTTGGAGAACCACAAGTACCAGCATGCGGGAGAAAAACGGGCCCGCTGGTACCTGTAGTACTACTGGGGAAAAAATACCCAAATAAAAACAGGACACACACACCATGACAAGTACAACTTTATTACATACTGCCGACACACACATACTTACCTATGTTGACACGCCAACTGCCACAGTCTCCGACGATCCGAGGGTACCTGTGAAAAAAATATACTCACCTTCCAGCGTCCAGAGATAAATCCACGTCCAGAGTATAATCCACGTACTTGGCAAAATAAAAAAACGCAAAAACCCGTGCCAGCGGACTGAAAGGGGTCCCATATTGACACATTATAGCACGCAGAATGAGGCAAAATTCACATGATAGCACGCAGAATGAGGGAAAAATCACATTATAGCACACTGTATGAGGCAAAAATGACATGATAGCATGCAGAATGAGGCAAAATTGACATGATAGCACGCAGAATGAGGCAAAATTCACATTATAGCACGCAGAATGAGGCAAAATTCACATGATAGCACACAGAATGAGGGAAAAATCACATTATAGCACACTGTATGAGGCAAAAATGACACGATAGCACGCAGAATGAGGGAAAAATCACATTATAGCACACTGTATGAGGCAAAAATTACATGATAGCACGCAGAATGAGGCAAAATTCACATGATAGCACGCAGAATGAGGCAAAATTCACATGATAGCACGCAGAATGAGGCAAAATTCACATGATAGCACGCAGAATGAGGGAAAAATCACATTATAGCACGCAGAATGAGGGAAAAATCACATTATAGCACGCAGAATGATGGAAAAATCACATTATAGCACACTGTGTGAGCCAAAAATGACATAGCACACAGAATGAGGCAAAATTCAGCCAAATAATGCAGGGAGAAGAGGGGGGGGGGGGGGAGAAATAGGACACACACACACACTCACACTCACACACACTCCCACCTCATAGATGATAGATGGAGGCCGGGTCCTGCCGCGGTATTGGGAACAGGGTGCAGAGCGGTGCAGCGCGGCGGGGGACGAAGACAGAGAGAGAGCGTCTTGACGCGCGTACAGGAAGGAGGGGGCATGGTCAGAACAGAGGTCGCTGTACGCGCGTCAGGACGCTCCTCTCTCTCCTCGTACCCTGCCGCGCTGCACCGCTCTCCACCCCGTTCCCAATACAGCGCCCGGACCCGGCCTCCATCCCGGTGCCGGAATATGTAGGGGGGCGTTCGCCCTAATCGCCCCCCGCTAAATCCGCCACTGTTGCCACCTCAATTTATTTTCTTTCACTACACTTTTATTTTCATTACTAATCCATATTCCTCTCTGTCCTCTCCCTCATCCCTTCTTCTACTGTATCTTACTGTACTTTACCTTGCACTGAGCTACTGAACCTCTTTCTGCCCCTGTAGTCGGTTCAGTCACTTCTCTGCAGCAGAGCAGTGCCCACTGCCAAGTGCTAGCCCCGCCCCCCTACATGACGTCATGCCTAGTCCGGAGCTTGCTGTATGAAGAAGTGCTGCACGGACTGCAGCATCACTGACAGTTGCTGTGCAGTGTTTGGAGTGGCCGTTTCCAAGCTCCGCATGATCAGAGCTGAGTTCCGATCGTGGCTGGAGGCCAGGTGGAGGGGTGAGTCAGCCTGCTAAGGGGACAATGACACCGGCCAACCAGGAACTGAGCCGGTGTCCTGGCATCCCAATCCGCCCCTGCAGGAGCTGCACTCCAGGCTGGCATCACCCAGGGTTTTTAAGAGTAACTTTAACAGCAAGACAGTCCCAAAAAAATGGGACTGTTCCGCGAAAATCGGGACAGTTGGGAGGTATGCATTGGGGTGATAGTCCAGCAGTGCAGGCAAGAAATTGCTGCAGTGTGAGACACAATGGATTTTCTGGTATTTAGCCGGTATTCATCTTCACATGATTTCAGTAAAGAGCACAGGTTCTCAAACTCGGTCCTCAGGACCCCACACAGTTCATGTTTTTTTTTAACATCCCGGTACAGGCGAATAATTACTGGAACAAAGAACCTCAATTAACTGTCAAAAAGTTAAGGGCATAAAAAACAACAAATATTGTTGTTTTTTTAATTTCAGATGTCCTGACATAAACCTTCCATGCCCTTGAGCATTGTCTGTATTAGATTACATTGATGGACTAGTATCGTCAACTGATGACAACAGTTGCAGTGCTAGTGTCACGATCCGGACTACTGGACATAATTTTTTACCTTTCAGGTGTCTTCTGAGTAGAGATGAGCGGGTTCGGTTCCTCGAGATCCGAACCCCGCCCGAACTTCACCCATTTTACACGGTTCCGATGCAGCCTCGGATCTTCAGCCTTGCTCGGTTAACACGAACGCACCCGAACGTCATCATCCCGCTGTCGTATTCTCGCGAGATTCGTATTGCATATAAAGAGCCGCGCGTCGCCAACATTTTCACTCGTGCATTGGAGATGATAGCGAGAGGACGTGGCTGCGTTCTCTCAGTTTCTGTGTTCAGTGTGCTGCAAATATCTGTGCTCAGTGTGCTGCAAATATCTGTGCTCAGCGTGCAGCAAATATCTGTTCTCTGTGTGCTGCAAATATCTACGTTCTCTGCCTGAAAACGCTCCATATCTGTGCTGCATTGTAGTATATACAGTAGTAGGAGGACAATGCAGAATTTTGTTGACCACCAGTATATATATAGCAGTACGGTACAGTAGTCCATTGCTCTACCTCTGTGTCGTCAAGTATACTATGCATCCATACCTGTTCTGCATTGTAGTTGTGCGCAGTATATAGTAGGAGGACAGTTCAGAATTTTGCTGACCACCATTATATATATAGCAGTACGGTACAGTAGTCCATTTCTCTACCCCTGTGTCATCAAGTATACCATCCATATCTGTGCTGCACTGTAGTTGTGCGCAGTATATAGTAGGAGGACAGTGCAGAATTTTGCTGACCACCAGTATATATATATATATATATATATAGCAGTACGGTACAGTAGTCCATTACTCTACCTCTGTGTCATCAAGTATACTATCCATATCTGTTCTGCCTTGTAGTTGTGTGCAGTATATAGTAGGAGGACAGTGCAGAATTTTGCTGACCACCAGTATATATATAGCAGTACGGTACAGTAGTCCATTGCTCTACCTCTGTGTCGTCAAGTATACTATCCATCCATATCTGTGCTGCATTGTAGTTGTGCGCAGTATATAGTAGGAGGACCGTGCAGAATTTTGCTAACCACCAGTATATATATAGCAGTACGGTACAGTAGTCCATTGCTCTACCTCTGTGTCGTCAAGGATACTATCCATCCATATCTGTGCTGCATTGTAGTTGTGCGCAGTATATAGTAGGAGGACAGTGCAGAATTTTGCTGACCACCAGTATATATATAGCAGTACGGTACAGTAGTCCATTGCTCTACCTCTGTGTCGTCAAGTATACTATCCATCCATATCTGTGCTGCATTGTAGTTGTGCGCAGTATATAGTAGGAGGACAGTGCAGAATATTGCTGACCACCAGTATATATATATATATATATATATATATATATGTGTATATATATATATATATATATATATATAGCAATACGGTACAGTAGGCCATTGCTATTGATATATTACTGGCATATAATTCCACACATTAAAAAATGGAGAACAAAAATGTGGAGGGTAAAATAGGGAAAGATCAAGATCCACTTCCACCTCGTGCTGAAGCTGCTGCCACTAGTCATGGCCGAGACGATGAAATGCAATCAACGTCGTCTGCCAAGGCCTATGCCCAATGTCATAGTAGAGAGCATGTAAAATCCAAAAAACAAAAGTTCAGTAAAATGACCTAAAAATCAAAATTAAAAGCGTCTGATGAGAAACGTAAACTTGCCAATATGCCATTTACGACACAGAGGGGCAAGGAACGGCTGAGGCCCTGGCCTATGTTCATGGCTAGTGGTTCAGCTTCACATGAGGATGGTACACTCATCCTCCCGCTAGAAAAATGAAAAGACTTAAGCTGGCAAAAGCACAGCAAAGAACTGTACGTTCTTCTAAATCACAAATCCCCAAGGAGAGTCCAATTGTGTCGGTTGCGATGCCTGACCTTCCCAACACTGGAAGGGAAGAGGTGGCGCCTTCCACCGTTTGCACGCCCCCTGCAAGTGCTGGAAAGAGCACCCACAGTCCAGTTCCTGATAGTCAAATTGAAGATGTCACTGTTGAAGTACACCAGGATGAGGATATGGGTGTTGCTGGCGCTGAGGAGGAAATTGACAAGGAGGATTCTGATGGTGAGGTGGTTTGTTTAAGTCAGGCACCCGGGGAGACACCTGTTGTCCGTGGGACGAATATGGCCATTGACATGCCTGGTCAAATTACAAAAAAAATTACCTCTTAGGTGTGGAATTATTTAAACCGAAGTGCGGACAACAGGTGTCAAGCCGTGTGTTGCCTTTGTCAAGCTGTAATAAGTACGGGTAAGGACGTTAACCACCTAGGAACATCCTCCCTTATACGTTACCTGGAGCGCATTCATCAGAAGTCATTGACAAGTTCAAAAACTTTGGGTGGCAGCAAAAGCAGTCCACTGACAACTTAATCCCTTCCTCTTGTAACCAAGCTCCTGCAAACCACACCACCAACTCCCTCAGTGTCAATTTCCTCCTTACCCAGGAATCTCCTGCCTGGGATTCCTCCAATGCATCCTTTAGTGTAACGCCTACTGCTGCTGGCGCTGCTGTTGTTGCTGCCGGGAGACGATCGTCATCCCAGAGGGGAAGTCGGAAGACCACTTGTACTACTTCCAGTAAGCAATTGACTGTCCAACAGTCCTTTGCAAGGAAGATGAAATATCACAGCAGTCATCCTGCTGCAAAGCAGATAACTCAGGCCTTGGCAGCATGGGCGGTGTTAGACGTGCGTCCTGTATCTGCCGTTAGTTCACAGGGACGTAGAGAATTTCTTGAGGTAGTGTGTCCCCGGTACCAAATACCATCTAGGTTCCACTTCTCTAGGCAGGCGATACCGAGAATGTACACAAATGTCAGAAAAAGACTCACCAGTGTCCTAAAAAATGCAGTTGTACCCAAAGTCCACTTAACCACGAACATGTGGACAAGTGGAGCAGGGCAGACTAAGGACTATATGACTGTGACAGCCCACTGGGGAGATGTATTGCCTCCCGCAGCAACAATAGCAGCGGCGGCACCAGTAGCAGCATCATTCCTAGGCAGGCTACGGTTTGTATCACCGCTTTCCATAAGAGGCACACAGCTGACAACCTCTTACGGAAACTGAGATACATCATCGCAGATTGGCTAACCCCAATTGGACTCTCCTGGGGATTTGTGATATCGGACAATGCCACCAATATTGTGCGTGAATTACATGTGGGCAAATTCCAGCACATCCCATGTTTTGCACATACATTGAATTTGGTGGTGCAGAATTTTTAAAAAAACAACAGGGGCGTGCAAGAGATGCTTTCGTTGGCCCGTAGAATTGCGGGCCACTTTCGGCATTCAGCCACTGCGTGCCGAAGACTGGAGCACCAGCAAACACTCCTGAACCTGCCCCGCCATCATCTGAAGCAAGAGGTGGTAACAAGGTGGAATTCAAGCCTCTATATGCTTCACAGGATGAAGGAGCAGCAAAAGGCCATTCAAGCCTATACATCTGCTTACGATATAGGCAAAGGAGGGGGAATGCACCTGACTCAAGCGCAGTGGAGAATGATTTCAACATTGTGCAAGGTTCTGCAACCCTTTGAACTTGCCACACGTGAAGTCAGTTCAGCCACTGCCAGCCTGAGTCAGGTCATTCCCCTCATCAGGCTTTTGCAGAAGAAGCTGGAGACATTGAAGGAGGAGCTAAAACGGAGCGATTCCGCTAGGCATGTGGGACTTGTGGATGGAGCCCTTCATTCGCTTAACCAGGATTCACGGGTGGTCAATCTGTGGAAATCAGAGCACTACATTTTGGCCACCGTGCTCGATCCTAGGTTTAAAGCCTACGTTGTATCTCTATTTCCGGCAGACACAAGTCTGCAGAGGTGCAAAGACCTGCTGGTGAGACACTTGTCAAGTCAAGCGGAACGTGACCCGTCAACAGCTCCTCATTTACATTCTCCCACAACTGGGGCTGTGAGAAAAAGGCTAAGAATTCTGAGCCCACCCGCTGGCGGTGATGCAGGGCAGTCTGGAGCGAAAACTGACATCTGGTCCGGACTTAAGGACCTGCCAACGATTACTGACATGTCGTCTACTGTCACTGCGTATGATTCTGTCACCATTGAAAGAATGGTGGAGGATTACATGAGTGACCGCATCCAAGTAGGCACGTCAGACAGTCCGTACGTATACTGGCAGGAAAAAGAGGCAATTTGGAGGCCCTTGCACAAACTGGCTTTATTTTACATAAGTTGCCCCCCCTCCAGTGTGTACTCCGAAAAAGTGTTTAGTGCAGCCGCTCACCTTGTCAGCAATCGGCGTACGAGGTTACTTCCAGAAAATGTGGAGAAGATGATGTTCATCAAAATGAATTATAATCAATTCCTCCGTGGTGACATTCACCAGCAATTGCCTCCAGAAAGAACACAGGGACCTGAGATGGTGGATTCCAGTGGGGACAAATTAGTAATCTGTTCGGAGGGGGCTGTACACAGTGAAAGGGGTGAGGAATTGGATGATGAGGAGGAGGTGGACATCTTGCCTCTGTAGAGCCAGTTTGTGTAAGGAGAAATTGATTGCTTCTTTTTTGGTGGGGGCCTAAACCACCCAGTCATTTCAGTCACAGTCATGTATCAAACCCTGTCGCTGAAATGATGGGTTGGTTAAAGTGTGCATGTCCTGTTTATGCAACATAAGGGTGGGTGGGAGGGCCCAAGGACAATTCCACCTTGCACCTCTTTTTTATTTATTTATTTATCTTTGCATCATGTGATGTTTGGGGACAATTTTTTTAAGTGCCATCCTGTCTGACACTGCAGTGCCACTCCTAGATGTGCCAGATGTTTGTCCGGCCACTTGTGTCGCTTAGCTTAGTCATCCAGCGACCTCTGGGTAAAATTTAGGACTAAAAATAATATTGTGAGGTGTGAGGTGTTCAGAATAGCCTGGAAATGAGTGGAAATTATGGTTATTGAGGTTAATAATACTATGGGATAAAAATTACCCCCAAATTCTATGATTTAAGCTGTTTTTGAGGGGGTTTTGAAAAAAACACCCGAATCCAAAACACACCCGAATCCGACAAAAATTTTTAAGGGAGGTTTTGCCAAAATGTGTCCAAATCCAAAACACTGCCGCGGAACCGAATCCAAAATCAAAACACAGAGTGTGGGGCAGGCTGAGGGACGCAGAGTGGGGGGCAGTGTTCTTTGTAGTGTATGTTATAGTATGCTCTTGTGGCTTTTACTATGTGGGACAAACCACACGCAAATTTAGTGAGAGGATGGTGGCCGATAGATCGGCTATACATTTGTCACTTTTGGGTCGTAAAATCAACCAACCTGTAGCAAAGCATTTCAAAGAGTTGGGTCATTCACTGGCTTCATTGAGACATTTCATGATCGATCACATACCACTTTATGTGGGGGTCATAGAGCGAAGGCTTTATTGATCAAAGAGTCTAAATGGATCATAAGATTAGGGATAATATATCCTGGTGGTCTCAATGAAAAAAATAAATTGGAATATGCTTTAATCCTCCTGTAAATAAAATATATGCTTTTATATATTCTGTGATTATATTTGATGCTTTATTAGCTGCTGTTCTAGTAATTGTCCTCTGTATGTTATTTATTATGTATATTAGTATTTTTGTGATTTGTGTATTTTATTGTGTATATACATTTGTGGCCTTTAGCCATAAAGAGCCCTCCTTGGTCTGCATACACTGGCCAAGCTTCTGGAATGCGGAAGCAGAGCCCTATGGAATGCAAGTGCCTCATCCCCATGGTAACCGGTCCGTGATTCCGGAGATGTGGCTTTGTGACCAGCGGGGGAGTGTGCTTTTGAAGGCAGCCGTTGGGAGCCTCCCCTGGGCTGGGTATACGGGCCAAGCTCTGGAACACGGAAGTAAAGCAAGGTGGAGCGCAAGTACTGCGCTCCCATGGTAACCGGACCCGCGAGACCGGAAGATGGGCTCCGTGACCAGCAGGTGAGTGTGCTCCTGATAGGCTGATATACTGCAGGTGAGTGCGTTCTGGGGGTATTTATGTAGGGTCACTGGCATGTTGTTTTTGTACTGGTGGGATCTTGAGGAAGGGGCTGTGACCCCGAAAATGTTAGACTATGTACCAGGTCTAATACAGAAGTATTTTGCTACGAAAGTCTCCAGAGTGCCTTTCTGCAAATCACTGCACTTGTATTATTAACACAGTGGCACAGCCTGGCTCTGAAAATACATGCTTTTTGTTTGTTGGTTTGTTTATGTCAATATTTGTTTTTTACATACTGCTTTAAATTACTGCACTTATTATAGTAATGATGGTATGCACCAGTGTGGACCAATAAAGAGTTAATGCTGCACTGTGGGCAGTGCCAAAAAAACCAAAACACTAGTGTGCACCAAGGATTAATGCTGCCCCTGTATTGGGAGCTCTGGGCAGCACTACAGGTAATGACAAAAAACAGAACACCAGTGTGCACCAAGGGTAAAAGCTGTCCCTGTAGTAGGAGCGCTGGACTGCACTAAGAGCACCAATAAAGGGTTAATCAATAATGGCATTAAAAAAATAATACTGCCCATAGGAGTAACTCTAGGCTGTGTGCAGTGAACCAATTTATTTTGCTAGAATGTCCTGGCATTCTAAAGGATGTGCTCGATATATAGCGTCCTGTGTGAAATGGCACCCGATTCACTGCGGGAGGGAATTATATAGAATCCAAAACATGTAAGATGACGGTTTGTCTCATTTTGGAATCCGAGCAAGGTGGGAAAACTCAGATTCCCTCAGATTCTGGAATTTCCCATCTCTAATTAAGAGTAAGAAGGGCGATCCTTGTATAGCATTGAGTATACTAGTGGTTCTCAAATCACGGTCCTTAGGACCCCAAACAGTCAATGTTTCCCAGGTACCCCAGCAGGTGCAGAGATTTTAAAACGTCCACAGGTGGAAATAATTATTTAACTTGTGATTCTGTGAGGAGACTGCAAAGGTATCCGGTCTATAGATCAACACTAAAAAAGTCTACAGTCAATAGGTCGACCACTAATGGTCGACATGCATTAGGTCGACAGAGTCAAAAGGTCGGCAGGGTCAAAATGTCAACAATCAAAAGACAGACAGGGTCAAAAGGTCGACAGGGTCAAAATGTCGACAGTCAAAAGATTACTGGGTCGAAAGGGTCAAAAGTTTAACACATGTTTTTTAGGGTTTTTACATTTTGACAACTTTTGCTGCATTTACTATCCATGTCACAAACGATTACCTTTAGCAATCTTATGGCCAGCGGAGTGAGCGAGTCAACACGCCCGAAGTGAACCCGCGAGGGGATGCATTTAAAAAAATTTGGAGTAAATTTTTTTAAAAACACAATACAACACCCAATTTTTTGTGTGTAGATCTTTTGAGACTGTCGAACTTTTTACCCTGTTGACCTTTTGACTGTCTTCCTTCTGACCCTGTTGACCTTTGACGGTAAAACTTTTGACCATGTCAACCTTTTGGCTATCGACCTATTTACCCTGTCGACCTTTTGACTGTCGACCTAATGACTGTCTAACTTTTTGATGTCTATCTTCTGTATCAGAACCGACTGCAACACCTGCAGTGTGTGAGGTCCTGAGGACTGAGTTTGAGAACCCCTGGAGTAGACACACTGGTGTTCCTAGGTTTTTGGAGCAGAAAGAAGATTTTCTTTGACATAGCAAGATTATTGATATGAAGAAAAATAGTGTTGAGGTGACATTCTTACTCGCATTCCAGACAGTGCTATGGCTTGGCCATTTCCACTCTACATATAGTACAGTGTTTCCCAACCGCGGTCCTCAAGGTACACTAACAGTCATGGTTTTAGTGATGTCCAGGCTTGAACACAGGTGATTTAATTAGTACCTCAGTAATTTTGATTTAACCATCTGTGCTGAAGCCTGGATATCACTAAAACCTGCACAGTTGGTGTGCCTTGAGGAACGCGGTTGGGAATGCCTGATATAGTATCTACTATTACTGTCAGGTTTTTGTCCTATACCACAGGTTCTCAAACTTGGTCCTCAGGACCCCACACAGTGCATGTTTTGCAGGTAACCCAGCAGGCACACAGGTGTTTTAATTACTAACTGACACATTTTAAAACATCCACAGGTGGAGCAAATTATTTAACTTGTGATTCTGTGAGGAGTCCTGCAAAACATGCACTGTGTGGGGTCCTGAGGACCGAGTTTGAGAACCTGTGTCTAATACAATTACTTTGACCGGATTTGTGAATACTTGGAGGCTAATTTTCATGCACACTCCGAGGACTGCTCCATGAACCATATTGCCACCTGCAACATAGACAGACTTGACATCCTTTCACTCTCTTGAGGATTTTAGGAGAGAACCAGACATATTTCTTACATTTCTTACGTTACTTGCATTGCACATTGGGCCTAGGGGGTAATTCCAAGTTGATCGCAGCAGGAATTTTGTTAGCAGTTGGGCAAAACCATGTGCACTGCAGGGGAGGCAGATATAACATGTGCAGAGAGAATTAGATTTGGGTGGGGTGTGTTCAATCTGCAATCTAATTTGCAGTGTAAAAATAAAGCAGCCAGTATTTACCCTGCACAAAAACAAAATAACCCACCCAAATCTAACTCTTTGTGCACATGTTATATCTGCTCCACCTGCAGTGCACATGGGGGGTCATTCCGAGTTGTTCGCTCGCAAGCTGCTTTTAGCAGCTTTGCACACGCTAAGCCGCCGCCTACTGGGAGTGAATCTTAGTATAGTAAAATTGCGAACGAAAGATTCTCAAAATTGCGATTACACATCTCTTAGAAGTTTCTGAGTAGCTTCAAACTTACTCGGCATCTGCGATCAGTTCAGTGCTTGTCGTTCCTGGTTTGACGTCACAAACACACCCAGCATTCGCCCAGACACTCCGCCGTTTCTCCAGCCACTCCCGCGTTTTTCCCAGAAACGGTAGCGTTTTTCGCACACACCCATAAAACGGCCAGTTTCCGCCCAGAAACACCCACTTCCTGTCAATCACATTACGATCACCAGAACGAAGAAAAAACCGTGAGTAAAATTCCTAACTGCATAGCAAATTTACTTGGCGCAGTCGCACTGCGGACATTGCGCATGCGCATTGGCGACTAATCGCTCCGTTGCGGAAAAAAAATAACAAGCGAACAACTCAGAATGACCCCCATGGTTTTGCCCATTAGCTAACAAATTTGCTGCTGCGATCAGATCTGAATTAGGCACGTTGTGCTGGGTCTGATCCACAGGTTTGTAGTAACTAATTTGAACACTGCTAAAACTAACTGAGATGTTCACCGGCGTCCTTCCATTGTCAGTGTCTACATACAAAGATGCAGCATCTGTTGCAGATCAGCCGATTATCAAAGTCATGACCTATGGTCAGCATGGTCACAGGAAGTAAGATGCCAGAGCCATTTCTATTGTGTACGTGATCACAGTTGTACCTGCATTTGAGTTGCAACATCCCTTTTGTCGCCCACAAATAGGGACTGCAATCACTTTGTAAATATACTGTATGCTCCCTGCAACTACTATCGGATGACCATTTTGGCACATGCGCAGTCTGTACAACTCTGATCAGGCACTTCGATTTGTAACTACTGAAAGAACCATATAGTTACTGCATATACTCTGAGTGGTGTCTCACAAATTAAATATTGCATCACTGGGAGACAGATTTATCACATGACCATATGGATGTCTTCATTTTTAGATTAAATTCAAGTTCTACAGAAAAGTTGCAACATTTTGCACAAGTTACAGATGCAACCACACTCATCCAGCCTGCAGCATGGCCAGGGCCGTAACTAGGGGTGTGCTAATGGTGCCTTGCCCACAGCGCAAATGCACTATCTGACAGCACACCCGCATGGGCGCTATCTCTGGTACGCTCACTCCAGCTATCTCCCGCCGCTGCTGCAATGGAGCACTGCTGCTGCTTGCTTCTGGGACTACTAGTGCCAGGATCAGATGATCCGCCACCCCCCCTGCAGTGTCTCTGGACGTTGGAGAGACGTGATGACGTCTCTCCCAGCTGACTCCCACAGTGCCCTGCGCCACGAGGAGCCACCTTAGTTGGGAGAAGAGTAGGAGCCATTCCATGTCGTCCAGCTCAGCCTCACAGTCTCACACTGAAGCAGCAGCCCAGCGCAGCACAGGCACAGTGTGTGGTGCAAAACTGCAAAAAGATGCTCAGGTGACCTTTCCCTAACCTGCCCTCACTTGAGGGTTTTGAGTGCTATGTTATTGTATATAAATATAATTTAGTAAGTCCACTGATTGGTGGGGCAATCTCTCTCTCTCGGACTCTGCAATAATGTGTAAAACTGGAACTCTGCCTGCCGTGATGTGTAAAAAGGGGGACTCTGCTGCCGTAATGTGTAAAAAAGGGGACTCTGCCTGCCTAATATGTAAAAGAGGGACTTTGCTGCCATAATGTGTAAAAGGGGGACTCTACTTCCGTAATGTGTAAAAAAGGGGACTCTGCTTCCTAATGTGTAAAAAAGGGACTTTGCTGCCATAATGTGTAAAAGGAGGACTCTGCTGCCACCCTAGCATTGGAAGTAATTGGAGCTGTGGTGCGCGCCCCGGCTCCCACTGCACATGCATGTTAGTTTTAGACATGTACATGTATGTCTCTCTTTCTCTCTCTCTCTCTCTCTCTCTCTATATATATATATATATATATATATTAAGGCAGTCTTAAGGCCTTCAACTTGTGACATCTTGGTCTGTTTTGATCTGTAGTGCACAAAGAAGAATAAGAATACCATAAAACAGACCACACACAAAGTACAAAAAAATACTTTATTTAACAAAGGACTCACAATTACTTATTTAAAAACATATTGCACACCTAAGAACTACAGTTGCAAGATTTCTGAGATCCATCATAAATATCCCATGTGATGTCCTCAAAGAGTGAGCACTAAAGAGGAATGGCATAGAATACATTATTATAGGGTAAAAACATAAAAAAAAATCTTGGCAAGACAGGGTTAAAATGAGGATGACATTTGCACCTTTGTCTATAACTTGTTAAATTTATATTGATGCAGAAGGTCGCATCTAGTGATGAGCGGGTTCGGTTCCTCGGGATCCGAACCCCCCCGAACTTCACCCATTTTTGCACGGTTCCGAGCAGACTCGGATCCTCCCACCTTACTCGGTTAACCCGAGGGGTTCACTACGGCTGGCCGGCGGTCGGGCTCCCGGCGCCCAGCATACCGGCGCCGGGAGCCCGACCGCCGGCTGACCGACAGTGTGGCGAGCGCAAATGAGCCCCTTGCGGGCTCGCTGCGCTCGCCACGCTACGGGCACGGTGGCGCGCTACGCGCGCCACACTATTTTATTCTCCCTCTATGGGGGTCGTGGACCCCCACGAGGGAAAATAAGTGTCGGTATGCCGGCGGTCGGGCTCCCGGCGCCGGTATACTGAGCGCCGGGATCCCGACCGCCGGTATACAGAAGACCACCCAACCCGAGCGCGCCCGAACGTCATCATCCCACTGTCGGATTCTCGCGAGATTCGTATTCTATATAAGGAGCCGCGTGTCGCCGCCATTTTTCACTCGTGCATTGGAGATGATAGTGAGAGGACGTGGATGGCATTCTCTCAGTTTCTGTGTTCAGTGTGCTGCAAATATCTGTGCTCAGTGTGCTGCAAATATCTGTGCTCAGTGTGCTGCAAATATCTGTGCTCAGTGTGCTGCAAATATCTACGTTCTCTGCCTGAAAAATGCTCCATATCTGTGCTCAGTGTGCTGCAAATATCTGTGCTCGGTGTGCTTTATTGTGGGGACTGGGGACCAGCAGTATTATATAGTAGGAGGACAGTGCAGAGTTTTGCTGACCAGTGACCACCAGTATTCTACGTTCTCTGCCTGAAAAACGCTCCATATCTGTGCTGCATTGTAGTATATAGTAGGAGTACAGTGCATAATTTTGCTGACCACCAGTATATAATATATAGCAGTACGGTACAGTAGTCCACTGCTCTACCTACCTCTGTAAGTGTCGTCAAGTATACTATCCATCCATACCTGTGGTGCATTTCAGTTTTGCACAGTTTGCTGACCACCAGTGTATAATATATAGCAGTACTGTACAGTAGGCCACTGCTCTACCTATCTCTGTGCTCAGTGTGCTTTATTGTGGGGACTGGGGACCAGCAGTATTATATAGTAGGAGGACAGTGCAGAATTTTGCTGACCAGTGACCACCAAAATTATATCAGTATGGTACAGTAGTCCACTGCTCTACCTACCTCTGTGTCCTCAAGTATACTATCCATCCATACCTGTGGTGCATTTAAGTTTTTGTGCGCAGTATATATATAGTAGTAGGACAGTGCATAATTTTGCTGACCACCAGTATATAATATATAGCAGTACGGTACAGTAGGCCACTGCTCTACCTACCTCTGTGTTGTCAAGTATACTATCCATCCATACCTGTGGTGCATTTAAGTTTTTGTGCGCAGTATATATATATATATATATATATATATATACAGTAGAAGGACAGTGCATAATTTTGCTGACCACCAGTATATAATATATAGCAGTACGGTACAGTAATCCACTACTCTACCTACCTCTATGTCGTCAAGTATACTATCCATCCATACCTGTGGTGCATTTAAGTTTTTGTGCGCAGTATATATATAGTTGTAGGACAGTGCATAATTTTGCTGACCACCAGTATATAATATATAGCAGTACGGTACAGTAGGCCACTGCTCTACCTACCTCTGTGTCGTCAAGTATACTATCCATCCATACCTGTGGTGCATTTAAGTTTTTGTGCGCAGTATATCTACAGTAGTAGGACAGTGCATAATTTTGCTGACCACTAGTATATAATATAAAGCAGTACGGTACAGTAGGCCACTGCTCTACCTACCTCTGTGTCGTCAAGTATACTATCAATCCACACCTGTGGTGCATTTAAGTTTTTGTGCACAGTATATATAGTAGTAGGACAGTGCATAATTTTGCTGACCACCAGTATATAATATATAGCAGTACGGTACAGTAGGCCACTGCTCTACCTACCTCTGTGTCGTCAAGTATACTATCCATCCATACCTGTGGTGCATTTAAGTTTTTGTGAGCAGTTTATATATAGTATATAGCGACCTTGGTGCACCTCTTTTTTTCTTTGCATCATGTGCTGTTTGGGGACTATTTTTTTAATCTGCCATCCTGTCTGACACTGCAGTGCCACTCCTAGATGGGCCAGGTGTTTGTGTCGGCCACTTGGGTCGCTTAGCTTAGTCACACAGCTACCTCATTGCACCTCTTTTTTTCTTTGCATCATGTGCTGTTTGGGGACTATTTTTTTGAAGTGCCATCATGTCTGACACTGCAGTGCCACTCCTAGATGGGCCAGGTGTTGGTGTCGGCCACTTGGGTCGCTTAGCTTAGTCATCCAGCGACCTCGGTGCAAATTTTAGGACTAAAAATAATATTGTGAGGTGTGAGGTGTTCAGAATAGACTGGAAATGAGTGGAAATTATGGTTATTGAGGTTAATAATACTATGGGATCAAAATGATCCCCACGTTTTATGATTTAGGCTGTTTTTGATGTTTTTTTGTAAAAAAAACACCCGAATCCAAAACACACCCGAATTCGCCAAAAAAATTTCAGGGATGTTTTGCCAAAACGCGTCCGAATCCAAAACACGGCCGCGGAACCGAATCCAAAACCAAAACACAAAACCCGAAAAATGTCCGGTGCACATCACTAGTCGCATCCTATGCTAACCCTGTATTCTTTCTGTGGCATTAACAAAGGAAACAATTTTTAATTCAGCTTAAATTTAAACAAAATGAATTGGATGCTGCCAAGGGACGCAACTCAGTGCACAAAAGTTGCAATAAAGCATACAAAGCAATGCTTTAATGTATATGCCCTCTGCTGTCCTGACAGAACTGTTTTGTTATGTGGCTTTATGTCACCTTTTGGTCTGTGATTGCCAATGATTATTGCAGCTGTTCCTTAGTGAAATTCTGAAATTCCACAAGCTTAAGGATTTGATATTATTTACTTTATCAAAGTGACAGCTGAAACTCATATGGTTTGAGGTTAAAGAGGTAGAAGTTGCTTAATTTACTCAATGAGTGATTAGGAGGGCCGTCTGTTAATAGCTTTGATACAAGAAGATGAAAATAAAATAAGATGTATACATACTGGATGTGTTTCTTACTATCATGGACTAGTATTCAGGCAATAGAAGCACCAGATCTCAGATACATATATTGAAGTATATAGTTTTAGCACTATTAGTCATAATGGCCCTCAGTCCGAGTTGATCGTTCGCTAGCTGCTTTTAGCAGCAGTGCACATGCTAGGCCTCCGCCCACTGGGAGTGTATCTTAGCTTAGCAGAAGTGAAAACGAAAGGTTAGCAGAACTGCTCGAAAATCTTTTCATGCAGTTTCTGAGCAGCTCAAAACTAGTGATGTGCACCGGTCATTTTTCGGGTTTTGTGTTTTGGTTTTGGATTCGGTTCCGCGGCCGTGTTTTGGATTCGGACGCGTTTTGGCAAAACCTCCCTGAAAATTTTTTGTCGGATTCGGGTGTGTTTTGGATTCTGGTGTTTTTTTACAAAAACCCCTCAAAAACAGCTTAAATCACAGAATTTGGGGGTCATTTTGATCCCATAGTATTATTAACCTCAATAACCATAATTTCCACTCATTTCCAGTCTATTCTGAACACCTCACAATATTATTTTTAGTCCTAAAATTTGCACCGAGGTCGCTGGATGACTAAGCTAATCGACCCAAGTGGCCGACACAAACACCTGGCCCATCTAGGAGTGGCACTGCAGTGTCAGACAGGATGGCACTTCAAAAAAACAGTCCCCAAACAGCACATGATGCAAAGAAAAAAAGAGGCGCAATGAGGTAGCTGTGTGACTAAGCTAAGCGACCCTAGTGGCCAACACAAACACCTGGCCCATCTAGGAGTGGCACTGCAGTGTCAGACAGGATGGCACTTCAAAAAAATAGTCCCCAAACAGCACATGATGCAAAGAAAAAAAGAGGCGCAATGAGGTAGCTGTGTGACTAAGCTAAGCGACCCAAGTGGCCGACACAAACACCTGGCCCATCTAGGAGTGGCACTGCAGTTTTCTAGTGAGAGGATGAGTGCTTCCATCCTCATGTGAAGCTGAACCACTAGCCATGAACATAGGCCAGGGCCTCAGCCGTTCCTTGCCACTCCGTGTCGTAAATGGCATATTGGCAAGTTTACTCTTCTCCTCAGACGCTTTTAATTTTGATTTTTGGGTCATTTTACTGAACTTTTGTTTTTTGGAGTTTACATGCTCTCTACTATGACATTGGGCATCGGCCTTGCCAGACGACGTTGATGGCATTTCATTGTCTCGGCCATGACTAGTGGCAGCAGCTACAGCACGAGGTGGAAGTGGATCTTGATCTTTCCCTATTTTACCCTCCACATTTTTGTTCTCCATTTTTTAATGTGTGGAATTATATGCCAGTATCAATAGCAATGGCCTACTACTATATATACTGCGCACAACTGAAATGCACCACAGGTATGGATGGATAGTATACTTGACAACACAGAGATAGGTAGAGCAGTGGCCTACTGTACAGTACTGCTATATATTATACACTGGTGGTCAGCAAACTGTGCAAAACTGAAATGCACCACAGGTATGGATGGATAGTATACTTGACGACACTTACAGAGGTAGGTAGAGCAGTGGACTACTGTACCGTACTGCTATATATTATATACTGGTGGTCAGCAAAATTATGCACTGTACTCCTACTATATACTACAATGCAGCACAGATATGGAGCGTTTTTCAGGCAGAGAACGTATAATACTGGTGGTCACTGGTCAGCAAAACTCTGCACTGTACTCCTCCTATATAATACTGGTGGTCTGGCGTTTTTCAGGCAGAGAACGTATAATACTGGTGGTCACTGGTCAGCAAAACTCTGCACTGTACTCCTCCTATATAATACTGCTGGTCCCCAGTCCCACAATAAAGCAGTGAGCACAGATATTTGCAGCCACCTGAATAAAACTGAGAGGACGCCAGCCACGTCCTCTCACTATCATTTCCAATGCACGAGTGAAAAATGGCGGCGACGTGCGGCTCCTTATATAGAATCCGAATCTCGCGAGAATCCGACAGCGGGATGATGACGTTCGGGCGCGCTCGGGTTAACCGAGCAAGGCGGGAAGATTCGAATCTGCCTCGGAACCGTGTAAAATGGGTGAAGTTCGGGGGGGTTCGGATTCCGACGAACCGAACCCGCTCATCACTACTCAAAACCTACTCCTACCTTGCGATCACCTCAGTCAGTTTAGTTCCTGGTTTGACGTCACAAACACGACCTGCGTTCGGCCAGCCACTCCCCCGTTTCCCCAGCCACTCCTGCGTTTTTACCTGTCATGCCTGCGTTTTTTAGCACACTCCCTGAAAATGGCCAGTTGCCACCCAGAAACACCCTCTTCCTGTCAATCACTCACCGATTAACACAGCGACAGAAAAGCGTAGCTCGACCTTGTGTAAAACTACATAGTTTTGTGTGAAAGTACTTTGCGCGTGCGTACTGCGGCCCATACGTATGCGCAGAAATGCCGCTTTTTCACCTAATCGCCGCGCTGCGAATGAAAGCAGCTAGCGATCAACCCGGAATGAGGGCCCATGTTAGTTTAATTACCATTAATCATGATATACCACATCATGTATACAGAGCTGGATTAAGGCATTGGGGGGCCCGGGGTACTTATGACACGGGGGCCCTATGGTCTAAAATTAAAAGTATAGCATATCGGGTAGTTTGTATAAATTATACTATATACAAAGCAGATGCTCAGTTCTCCCGCACAATAAATTCCACCTCGCTTGGTGCCCTCCACAGCAGAAGCAGTATATCATAGAGTATTGGCGGCACTCACGGACTTGCAAGAATAAGCTCAGGTCAACACACCTGTCTTCTTTCAACGTTTCTATTTATTTCAACCTTCGTCAGGAATGACAAAGGTTGAAATAAACCAAAACGTTGAAAGAAGACAGGTGTGTCGACCTAAGCTTATTCTTACAAGTCCGAGAGTGCCGCCAATACTCTATGATATATATATATATATATATATATATAATGAAGAAAATCTGGCGGCACTCAGGAGACTTTTCAACCAATAGTGAATTTAATGGAGTAACATCCAACAATTGTTTCGGGCCTCCGCCCGTCGTCAGGGATGCATATCACACAATGAACATACATTTTATACCAACATAAGGACCTCCCACCACACACATAACAAACACCTTGACCCACCTCACCTGCAGACCCACTTGCCGAGACAAACGCCACACTGCAAGCCGCTGCCACGAGCCGTCCCGCTCATCAGCCGCTGCCGCACAGCGGACTACGTCATCAATGGGCGCCCGCAGGGAGACGGAGATCAAGTGTGTATATCGGTTACCTAGGTAACCAGAAAACAAAACAGACAAACATTTAAACATTACTTCATTACTAATGTGCAGAATTACAACATATATAGGAAATATAAAGTGAAATATATAATATAATACACCATATATCATATTATATACTATAATATAAAAACAAATTATGGGACACTGTGTCTTAATAATTCCCAAATGTAAAGCATTTAATACGTGGCATATATAAATGTGCCCAGGACCATGTAACTGACAGCATCTGTGGAGTACTCATAGTTTAATGAACTTCTACCATTTTAAATAAACCTATTATAGTAGATTCAATAAAATTGTAAATAAATTAAAGTTTATAAAAAACTATGTAACCCATGTTGTTCATTTAGGCCTTTAGGGGCCAGTGTATCCAACCTGAAAATCCAACGACTCTCTAGTTGGAGTAACATTTTGCCCCTATCACCACCCCGAATTGATGCTGGAACATGGTCAATTATTTTACTCCTGATGCTCGCAATACTGTGCGATTGTTGCACACAATGGCGGGCCATAGGCTGGTCGCTGGACCCTGACTCCAAGGCTGCCCTAATTGCCGACCTGTGGTTAGCCATTCTCTCCTTGAATTGACATTCTGTCTTGCCCACATAATGTGGTTTACATTATGTGGGCAAGACAGAATGTCAATTCAAGGAGAGAATGGCTAACCACAAATCGGCAATTATATATATACACACACACACACACACACACACACACATATATATACAAATATATATACACATACACACACACGAACATACACACACACACACACACACACACACACACACACACACACACACACACACACACATACACACACAATTCAGAGCCTAATTTACGATTTAATGTATAACATTAA
Organism: Pseudophryne corroboree; assembly: GCF_028390025.1. Classification (NCBI taxonomy): domain Eukaryota; kingdom Metazoa; phylum Chordata; class Amphibia; order Anura; family Myobatrachidae; genus Pseudophryne; species Pseudophryne corroboree. The sequence continues at coordinate 228,053,596 of NC_086449.1, forward strand.
ACAAAAACATCAATATAGACATACTTACCAACCATACAGGGTGAGAGATTGAATGTTGCTCTGCACCCTGCCCCAGCACAAATCCCCACGCAGTTGGGGAACTTCCTTCTTCCAGCCTGCGTGCTCAGCCAATCACTGAGCCGCAGGCTGCAGCTTGACTTCTTGTTGGGCAGCTGAGCCGTCGCTCAGCAAACTGCCCAGCCAGCTCTGCAGCCGCAGCGCCGGCGGCTGTGATGAGCGGCGTCTGGCGGGCTGGAGGCAGTGGGGAGGGGAGCGCAACGCACTGTCACGGATCGGATCTGATTAGAGATCCGATCTCCGGTGGGGGGGCCCTTTCAGTTAGGGGGGGCCCGGGGTACTTACCCCCGGAGCCCTCCCCTTAATCCGGCTCTGCATGTATAACTTAAACATAATTACAAGGAAATATTCTAAAAAAAAAACCAATGTAGGGGAATATGGAACTATTGGTAAATACATGCAATTTTAGTACTACAATTTACCATTTTTAACAAGTATTTTTTCAATACTTTCTACTAAATGATACCCAGGATTTTTTTTTCTCCAAATTTAAATGGAAAGCGAATTCAGATTTTAATTTTACTGTATCACATGTATTCTATATTTCTATAACACATTTACTGTGATTTAAAGTAAGCCACACCCATTACATGTTAACTTAGTAGTTGGCAGAACTGGGAAAAATTGGCAATAAAACTGTATAGAATCCGTAATGAAAAAAAATAAAGTCATAGAAACAATGTCACACTAGAAACTTGATTAATCTGTGTTCCCCTGCTGGGATCTGGGCCTGGAGCTGGAGAGGCAGCCTAGTGGATAAAATTGATACCGCTTTCAGAATGCAAACCCCGGTTAGACCTGGCCTTTCTCAGACCCTTTCACATTGCAGTTTTGACCCAAGATATTCCCGGGTTATTCCCGGCTTGGTGCCTTTCACACTGAACCCAGGTCACCCATGTTAAACACTGTGATGTGATTTAAAGTGGACTTTTCTTGCTCACATTGATGAGGTTTCAAAGGAAATAAAAGGAGGTGCTGGGGACTGCTCAGAGCAGACACATAAACAGCCAATCAGCACCTTATTCTGAGACCCGGGTAGAATATTCCGGTCAGAGACTTTCACACTGCACAATGACCCGAGTGTGACCCGTGTTTAACCCTTCTTTTAACCCTGGTTGAAAAACTGGGTTGCTTGATCCGGGTTATCCACTTTGGTGATTTCACACTGCACCTCAACCCGGGTCGACCCGGCAATAACCCAGGATTATTTTGGCAATATGAAAGGGGTATGAGTGGCTTAATTAAGTTTCTCGCATAAGTGGGTAGTAATGTAGAGAAGGAGGCAGGAGATAACATGTCAGTGGATACTTAGGGGTGTATTCAATGCTTGTCAGATCCTTTCTGACGGAAAAGGATCCGACAATGCAGTATTCAATGAGCGGCCAAATCCGACAAGATTTGGCCATTCCCTGCAATAGTTAACTGTTTCCATGGATGAAACCTATTGTAGCTAGAGATGAGCGGGTTTGGTTCCCTAAGTACTGAACCCCCCCGAACTTCCCGCTCTGAGTCCGGTACCAAGTCTGGCTCGGGTTTTCCCGCTAGACTCGGAAACCAGAACAAGGCAAAATGTCGTCATCCCGCTGTCGGATTCTCATAGGTTTTGGATTCCATAAAAGGAGCCGGGCATCACCGCCATTTTCACTCCAGTCCTGGAGAGTGTAGCGAGAGCTGCTGTATAAGTCCAGTCCAGTGCTGCTGTATAAGTCCAGTCCAGTGGTGCTGTCTTGTGCTGCATCAGTCCAATGGTGGCGTCCTGTGCTGCCATAAGTCAGTGGTGGTGTCCTGTGCTGCCGTAAGTCCAGTGGTGCTACCATATAAGTTCAGTCCAGTAGTGCTGTCTTGTGCTGAATCAGTCAAGTAGTGGTGTCTTGTGCTGCATCAGTCCAGTCAATCCAGTGGTGTTGTCCAGTGGTGCTGCCATATAAGTCCAGTCCAGTGGTGATGCCGTATAAGTCCAGTCCAGTGGTGCTGCCGTATAAGTCCAGGGGTACTGCCGTATAAGTCCAGGGGTACTGCTGTATAACTCCAGCAGTACTGCCGTATAAGTCCAGTGGTGCTATATAAGTCCAGTGGTGATGTCTTGTGCTGCATCAGTCCAGTAGTGTCTTTTGCTGCATCAGTTCAGTCACTCCAGTGGTGGTGTCCTGTGCTGCCATAAGACCAGTGGTGGTGTCCTGTGCTGCCATAAGTCCAGTGCTGCTGTATGTCTAGTCCAGTGGTGCTGTCTTTTGCTTAATCAGTCCAGTGGTGGTGTTCTGTGCTGCCATAAGTCCAGTGGTGCTGCTGTATAAGTCCAGTTGTGCTGTCTTGTGCTGCATCAGTCCAGAGGGGGTGTCTTGTGCTGCATCAGTCCAGTCACTCCAGTGGTGGTGTCTTGTGCTGCCATAAGTTAGTTGGTGCTGCTGTATAAGTCCAGTCCAGTGGTGCTACCATACAAGTCCAGTCCAGTGGTGCTGCCATACAAGTCCAGTCCAGTGGTGCTGCCGTATAAGTCCAAGGACAATTCCATCTTACACCTCTTTTTCTTCTTTGCATTATGTGCTCTTTGGGGCTTAGTTTTTAAAAGTGCCACCATCTCTGACACTGCAGTGCCACTCCTAGATGGGCCAGGTGTTTGTGCCGCCCACTTGGGACTCTTAGTTTAGTCATACAGCTACCTCATTGCACATCTTTTTCTTCTTTGCATCATGTGCTTTTTGGGGCCTAGTTTTTAAAAGTGTTATCCTGTTGGACACTGCAGTGCCACTCCTAGATGGGCCAGGTGTTTGTGCCACCTACTTGGGTCGCTTAGCTTAGTCATCCAGTGACCTTGGTGCAACCTTTTGGCCCAAAAACAATATTGTGAGGTGTTAGGTGTTCAGAATAGACTGGAAATGAGTGAAAAGGAATGTTATTGAGGTTAATAATACTGTAGGATCAAAATTACCCCCAAATTCTGTGATTTTAGCTGTTTTTTATGGGGTTTTTTTCAAAAATCATCCAGATCCAAAACCAAAACACGAAAGGGTGGTTTTGGCTTCAACCCCCACATTGTCTCCAGGATCCAGACCTTCCTTACCCCTGATGCCATCAAAACTTTGTTCATGCATTCAACATTTCACATCAAGACTATTGCAACCACCTCCTTTCTTGCCTTTCTCACTTGTCTCTCCCACTTTAATTTATCCTCAACACAACTGCTCAACTCATTTACCACTCTCTCAGTATGGTGTCTGCCTCACATCTTTGCATCCTGCTTCAATGGTTCCAATCTGACTCCAGTTAAAACTCCTCACCCTTACTTATAAAGCCCTAAAGGGGACATATATTAAATAGTGATAAAAGTAGAGAAGTGAGCCAGTGGAGAAGTTGCCCATGGCAACCAATCAGCATTGACGTAACACTTATAAGTTGTATACTGTAAACATATACAGAGCAGCTGATTATTTGTCATGGGCAACTTCTCCACTTGGTCACACCTCCATGTTTATCACTGCTTAGTACATGTACCCCTAAATCTTTTCTCTCCAAAATCATCTCTGCCCACAGTTCCTCCTGTCTTGTATGCTCCTCATCTGACAAACTCTGTTAATTTCTCTCACACTCTCCTACACATCTTTTTCTTAAGTGCTGCTCTCAGTTTACACCCATCCAGACACCCTCAAAAGCACCTGTTTAATATTCTAAATAAAAATTATTCACTCAGTCACATGCTCCACCTCTCCTCCTTGTCTCTGACTCAGTTTGCATTCACCCTTCAACTGTTCACCCCTATTCCTTTAGAATGGTCCACTTCCCTCTTGTTCTACCCCAGGCACTAACCATGCCACAGAACAACTCATCCGTGTCTTTCTGCACCTTTCAGCGACTCTGGTACTGTTTACTCATTCATATAATGGACACAGGATCATTGAGAGCTGTTGCCGTCTCCCCTGTAACTTACCATTGCCTTCTCCCCTTAGCTGTGGCCGTACTCTACAATAATTTAATTATGATTTCTGACAATTCCCATGGTCATTAGTACTGTAAATTAAGGGCCAAATAAATTAAATAAAAATACAAAAGGAGCCACAGATGTTTTATAAGGTATAAAACAGTTGCATAAATAATTTTGAAATGTAAAATTGCCACAGAGATTCTGGTTTTACTAAATGGGCAAATATAATAGCTTGTTTCTTATGGGGAACAAATAATGAATTTGCTTAGGGGGAGCACAGTTTTTTATTTTTTTGCACTGGTACCTTCCAGGCAGGTGTACCAGAAAGGGGTCATTGCTAAGTAGCACTGGCTCGGGTATTCCTAGGCTCATTCCTAGTATGGCTGGGTTTAAAATCCATTGTAGTACATACTGTAGCATGAAATTGTATTTAAGCCACCAAAGAAGTTTCTTGAAGTTTGCAAGAACTTCATTAACATTTATAAGGCCCTATTTAGAGGTAAGTCCTGGATAAATTTGTAGAATGTGATAGTATTAGGAATATTATGGGTGTGCGCTGCTGTCCTGTTCTGGGGTCGTATACTGTACTGTTATGGATGCTGCTGTCCTGTGCTGTTCTGGGGTGGTGTCCTGTGCTGGTGTACTGTGCTGTTAGGGGTGCTGCTGTCCAGTGCTGAAAAGGGTTGCTGCTCTGGGGTGTCCTGTGCTCTTTGGGGTGCTGTACAGTTGTACTACAGGCCTGTGCTATTCAAGGGCACTGTGTGGTGACCCTGTCCTGTATGCTGTAAAAATAAATGGGTGCTGTGAATATACAGGGGTGCTGTGGTCTTGTCTTGTATACTGTAAAAATACAGGGGTGTTGTAAAACTAAAGGGGTGCTGTTAAAATAAAAGAACACTGGCCTTGTCCTGTATACTGTAAAAATACAGGGGTGTTATAAAAATACAGGAACACTGGCCCTTTTCTGTATGTTGTAAAAATTATAGAAGAGCGGGTTCGGTTCCTTGAGAACCGAACCGTGCCGGACTTCACTACCTGAGCCCGGATCCGAGCCCGGCTCGGGTTTTTCCCACCTGGCTCGGAAACCAGAACGAGGCAAAACATCATCATCCCGCTGTCGGAATCTTGCCGGTTTTAGATTCCATATAAGGAGCCACGCGTTGCCGCCATTTTCTCTCCGGAATTGGAGAGTGTAGCGAGAGGACGTGTCTCTGTCCTCAGTGTCTGTGCGGGAAGAAAAGTGGGGTGGCGATTCCAGTGCTGTCTTGTGTTGCTCAGTCCAGTGTAGTGTAGTGTCTTATGCTGCATCAGTCCAGTCACAGTGATGGTGTCCTCTGCTGCCATATGCCAGTGTAGCTGTATAAGTCCAGTGCAGTGGTGTTGTGTTGTCCTGCATCAGTACAGTGATAGTGTCTTGTGCTGCATCAGTCCAGTCACAGTGGTGGTGTCCTCTGCTGCCATATGTCCAGTGCTGCTGTATAAGTCCAGTCCAGTGGTGCTGTGTTGTGCTACATCAGTCCAGTGGTGCTGTTCCTGTGCTGACATATAAGTCCAGTGGTTCTGCCGTATAAGTCCAGTGGTACTGCCGTATAAGTCCAGTGATACTGCTGTATAAAACCATTCCAGTGGTACTGCCGTATATGTCCAGTGATACTGCTGTATATGTCCAGTGGTACTGCTGTATAAATCCAGTGAAACTGCTGTATATGTCCAGTGGTACTGCCGCATAAATCCAGTGGTACTGGCGTATAAATCCAGTCCAGTGATACTGCCGTATAAGTCCAGTGGTACTGCCGTATAAATCCAGTGGTAATGGCGTATAAATCCAGTCCAATGATACTGCCGTATAAGTTCAGTGATACTGCCGTATAAATCCAGTGATACTACCGTATATGTCCAGTGGTACTGCCATAAAATTCCAGTGATACTGCCGTATATGTCCAGTGGTACTTGCGTATAAATCCAATGGTACTTGCGTAAAAATCCAGTCCAGTGATACTGCCTTATAAATCCAGTGATACTGCAGTATATGTCCAGTGGTACTGCCGTATAAATCCAGTACAGAGATACTGCCGTATATGTCCAGTGGTACTGCCGTATAATTCCAGTCCAGTGGTGCTGCCATATAACTTCAGTGATGCTGTCCTGTGCTGTATATTATTAAGTCCAAATAAAGGGGTTATTAATATTTAATCTAAATAATTTTTACAGGGTTTGCCCTGTGTGGTGTAGAGGTATGCTCTCCTTTGCTGCATTTTGTTATATAACTCTAGAAAATAATGGAGAACAAAAATTTGGAGGATACAATAGGGAAAGATCAAGAACCACTTCATCCTACTGCTGCTGCTGCCACTGCTGTTGTTGCTGCTGGGAGTCAATCGTCATCCCAGATGGGAAGTCGGAAGATTACTTGTACTACATCAACTAAGCAAATAACTGCACAACAGTCCTTTGTGAGGAAGATGAAATATGACAGCAGTCATCCTGTTGCAAGGCGGAAAACTGAGGCCTTGACAGCTACTGTAAGTTGGTGTTAGACATGCATCCATTTTCCGCCATTAGTGCAGTGGGACTGTAGTGCCAACCCTAGATGGGCCAGGTGTTTTTGCCACACACTTGTGTCACTTAGCTTAGTCATACAGCTACCTCATTGCACCTCTTTTACTTCTTTGCATGATGTGCTGTTTGGGGCCTAGTTTTTTTAAGTGCCATCCTGTCTGCCACTGCAGTGCCACTCCTAGATGGGCCAGGTGTTTGTGTGTGCCGCACACTTGTGTCGCTTAGCTTAGTTATACAGCTACCTCATTGCACCTCTTTTTCTTCTTTGCATGATGTGCTGTTTGGGGATTAGTTTTTTTTAAGTGCCATCCTATCTGCCACTGCAGTGCCACTCCTAGATGGGCCAGGTGTTTGTGCCGCACACTTTTGTTGCTTAGCTTAGTCATATGGCTACCTCATTGCACCTCTTTTTCTTCTTTGCATGATGTGCTGTTTGGGGACTAGTTTTTTTTAAAGTGCCATCCTATCTGCCACTGCAGTGCCACTCCTAGATGGGCCAGGCATTTGTGCCGCACACTTGTGTCACTTAGCTTAGTCATACAGCTACCTCATTGCACCTCTTTTACTTCTTTACATAATGTGCTGTTTGGGGACTAGTTTTTTTAAGTGCTAGCCTGTCTGCCACTGCAGTGCCACTCCTAGATGGGCCAGGTGTTTGTGCCGCACACTTGTTTCGCTTAGCTTAGTCATACAGCTACCTCATTGCACCTTTTTCTTCTTTGCATGATGTGCTGTTTAGGGCTTATTTTTTTTAAATCTGCCATCCTGTCTGTCACTGCAGTGCCACTCCTTGATGGGCCATATGTTTGTGCCACACACTTGTGTTGCTTAGCTTAGTCCTACAGCCACCTCGGTGCAACCTTTTAGCCTAAAAACAATATTGTGAGGTATGAGGTGTTCAGAATAGACTGGAAATGAGTGGAAGTTAATTATATTGAGGTTAATAATACCGTAGGATCAAAATTACACCCAAATTATGTGATTTTAGCTGTTTTTATGTTTTTTTCCCCAAAAAATCATCCAGATCCAAAACCAAAACTAAAACACTAAAGGGTGGTTTTAGCAAAACCAATCCAGATCCAAAACATGATCATGGAACCAGAACAAAAACCAAAACACAAATCACGAAAAGTGCGCGCCGCACATCTCTAGTAAAAGTAAGGAAACACTGGCCCTGTCCTGTATGCTGTAAAAATACAGGGTTGTTGTAAAAATAAAGGAACAATGGCTCTGTCCTATATGCTGTAAAAATACAGGGGTGCTGCTAAAATTAAGGAACACTGGCCCTGTCGTGTATGCTGTAAAAATACAGGGCTGTTGTAAAAATACAGGGGTGCTGATAAAGCAACACTGGCCCTGTCCTGTATGCTGTAATAATAAAGGGGTGTTGTAAAAATAAAGGAACACTGCACCTGTCCTGCATGCTGTAAAAATGTGTTGTGAAAGTATGCTTTAAAAATACAGGGGTGCTGTTAAAATAAAGGAACACTGGCCCTGTCCTGTATGCTATAAAAATAAAGGGGTGTTGTAAAAATACAGGAACACTGGCCCTGTCCTGTATGCTTTAAAAATACAGGGGTGCTGTTAAAATAAAGGAACACTGGCCCTGTCCTGTATGCTGTAAAAATACAGGGGTGTTGTAAAAATATGGGAACACTTGCCCTGTCCTGTATTCTGAAAAAAATATAGGTGTGTTCTAAAACTACAGGGGTGCGGTTAAAATAATGGATCATTGGCCTTGTAAAAATACAGGGGTGTTGTAAAAATACAGGAACACTGGCCCTTTCCTGTATGCTGTAAAAATACAGGGGTGTTGTAAAAATAAAGGAACATGGGCCCTGTCCTGTATGCTGTAAAAATACAGAGGTGTTGTAAAAATACATGGATGCTGGCCCTGTCCTGTATGATGTAAAAATATAGGGGTGCTGTTAAAAAAGGAACACTGGCCTTTTCCTGTATGCTGTAAAAATAAAGGAGTGTTGTAAAAATAAGAGAACACTGGCCCTGTCCTGTATGCTGTAAAAATACAAGAGTGTTGTAAAGATAAAGAAACACTGGCCCTGTCCTGTATGCTTTAAAAATACAGGGGTGTTGTAAAAATAAAGGTACATATGCCCTGTCCTGTATGCTGTAAAAATACAGAGGTGTTGTAAAAATACATGGATGCTGGCCCTGTCCTGTATGATGTAAACATATAGGGGTGCTGTTAAAATAAAGGAACACTGGCCTTGTCCTGTATGCTGTAAAAATACAGGGGTGTGGTAAAAATACATGGATGCTGGCCCCTGTCCTGTATGCCGTAAAAATACAGGCGTGTTGTGAAAATAAAGGAACACTGGCCTTGTCCAGTATGCTGTTAAAATAAAGGGGTGTTGTAAAAATACAGGGCTGCTGTTAAAATATAGGAACACTGGCCCTTTCCTGTATACTGTAAAAATACAGGGGTGTTGTAAAAATACAGGAACACTGGCACTGTCCTGTATGCTGTAAAAACACAGGGGTGCTGTTAAAATAAAGGTACACTGGCACTGTCCTGTATGCTGAAAAAATACAGGCATGTTGTAAAAATATAGGGGCACTGTTAAAATAAAGGTGCAGTGGCCCTGTCCTGTATGCTGCAAAAATACAGGGGTGTTGTAAACATACAGAAACATTTGCCCTGTCCTGTGTTCTGTAAAAATACAGGGGTGTTGTTAAAAATAAAGGAACACTGGCCCTGTCCTGTATGCTGTAAAAATACAGGAGTGTTGTAAAAATACAGCAGTGCTCTTAAAATAAAGGAACACTGGCCCTGTCCTGTATGCTGTAAAAATACAGGGGTGTGGTGAAATACAGGAACACTGGCCCTGTCTTGTATGCTGTAAAAATACAGCGGTGTTGTAAAAATACAGGAATGCTGTTAAAATAAAGGAACACTGGCCTTGTACTGTACACTGTAAAAATACATGGTCATTGTAAAAATACAGGGGTGCTGTAAAAATAAAGGAACACTAGCCCTGTCCTGTATTCTGTAAAAATACAGGGGTGTAAAGAAATAAAGCTTGTTAAAGCACAGGAAAAAACAACTGTTCATTCAGACTCAGAGATATTACAAATCCCCAAAGGGAGTCCAATTTTATCCACAATTGCGATGTCTAGGCCTGACCTTCCCAAGGCTGTATGTGAAGAGGAGGCTACTACCACCATTTGCAAACCCTCTGCAAGTGCTGGGAGGAGCACCACCAGTCCAGTTGCAGATATTGAGATTGAAGATGTCACTGTAGAAGTACACCAGGATGAGGATGATATTGGTGTAGCTGGTGCTGAGGAGAAAGCTGACGATGAGGATTCTGATGGTGATGTGGTTTGTTTGAATAAGGCACCAGTGGAGACAGTTGTTGTCCATGGGATGAAAAAGCCCATTGTCATACCTAGGCAAAATACCAAAAAAGCCACCTCTTCGGAGTGAAATTATTTCTCCCCAAATCCACAAAAGTGTCAAGCCATGTGTTGCCTTTGTCAATCCATAATAAGTAGGGTTAAGAACATTAACCACCTAGGAACATCCTCCCTTATACAGTAAGTCACCTGCAGCGCATTCATCATATGTTGTTGTCAAGTTCAGAAACTTTGGTTAAGAGCATATGCAGTCCACTGACACCTAAATCCCTTTTTTTTCTGTTGTATCCAAGCTCTTGCAATCCACACCACCAATTCCCTCAACATCAATTTCCTCCTCAGTCAGGATCGGAAGTAGTCCTGCAGGCCACGTTACTGGCATGACTGACGAGTCCTCTTCTATCTGGGATTCCTCTGGAGGATCCTTGAGTGCGATGCCTACTGCTGCCGCTGCTGTTGTTGCTGCTGGGAGTCGATCGTCATCCCAGAGAGGAAACCAGAAGACCACTTATACTACTTTAACTAAGCAACTGACTGTCCAACAGTCCTTTGCAAGGAAGATGAAATATGACAGGAGTCATGCTGTTGCAAAGCGAATAACTGAGGCCATAACAACTATGCTGGTGTTAGACGTGCATCCGTTATCCGCCATTAGTGCAGTGGGATTTAGACAGATGATAGACGTACTGCTTCCCCGGTACCAAATCCCATCTAGATTTCACTTCACTAGGCAAGTGATTTCCGGACTGTAGGGGGACATTAAGAAAAGTGTCCTCAGTGTCCTCAAAAATGTGGTTGTGCCCACTGTCAACTTAACCACGGACATGTGGACAAGTGGAGCAGGGCAAACTAAGGACAACATGACTGTGACAGCCCACTGGATAGATGTACTGCCTTCCGCAGCAACAACAGCAGCGGCACCAGCAGCAGCATCTCACAAACGCCAACTCGTTCCTAGTCAGGCTATGCTGTGTATCACCTGTTTCCATAAGAGGCATACCGCTGAGAACCTCTTACAGAAACGAAGGGACATCATTACACAATGACTTACCCCACTTAGACTCCCTGGGAGTCTGACAACGCTACCAATATTGTGCATGCATTACATCTGGTCAAATTCCAGCACATCCCATGTTTTGCTCACACAATTAATTTGGTGGTGCAGAATTTTTTTTAAAAATGACAGGGGCGTGCATGAGATGTTGTCAGTGGCCTGAAAAATTGCTGCCCACTTTCAACATTCAGTGACTGCGTGCCAAAGACTGGAGCACCAGCAAACACTCTTGAACCTGCCCTGCAATCACCTGAAGCAAGAGGTAGTAACGAGGTGGAATTCAATCCTCTATATGCTTCAGAGGATGGAGGCGCAGCAAAAGGCCTATACATCTACCTATGACATCGGCAAAGGAGGGGAATGCACCTGACTAAAGCGCAGTGGAGAATGATTTCTGTTTTGAGGGAGGTTCTCCAACCCTTCGAACTTGCCACATGTGAAGTCAGATCAGACACTGCAAGCTTGAGTCAGGTCATTTCCCTCATCAGGCTTTTGCAGAAGTAGCTGGGGAAATTGAAGGAGGAGCTAAGCTGGAGCGATTCCGCTAAGTATGTGGGACTTGTGGATGGAGCCCTTCATTCCCTTTGCCAGGATTCAAGGGTGGTCGATCTGTTGAAATCAGATCACGACAGTTTGGCCACCGTGCTCGATCCTAGGTTTTAAGCCTATGTTGTATCTCTCTTTCTGGCGGACACAAGTGTGCAGTGGTGCAAAGACCTGCTGGTGAGAAAATTGTCAGTTTAAGCGGAACATGACACGTCAACAGCTCCTCCTTCCTTTTCTCCTGCAACTGGGGCTGCGAGGAAAAGAATAACATTTCCTAGTCGACCTGCTGACGGTGATGCAGGGCAGTGAGGAGCAAGTTTTGACATCTGGTCCGGACTGAAGGAGCTGCCAACAATTACTGACATGTTTACTGTCACTGCCTATGATGCTGTCACCATTGAAAGAATGGTGGAGGATTATATCGGTGACAGCATCAAAGTAGGCATGTCAGTATGCATATCAGCTGGAAAAAGATGAAATTTGGAGGCCCTTGCACAAACTAGTTTTATTTTACATAAGTTGCCCCCCTCCAGTGTGTACTCTGAAAGAGTGTTTAGTGCAGCCAGTAACCTTGTCAGCGATCGGCATAAGAGGTTACTTCACAAAATGTGGAGAAGATGATGTTTATCAAAATGAATTATAAATTCCTCCAGGAAGACCTTTACCAGCAATTTCCTCCAGAAAGTACACAGGGACCCGTGATGGTGGACTCCAGCTGGAACAAATTAGTACTCTGTGAGGATGAGGATGTAAACACTGAAAGGGGTGAGGAATCCGGGGATGACATCTTGCCTCTGTAGAGCCAGTTTGTGCAAGGAGAGATTAATTGCTTCTTTTTTGATGGGTGCCCAAACAAACCAGTCATTTCAGCCACAGTTGTGTGGCAGACCCTGTCGCTGAAATTATTGGTTTGTTAAAGTGTGCATGTCCTGTTTATACAACATATGGGTGGGTGGAAGGGGCAAGGACAATTCCGTCTTGTACCTCTTTTTTTTCTTTGCATGATGTGCTCTTTGGGGCCTAGTTCTTAAAACCGCCATCCTGTCTGCCACTGCAGTGCCACTCCTAGATGGGCCAGGTGTTTGTGCCGACCACTTGTGTCGCTTAGCTTAGTCATCTAGCGACCGCGGTACAACCTTTTGGCCTAAAAACAATATTGTGAGGTGTGAGGTGTTCAGAATAGACTGGAAATAAGTGGAAATGAATGTTATTGAGGTTAATAATACTGTAGGAACAAAAAAATAACAAATTCTGTGATTTTACCTTTTTTATGCCTTTTTTATAAAAAAAAATCCATATCCAATACCAAAACCCGAAAGGGTGGTTTTGGCAAATCAATCCAGATCCAAAACACGAACAGAGATCCAGATCCAAAACCTAAACACAAAACCCGAAAAAGTGTCTGGTACACATCTCTATCAAGAACCACTTCTTCATCAAACCCAACCATCTCTCATCCTAACCCTCTGTGCCATGCTCGCGGTCTACCCCATGTGTGTCACCTCTGTCTGTCTACCCTTTCCCTTTAGAATGTAAGCTCTTACAGGTAGGGCCCTCTCCCATCATGTGCTTTCCTTCTCTTACTTAGGCTATCATCTACTCTATGCTCCCTACAACACCTAGTCCTAGCTTACTATCAGTCTGATGTTTATTTCAGTGTTATGACCGCTGATGCAGAAATGTTTATATACCATGCTCTTGTCCTTCATTGTCTTGTACTGTAAGTCACTGTTTTCTTGTTTTATTCATTTGTTTATGAACTTTGTTAGGCACCCTTGTGGTGCAATATGTACTTTGTTAGGCAGAACCCTTGTGGTGCCATATAAATAAAGGATAATAATAATGATAATTATAATAATATGCCAAATCCACCAGTCATCTCATGAATTGACAATTCTTGTGCTCTCTGCACACATCTAACATATGTGTTTCTTTTGATTCCAATATGTTGTACATTCACTGATGATTGTGTGAATTACAGTATATTGCTGTCTCTTATTTTGATGGTTGCATAGATTTGCTTTTTTGTTGTTTATATCTGGAATTATTTTTAATTGTGATTATACTGTCATGTATATTACCACTGTGCTTTTTATTTGCTTCAATAAAAGAAAATTGTTTAATCAAGAGCAACAAAAAATCTGTGTTTTAAATGAATCGTAATAGATGTGTGCTTATAAAGTATGATCATGTACGTGAAAGATAAAGTAGAAAACAATTTATTTAATTCACCATTTCTGTCATTGGACCGACTTTGTCAAAGTCGATGTGCCCAACACATGCACATTGGATAATCCTTTGAATCTGTTTTGCAGTTCAAAAGTCATGCGGAACTCTAGTCAGCAATGTACGAAATGTGAAAAGGTGCAACTTAAAGAGACAAGTAATTCTCTGCTTTGAACTTCTATACTCTGATTTCCTCTTACGGAAATGTAACTGTACACTTGTGACCAGTCATGCACCCTTGTCAGCGCTAATGTTAATGTTCATTTTCAGCAGTGTACTCAACGACCTTCAACCTGTGCTATGAGTATTAAAGGTTATGCCTGAGCATCTGCCTTTGCTGGTGGTAGTTTTTTGACGAATGTTGTAACAACAGTCAGGAACTGCGATTGCAAGAAGACCCCCAGCAATGTTATGAGTTTCCGTCTGCACATTTATTACACAATAAAAATGTGAATCCAGCTACAGACAGTGGTTTGATATACAGGTTTGACAGATGACTTTAGTGAAGTGTGTTTTTTTTTTAACTCTTTACTGAAGATTTTGCGGTAATAACATGGGAAAAATTCACAAGAACAAAACACGGACAGCGCATTCTGTGTAAAGAAGTAAAAATAGAGATGTGCGGGAAATGACAAACAATAGCTTACCAAGGTCACAATACACAGAGTGAATCAAAAGTCGCAGTACACCCTTTTGTTTCAAAAACTGTGCAGAAAATGGGAAAACTGACTTAGATTCAAGATGGCGCCCATGTTCGGTACATACCCTAAAAGATAGCCCACCTCACCCATACCTTACTGGAGTATTCAGTTCTCCCATTTCCTGCACAGATTTTGAAACAAAAGGGTGTACTGCGACTTTTGAATCACCCTGTATATCAAAATTGTAGTTAACTAATATGACTGTAAAAACTACAGAAGGAGGAGAGAGATGTAAGTGGAAAAAAGGGGCCAGTCGCTGTAGTCTGTGAATAATAAAGCAGTTAGGTACTAGGAAGGAAGAAGCTAGATAGTAGCTAAGGTAGGTTTAGCCTCAAAATGCATTGTCTAGGGATTCTCAACCCTCACAAAGTGTTCAGGGGTGTCATGTAGGATTGAGGTGATGCGTTCCATTCGGTATGTAGATTTATGTCATTTATACTGTAGTAGCTGAAATATTAGGAGGGGATGTCAATTTCCAGTGTGAGGTAATTTGACATTTAACTGTATTGTGTAAGACAAGAGACATGATAGATAGGTTGAGAGAGAAGAGAGTAACACAAGGAGCATGGTACTTGACTACTAAGTGGATGGGGACCATATACCAGCTATAGTAAATCTTGAATAAAACAGAGAATTTTACTGTTAATTTTATGTCAATTCATTTGGGTCAGAGGCTCACCTGCATCTCGTTCTCAAGCCAATTTATACATCTCTTTTAGGGGTTGCTTATGAAATAGTAAAACTGATAAATGGCTGAAATGAGGCCCTTAGAGGATTGACAATGACAACATAATTATTTCTTAAGAGAGCTGAAGGTTACAGTTTAAGGCACTACAAGTGACTGGTAAAAATATTTGGGAAAAAATGGAAGTTGTAAATATTGGTAAAAATATTGGTAAAAAGCACTTTGTGCAAAGAAAAAGTGGGATTGAAGACTAGTGAAATTGGGTTAGATGCATAAGGGTGCAACATCTAAAGGGAGACCAGAAGAGGGTGAGAAGAGTGAAGCTGACAGAAACAGGTATGTATCTGAAGTGTCTGCCAGAGATACAATAGATGAGGTAAAATATTCAATTTAACAGCTGTGGTGTGGCCAAATCAAGAGTTTAGCAATTTATGCCTGGTAGACAAGTCCGAACGTATGGAGGACAGCAATATCTTAAATTGTGGATACAGAATGTATTGGTCAGGAACATACCTAAATACTTAATTATTGTGGGACTGCCATTTAGATGTATAGTTTGCTGGCAAAGAACGTAGTTCTTCGGGAGGGATGTTCAGATTAAAAGTTTCTGATTAATCAGAATAAATTTTGTGGTTGGACAGTGAGCTGTAAGCTTGGATTTTATTAAACAAATAGAGAGGTGTGGATTGATGGGAATCAAAATCACGTCCTCTTCATACAGCACTATTTTATGGTCCGTGTGACCAATAGAGACACCAGATAAACTTTTATTCAATCTAATATGTGCAGCTAATGGCTCTATCACTAATGCAAACAGGAGGGGAGATAAAGGGTAACCCTTTACATTACCCCATTCCTGATGGGAAAAAGACAAGAAGAGAGACTGCCGACTAGCACGAAGGCTGAGGGTTTATTAAAAAATGAGGTAATGCCACTATAGAATGCAGTGTCTGGTCTATAGGTCTACACTAAAAAGGTCTACAGTCAATAGGTAGACCACTAATGGTAGACATGCATTAGGCCGACAGGGTCAAAAGGTTGACATATAAAAGGTAAACAGTTCAAAAGGTCAGCATGACAATGGTCTGCACACATATGTCGACACATTTTTTCTGACTTTTTCATACTTTATTATCCATGTGGACTACGATTGGAAATATTAACATGTTCCAAGCACAGCAGTAGTGAAGTGAGGCACCTTGCCCTAAGCAGTGGGACTTGTTTGTGGCAGAAATGTGGCAAAACACCCCAAAAAATAAAATTGTGTCTACTTTTTTGTGTCGACCATTTCATGTTAACCTTTTGACCCTGTCAACCTAAGGCATGTCTACCATTAGTAGTAGACCTTTTTAGTGAAGATCTAATAATCCACACCCATAGAATGCTCCCCCATACACAGAAGAGCCTGTTGTATAAAAGGCCAAGCAATCCTATCAAATGCCTTTTCTGCATTGAGAGCCACCACCAGAGTCAGTAATGATTTCACAAGAGCAATATGAGTAAGAATAACAAGTCTATTTTGAATAAAATCAACTTGACCAAGGATGACAAAACCGGAGCCAAACGGTTAGTTACAATCTTGGTGAAAAGTCAATAATTAATAGAGAGATTAGCCTATGACTATCCAAATTCCAAGGATCTTAGTCTGGTTTTGGGATAACTATTGTATTGGCTCTGGTGGTGGTATAATCAAGTTTCTTCCTTTTTACGACAAATGATACAAAAATTTCAGAGCAGTAAACGCATCAGGACCTGAGGCTGTCGAACAATGTTTTATTTTGTTTTCATCTTCCATAATGGGAGCATTTAGGGAAGTGACACCTGCAAATCGAGAGTTTAGGAAGATGATACAGTATAAGTGTAAATATTGATGAATGGCATCATCATGTCGAGAAGAATCTGCAAGTGTGGACAGGAGATTATATAAGGCCTAATAAAAAATTCTAAAATGTTGGGTCATTTCCTGAGGGTCATGAGTTGTGTGAACATTTTAAAGAGATTATGCAATTTTGCACTTAATACATAACCACCTGTGAGCAAGGAAGGTGTATGCGCAAAATCATCTCCAAGAAGGGTCAGACTACAAGGGATTGAGCTACAGTAATTGATTAAACAAGATCATATACAGGACATCCTGCTGCACATTAGTGGCAGAAACGGAGGCAAGAATAAATCAGGAACTGATTATAAGTAGAGATGAGCGGGTTCGGTTCCTCGGGATCCGAACCCCACAAAACTTCACCCATTTTACACGGTTCCGAGGAAGCCTTGGATCTTCCTGCCTTGCTCGGTTAACCAGAACATGCCCGAACGTCATCATCCCGCTGCCGGATTCTTGCGAGATTCGTATTCTATATAAGAAGCTGCGCGTCGCCTCCATTTTCACTCGTGCTTTGGAGATTGAACGAAGAGGACATGGCAGCGTTCTCTCCCTGAAAAGCTCCGTAATCTGTGCTCAGTATGCTGCAAATAATCTGTGCTCAGTGTGCTGCAAATATCTGATCAGTGTGCTGCAATGTGGGGACTGGGGACCACCACTATATAATATATATACTTTTCTATAGCTTCTATACTGCTTGTCAGGACACATGGTCACAGTTACACCGCTCTGTACTGATATACAATAATATATATATACTTTTCTATAGCCTCTATACTGCTTGTCAGGACACATGTGTCACAGTTACACTGCTCTGTACTGATATATACAGTAATATATATACTTTTCTATAGCTACTATACTGCTTGTCAGGACACACATGTGTCACAGTTACACCGCTCTGTACTGAATACTGATATATACAATAATTTTAAATCATTTTCTATAGCTTCTATACTGCTTGTCAAGACACACATGTGTCACAGTTACACCGCTCTGTACTGATATATACAATAATTTTAAATCATTTTCTATAGCTTCTATACTGCTTGTCAGGACACACATGTGTCACAGTTACACTGCTCTGTACTGATATATACAGTAATTTTAAATCATTTTCTATAGCTTCTATACTGCTTGTCAGGACACACATGTGTCACAGTTACACCGCTCTGTACTGATATACAGTAATATTATATATTCTTTTCTCTAGCTTCTATACTGCTTGTCAGGACACATGTGTCACAGTTACACTGCTCTGTACTGATATATACAGTAATATATATACTTTTCTATAGCTACTATACTGCTTGTCAGGACACACATGTGTCACAGTTACACCGCTCTGTACTGAATACTGATATATACAATAATTTTAAATCATTTTCTATAGCTTCTATACTGCTTGTCAAGACACACATGTGTCACAGTTACACCGCTCTGTACTGAATACTGATATATACAATAATTTTAAATCATTTTCTATAGCTTCTATACTGCTTGTCAGGACATGTGTCACAGTTACACCGCTCTGTACTGATATATACAATAATTTTAAATCATTTTCTATAGCTTCTATACTGCTTGTCAGGACACACATGTGTCACAGTTACACTGCTCTGTACTGATATATACAGTAATATATATACTTTTCTATAGCTACTATACTGCTTGTCAGGACACACATGTGTCACAGTTACACCGCTCTGTACTACTACTGATATACAGTAATATATATAATTTTCTATAGCTTCTATACTGCTTGTCAGGACACACATGTGTCACAGTTACACCGCTCTGTACTGATATATACAATAATTTTAAATCATTTTCTATAGCTTCTATACTGCTTGTCAGGACACACATGTGTCACAGTTACACCGCTCTGTACTGATATACAGTAATATTATATATTCTTTTCTCTAGCTTCTATACTGCTTGTCAGGACACATGGGTCACAGTTACACCGCTCTGTACTGATATATACAGTAATATATATACTTTTCTATAGCTTCTATACTGCTTGTCAGGACACATGGGTCACAGTTACACTGCTCTGTACTGATATATACAGTAATATATATACTTTTCTATAGCTACTATACTGCTTGTCAGGACACATGTGTCACAGTTACACTGCTCTGTACTGAATACTGATATATACAATAATTTTAAATAATTTTCTATAGCTTCTATACTGCTTGTCAGGACACACATGTGTCACAGTTACACCGCTCTGTACTGATATATACAATAATTTTAAATAATTTTCTATAGCTTCTATACTGCTTGTCAAGACACACATGTGTCACAGTTACACCGCTCTGTACTGAATACTGATATATACAATAATTTTAAATCATTTTCTATAGCTTCTATACTGCTTGTCAGGACACATGGTCACAGTTACACCGCTCTGTACTGATATACAATAATATATATATACTTTTCTATAGCCTCTATACTGCTTGTCAGGACACATGTGTCACAGTTACACTGCTCTGTACTGATATATACAGTAATATATATACTTTTCTATAGCTACTATACTGCTTGTCAGGACACACATGTGTCACAGTTACACCGCTCTGTACTACAACTGATATACAGTAATATATATAATTTTCTATAGCTTCTATACTGCTTGTCAGGACACACATGTGTCACAGTTACACCGCTCTGTACTGATATATACAATAATTTTAAATAATTTTTTATAGCTTCTATACTGCTTGTCAGGACACACATGTGTCACAGTTACACCGCTCTGTACTGAATACTGATATATACAATAATTTTAAATCATTTTCTATAGTGTCTATACTGCTTGTCAGGACACACATGTGTCACAGTTACACCGCTCTGTACTGATATACTGATATATACAATAATTTTAAATAATTTTCTATAGCTTCTATACTGCTTGTCAAGAGACACATGTGTCACAGTTACACCGCTCTGTACTGAATACTGATATATACAATAATTTTAAATCATTTTCTATAGCTTCTATACTGCTTGTCATGACACACATGTGTCACAGTTACACCGCTCTGTACTGATATATACAATAATATATATACTTTTCTATAGCTTCTATACTGCTTGTCAGTACACATGTGTCACAGTTACACTGCTCTGTACTGATATATACAATAATATATATACTTTTCTATAGCTTCTATACTGCTTGTCAGGACACATGTGTCACAGTTACACCGCTCTGTACTGATATATACAATAATTTTAAATCATTTTCTATAGCTTCTATACTGCTTGTCAGGACACACATGTGTCACAGTTACACTGCTCTGTACTGATATATACAGTAATATATATACTTTTCTATAGCTACTATACTGCTTGTCAGGACACACATGTGTCACAGTTACACCGCTCTGTACTACTACTGATATACAGTAATATATATAATTTTCTATAGCTTCTATACTGCTTGTCAGGACACACATGTGTCACAGTTACACCGCTCTGTACTGATATATACAATAATTTTAAATAATTTTCTATAGCTTCTATACTGCTTGTCAGGACACACATGTGTCACAGTTACACCGCTCTGTACTGAATACTGATATATACAATAATTTTAAATCATTTTCTATAGTGTCTATACTGCTTGTCAGGACACACATGTGTCACAGTTACACCGCTCTGTACTGATATACTGATATATACAATAATTTTAAATAATTTTCTATAGCTTCTATACTGCTTGTCAAGAGACACATGTGTCACAGTTACACCGCTCTGTACTGAATACTGATATATACAATAATTTTAAATCATTTTCTATAGCTTCTATACTGCTTGTCAGGACACACATGTGTCACAGTTACACCGCTCTGTACTGATATATACAATAATTTTAAATAATTTTTTATAGCTTCTATACTGCTTGTCAGGACACACATGTGTCACAGTTACACCGCTCTGTACTGAATACTGATATATACAATAATTTTAAATCATTTTCTATAGTGTCTATACTGCTTGTCAGGACACACATGTGTCACAGTTACACCGCTCTGTACTGATATACTGATATATACAATAATTTTAAATAATTTTCTATAGCTTCTATACTGCTTGTCAAGAGACACATGTGTCACAGTTACACCGCTCTGTACTGAATACTGATATATACAATAATTTTAAATCATTTTCTATAGCTTCTATACTGCTTGTCATGACACACATGTGTCACAGTTACACCGCTCTGTACTGATATATACAATAATATATATACTTTTCTATAGCTTCTATACTGCTTGTCAGTACACATGTGTCACAGTTACACTGCTCTGTACTGATATATACAATAATATATATACTTTTCTATAGCTTCTATACTGCTTGTCAGGACACATGTGTCACAGTTACACCGCTCTGTACTGATATATACAATAATTTAAATCATTTTCTATAGCTTCTATACTGCTTGTCAGGACACACATGTGTCACAGTTACACTGCTCTGTACTGATATATACAGTAATATATATACTTTTCTATAGCTACTATACTGCTTGTCAGGACACACATGTGTCACAGTTACACCGCTCTGTACTACTACTGATATACAGTAATATATATAATTTTCTATAGCTTCTATACTGCTTGTCAGGACACACATGTGTCACAGTTACACCGCTCTGTACTGATATATACAATAATTTTAAATAATTTTCTATAGCTTCTATACTGCTTGTCAGGACACACATGTGTCACAGTTACACCGCTCTGTACTGAATACTGATATATACAATAATTTTAAATCATTTTCTATAGTGTCTATACTGCTTGTCAGGACACACATGTGTCACAGTTACACCGCTCTGTACTGAATACTGATATATACAATAATTTTAAATCATTTTCTATAGCTTCTATACTGCTTGTCAGGACACACATGTGTCACAGTTACACCGCTCTGTACTGATATACAGTAATATTATATATACTTTTCTCTAGCTTCTATACTGCTTGTCAGGACACATGGGTCACAGTTACACTGCTCTGTCTGTACTGATATATACAATAATATATATACTTTTCTATAGCTTCTAGTATTACAGTGCAGCATTTTGGTGACTAACAGTATATAGTTGTACAGTAGGCCATTGCTGTATCTTGCAGCAGTTCTGTGTCGCTGCAAGTATCCATCCATTCCATTTTCTTCCAGTGATTTGGACCAATAATATCATTGATTAGATTGAATAATTCCAGTGATTTTTTCGTTTTCTTCCAGTGATTTGGACCAATAATACCATTGATTAGAATGAATAATTCCAGTGATTTTGTCATTTTCTTCCAGTGATTTGGACCAATAATACCATTGATTAGAACAAATAATTCCTGTGATATTGAGGTGTTTGTGTCGCTTAGCTTAGCCGTCCAGTGACCACAGTGCACCTCTTTTTCTCTTTTCTTTGCATCATGTGCTGTTTGGGGCCAATTTTTTAAAGTGCCATCCTGTCTGACACTGCAGTGCCACTCCTAGATAAGCCAGGTGTTTGTGCCGCCCTCTTGGGTCGCTTAGCTTAGTCATCCAGCGACCTCGGTGCAAATTTTAGGACTAAAAATAGTATTGTGAGGTGTTCAGAATAGACTGGAAATGAGTGGAAATTGTGGTTATTGAGGTTAATAATACTATAGGATCAAAATTACCCCCAAATTCTATGATTTAAGCTGTTTTTGAGGGTTTTTTGAAAAAAAAAAACCTGAATCCAAAACACACCCGAATCCGACAAAAAAATTTCAGGGAGGTTTTGCCAAAATGCGTCCGAATCCAAAACACGGCCGCGGAACCAAATCCAAAACCAAAACACTAAACCCCAAAAAAGTCCGATGCACATCTCTAGCTATAAGAATGACAAAGTGGCGCTTTTTTCTGAGACAGGGAGTTAGCAATTGTAATGGACACTGTGTGGTGAATTAGAATAGTACTACCCCTGCATTTAGCGGTAATAGAGGAATAGAAAACATGAGTGTATCACGTTGGGCATCGTATGCAGGCTGCCAGAGTGCTGGTAGGGGGGAGAGCGCAATGAAGCCCCTTGCGGGCTTGCCACGTGTTTTATTCCCACTCTATGGATGTTGTGGACATCCATGAGTGGGAATAGCCCCTGTTAGCTGGGATTCTGGCTGTTGGTATTGTCAGTAGTCGGGATTCCGGCATCGGTATCCTTACCGCTAGGATCCCGACTGCCGGCAATGTAACCGCATCTTTAAGATGCATTTCTTGAAGCATTATACTGTAATATCTGGATTTTGTCTCCTAAAATATTGAATAGAAATAGAGACTTTTTGGGGGAGTTGAGGCTGTTCACTTTGAGAGTTAGTATTTTAAGCCCTACCGTAGGTGAGGGGTGACTTGACAAAAAAAGGGAGATAAACTGACTTGCAGGACAGAAGGGAACTACAATAGATGGGGGAAAAAATAAAAAATGGGAAAAAAGATAGAAAGTATATATGAACCTCCCCTATAAAGGGAGCAGGGTCCTTTCAAGAAAGAGAAAGTGTCAGGGGGACACTCTCTTTGCTGGGGGACATGGTAAGAACAGATCATTCTACAGTGGAGGGCAAGTACAGTACTTGGTGGTTAAGGTACGCCAAGGGGTGATGAATGATAGGAGCCTAAAGAGTAACATTGATACAATACTGTATTCACTATAGTACTAAACTAGATAATGGAGTGACTACATGTAATCTCCCAGGACCTGTGGATTATGGACAGTGGAGATAATTTAAACTAAAGCCGCCTACACGCAGTGCAATGCAGGCCAATGACCGATATTGACTATTCTGTATTATGACCGGAGGCTAAAATTAGCACATATACGACCAGAATCTCTGACGTGGGGCGTTGCCAAGCATAGGGTTAGTCCGCCCCGCATATCAAGCCCCCCCACCCCCGGGAAGAGGTGCGAAAGCATTGCATGGCAGCAATGCTTTCGCACCCAGCGAGTAACTCCCTGCCTACGCAGCCTAGTAGTGGTGGCAGATGGCTACCCCCCATGTTTGGGTCACAGCAGCTGCATTCTAACACCTATGGCACGCTCCCTCCCGCCCCATGACCTCCTCTGACTGTCAATCAGGCAGAGGCGATCGCAGCAGTGAGATGCTTTTGCATCTCACTGTGTGTGCATGCGCAGTGCATGGCAGCAATGCTTTCGCACCCAGCGAGTAACTCCCTGCCTACGCAGCCTAGTAGTGGTGGCAGATGGCTATCCCCATGTTTGGGTCACAGCAGCTGCATTCTAACACCTATGGCACGCTCCCTCCCGCCCCATGACCTCCTCTGACTGTAATCAGGCAGAGGCGATCGCAGCAGTGAGATGCTTTTGCATCTCACTGTGTGTGCATGCGCAGTGCGGCCGCTGCGCGTGCGCACTACACAAAGGGCTTCAGGCTGCGATCATGTCTGAATTAGGCCCATGGACAACAAATCCAACATATGAAGTATAGTTATGTGCTAAGCACTGAAATAGGAATGAGATCAAGCCATACACTACTCCAGCCTTGTGGCAGTTGGACTGCATTGAGGAGTAGACGTGGATTTTAGGAAATTAATTTATGATATGCAAGGGTTGATGCAGTTTATAACCTTGAGATGGCATGAGTAGTGTAAAAGGGATGTTAAAGTTGACAGCAAGCACGACTGTGACCAAAGACATGAAACTATCCTTTGCTTTAAAGTAATGAAATCTTTCGATTACATCATGTGAAAACGTGGTTGGGAGGTTGCTTGGGTTGATGGGCCCTAAACTTCTCTTATAGAATAGTAGATCAACAAAAGTCACCTAACTGACAAAGTAAGAACACCCTACACACCACCGTTAAGTTTATCATATGATGCTGGGGTACCTCAGATATAGACACAGTATGGTCACCTTACCCTCAGCACAGCAGATAGTTGTACAACAGAAAGTCCACTGACAGGGGTTCCTCCCTACAAGCACCACAGTAATCCAGGTAGGTGGGAGCGTGCAAATGGATTCTCCAATTTAACTGTAGAGACCACAACACTGTTGGAAAGGGTGGGCAGCAGTGAAGGCATGCTACAAGCGCAGGAACAGCAGCAATGGGTCCATGAGGGGTCCAGGATGGAGGCCAGATGCCACCACAGGCAACGGGATCAACAGAAGGCATTCAGGAGGACAGACAAATGGTCCTCAAGAGACACCTGCTGAGAGGAAATGTGCCAGCGGCAGACTGGCCTGCACATGCAAGCCTTCAGCCTGGCAATCATAATTGCTGCTACAAGGAGAGAGACAGGCACAAATCCCAGGTGACACAGCCAAGCTGCGGAACCACTGGAAAAGGATGTAAGGTCTCTGGGTTTTCTCGGCAGTCTGCCAGTGGAGACCAGTGTAGAGAAGGAGCAGCATGAAACCTGGAACGGTAAGAAACTGGACCTCAAGTGATATGTATCCAACTTCAATGGCTGCAAAGCTACACCCCTGAAGCATAGTTCTTATTCTGCCCAAGAAAAGGCTGCATTTTAGGATACAGTATGATGATGTGTTAAAACACATTTAAGTCTTCTAAGTAGAGATGTGCGCCGGCCTCCGTCATGGGTTTTGATTTTGGATCTGTATCTCCTTCCTGTTTTGGATCTGTATTTTATTTAGCAAAAACCATCCTTGCAGGTTTTGGTTTTGGTTTTGGATCTGTATTTTTATTTTACAAAAATCATAAAAACAGCAAAAATCACCATATTTTGGCCTGTTTTATGTTCCTACAGTATTATTAACCTCAATAACATTAATTTCCAGTCATTTCCATTTTTGACCACCTCAAAGCTCACAATATTGTTTTCATCCAGTGTAGGCCAAAAGGTTGCACCGAGGTAGCTGGATGACTAAGCTAAGTGGGTGGTACATACATGTAGCACTTAAACTTCCAGCATGGCACATCTAGGAAACAGAATGGCAGTGCAGTGGCAGATAGAGTGGCAGTTTAATAAACTATAAAAATGTTTGTCGTCTACACAAGAAAACAGTCAGCAATGCTCCAATCAGGATCCGGTCAGGATAGGTTAACAATCACGGCACTGGAATCCCAACAACCAAGATGCTGGACAACAAGCCAGTGGGACTCAGGACAGGTAAGACACGGGAGGGGGGTAGGTTTAGGATGTGGGGGGGGATTAGGGCTAGGCTGCAGCCCTGGGGGGCTACAGTTAGTTCATGGGGGTGGGGTTTTAGGTTTAGGCTATATGGAGGGTGAGTTAAATTTAGACACCACCACCAAGGGTTATGGTTAGGCTGCGGGGGGAGGGTTAGGTTTAGGCTGTGGGGAGGGGGGGGGGAAGGGTTAGGGGGCCAGGGGGGTAGGTAAAGTATACTTACCTTCCCTTGTTGGGATTATGATCTTTGGGATGCCGTGGTCGGTATTCTGAGCAAATGAAACCCAACCCGCTCCAAACAGCGCTTAATGCAAAGGTAAGAGGTGCAAGATAGAATTGTCCTTGGGCTCTCCCACCCACGCTTATGTTATATATATTAAACAGGACATGCACAATTTAACAAACCAATTACTTCAGCAACAGGGACTGCCAATTGTGGCTGAAATGATTGGTTTGTTTGGGCCCCCCATCAGTGCAGTGACGTGCGGTGAGGTCATTGGCTGGGGAGGCACTAAGATTTTATATATATATATATATATATATATATATACATACACACACAGTGGTCGAAGGAAATTTTGAAGTGGGGGTATGGAAAAGTGAAGGTTGCAATTATGCGCGCGCCTCCGTAAAAGGGGGTGTGGCCACTCAAATGGGGGCGTGTCCTTCAGTGTAGTAGGACCCCTTATACTATCTAGTACTGGCGCCCCTTTCACCTGATACCACACAGTATGAGCCAAAATTCACATTACAGCACACGGTATGAGCCGAAATTCGTATTACAGCACATGGTATGTGCCGAAATTCACATTACAGCACACAGTATGAGCCGAAATTCACATTACAGCACACCGTATGAGCCGAAATTCACATTACAGCACACCGTATGACCCGAAATTCATATTTTACCACACGGTATGAGACGAAATTCACATTACAGCACACGGTATGGGACGAAATTCACATTACAGCACACGGTATGAGCTGAAATTCACATTATAGAACACGCTATGAGCCGAAATTCACATTACAGCTCACGCTATGACCCAAAAATCATATTTTACCACACGGTATGAGCCGAAATTGACATTACAGCACACGATATGAGCCGAAATTCACATTACAGAACACGCTATGAGCCGAAATTCACATTACAGCACACGCTATGACCCAAAATTCTGATTTTACCACATGGTATGAGCCGCAATTTAACATTATAGGACATGGTATGAGCCGAAATTCACATTATAGCACACGGTATGACCCACAATTCAGGGACAGGGAGAGAGAGTGACAGCAGGGACTGAGAGAGTGACAGGAGGGACAGAGAGAGTGACAGCAGGGACAGAGAGAGTGACAGCAGGGACATAGGGAAGCAGGGGAACATTACCTGATATGTGCAGCGGAGGTGCGGAAGGGACTGTGGTTGTCGGAGGCGGATGAGCCCATGGTCTGCAGGGGATGCGGCGGTACTAATCTGTGCTTCGTCGCTGTGGCATTGATGTTCCTCTGACCACCGCAAGTTGTGGTCTGCGGTGGTCAGCTTTCAGTGGCGGTGCAGTGTGCGGCAGTGAGCGCTGGTCAGCGGCGGGCGGCTGTGATATAAATATATCATTTTTTTACTTTTATTTTATTTATTTTTCCCTGTCCCTGCAGTCCAAGTGATCTGGGGGTGAGCTGCAGTCCAAGTGATTTTGCCCAGATAACTTGGACTGCAGCTCACCCCTAGATCACGTGGACTTCAGCTCACCCCCAGATCACTGGGGGTGAGCTGCAGTCCAAGTGATCTGGGGGTGAGCTGCCCAGACACTTACCACCAAGCACAACTCTCCCCACCCCCCTCTCACCTTAGTGGTCCTGGTCCCTCAGTCCCGGAGGAAGCAGATGCTGGCGGATATGCTGAGGGCACGGAAATAGAGGTAACAGCGCTGGCCGGCGCCGCCGCGCTGTCCCCAGCTCTGGTGCTCCCATTGTCTCCAGAGCTGCCGCTGCTGTAGGCAGCTCCAACATCGGGTCCCGCCGCCGCCGCTGCCCCCCCCCCCCCCACCGCCACGCTCTTGTAGTGGCAGGCAGCTCCACTGTAGCGCCGGGTCCCGCCGCAGCTTGACCTCAATGCCTATGGGTGATTGGACCAGCGGATCCATCACTGGATCTGCTGTCCAATCACATCTGCCTCGCTGACAGGGGCGGGTTTCCCCTGTCAACGAGGCACAGGCATATGTGCCGCTTCCCCCGCAGTTTTTTAATGGGCTTTTACAGCCCTGTGCTTGGCCCCGCCCCCATTTCTCTCACATTCCAATTGTTAACGGGAGGCACTGCTATCAGAGCCTCCCAAAGTGATTTAAAGATTTAAAATGCTTAACATAATATAAAGAGATTACTTATGACACAGAATATGTGTCATAAGTATCTTATTTATATTATTTTAATCATTAATGGCAGGGGCCCACAGTACCCAAAGGTGCAATGGGATTCAGTCCAGCAGCCAAGGGTGACAAAAGCACTGGCAAATGGACTGAGAAGGTGGATGCCAGGAGCTTATGATATGTTGTCTGCTGCATCGATGGTGGTCACTAGACCTCAGAAGTGAGGGAACTGTCTTTATACCCATTCAGAACCCAGGGCAGTCCTAGTGTGCACCGCCCTCGGCTCCTGGATCACCTTGTGGAGTAGGTCCGGAGCACATCCAGAGCTGGGCCCAGACCAGCTGGTCTCCGCAGGAGGGGTGGGACTGGAGCTGGAGGAGGCCTAATCCCCGTGCGCTCTCCTCTGGATAATGACCCGATGTGAAATAGACAGCCAATGCCTGGTTGGAGGAGAAGCTCCAGAGCAGGGGAAGCAGCCAGGCAGGAGAGCGAGTGGCAGGATGGGATGAGCCTCGCTGTATAGCCCCATGAGGATCCGGTGACGGAGGCAGGTGGGAAGCCGACGGTGTTGCTACGGCCCTTAAGCTGTGCGGAGGCGTGCAGTGCCGCATCCCGATCCATGTGCTCACCCCGCTCCTTTGGCTCCAGCCACTCCACCAGTGGAGCTCGGCTGCCTTCAGATGACGCTGCAGGAGGGGGGAACAGTGCCGGTTCCCTTGGGTGAAGGCAGTGGCGGGGGAAATCAGCTTTGATTAGTGTGCGGGTCCGCCTATCATTTGTGGGCCCACCCCCCCTATCATTTGTGGGGCCCCCCCCCCCATAGCACGTCACCAGGTCACGGAATTTGTCATGCACAAAACTTGTGGCCGGGTGACAGATAAGGGGGGCGGCGCCACAGATGACAGGCGGCCCCATGCACCAGTCGGCCAGTCGAGGCACTTGTACAGGTGCCGCTTCCTGTGGATTTTTTAATGGGCTTTTACAGCCCTCTGCTTGGTCCCGCCCCCTACCCGCCCCCTGCTTCCGGCCATATACAATGACTAGCGTGAGGCACCGCTCTCGGTGCCGCTGACATTAGTTAAAAAGGTATTTATGATTGCCATAATATTAAGAAGATACTTATGACACAGAATATGTGTCATAAGTATCTTCTTTGTATTATTTTTATAATTAATGACAGGGGAGGCACTGCCTCCCCTGCCTCCCCTGACTGCATGTCCCTGCATCAGTGTGTACATCCTCCACTATCAATTTGTCCCCACTGGAATCTACCATTACAGGTGCCTCTGTATTTTTTGGACAAAATTGCTGGCAAAGGTCTTCCTCATTAAATTTGTAATTCATTTTGATGAACATCATCTTTTCCATATTTTTGTGAAGTAACTGCCTACGCCGATCGCTGACAAGGTACCCGCCTGAAAACTCTGAGTACACATTGGAGGGTGGACAATTTAAGGCGCCCATAACTTTATTGTGATTACATAAACCTTTTTCTTAAGCTAGCTTATCACTAAAATAACACGACACCACACACTGAAATAAAGACACGGACACGGTAGCTGGAGTTAAAGGTCAGACGATGTTTATTGATCGCTGACCAACTCTTTAAACTATAATTGTGATCGAATTAGAATTAATTTAGATTATAGATTTAAATTTAGCTTGGAGGATGGCAACAGAAAGTCGCTACCAGACACCAGCACCAATCACCTAGATGAAAACCACCAAACCAAGGAGGGAAGTACCCAGACCCCGCCTCCTTCCCGCATAACCCGCATTGTGCTGGCCTCACCCCTCTTTTCTCTGGCAAGCGTTCGGTTCCCGCAGGGGAACGTCTAAATGTCCAACCGCAAGAGAAGGACACACCTGCCGTCCTTCTAAAGAAGGAGCCCCACAATGACCACTTATGCCTGTGTGACAGCTGGTTGGTAGCGACTTCCCGCCAATCTGGCTTTCAATAGCCTACTGAAGGAAATAAAACAATCGATACAATCCGGGAGGGCGGGCGGGCATACAATGAATGGCAAGAGGAAGTCTGAGGCAAATGCTCTGCCCTATATACTATCCTAAGACCAACCTATCAAGCTTGATGGACAACCTTCTAATCCAATAGGGAAAACCACAGGAAAAAACTGATCTGCCTAGCAACTGCTTAGTCATTAAACAACCAATCACAAAAAGTTGAGCTCTTATATTGCCTCAGGCTTATGCAGCCTTCAGCTTATTTAAGGCGCCCATAACTTTATTGTGATTACATAAACCTTTTTCTTAAGCTAGCTTATCACTAAAATAACACGACACCACACACTGAAATAAAGACACTGACACGGTAGCTGGAGTTAAAGGTCAGACGATGTTTATTGATCGCTGACCAACTCTTTAAACTATAATTGTGATCGAATTAGAATTAATTTAGATTATAGATTTAAATTTAGCTTGGAGGATGGCAACAAAAAGTCGCTACCAGACACCAGCACCAATCACCTAGATGAAAACCACCAAACCAAGGAGGGGAGTACCCAGACCCCGCCTCCTTCCCGCATAACCCGCATTGTGCTGGCCTCACCCCTCTTTTCTCTGGCAAACGTTCGGTTCCCGCAGGGGAACGTCTAAATGTCCAATCGCAAGATAAGGATACACCTGCCGTCCTTCTAAAGAGGGAGCCCCACAATGACCACTTATGCCTGTGTGACAGCTGGTTGGTAGCGACTTCCCGCCACAAAGGTTTACAACCGCCACCGCCATCCGCAACCAGCAACCATAACCAACTAAGAACAAACTAGATAGCCCTACCGAAAAGGACCAAAAATATCCTCCAGGAAAATCTGCACTCCTTCCGGAGAAAGATGAACCCCATCCTCCTTGTAGAACTGCCTATTACGCAGCACAAGTAAAGGATGCCTGATCGCTACTCCATCTATGGCCCTGACAAAGAGAGACACTGCCGAATTCACCTTCTTGCGGGCCTTCTCCAGCGCCGAGAAACGCACCGCACCACGCCAATGAAAACGCGGCACTATCTCCGACCAAACAATGCGCACTCCTGGCCAGTGACAACGAATCACCACCAAATCCGCCTTAACGGACAAAATCAAATCCATGCCCTTAACTCGACCTAGATCATTACCACCTAAATGAAGGACAATACAACTAGGGCGACCCCAGCGGCGCTCACGGGAAAAAAGGAGCCGTAACAAGTCACCCCACAACATACCTCTGACACCTAACCATCGAAATTCCCTAGACCCAAAAACATCAGCTGCCATAAGTGCCCTGGGATGCCTCGCCGCCCAAAAAATATAGGAATGGCCAACCAGCCATACATGCTCCCCAAAATTGACGATAGCTGAAAAAGAAAACATCCTAACATCAGAATTGTGAACACAATACATACAGAATGCATAACGTAACAAAAAACCCAAGTGAAGGAGAAAAATAAAAAAAACCTCCCGTGGACCTTGATAGAACAGCCAATTGAAATTAGGCCCCCTCGGAGGAAAATTTTTAAAAATTCACTTCACACCCTCGATTCCTGAACGGTAAGCGTTCAAAAACCGACGAGTAAATACGTTTTTGGGTTAGCGCAACAGGCGCACCTACAACTTATCCAAACGGACATAAGACCTATAGGAGGCAGACTTCCAACGGCCCAGCTCCCGAATAGCCATAGGGGATGAACCCGTAGCCGCTGCATGGGTAGCCGCCCTAATCCGAAAGGAATGGGTACCGAAGTCCGCCCCCCGCAAGCCCAATGCCGCCAAATTTTTTTTAAACACAGCAGCAAATTGAAACTTTGTCAGCGGGCAAACCTGCGCGTGAACCAGCAACTGGTCGCCCCCCGGAGGCCTCAACCGTATATACTCCTGCGTCAACCGCAGTGGGCAAGCACCCGTTTCCTCCTGGGCCTCCAAGGACACCCAGCGACCCCGACCTGTTTGATCTGTCTTGGACCGCACAATCCTACAGAGCAACAGGCCACCCTGCATGCGCACATTTTCGTAGAGCAGACCCGACTCCCGAGATGCCTTGCTGCAAGCCACTAACTCGCTTACTCGGAAAGCCCCAAAAAAAGCCAGGGCATACGCACAACTAAACAAAGCCACCTCGAATTCCGAGGTCGCAATTTGAGGCAGCACACGCAGCAACTCTGTTAGAAGCTGCAACGTCACGGGTCTACGGGAGTCCGCGGGCGCCGGACGCAACCTAGCCTAACCTTTCAGCGCTCTGGAAAGGACAAAAGACCCCGTGGGGTCCGTCATCCCGTGGAGCCGCGAGTGAAAAGCAATGCCCGCAAGGGCAGATGCCATGGCCGCTTTCGACCTACCGGTTTGGTAATGTTCCCAAACAATAGCCATCAAGGCGTCAGCCGAGGACTCACCTGCTACCCTGTACCTACTTTGAAAGACCGACCAATCACGCCAGGCTGCATCATACGCCCTGAGAGTGGAGGGAGCCAGAGCACACCTGGCTAGAGCAGCAAACCCGATTCGACAATCTGCCAGACAGAAGGCGGGCACAGTAAACCCTCCGCCGCCGCACCCGGAACCAACGCCCGGAACCTGTCAAATTGGAACCGAGACAACGCATCCGCAATTCCGTTGTCGATTCCGGAAACGTGACGGGCCCTGAAATTAATATTGCGCCGCAAGCAAACTAACACTAGATGCCGTAGCAGCCTCAGAGCCTGCGGAGAGGAGGAACGCTGATT
Source organism: Pseudophryne corroboree (assembly GCF_028390025.1). Taxonomy (NCBI): domain Eukaryota; kingdom Metazoa; phylum Chordata; class Amphibia; order Anura; family Myobatrachidae; genus Pseudophryne; species Pseudophryne corroboree. Next base: position 228,086,845 of record NC_086449.1, read on the forward strand.
ATTAATCGCATGTACCACCCCCAAATTGTCGCAACGAAACGAGATGTCCCTATTCGCGAACTGGCAGGCCCATAATTCAAGAGCCACTATGATCGGGAACAATTCCAGCAAAAGGAGGCTCTTGGTAAAACCTCGCGTAACCCAAGAGGCCGGCCAGGCAGCAGCGCACCATGCCCCAGCAAAAAACGCCCCAAAACCTTGACTGCCCGAGGCATCCGTGAACAATTGTAGCCGCTTGCTGGAACAACAAGGCGAAGGCCACAAAACCTCCCTGTTGAAGGACACCAGGAAAGAGACCCAAATCCGCAAATCATCCCTGATCTCGCGGGAAAGGTACACGGTGTGATGCTGCCGGACCGTCCCTGCCGTGGCCCGTTCAAGTTTGCGACAGAAAATCCTCCCCATGGGGATAATCCGGCACGCAAAGTTGAAAGAACCCAGCAAGGACTGTACCTGCTTAAGCCGAACCCTGCGTTTGCCCAAACAGTCAGTAATTAAACCCAAAAGCTTACGCACTTTACCTTCGGGTAGGCAACAGCAACCCCCCACCGTGTCTATTTCAATTCCTAAATAGCTAAGACAAGTGCAGGGGCCCTCACACTTGTCCGGCGCGACCGGCACCCCTAAACTGTCGAACAAGGATCTAGTTACCGACAGAATATCCCCACAGATCGAACTGCCCCCCGGACCCACAAAGAGAAAGTCGGCCAGGTAGTGAGCCACCCCGCGTTGGCCGGAGGCGGACTGGACGCACCAGTGCAAAATGTGCTAAAACTCTCAAAGTAGGCGCAGGAGACCGAACAACCCATGGGGAGACACCGATCCACGTAAAACTCGCCCCCTAGTTTGAAACCCAGAAACCGCAGGGAATCCGGATGTAGTGGAAGCAGCCGGAAAGCCGACTCCACGTCCAATTTTGCCAACAGGCCCCCCGGACCACAATCCCGCACCAAGCGCAGAGCGTCATCAAAAGACTGATAACATACCCTGCACACAGCCTGCGGAATAGCGTCGTTAACCGAAAAGCCCGGAGGGTGCGACAAGTGCTGTATCAGGCGGAACTTGCCCGTGACCTTCTTGGGCACCACCCCCACTGGGGAAATGCACAAGGAGGGCAGCGGGGGAAAGGCGTAGGGCCCCGACATGCGCCCCAAACCGATCTCCCCGTCCACTTTCCGCCGTACCTCCTGCGGGAATTAGCGAGCCGATCTCAAATTCTGTCGCGCCACCACGTGCACCGAATCCGAAATGGGCAAACGAAAACCATGCCGAAAACCCTCCAAGAGGAATGACGCTGCCGACTTGTCGGGGTATAAGCTCAGCCAGCGCCGCAACTCGGGAACTCGAATCGGGGAGAAGGCCTTACTTGCCAATTCCCCCGGCCTCGGCAGGAGCGGAGGACTTACCGCTCGCCGCCGAGGTGCAATCCTTGGCCGGGTGACTGGCCCCGCACAACTTACACGAGTGGCGAAAACGACAATTCGCCCCCTTGACGCATTTGCCCTCGTTGTAGGCAAAACACTTCCCTTTCCCTATCAAGTGGGAACCCGAAGCCCCGGCCGCCCCGGGCTTCTTGACCGTGGCGTCCGGGGTGGGCTTAACCTGCTGCGTGACCTCAAACCACACCTCGACATCCTTAAAACCCGCGGGCAGGGTGGGGTTGCCATCCTGATTGCGACGGAATTTCTCATCGTAATCCCGCCAAGCATAACCCTTGGATTTTAAGTACATGTCATGTACTAAAAACAAATATTTAACTAAGTTGGAATACTCCGCGGGTCACGATTCCGTGTAGCAAGCAGTAAAAACCAAAAACCCTCGCAACCACTGGTGAAAATTGCGGAAAGCATTTTCCCCAATGCCACCCGGTTTCTTAGCTGCGTCAAAACCCTGCCGCATCTCATCCGTAAGGGTGAAGATGTCAACGTACTTCCCCTTCCGGATTTTTTCTCGCATTCGCTTACGAACTCCCCGCGTAACTGCTGTGTTGGCGCAATGCACCATCTCCGCATGACGGGGGGGTCAAGGGGAACTGCCGACGCTGGCGCTGCCACTTTCTGCGCTTCCTTCGCCATGTGCCGCGCGATAAGTCTGGCTAATTTACGCGGGCGCCGCGGAGAACCTGAAGAAACACTGCTCGATGATGAGGAAGAACTACTAGATGAACTGTATAAAGGAAGGGCATGCTCACCAGTGTTAGAGGGACCCGGAACAGCATCTTCCGTTGCACCCGACTCCGTTGGTGGCCGAACTTCCCCCGTTGATGCCGCGGCCGCGGCCCTCAGCGACCTTCGTCCCCTACGCGACGTAGCCCCGGAACCGGCCAGCACCTGTGAGGGAGAAACAGAAGGGACAACAGGCGCGGGGGAAACCAGCGCATCATTGGCAATGGGGTGAACATGCGGGGGAGGAGGCCAAGCCCAGTCGCTCCGCGGTGGAGGCCCGGCAGGGAGCGGCGGGGGATGACCCCCAACTGAGGGGTACGCAACGGCGTGAGGGAAGGCAGCCCCAACCCCCGCAGCGCCCCCCATGGAGTAAGCAGGTCGCCATGAAGGATGCGGCATGTAACCGCCCGCCCCCGAAAATCCGGACGAAACCGGGAGGAACTGTGGAGGGGCAGGTGGGGGGGGCGGCAAAATTTGCGCCAACTGATTCGCTCCAGCTAGGGACGGCCCAGGCAATCTCCGTGGAGCAGCACCACGTGAGCGGGAGCGGGGGGTGCCCACAGCCTCTACTAGGCGGCGGGGGGGGGGGGGGGGAGCGGAGCGCCGAGGACGGGTCATATCAGGAGGTGAGGAGAGCACAATAAAACAAACGGGCAATTCACACAGCAATGGCAATACAAGGGAAGGGGGGTGACAAGGGGTACAATAAAACAAGCAATGTGGATCTGCAAAACTAAATGACAGTGATAAGGTACTTATCCTTCCTGGGCCATACAATGAATGGCAAGAGGAAGTCTGAGGCAAATGCTCTGCCCTATATACTATCCTAAGACCAACCTATCAAGCTTGATGGACAACCTTCTAATCCAATAGGGAAAACCACAGGAAAAAACTGATCTGCCTAGCAACTGCTTAGTCATTAAACAACCAATCACAAAAAGTTGAGCTCTTATATTGCCTCAGGCTTATGCAGCCTTCAGCTTATTTAAGTAAGGCAAAGCCAGTTTGTGCAAGGGCCTCCAAATTGCCTTTTTTTTTTGCCAGTAGTGAAACGGATTGTCTGACATGCCTATTTGGATGCGATCACTAAAATAATCATCAACCATGAATATAACACTGCATTCTGGCCTACAGTGTCACAATATGCGTATGAATATTAAGCTGCAATATGACCTGCAGCATCACAATAATTGTATGAAATTGGGGTATGGCCAGCAGCGTCACAATACTTGCATGAATATTACACTGTAGTCTGGCTTACAGCGTCACAATACATGTATGAATATTAAGCTGCGGTATGACCTGCAGCGTAACAATATTTGTATGAAATTGTGTGGTGATCCCTCCCCCTGTCCTGCCGGGTGGCCCCGGCATTGTATTCATCCCTTACCCCTTCTTCGCAGGGTGTCCCCGGCATTGTATTCATCCCTTCCCCCTTCTTCGCAGGGTGGTGCCGGCATTGTATTCATCCCTTCCCTCTTCTTCGCAGGGTGTCCCCGGCATTGCGGCTTCTCAGCACCAGTCTGCCTCACTGGAGATCCCCTAGATGTGGCACTGCGGTTGCTTAGCAACTGCTCTCAGTGCATTTTCTACACAGACTCCGGGCAGCTTTTCCTCATTCTTCCCTGCCACAGGCACACGTGTGACATCACAATGCCAGCGCCACCGGCGGGACAGCGGGAGGGATCACCGCACAATGAGGCTTTGGCCTCCCTACATAAGGTACGTTGTTTGCACTGTTTTACTTGTATGCACCTGATGAAGAAGCCAATGGGCCTTGAAACGTTGTGAATAAAACAGCACAGCTTTATTTATTATAAAACCGGAGGAGTGCCGTCTTTCCTTTTTATTAAGGATACTTGTATGGTGTATATACAGTATGTGTATATACAGTATGTGTATATATATATATATATATATATATATATTATTTTCCCATTAGATTTTTAGCCTTTATTTTGTTTATACTGTGGCAGAGCACCCCTAGATTGAAACACCAGCCTCTTGACGGACAGACGCAGCAGCCCCTTGATGGACAACACAGCACCCCTTTATGTACAACAAAGCACCCCTGGGGACGGACCACCTACAGTTAGAGTACCACCTACAGTGTCACAATACTTGTATGATTATACACTGCGGTCCGACCGGCAGTGTCACAGAAAAATAAAAGTATTGTACACGGGGGTATTGCACAAATATTTTTTTTTTTACCCCTAGATTGACAAAGCACCCCTGGAGGACACAGCAGCCCCAGTATGGATGGACACAGCATGGACAGAGCACCCCTGGAGGACACAGCAGCCCCTGTATGGATGGACACAGCATGGACAGAGCACACCTGGAGGACACAGTAGCCCCTGTATGGATGGAAAGAGCACCCCTGTGGGACACAGTAGCCCCTGTATGGACAGACACAGCATGGACAGAGCACCCCTGGAGGACACAGTAGCCCCTGTATGGATGGACACAGCACGGACAGAGCACCCCTGGAGGACACAGCAGCCCCTGTATGGATGGACACAGCATGGACAGAGCAACCCTGGAGGACACAGTAGCCCCTATATGGATGGACACAGCACGGACAGAGCACCCCTGGAGGACACAGTAGCCCCTGTATGGACAGACGCAGCATGGACAGAGCACCCCTGGAGGACAAAGCAGCCCTGCCCCTTGATGGACAACACAGCAGCACCCCTGGATGGACAACACAGCACCCCTGGACACACACAGCATGGACACGTCCCCTCACTACAAGACTCACAGTCGGATGGCGTGATCACTGGTGACCTTTATAGAGTCTGAAACACGCGAGAATCGTTTTGCTTCATTTTCCTGTAGAAAGCCAGCTCCCTGCCTAGTCAGCACTAGCCAGCTTCTATGGGCTATGAGCTGCAGCCGATGCAGCCCATAGAAGCAGTGGTTTTTGTGCATGTGCAGTACCGTCGCAGCTACTGCGCATGCGCCAGGTCCTGGCGCCTGTGTACTATACATAGCACAGGTGCCAGCTCCCAGGCAGCGGCCATGGTGGGGACAGTGAGGGGGAGATGTAGGAGCAACAATACGTGTGGCTGTATCTATCTGTCTATTTATCTATCTATCTATCTATCTATCTATCTATCTGTCTGTCTGTCTGTCTGTCTGTCTGTCTGTCTATCTATCTAATCTCTATCTATTGTATTTTGTTAAAGTCAGTGTTTTGTAACTTTGAAACTTCATTGTTAAGTGTCATAAACATGACCATCTATTAACTCTTTTAACATTTATCTTTCGGTGCATAATTATGACTGATATTCATAGGAACCACATTGTGAGCAGTTATTTTATCATAGACTCAGGTTACTGCCACCTCTGAACCAAGCAGCAGTAACGAACATCCACTGTGATTACTCACACAATGTATTAAGTTTGGCTCTAGGTCAATGTCATATTTAGCTCACTGAATTAATAGATGCTCCCCATATTAGAAAAAATGGACTGGTTTTTCCCAGAATGGCTGTTGTCAGGGATGGATTAAAGCATTGCCTCAGAGCAAAACTTATGGGAGACCTGGCGATGCTGCTCCTTTGCTTGGCACCTGCTCTACTTGGATTAAAGGAAAGCGGGAGCCTCCTATGAGTATACCCAAGTCCACCGCATGCACACTGATGTCCATTTGAGAATTCTAAGAGCAGAGCAGGGAACTCATACATTTCATTGCCAAAATCCTGTCTGCTTTAGGCCACAAAGTCTGCAGCAACGTGTGCTAGAGCGTATTAATGGGCTGGCCTGGGATCACCAACCTGTTTTTAATAAAAATAATTTTTGGATACAGTCACTGCGCTGTCTGCCCTACTGTGCTTGGACAGATATAATTATGAGCCAAGAAGTGAAGGAAGGAAAAGACTGCAAATCCAAATGTGTCTCCTAATGGCTCAAAAACCAAGAACTACACTTGCTAACTTACTAGGCTATCATCATACAGCCTATTTCTGTCTATGGCGTAGCTGGCCTGAGTGCAAAAAACACTGGACACAGTGGGCCTGATTCAGATGTTGGAAGAGGCATAGCTGCAGCTTCCTTGGACCCTTGGGGTCATGCAAGCCGGCCGCTGCATTTCCTACCAAGAGGCCAAGAAATCTGCTTCTTCCAATGGAGATCCGGCCTCATCACTCCCCCAAAATGGAGACAACATGCCTCTGCCTTGGGAAATGGTGGCAGCTCCCTCACCACCTCCAAACAGCAGTAGACTGTCAATCACTACAGCTATTGACGTCACAGACCCTTACTGCACATACGCAGTATGGTCCTGCACATAAGAAACGTGTACAGTACAGTACAATCTTATATTCTTTGTATGTAGAATGCTAGGTAAACGTTAAGGTGGCAAAGAAGAATGCTGGTATGACGAGGTTAACTTTTACTTCAGTGTATTAATACTAGTCTGCCAGTTGTACACACTGGACTTGGATGAAATGAAAAATAAAACCTTTACATAATGAAAGAAGTCTAATGAATCTACCATCCTATAACTTGCAGAAAAACCTATTTAATCACAATTTTGGAAGCTATCCTTTGTATAATAAAGAATATAGCCTATTCTATAGAAGCTATTATAAAACAAAATAATGGGTTATGTCAAAAAACTGTTAGTCACCGACTTTGGCTGCTCTTCATTCTAAGAAATGTAGGGAACATAGATTTGATGAGATTCTATACCGAATACCTACTGTGTGAACTCCAAGTTTTAGCAGTGGAGATTTCCTCTGTTCCGCTATTTAAAAAACTCATAATAGCAGTGATCATTGAAAAAACAAACCAAAGTGTTTTATTATTTCACAATACAAATACATATACTTTTACAATCGCACCACAGCTTCTTTATTGATGATTAAAATCAATGTTCTGTTACTGTAAAAGTACACGAAATATAGTGAAAGTTATGATGTTATTGCAGAGCTCTTATTCTGCGCAATCCTGTATTTATTTATTTATTTTTTATTTCTATTAGATAAGTTTCTGCAAATAAATTTGCTGTTATTTAAGGATTTCGGTTATTTTCTTTACCCTGGTGTGTCCCTTTTGGTGATCAATGTCCAGTATGTGAAACACAGTGTCTGGTTTCATGTGAACAAGAAAGCTGGTTTGAAATCCCGTCCACCACTCTTGTCTTCCTAAGATATTTGTACAGTACAGACAGGCTGCCAGTGTCCGTCATTTTCTTCCCTCTTACCAGCCTGTTTTGTTTGCTGACTTGAAGTTCCTGGCTGCCTCCCCTTTTTCCCAACAAGGAGTTCTATCCCTAACCACTCACGTACCTCTAGCAATGAGACTCTGCTTCTTAATCTCTGAGATTCTTTTTATAGGAAATAAATGTAATTGTCACGGTGGCAAGCTGGCCTTTATTTCACACAGCTGAGGTCTAGAGTTGCACCGCTTGCCTGTGCATGTGTGACTTGATCTGCCCTTGGGACAGAGAGTTTCAGGGACTTGGCAGAGACGGGTTAAGCATTGTGTCTGCTGGTTGTCTGTTTGCCCACAGTGTGAGCTGGACATAGCTGGCATTGGCACAGACATGGCAACTGAAGGGTCTAGTGGTTTGCAAGTTCTTCTCTCTACTCTACAGGTAAGAGATGTTTTGTAGATATGTGAATGTACTGTAGTAATGGCTGGTTAACCCTTTACACGTAAATAAATAATTTGCAAGCTCTGTGGGTTAATTGTTCTATTTAGTTGTTTCAGTAGACACATTTCATAAGCCTCATGTTACTATCATTATATTGCTTGCTAAGTAAATAGTGAAAGTGAATGCAAACCTGTTTTTGCCATTTTATTGTGCACTACAGCTCAACAAACACATATAATGCTCATGTCTTTCATTCATAACTTTTTAGAACTTTTTGTAAAGCTTGACATGAATTGTGTCTCATACTGTAATTAATTAAGAAATAAGACATTTCAGTAGCCTGACAAAAGCAGGTTTTCACCCAGTGTAATGAATCTTTATATACTGTACTTCCCAGAATCCCAGCTCACTTCCTGTGTTCCCATGTGACTACCTGTAAAACTTTGTACTAGAACTGTGGTCGTGACCCTGTTTAACCCCTTATATCAGAGGTTCTCAAACGCAGTCCTCAATGCACCCAGCAGTCCAGGTTTTAAGTTTATCCATACTTGGCCACAGGTGACTTAATTAGTGCCTCAGTCAATTTCATTCAACCATCTGTGCTGAGTCTTGGATATACTTAAAAACTGGACCATTGGGGTGCCTTGAGGACTGCTTTGAGAACCTCTGCCTTATAATATAATATAATATATAATGAACTAATAAGTAATAACCTACTGCTTATTGCATGCTCGTGACCCTTTCAGTAAAGGCGGCACAATGTCTTTCATTTCCTGTAATCATCCTCAGAATAAAAATGTATAGGCCAGGATGTAATGAAGTCTGAGTTCGGCGGCCACACGGGATGCCGGCTGAGTGCGGACTTTTTTTTTAAAGGGGCAATCATATACAAAGCATGGTTAGAAAATTATAATGGGTGTTATTTTGGTTCACTAGCTTTTAGATAATTTATTTTTTACTGATTGGATCTATTTTGTGGTGGTGAAACAAAATGCGCATACTATGGCCGGGGTGTAATGAAGTCTGAGATTGTCCGGCATCCTGCACAGCCACTGAACTCGGACTTCATTATATCCCAGCCATAGTATGCACATTTTGTTTCACCACCACAAAATAGATCCAATCAGTAAAAAAAAAAAAAATATCTAAAAGTTAGTGAACTCAAAATTCACACTCATTGTAATTTCCATAACTATGGAAATTAATTAACGTTGGCTTTCATAATACATACATAATGCGTACATAGTTAACTTATTAAACAGAGATATGGGAAACCTGTGATAATCCATGACTAAAGCAAGTATTAAAATGTGAATTGTTTAGAGTAATGTAATTATTTACTTGAAAACTCCAAAAACCATAAAAGACAATTTTCATTGCAAAAATATTGGGATGCGAGGTTATTGACAAAGCAGTAAAATGTAAAAATTGTGAAGAACAATATATTATATTATTTTAAACAGCTGGACTTGTTTTTTTGCATAAGCCATACGATTCCATCACTTCAGGCACAAACATTGCACGTATTTACTACTGGAAGTGGAATGCACTTGACTTGTAGAAGCAGTTTCCTCAAAAGTAATCTTATTATAACATTTGCTCCCATCATTGATTAAAACTTTTCTGGCTTACTCCCAATGTTCTGTTGGTTTGACACTCATTTGGCTATTGCACAATTCTGTAAAGTAAGATATCATGACTGTGTCATACATCAGTTTATATGTGCAGAAGTATGTTGAAGTATATTTTGTTCCTTGGCAATAAGTAGTGGATAATGCCACCTTCACAGTGATGTAAAAACAGGAAGTCCCAGAGGATTTTTGAGTGACTTTAATGCTGCTTCATCAGTTTGTGAGTTATCCTCAATTTGTTTAGAAAAACAGCTTGAAATCCTCTGAAACTTACAGTATCAGTGCATTGCACCAGTAGTGTCCACTTGTATGTAATATGTACTGTATGTACAGTATATAGTGGAAACAGTTGAATAACCATATTTTGATGGCCATAGCTATGCATTCCATTAAGGTATACTCTAAATGAGTCATGTGTCACAACTCCAAATATAAGTTATGTTTTACTCAAAGCTATATAAAGTAACACTGACATATGAGGGTTAATTCAATTAGGGGAGAAGGGAGAGAGCTGCCTTTGCAACAGTGAATAAATGGTGGCAGATCTTGTCACCTTTGCATCTTGCTCTCACCCCAGACTTGCTGACTTTGTGCAAAAAAATCTTCAAATCTGGAGGTACTGTAAGTGCAGCATATAGCCGCATTTACTCGCAGCGGGAGAACGTCACCCCTAATTGAATTATATAGTAAATTGCCTACAGCAAAATGTATTAACTACAATAACAAACTTTAATGTTTTCTGTTTTGGCCAAGACTACTGTATGTAGTACATCACAGCCATTTGCATAACCCATTCTGAGGCTCACCACTTAGAGATGTCAGATATTTGAAATAAGAATTAAACTAAATGCAGTATTGATAGTCATTTGTTTTAGAATCAACTAAATAAAAAATGCTGACACTAAGCTTGTCCTACAGTTGTAGCATATATCTGTATTATGCCAGTTCCTGATTAAGGATAATATGACTATCTTCTTATAATAGTCGCTCATGTTAAGATCACATTCACAATTATCAGTAATTTATGTGGTACACAAATTATATTTTAGAAATATAAGTTTCCAATTATTAAAATTTGGTTACCCAGTAATTTTAAACACTTCTATAATTTTGTAATTGGGCAGAATGCACTAATTACTGTATATTCTAGACATGCTCATTATATCAGATACTGTATACCTGTTGGAGACGACTTGTTGTCTTTAACATTTTTGAAATGAATATATTATATATAAAAAGATGTTTCGATTAAAATTCATGAAAAATGCTGTGCTTGTGGTTATCTTTAGGCTCAATAGATTAGAGCAGTGGTTCTAAACCTCAGTCCTCAAGTACCCCCAACAGTTCATGTTTTCCAGGTCACGTAGCAGTTGAACAGGTGTATTCATTACTCACTGACACGTTATAAAAGACCCACAGGTGGAGCAAATTATTTTACTTGCAATCCTGTGAGGAGAATGGAAAACATGATCTGTTGGGGGTACTTGAAGACCGAGGTTGAGAACCACTGGATTAGAGTATAGATGGCACTGCATAAAATGCTATATAATGCTATACAAATCTATATACAGATGTGTCCACTTACATCTAGCCTCCTGCCATGTTAAACTGCCCTTCTAGTCACGACATGTTGTGGAGTGAGCTGCTAGCACTGAGCGTCTTTGTGTACAACTTTTTCTTTTAAAATTATTTTATTCACAAAACGATGCAGATAGGGCGCACAAGCAGCTAATGCTGTTAAAAATTATATGTGGCATGCCTATATTTTGTTTGCGACCATGGCTGTATCTGCATAAGAAATGCAACATTAGAGTGTTTTCCTAGAAAACACAGTTATGTAGCATTTTGTATGCAGATACAGCCACAGTCACATCCAGAATATAGACATACCCATACCTCCCAACATGACCCTCTCCAGGAGGGACACAATGCTCTGCTTCTGGACTTTTCTCTTAACTTATGATTGCCGGCACCTGTGTTGAACAGGTTAGTGGATAAGAAAGGTGTTTCAGCACAGGTGATGGCAATCATAAACTAAGAGGGAAGTCCAGGAGCAGAGCATTCTGTCCCTCCCGGAGAGGGTCATGTTGGGAGGTATGCATACCACATATAATTTTTAACAGCATAAGCTGCATGTACGTAACTGTAACTAACTGTATCGTTTTGTAAATTTGACACATTTTCGGCAATAAAGACGCCTGATGCTAACGGAGTTGCATGGGATGTGTCAGCTCACTCACACCAGGCATCTTCTGCTACGTGGCGTTTGAGGCAAGATGTATGAGGACATATCTGTAATGAGCGAGATGTCCTTTATGCACGACCGGAGCTTTGTTGGTGGTTTAGTCTGACTGACCAGAATTAAGTTTTTGTCTTTGTTTGAACCATACTTGCCTGCCTGACCCTCTCCATGAGGGAGAAAATGCTCTGTTCCTGGACTTTCCAGGTAATGAACTGTATGATTGGCATCACCTGTGTTGAGCTAGTTAATTGATAAGAAAGGTGTTTCACCACAGGTGATGGCAATCATACATTACCAGGAAAGTCCAGGAACAGAGTATTTTCTCCCTCATGGAGAGGGTCAGGTAGGCAAGTATGGTTTGAACTCCATCAGGACTACACACTGTCACACTCTCATACATAATATGCAGTACTAGGCTTCCCATACTATCCCAGTTTAAACCGAGACACTCTTGAATTACACAGGTTCTCTGGCTGGCTTAATTGAAGACAGCATTTCACCTGGTTTTAATCAGCCATAAAATCTGTGCAATTAATGAGTGTCCCGATTTAAAGGGATAGGGCCAGATATACTAAGCCTTAAAAGTTATAAAATACCAGCCAATCAGCTCCTAACTACCATGGCCCTGTTTGAAAAATGACAGTTAGGAACTGGTTGGTGGGAAGTTTATTATTCTTTTTGGCTGCTCCCTTCGGAACCCAAGTGTCACACTGGTGCTGAATATTAACTCTTGGTGCATCTGCAAACTGGTGTTGCATTTTATTGTCATTGCCTAAAGTGCAGCTGCAGCCCTTAGCTACATATAGGCAGCATTAACCCCTATTAACACACTATTGTTATTTTGTCACCTCCTGCAGTGCAGGCCAGAGCTAATAAAATACAGGGGCAGCATTAATCCTTGGTGCCCACTGGTGTTTTTTGTGACTGCCTTGTATACATTGCAGCCCAGAGCTTCTAATACAGTGCAGCAGCATTAACCCTTTTTTTGTGCACAGTGCATTCTGATGACTGCAAAAGTTTATGATAAAAAGTTAAAACAAAAAGATACAAAAGTTTAAAAGTGAAAAAAATATATATTTTTGTACAACTTGTGTGTGCAGTAGGTGCCATACCCCACTGCGTTCACATACATGCAAGCACTGTGACTCTGCAGTGTGAGTTGTTATTTGCGAAAAAAAAGTTTAACATTTTTGGGGGCTTTTATTCTTTTTGTGTGTGCTGTAAGTGCCGTACCCCACTGTCCTCACATAAATACAAGCACTGTGACTCAGCAGTATGAGTTGTAATCTGCGAAAAAAAGTTAACTTTTTTTGTACAACTTGTGTGTGCAGTAGGTGCCAACCCCCACTGCGTTCACATAAACATAAGAATTGTGAATCAACAGTGTGAATTTGTCATTTGTAAAAAAAATTAAAAAGTTGTTATTTTTGTGTACAACTCGTGCATCCAATAAAACCCAGTAGGTTCCATGCTGCATTAATAAATATAACTACTGAATCGATATGGATCATAATAAGTCAATAGAAGAGCAGGAGCAGCAGCCAAGTACTGCTGCCAGTCATGATAATACTAAAACATCTACTAATAGTGGTTCAGGGGGCATAAAGTTTAAGAAAGGGCACCTGAATCAAAATTATTCACAATGTTTTCATTACAAACCAACAGAACAGTGCCCCCAAAAAAGAACACTGCTGTAAGCCTGTAGAACAAATTGTGTGTTCACAAATCCCTGAGGAGAGTCTAGGGTTTTCCACGTTAGCTATGTGTTAGTCTGACATTTTTCAGACTGTACTAGTAGAGACACCTCCATTCCAATATTTCTGCACTACCTGCAAATGTGGGGATGAGCGGTACAAGTAAAGATGGTGACGATGACATAATAGAAATTGAGGAAGCTAGTGTGGAAGCGGAACAGGATGAGAGGGATATTTGTGTACCATTTCACTCTAATGAGGATGATAAGTATGTTGATTATGTTGTTTGTGTTAGTGGTAGCAGTTCTTGATGTGATAAAAGAAAGCCAGTGTGATGCCTGGGCATAAGACCAAAAATGCCAACTCTTGGGTGTGGGATTATTTTTACCAAAATCGTTCCAACATTTGTGAAGGTATCTGCTCCATTTGTGAGGCCAAAGTTAGTAGAGGTAGGGACTTTAACCATCTAGGCACCTCCTCCATGTTATGTCATTTGCAGTGAGTTCATTAAATTTATTTGACAATATTATAATAATTTGTAATAATAAGCAGTCCAGTATCAGCTACCAGCAGTTTGGACCAACCCATGCAATCTCCACCATCAATATCCTCATCATCAATCTCCTCATTAGTGATGAGAGGTAGTCCTTTCAAAAAAATGGTTTGTGAGGACCGATACAAACCAAGCAGTTCAGCCAGGGATGTAACCAGCACTTTGTGGGCCCCATAGCAACATTTTGAAGGGCCCCCTGTCCCAATGCTTTTAGCAAGACACATCTCTGCAGCAGTTGTTAATTGTATGTCTCATAATAGCACCCTAGTTCATTTTATGAACCATAGCCTTAGTTAATGTATACCCCATAGTAGTGCATTAGTTTATTTTTTGAACCAGAGTAGTGCCCTAGATCACATTATGTAACAATGTTGGGCTGCCAGTACACATTGTACAATACAGTACCCCATATGCATATTATTACATACTGTACAGTGTCCCCAGTTCATAATATGCCACGTTACAGTTCCCCCAGTTCATATGATGTCATACTATAGTGCCTTCATTTCTTTTTCGGACACATTACAGTCCCCACTTCATATTATGTAACATTATAATTAGTGATGAGCGGGTTCGGTTTCTCGGAAACCGAACCCCCCCGAACTTCAGCCTTTTTACACGGGTCCGAGGCAGGTTCGAACCTTCCCGCCTTGCTCGGCTAACCCGAGCGCGCCCGAACGTCATCATCACGCTGTCGGATTCTCGCGAGGCTCGGATTCTATCGCGAGACTCGGATTCTATATAAGGAGCCGCACGTCGCCGCCATTTTCACACGTGCATTGAGATTGATAGGGAGAGGACGTGGCTGGCGTCCTCTCCGTTTATAGAGAAGAGAGTAGAGAGTTAGAGACACTATTTGGTATTTACTAATTTTGGGGAGCATATTAGGACTGGAGTACTACTACTTGCTGATAGTGTGACCATTGACCACCAGTTTAATTAATCCGTTCTCTGCCTGAAAAAAAACGATACACAGTGTGACACAGTCACATACCATATCTGTGCTCAGCCTCAGTGTGCTGCATCATCATATGTAATACTGTATATCTGACTGTGCTGAGTGCTCACTGCTCACACAGCTTAATTGTGGGGTAGACTGGGGAGCAGTTAGAGCAGGAGTACATAAATAAATAATATATTTTAAGTACAGTGCACACTTTTGCTGCCAGAGTGCCACACTGCCAGTGTGACTGACCAGTGACCACACTGACCACCAGTATATTGTGATTGTCTGCTTAGGACGGAGTACTACTTGCTGATAGTGTGACCAGTGACCAGTGACCACCACCAGTTTAATTAATCCGTTCTCTGCCTGAAAAAAAAACGATACACAGTGTGACACAGTCACATACCATATCTGTGCTCAGCCCAGTGTGCTGCATCATATGTAATACTGTATATCATTATCTGACTGTGCTGAGTGCTCACTGCTCACACAGCTTAATTGTGGGGGAGACTGGGGAGCAGTTATAGCAGGAGTACATATTTTAAGTACAGTGCACACTTTTGCTGCCAGAGTGCCACTGCAAGTGTGACTGACCACTGACCACCAGTATATTGTGATTGTCTGCTGACCACCAGTATATTGTGATTGTCTGCCTGAAAAAGTTAAACACTCGTCGTGTGGTGTTTTTATTAACGCATTCTGCAGACAGTGTCCAGCAGGTCCGTCATTACATAATATATATACCTGTCCGGCTGCAGTACTAGTGTGATATATATATATATATTTTAATTTTATCTCATTATCATCCAGTCTATATTAGCAGCAGACACAGTACGGTAGTCCACGGCTGTAGCTACCTCTGTGTCGGCAGTCGCTGGTCCATCCATAATTGTATACCACTTACCCGTGGTTTTTTTTTTATCTTCTTGATACTAGTAGCTTACTTTAGGAGTCTGCAGTGCTGACAGACAGTGTCGAGCAGGTCCGTCATTACATAATATATATATACCTGTCCGGCTGCAGTACTAGTGTGATATATATATATATATTTTATTTTTATCTCATTATCATCCAGTCTATATTAGCAGCAGACACAGTACGGTAGTCCACGGCTGTAGCTACCTCTGTGTCGGCAGTCGCTGGTCCATCCATAATTGTATACCACCTACCCGTGGTTTTTTTTTCTATCTTCTTGATACTAGTAGCTTACTTTAGGAGTCTGCAGTGCTGACAGACAGTGTCCAGCAGGTCCGTCATTACATAATATATATATACCTGTCCGGCTGCAGTACTAGTGTGATATATATATATATATATATTATTTTTATCTCATTATCATCCAGTCTATATTAGCAGCAGACACAGTACGGTAGTCCACGGCTGTAGCTACCTCTGTGTCGGCAGTCGCTCCTCCATCCATAAGTATACTAGTATCCATCCATCTCCATTGTTTACCTGAGGTGCCTTTTAGTTGTGCCTATTAAAATATGGAGAACAAAAATGTTGAGGTTCCAAAAATAGGGAAAGATCAAGATCGACTTCCACCTCGTGCTGAAGCTGCTGCCACTAGTCATGGCCGAGACGATGAAATGCCAGCAACGTCGTCTGCCAAGGCCGATGCCCAATGTCATAGTACAGAGCATGTAAAATCCAAAACACCAAATATCAGTAAAAAAAGGACTCAAAAATCTAAAATAAAATTATCGGAGGAGAAGCGTAAACTTGCCAATATGCCATTTACCACACGGAGTGGCAAGGAACGGCTGAGGCCCTGGCCTATGTTCATGGCTAGTGGTTCAGCTTCACATGAGGATGGAAGCACTCAGCCTCTCGCTAGAAAAAAGAAAAGACTCAAGCTGGCAAAAGCACAGCAAAGAACTGTGCGTTCTTCGAAATCCCAAATCCACAAGGAGAGTCCAATTGTGTCGGTTGAGATGCCTGACCTTCCCAACACTGGACGTGAAGAGCATGCGCCTTCCACCATTTGCACGCCCCCTGCAAGTGCTGGAAGGAGCACCCGCAGTCCAGTTCCTGATAGTCAGATTGAAGATGTCAGTGTTGAAGTACACAAGGATGAGGAGGATATGGGTGTTGCTGGCGCTGGGGAGGAAATTGACAAGGAGGATTCTGATGGTGAGGTGGTTTGTTTAAGTCAGGCACCCGGGGAGACACCTGTTGTCCGTGGGAGGAATAGGGCCATTGACATGCCTGGTGAAAATACCAAAAAAATTAGCTCTTCGGTGTGGAAGTATTTCAACAGAAATGCGGACAACATTTGTCAAGCCGTGTGTTGCCTTTGTCAAGCTGTAATAAGTAGGGGTAAGGACGTTAACCACCTCGGAACATCCTCCCTTATACGTCACCTGCAGCGCATTCATAATAAGTCAGTGACAAGTTCAAAAACTTTGGGCGACAGCGGAAGCAGTCCACTGACCAGTAAATCCCTTCCTCTTGTAACCAAGCTCACGCAAACCACCCCACCAACTCCCTCAGTGTCAATTTCCTCCTTCCCCAGGAATGCCAATAGTCCTGCAGGCCATGTCACTGGCAATTCTGACGAGTCCTCTCCTGCCTGGGATTCCTCCGATGCATCCTTGCGTGTAACGCCTACTGCTGCTGGCGCTGCTGTTGTTGCTGCTGGGAGTCGATGGTCATCCCAGAGGGGAAGTCGTAAGACCACTTTTACTACTTCCACCAAACAATTGACTGTCCAACAGTCCTTTGCGAGGAAGATGAAATATCACAGCAGTCATCCTGCTGCAAAGCGGATAACTGAGGCCTTGGCATCCTGGGTGGTGAGAAACGTGGTTCCGGTATCCATCATTACTGCAGAGGCAACTAGAGACTTGTTGGAGGTACTGTGTCCACGGTACCAAATACCATCTAGGTTCCATTTCTCTAGGCAGGCGATACCGAAAATGTACACAGACCTCAGAAAAAGACTCACCAGTGTCCTAAAAAATGCAGCTGTACCCAATGTCCACTTAACCACGGACATGTGGACAAGTGGAGCAGGGCAGGGTCAGGACTATATGACTGTGACAGCCCACTGGGTAGATGTATGGACTCCCGCCGCAAGAACAGCAGCGGCGGCACCAGTAGCAGCATCTCGCAAACGCCAACTCTTTCCTAGGCAGGCTACGCTTTGTATCACCGGTTTCCAGAATACGCACACAGCTGAAAACCTCTTACGGCAACAGAGGAAGATCATCGCGTAATGGCTTACCCCAATTGGACTCTCCTATGGATTTGTGGCATCGGACAACGCCAGCAATATTGTGTGTGCATTAAATATGGGCAAATTCCAGCACGTCCCATGTTTTGCACATACCTTGAATTTGGTGGTGCAGAATTATTTAAAAAACGACAGGGGCGTGCAAGAGATGCTGTCGGTGGCCAGAAGAATTGCGGGACACTTTCGGCGTACAGGCACCACGTACAGAAGACTGGAGCACCACCAAAAACGCCTGAACCTGCCCTGCCATCATCTGAAGCAAGAAGTGGTAACGAGGTGGA
This sequence comes from Pseudophryne corroboree, assembly GCF_028390025.1. NCBI lineage: Eukaryota > Metazoa > Chordata > Amphibia > Anura > Myobatrachidae > Pseudophryne > Pseudophryne corroboree. The sequence continues at coordinate 228,105,197 of NC_086449.1, forward strand.
ATTCAACCCTATATATGCTTCAGAGGTTGGAGGAGCAGCAAAAGGCCATTCAAGCCTATACAATTGAGCACGATATAGGAGGTGGAATGCACCTGTCTCAAGCGCAGTGGAGAATGATTTCAACGTTGTGCAAGGTTCTGCTGCCCTTTGAACTTGCCACACGTGAAGTCAGTTCAGACACTGCCAGCCTGAGTCAGGTCATTCCCCTCATCAGGCTTTTGCAGAAGAAGCTGGAGACATTGAAGGAGGAGCTAACACAGAGCGATTCCGCTAGGCATGTGGGACTTGTGGATGGAGCCCTTAATTCGCTTAACAAGGATTCACGGGTGGTCAATCTGTTGAAATCAGAACACTACATTTTGGCCACCGTGCTCGATCCTAGATTTAAAACCTACCTTGGATCTCTCTTTCCGGCAGACACAAGTCTGCTGGGGTTCAAAGACCTGCTGGTGAGAAAATTGTCAAGTCAAGCGGAACACGACCTGTCAACATCTCCTCCTTCACATTCTCCCGCAACTGGGGTGCGAGGAAAAGGCTCAGAATTCCGAGCCCACCCACTGGCGGTGATGCAGGGCAGTCTGGAGCGACTGCTGATGCTGACATCTGGTCCGGACTGAAGGACCTGCCAACGATTACGGACATGTCGTCTACTGGCACTGCATATGATTCTCTCCCCATTGGAAGAATGGTGGAGGATTATATGAGTGACCGCATCCAAGTAGGCACGTCAGACAGTCCGTACTTATACTGGCAGGAAAAAGAGGCAATTTGGAGGCCCTTGCACAAACTGGCTTTATTCTACCTAAGTTGCCCTCCCACAAGTGTGTACTCCGAAAGAGTGTTTAGTGCCGCCGCTCACCTTGTCAGCAATCGGCGTACGAGGTTACTTCCAGAAAATGTGGAGAAGATGATGTTCATTAAAATGAATTATAATCAATTCCTCCGTGGAGACATTGACCAGCAGCAATTGCCTCCACAAAGTACACAGGGAGCTGAGATGGTGGATTCCAGTGGGGACGAATTGATAATCTGTGAGGAGGGGGATGTACACGGTGATATATCGGAGGATGATGATGAGGTGGACATCTTGCCTCTGTAGAGCCAGTTTGTGCAAGGAGAGATTAATTGCTTCTTTTTTGGTGGGGGTCCAAACCAACCCGTCATTTCAGTCACAGTCGTGTGGCAGACCCTGTCACTGAAATGATGGGTTGGTTAAAGTGTGCATGTCCTGTTTATACAACATAAGGGTGGGTGGGAGGGCCCAAGGACAATTCCATCTTGCACCTCTTTTTTCTTTAATTTTTCTTTGCGTCATGTGCTGTTTGGGGAGTATTTTTTTGAAGGGCCATCCTGCGTGACACTGCAGTGCCACTCCTAGATGGGCCAGGTGTTTGTGTCGGCCACTAGGGTCGCTTAGCTTACTCACACAGCTACCTCATTGCGCCTCTTTTTTTCTTTGCGTCCTGTGCTGTTTGGGGAGTGTTTTTTGGAAGGGCCATCCTGCGTGACACTGCAGTGCCACTCCTAGATGGGCCAGGTGTTTGTGTCGGCCACTAGGGTCGCTTAGCTTACTCACACAGCTACCTCATTGCGCCTCTTTTTTTCTTTGCGTCATGTGCTGCTGTTTGGGGAGTGTTTTTTGGAAGGGCCATCCTGCGTGACACTGCAGTGCCACTCCTAGATGGGCCAGGTGTTTGTGTCGGCCACTAGGGTCGCTTAGCTTACTCACACAGCTACCTCATTGCGCCTCTTTTTTTCTTTGCGTCATGGGCTGTTTGGGGAGTGTTTTTTGGAAGGGCCATCCTGCGTGACACTGCAGTGCCACTCCTAGATGGGCCAGGTGTTTGTGTCGGCCACTAGGGTCGCTTAGCTTACTCACACAGCTACCTCATTGCGCCTCTTTTTTTCTTTGCGTCATGTGCTGTTTGGGGAGTGTTTTTTGGAAGGGCCATCCTGCGTAACACTGCAGTGCCACTCCTAGATGGGCCAGGTGTTTGTGTCGGCCACTAGGGTCGCTTAGCTTACTCACACAGCTACCTCATTGCGCCTCTTTTTTTCTTTGCGTCATGTGCTGCTGTTTGGGGAGTGTTTTTTGGAAGGGCCATCCTGCGTGACACTGCAGTGCCACTCCTAGATGGGCCAGGTGTTTGTGTCGGCCACTTGGGTCGCTTAGCTTAGTCATCCAGCGACCTCGGTGCAAATTTTAGGACTAAAAATAATATTGTGAGGTGTGAGGTGTTCAGAATAGACTGAAAATGAGTGGAAATTATGGTTTTTGAGGTTAATAATACTTTGGGATCAAAATGACCCCCAAATTCTATGATTTAAGCTGTTTTTTAGGGTTTTTTGAAAAAAACACCCGAATCCAAAACACACCCGAATCCGACAAAAAAAATTCGGTGAGGTTTTGCCAAAACGCGGTCGAACCCAAAACACGGCCGCGGAACCGAACCCAAAACCAAAACACAAAACCCGAAAAATTTCAAGTGCACATCTCTAATTATAATGCCTTCTAGTTCATTTTATACCACATTACAAATGAGAGGGTCCAGGGGCATAACTATAAATATTCTAAGCCCCAAGGCAAAAGTTTGTAAGGGCCCCTATGGATCCCTCAATGGTGAAAAATGAATAAACCACATGGAACTTTGATAGGGAAGGTGGGACCCTCTCAGCTCTGGGTCCCATAACAGCTGCACTCTCCCTATGGTAGCTACACCTTTAACTTCAGCCACAAAAGTGTCAGTTCCCGTTGCTGAAGCACTTGGTTTGTTAAACTGTGCATGTCTTCTTAATATCCAACATGAGGGAGGGTGGGTGATCTCGGAGGGTGGGTGATACCAGGTACAATCCCACCACTTTTCTTTTCTGCCACTGCTGTGGGGCAATGTTTCATAGCTGTGCTACAGTATAAACAGCCATGTGTTTGTGCCACTGCTCTGTCACTTAGTAACCAGCAACTCACTGCAGCCTTTGGCCAATAGTGCTGATAACAATATTATGAAAAGCTGTGAGTTGGTCAAAATTGACTGGAAAAAAATGCTATCAAAGCAGGTCCAAATTATGCGATTTTTGCTATTTTTATTCATTTTTGAAGAAAAAAAAACTATAGATTCAAAACCAAAACATGTGAGGGCAGTTTTTGCAAAACCAAAACCCGACAATGAATTAGAACCACAGTCAAAACACATGGGTCAGTGCACATCTCTAATTATTATCATTTACAGTAGCTCACTGTCTGATCTCACAGTTCATCCTGAAGGCAGTGATATATACAGCATCTGCCCTAGGGCATTAGCAGTGTGCCTGGCAGGCTCATGAGCAGCCCAGCACTCTATAGATTCAGAGTGCGGCAGATCAATGGAAAGAGGTTATAGGTGAACACAATATAAAAAATGAAGGCTGCAGGTGTACTTCAGGGTCCAGACTTCAATATGGACAATGCAGGGTATCCCAGCTAGTTAGCAAGTAAATTCATGGGAAAAACACAGTAGTCATACTAAATGAAAGAAAAAGATATCATATAATTCAATATTTGGCATGCGCAGAAAAGAGATTGTTTCATTCTGATAGTTTAATAAGTCCACACACACAAATATATATTATTATCTTTAGGAACTGTGTGAATACAATGAAAACATTTAGATGACCGCTTTTCTAATTACATTGTATCACATCAGTTGTGTCATATGTCACACATGCAGACAGTGTGAACCGTATCACACTCCCTGGTGCTAAAAAAAATAATGTTTGTAACTTATTGGTGTATAATTATAACACCTCAAAAAAAGAAAAGAGTATATTCACAGAGCTGAATGGTTATATCATTCTCAGCTACACTGTGCATACAGTATATTGATTTAATGTGTCGCAAATGTACTGTACTAATAATTGTATGATGTAATATGATATGATCGCATTGGCTTTCTGACCTCTGACCAGCTGCAGATGGGAAGCAATCTTTTGGAAGGTTTTGCCTGTGACTGAACCTATGACCTCCGTGCCTTCTCCTTGGCTTCTAGGCTATTGCAGCAGGTGCTGTAATATACATCTCTCTCTCTCTCTCTCTCTCTGTTGCCATGTGTGTATGTTCTAGCAAAAACAGCTATAGTAAGTTCCCAGCAACCTCCAGCTATAGTAAGTTCCCAGCAACCTCCAGAATTGTATTATTTGTGTACTGAAAGTTTCTGGATCATTTTGGGGCTTGTCTTCCCTGATAGGCTGCTGACCTGATGGCATACAGAACACTCTTTTTCTATTACTATTATTATTATTATTATTGTTATTATTATTATTATTATTATTATGATGTTGTTTTTTCTTAATTTCTTTACTTTTTCAGCATGTACAGTGGTGACGATGTGTGTTTGGGGGAATGAAAGGTAGCGTCTTATGGCCATTAGTAAGCAATCCTGTTGTAGGTGGCATGCAGCCTTTCGCTACAGTGCATGACCTGTTCCTGCTCACAGCCACACCGCCATAGTGGCCGCAGTACTTGGTGATCAATCTGAAACTATTATGGATTATAGGAAGGAAGAAGCTTAATTGATGGGAAAACACACCAATCCAGGGGCGTTCTAATTATATCTCATGGATGCACATAAGTGTCTGTCTAATCTATCTATCTATCTATCTATCTATCTATCTATCTATCTATCTATCTATCTATCTTTCCATCTATCTACAATATCTATTACTCAAAGTTAGAATACATACTATTAGTCGCGTTTCCGTGGACGCAACTATCCAACCCCGCAATAGAAAGGTCCTTTAGCTCTAAGGCTGCAAGTATGAGGGTTGGGATACTCCCAGAATTATTTTCATAGCTATATTTCTGCAGACATAGAAGTATGAATGTCTGATGAGTCATGTAGCCACTCCCACTAGCAGCATGTGACCACGCCCCTCACAACACATGATCATGCCCATTTTCGGCAACTCAGTACCACTAAGAAAATATTTCTACTTGCACCACTGGCTACCACAGAGGGCGAGTTCTTTTATTGTATTAATTGTATTAGATTGATGTACTGTATGTGGGCAAACAATATTGTATGGTAGTTTTTGGGATTTGTATCTCTTTATGTTTATTGTTAGTGATGTACTTGTCTCCAGGAAATTATTATCTATTGGTCATTTATGTGAAATATATTCATGCTTTTTGCATCTTAATTATTGATAAATATCTTAAGGGGGTATCCAATTACCTTACGCTCAATTACCGCGGGTAATTGTATTGTCGGGGACAAACCAATTATCCTTGATGCAGCGTGCTCCTCCCCCCGATGCCGGAATTTACCAGGGATTATGAAACGCAATAACACATGTGATCAGGGACTTATCCCCGTTCCCATGTGTTTTCACACGATCGCGGGTTCAATTTTGGCCCTTGAAAATGGCCTCTAATTGGATACCGTGCTAATGACCTTCGGTCAATAATCACGATATCCTCCCATTTTGATCTGCTGAAACGGCATTGAGGCTAATTGGATACCCCCCATAATGGCAAATGCCTTTCCTGTTACCTTAGTCAGCGCTTTGGTAACCAACCCTTGACTTGAAAATAAACACACAACACATCTGATGTGGTGTTTAAATTAGGTAATTATATTGCGAACAATAAGGAAGATAAAAAGCAGAGGAAAAATGGTGTCAGGAAAAGAGATTTCTTGCAGATCAGCATCAAACTATTATGTTCCGCGTACAGGAAAAACAATGTGTAAAATACCAAAAATGTCTAGACTTGGGGCTGTAAAGCTAGACAACCCCCCCCCCCCCCCCCCCCCGACACACACACGCTTAACAACACTAGGCAGACCAGCCAGGGCTGGTGACAATAGCAGGAAGACATGCAGCACAGGGTACCCATAATGTCAAGTAGCCTTATACTGTCTGACCTAGAGCTGGAAACCCTAGGAAAGTGGGGAAACCCCCAAAATAGGGCCTCTCCTCATCAAGGAGCATTGGTGTGGCAGGTACATAGGCAATAATTTATTATTAATGAGTACAATATTATTCTTTACACTACTGATCTGCATACACTTGTAGTCCATTTGTATAAAAAAAATTAAATAAATGACAGTAGACACATATAGAAGAATTTAATAATTTATTAAATAAAGGTACCCCCACCCCCCAAGCTCACCAGTTTATTACTTACAAATGCATGGAGCAGATCCTCTTCTGTCCATGTTGCATCCACAGGTGCTGGCAAAACAAGACTATTACATCCGGGATCCCAATGCTACTGAGAGATCACTCGCGGACACTCTAATAGAGATGAATGGGCCATACTGATTGGTCAGGTCCGGAGGTGCAGCCACACTCTGACCAGTCAGTGAGGCTCTATTCATATTTATGATAGTATCTGTGAGTGACCTATCAGAAGTATTGGCAAGCTTGCTGGGACCAGTAGTCCACCTGTAAAGAATGTTATTATTGTTAGACAGATTGGGAACAAAAAGTGGCCCTGGGAAAACCAAATCAACTGTAGGTGTAGCCAAGACCAAAGTAGGGGGGATTAGTACATCACATTGGGGGAGATGTACTAAGCAGTGAAAAGAGAACCAATTAGCATTGAAGCAACAATTATAAATTGAATACTATAAAATTATACAGAGCAGCTGATTGGTTGCCATGGGCAACTTTTCCACTGGCTCTCCACCCGTTTTACTGCTTAGTACATCTCCCCCTATACCTGGATACATCGGGGATAGGCAAGGCTAAAGGCAGGTTATACCAGTAACAGGTGGAGCATGTCACAGTAACCATCAGGTAACAGAGTTGAAGGAGAGAGAGAGAAAGAGATAGAGAGAGAGAGAGAGAGAGAGAGAGAAAGAGACGTACTAAGCCTTGGAGACTAATAAAGTGTCAATCACCGACAGTCTGATGCTGGTCTGCTTCCTACAATGAAATGACCCATTCGCACACACCCAGAGCGGGTCCTGCACACGCGCAAAGTACCAAACATTGGTACTTTGCGTATAAGCAAGCAGATCCAACAGGATCTGAATGAGGGCCTGTGTGCGGGGGAACTGAAATGCTGCTGGCTGCAGAATAGAAACTGTTTTTCTGCAATCAAGTCACTAGATTCTGTCCTGCCCATGTAATAGGCATGTTCCTCTCTCCTCGAGAGAGAACATTCAAAGAGATCTCATACAGTACACATCATGCAATACATTATACACCAAAATATCACAATTTACAGCTATATATGGGCAGCAAATGTATTATATAGGACAATATCTACAATCTATACAGGAAATGGGTCTAGACTGCACACCCTAGTGTTTGTAATGAGAGGTGCTATCTGCTGAGATTTTATGGTACTACAGGAGAAGGGATGGGTGCAGATGCACTATGCAATCATTACCACGTCGAGATCACCTATATCGAGCAAGTCTCTAACACTTTGGGGTTCACATCAGGGGGAAAAGGGCACCCCAAATCAGCCCAGCCACGACCCCCCTCCAGGGCATCACACTAGTAGAAAATAGTGAGGTGTGATAAAGTACAAGATAAGCAGAGGTAGTTACTAAGTGTAGAAAGTGTTTTAAAATGAGATATAAAGTATGTGAAAAAAATATACATGGATATAAGGCGTCCATAATTTTATTGCGATTGACATAAACACTTCTTTAAGCTAGCTTACCACTAAAGTAACGACACACTAAAATAACGACACGGACACGGTTAGCTGTAGTTAAAGGTCAGACGATATTTATTGATCGCTGACCTGTTCTTTAAACTATAATTGTAATTGAATTGATTTTATATTGGAGGCAAAGGAAAAGTCGCTACCAGACACCAGCTCCAGTCATTTAGATTGAAACGCAAAAACTGAGGAGGGGACTAAACCACAACACCGCCTCCTCCCTGCATAACCCGCATTGTGCAGGACTCACCACTCTTTTCTCTGGCAAACGTTCGGTTCCCGCAGGGGAACGTCTAAATGTCCAACCGCAAGGTAAGGACACACCTGCCGTCCTTCTAAAGAGGGTGCCCCACAATGACAACTTATGCCCATCTGACCGCTGGTTGGTAGCGACTTCCCGCCACAAAGGTTTAACAAACCGCCCCACCATCCAAACCAATAAAAACCTGGAAAACAAGATCGCTAACGGAAAAGACCAAAACCCCATTTAAGAAAACCCGAAAACTCCAGCCGGAGAAGACGAACCCCATCCTCCTTGTAGAACTGCTGCTGACGCAGTACAAGCAGAGGATGCCTGACAACTACTCCACCTAAAAGCCGTAACAACAACGAAACAGCAGAATTACCATCTGGCGGGCCTTCTCAATAGCTGAGAAAGCACCGCCCCCTCCAATGAAAAAACGCTGGACTAATTGACCACCCAAAACAGATCTCCGGCCAGTGACAACATGGCCCATGAAATCAGCCTTAATGAACAAATTGAGGTAGATGCTGTCGACGCGACCCCTATAAGCGCCGCCCAAAACGCAGGACAATATCGCCAGGACGACCCCAACTATGCTCACGGTGGCAAAGGAGCTGTACAAATACCCCTCAGTGTCCCTTAACCACGGACACCCAACCAATAAACCACCCTGACCAAAACATCAGCTGTCCTACGCACCAAGGAATGCCCTGCCGCCCAAAAATTGTAAGAGTGGCCAACCAGCCACTCCTGTTCAAACCATCGACGGCTGCAAAAGAAAAACACCCTAACATCATCACACTGACATACATCACATAGGAAAACCAAGTGACAGAGAACAGAATTAACCCAAGTGAAGGAGAAAACTCAAAAAACCTCCCGTGGACCTTTGAGGAGCCAATTGTAATTAGGCCCCCTTGGAGGAAAATTTAAAAATTCACTTCACACCCTCGATTCCTGAACGCTACCTGTTCAAAAACCGACGGGTAAACAAGTTTCTGGGTTAGCGCAACAGGCGCAACTAAACATTATCCACATGCAGAAGGACTTATAGTAAGCATACCTCCACGGACCACCTCCTGAATAGCTGCCGTGGAGGACTCTGTGGCTGCTGCACGGTAGCCACCCCCATCCGCAAGGAATAGGACCTAAAAAGTATACCTCCAACGGACCACCTCCTGAATAGCTGCCGTGGAGGACCCTTTGGCTGCCGCATGGTAGCCACCCCCATCCGCAAGGAATAGGACCTAAGAAGTATACCTCCAATGCCCCAGCTCCGGAAACTATGGCTTATATATTATTCCGAGACCAACCCCTAAACCCTTGACGGACAGCCCTATAATCCTATAGGAAAAATACCAGAGAAAACACTAATCTACCTAGCAACTGCTTAGTCATAAACAACCAATCACAAAAAATTGGGCTCTGATATGGCCTCAGGCTTATGTAGCCTTCAGCTAATCAAATAACACACATAGGAGGTAGTGAAAACAAAATAGTGAATATAAATGTTGGGGTGTGATGCCCCGGAGTGGCCCAGACAGAACAGTTCACGGGATCCCTGGCCCCAATGCTTACCCCCAAATAAACTGACACTATATGAAAATAATAGGACTTACTTTGTATTATGCCTGAATCAGTGATGTAGGGTGGCCATATTATCCCTTTTACCTGGAACGCACGTGGATTACACTGGTTCTGTGTCTGATTAAAACCAGATGAAATGTAGGCTTGAAGTCAGCCAGCCACAGAACCTGTGTAATCCATGAGCATCCCAGGTAAAATGGATAATATGGTCACCCTAAAATGTGCAGTCAGATGTAGGTCCCTGCTTAAAACCAGTTGGGAAGGTGGGAGAGGGGTGCTAGTCAAGAATGAAGTAATCTCAGACTTCAGGTGTGTATTTATTTATACATATAGTATAGACTATACAGAGGAAATGGGTCTAGACTGCACACCTTAGTGGTTGTAATGAGAGGTGCTATCTGCTGAGATTTTATGGTACTACAGAAAAAAAAGGAATGGGTGCAGATGCACTATGAAAGGGTGCGCGATGATGGCATCACGCACCTCATGGCATTGTGGGACAGGCACATAGACGCTATGGGTCATAATTGTCCTCTAGTGTCTATGCTGTGCTATGGGAGGGATGTCATGATGTCTCTCCCATAGATCCGAGGAGTGGTGCCGGCGGCTGGAGATGGAGGACAGCAGTGGTCAGGAAACAGGAGCGGGGATGGTGAGTATTTCTTTCTTTCTTTCTTTATTTATTTTGTGATCAGTGCTACCGTGGGCACAGTATTGGGGGAACAGTACAGGAGGCACAGTACTGGGGGCACAACTGCAGAGGGCACAGCTAAAGGGAGCATAACTGACCATGCCCCTTTTCCGAAACCATGCCCCTATTTTTTGTCCTGGGCACCACAAGGCCTAGATCCGGCCCTGCCTGTGCCCCGATGTGAACGCCAAAGTGTTAGGAACTTGCTCAATAGAGGTGACCATGACGCGGTGAGCAAGCCCATATCATTGGCCAATTATATGCTAACAACCTCTTATATATTATATATTGTAATTTAAAGTAATGATTGCATAGTGCATCTGCAGTCTGCACCAATTCCTTCTCCAATATCTACAATTATAATATACAGTGTAACACTACAAATGCTGCACTTATACAATATAAAAGAAATGTTTCCTAGACTTGTGCTTGGTGCTGTACCCCATACAGTGTGCTCTGTGCTGCAGCTGCCTCTATATACAGTCTGGTCGGTGCTGCCTGCAGCTGCCTGTAACACAATGCTTTAACAGCTATAGAACATGTGTGTGAGGTAGCTCCCTGCTACTGTACTATGCTCTCTAACAATATACAGTACTTCCTAAGTACTCCAGATTGCCGCACGCCCCCTCCCCAACCAATTTCTACCAACCATGGTAACCGACACCCGATAAAAGCACAGAGGTCTGACAATGGTGTCTATAGGTTTAGCACCTGCTCCTAGCAGTCAGTCAGCCTCAGACAGTCTAGGCAAGCTGAGTGACAGAACATAGCAGTGATGGTATAAAGAAATCTAGCACAACATAAATTACCTTCAGGGAGCATCCCTCCACCAATTGGTGAGGGAGCCCACTCGGAAAGATGCAATATTAGACTTAGGGGGTCATTCTGAGTTGATCGCACGCTGCCGATTTTTGTTGTGCTGTGATCAGGTCTCTACTGTGCATGCGTATGCACTGCAATGCGCACGCGCGTTGTATGGGTACAATACGGATCGTATCTGAGCATTGGATTTAACAAAGAATCTATACGCACAGCCGATCACAAAGAGATTGACAGGAAAAGGGCGTTTATGGGTGTCAACTGACCGTTTTATGGGAGTGGTAGGGAAAATGCAGGCGTGTCCGGGCGTTTGGAGGGTGGGTGTGTGACGTCAATTCCGCCACCGAAAAGACTGAAGTGATCACAAGGGCTGAGTAAGTTCAGACCTACTCTGAAACTGCACAACATGTTTTTGTAGAGCTCGGCTGCACAAGCGTTCGCACAATTGCAAAGCGAAAATACACTCCCACGTGGGCGGCGCCTATCTGTTTGAATGGCTGCTAAAAACAGCTAGCGAGCAATCAGCTTGGAATGAGGGCCTTAATGCTTACATATTGAGACAGAATATCGGACATAAAAGTGGGTGAGAACCTGGGATCCAGTGATCATCAAGCAGTATGGTTCAGCATAAAGACAGAGACTGACTCATCCCATTCAAAAACAAAGGCATTGGATTTTAGGATGGCTGATTTTGTAGGGATGGGAAAATGTGTAAGCAATTCTTTGGCAGAGTGGAGGAACTTGGAAGACGTGCAGGAGAGGTGGAAAACATTAAAAAGTGCAATATTAAAGGCAACAGACCTTTGTATCAAAAGTGTTAGGAGAAACACAAAGAAAAGGAAGCCAGTGTGGTTTGCAAAAGAAGTAGCAAATATTGTGAAAGAAAAAAAGATGGCTTTTAGAAAATATAAGCAGACACAAAATAATGAAGACAAAGAGATATATCTTGTTAGACAGAAGGAGACTAAGAAGGTAATCAGATGTGCAAAGGCACAAGCTGAGGAGAAAATGGCCTAGTCAGTAGGTAAAGGAGGCAAAACTTTTTATAGGTATATAAGCGAAAGGAGAAAAACAAAAGGCGGAATTATAAAACTAAAGACAGAGACTGGGAGTCTTGTTGAGGGAGACAATGTAATAGCAGATCATCGTAATATATATATTTTTGCTCAGTGTTGAAAGAGAGGGGAAGGGGCCACAGTTAAGTTGCAGGGATATTCAGGAAAATGAAAGAAGTACATTTACAGAGGAGAAGGTCCTAACAGAACTCTCAAAGCTGAAAGTGGACAAATCTATGGGGCCAGATGGGATACATACATCCAAGGATACTAAAAGAACTTCAAGAGGTGCTGGTAGCACCATTGACATAATTATTCAACCAGTCATTAGCTACAGGAGTAATTCCAGAGGACTGGAAAAGAGCGAACGTAGGCCCACTGCACAAAAGTGGAAGCAAGGAAGAGGCAAACAACTACAGACCAGTGAGTCTTACATCAGTAGTAGGGAAATTGATGGAAACACTCTTAAAAGAAAGAGTTGTAGATTATCTCAAATCCAGCAATTTACAGGATCCCAAACAGCATGGATTCACTGGGGGAAGATCATGTCAAACATATCTTATTGACTTTTTTGACTGTGTGACTAAAGTGATGGATAAAGGTGGAGCCGTGGATATGGCTTATCTAGACTTTAGTAAGGAGTTTTGACACTGTTTCACATCGCAGACTGCTTAATAAACTTGGAAGCTTGGGATTGGATATTAGAATTATTGAATGGCTAAGATCTTGGTTGCAGGATAGAAAACAGAGAGTTGTGGTAAATGGAGTGCATTCACAGGAGGGAAATGTTACCAGTTGAGTACCCCAGGGATTTGTACTTGGACCAGTGCTTATTAATCTTTATTGGTGACATTTCAAATGGCATTAAAGGGAAAGTATGCCTTTTTGCAGATGACACAAAGGTATGCAACAGGGTAGACTCACCAGGTGGGGTAAAACAAATGACTGGGGATCTAGGTAGACTAGAGGAATGGTGCAAAGTGTGGCAATTACAGTTTAATGCCAAAAAATGCAAAATCATGCACTTGGGTCTCAAAAATCCAAAGGCTAAATAGAGTATTAATGGCACTATACTGGAAACTACTGAGGAGGAAAGGGATCTAGGAGTCACTATTTCAGGTGATTTAAAGACCGGTAAGCAATGTAACAAAGCAATGAGGAAAGCTAGTCAGATGCTTGGCTGCATTGGGAGAGGAATCAGAAGCAGAAAGAAAGAAAGAAGTAATAATGCCATTGTATAGGTCATTGGTACGGCCTCATCTAGAAAACTGTGTTCAATTCTGGAGGCCATATCTTCAAAAGGATATTAATACATTAGATACTGTACAAAGAAGGGCAACTAAAATGGTGCATGGCCTACATCACAAAACATACCCAGAAAGACTAAAAAAAGCTCAATATGTATAGTTTGGAGCATAGAAGGGAAAGGGGGACATGATAGAAACGTTCAAATATATTAAGGGTTTTAACAAAGTCCAGGAGGGAAACATTCTCCAAATGAAGAGAAGCAATAGGACACAAGGACATGCATTGAGATTGGAGGGGGGTGAGGTTCAGGGGAAATTTGAGGAAAATGACTTCACAGAAAGGGTAGTGGACAAGTGGAATAGCCTCCCATCAGAGGTGATAGAGGCTAAGACAGTACAGAAATTTAAACATGCATGGGATAGACACAAGTATATCCTTACAAAGAAATAAGGATCAAATAAGTTTTGCGATAAAAATATGGTTAAAAAAAGGGCAGACTAGATGGGCCAAGTGGTTCTTATCTGCAGTCAAATTCTGTGTTACATGCATCTCATCAATATACTGTAGTAGAAGAAGCAGCATAGCATCAGTGGCATAGCCAGAGCTTTGTTGGCCCTGTAGCAACATTAGGAAGGGGCCCCTGTCCCAATGCTTCTAGAGAGAAACCTCTCTACAACACTTAGTAATATTATGACCCATAATAGTGCCCTAGTTCATTTTCTGAACCATAGTAGTACCCTAGTATGGTATGCGGTTAAAATACCGACCGTTGGGGATCACGGTGCACTCGCACCGCTAATGGCATTTTGGCGCCCGGGATGCTGATGTCGGTATAGTGACATTCGGCATCCCGTACGCCAGGATCCCATACCAATCCTCCCTAGTACACATTAATCACATTGTAGGGCTGCCAGTAAACATTATGCAACACAGTACCCCAGTACACATTATGACAGTGTGCCCAGTTCATAGTATGCCACACTATAGTGCCTCTACTTCATACTGTGCAATATTACAGTGCCCCATTTCATATTATATTACATGCCCTCCAGTTCATTTTATACCAGATTACAATGAGCAGGTCCATGGATAAACCTAGATATATTGCAGGCCCCAAGGCAAAAGTTTATACTGTAAGGACCTCTATGTACCACCCAATGGTGAAATATGTATATAACACATGTAAACTTGAATGGGAATCTGGGCCCTCTCAGCCATGGTCCCCATAACATCTGCATGTCCTACACCTATGGTAGCTATGCCATTGCATAGCTTTAATTCACAAGTGCAGAGTATTGAGATTGTGTCAGGAACTGGTGCAGAATCTGTAATTTGGGATCAGGTACCAAGTAGAGATGAGCGCCTGAAATTTTTCGGGTTTTGTGTTTTGGTTTTGGGTTCGGTTCCGCGGCCGTGTTTTGGGTTCGAACGCGTTTTGGCAAAACCTCACCGAATTATTTTTGTCGGATTCGGGTGTGTTTTGGATTCGGGTGTTTTTTTCCAAAAACACTAAAAAACAGCTTAAATCATAGAATTTGGGGGTCATTTTGATCCCAAAGTATTATTAACCTCAAAAACCATAATTTACACTCATTTTCAGTCTATTCTGAATACCTCACACCTCACAATATTATTTTTAGTCCTAAAATTTGCACCGAGGTCGCTGTGTGAGTAAGATAAGCGACCCTAGTGGCCGACACAAACACCGGGCCCATCTAGGAGTGGCACTGCAGTGTCACGCAGGATGTCCCTTCCAAAAAACCCTCCCCAAACAGCACATGACGCAAAGAAAAAAAGAGGCGCAATGAGGTAGCTGTGTGAGTAAGATTAGCGACCCTAGTGGCCGACACAAACACCGGGCCCATCTAGGAGTGGCACTGCAGTGTCACGCAGGATGTCCCTTCCAAAAAACCCTCCCCAAACAGCACATGACGCAAAGAAAAAAAGAGGCTTTTTACTGATATTTGGTGTTTTGGATTTGACATGCTCTGTACTATGACATTGGGCATCGGCCTTGGCAGACGACGTTGCTGGCATTTCATCGTCTCGGCCATGACTAGTGGCAGCAGCTTCAGCACGAGGTGGAAGTGGATCTTGATCTTTCCCTAATTTTGGAACCTCAACTTTTTTGTTCTCCATATTTTATAGGCAGAACTAAAAGGCACCTCAGGTAAACAATGGAGATGGATGGATTGGATACTAGTATACAATTATGGACGGACTGCCACGGTTAGGTGGTATAAAAAAACCACGGTTAGGTGGTATATATTATAATAATAATACAATTATGGATGGACGGACTGCCTGCCGACTGCCGACACAGAGGTAGCCACAGCCGTGAACTACCGCACTGTACACTGGTTGATAAAGAGATAGTAGTATACTCGTAACAACTAGTATGACACTATGACGACGGTATAAAGAATGAAAAAAAAACCACGGTTAGGTGGTATATATTATAATAATAATACAATTATGGATGGACGGACTGCCTGCCGACTGCCGACACAGAGGTAGCCACAGCCGTGAACTACCGCACTGTACACTGGTTGATAAAGAGATAGTAGTATACTCGTAACAATTAGGATGACACTATGACGGTATAAAGAATGAAAAAAAAACCACGGTTAGGTGGTAGGTATATAATAATAAATAATACAATTCTGGTCGGACGGACTGCCTGCCGTGTGCCGACACAGAGGTAGCCACAGCCGTGAACTACCGCACTGTACACTGGTTGATAAAGAGATAGTAGTATACTCGTAACAATTAGGATGACACTATGACGGTATAAAGAATGAAAAAAAAACCACGGTTAGGTGGTAGGTATATAATAATAAATAATACAATTCTGGTCGGACGGACTGCCTGCCGTGTGCCGACACAGAGGTAGCCACAGCCGTGAACTACCGCACTGTACACTGGTTGATAAAGAGATAGTAGTATACTCGTAACAATTAGGATGACACTATGACGGTATAAAGAATGAAAAAAAAACCACGGTTAGGTGGTAGGTATATAATAATAAATAATACAATTCTGGTCGGACGGACTGCCTGCCGTGTGCCGACACAGAGGTAGCCACAGCCGTGAACTACCGCACTGTACACTGGTTGATAAAGAGATAGTAGTATACTCGTAACAATTAGGATGACACTATGACGGTATAAAGAATGAAAAAAAAACCACGGTTAGGTGGTAGGTATATAATAATAAATAATACAATTCTGGTCGGACGGACTGCCTGCCGTGTGCCGACACAGAGGTAGCCACAGCCGTGAACTACCGCACTGTACTGTGTCTGCTGCTAATATAGACTGGTTGATATTTAAAGAGATATTAGTAGTATACAACAATACTATACTGGTGGTCAGGCACTGGTCACCACTCCTGCAGCAAAAGTGTGCACTGTTAATTAATATAATTGTACTCCTGGCTCCTGCTAACAACCTGCAGTGCTCCCCAGTCTCCCCCACAATTAATTATAAGCTTTTAATTTATACATTGATGACTGTGCAGCACACTGGGCTGAGCTGAGTGCACACAGACTGAGTCACACTGTGTGACTGACTGTGCTATGTATCGTTTTTTTTTTCAGGCAGAGAACGGATATAGCAGAGAGAAGTGAACGGATATATTATATTAAATAAAAGTTAACTAGCAACTGCACTGGTCACTGACTGTGGTAAACTAACTCTGTCTGCGACTCTGCACAATCTCTCTCTATCTAATCTATCTATCTCTATTCTAATGGAGAGGACGCCAGACACGTCCTCTCCCTATCAATCTCAATGCACGAGTGAAAATGGCGGCGACGCGCGGCTCCTTATATAGAATCCGAGTCTCGCGATAGAATCCGAGCCTCGCGAGAATCCGACAGCGTCATGATGACGTTCGGGCGCGCTCGGGTTAACCGAGCAAGGCGGGAAGATCCGAGTCGCTCGGACCCGTGGAAAAAAAAGTGAAGTTCGTGCGGGTTCGGATTCAAAGAAACCGAACCCGCTCATCTCTAGTACCAAGTGGTTGACGTTACCAAGAACAGAGGCGAGTGTCTAACGTGCTGGGAGGTTTTAACCAGGGAACCCCGCAAGGGGATATGGGCTTCGTGGCTCCTGACGTGCAGGTCGCGGCCCCCTGTCTGGGTCACTTGATACCTGAACTGGACTAGAGTTATGATAGAGGTGTTGAATGATAGTCCAGATGTATATGACAAACCGCAGGGGTACGCAGGAGCAAACAGGAACTGGAGAAGGTGGCAGGGTGCACACGGTACACACTGGGGCCGTGGAGATGGAACAACAGCAGGAACTCTAGGAGAGACACAGGAAGTAGCGGCACATGGATGGACTGGGGTGCAGACACTTGGAGACAGGGTAACGGTAGTCGGTAGACTAAGTTCGTCAGCAAGATGGTAAAGCTGGAATTCAGTGCAGGAACAAGGCAAAACCCACTGGACAGATAAACTTAGACCAGAGAGGAACCAGAGAGCAGAACACCGTATGGAGTAGTTATAACTGGCAAGGCCTCTTGGGATTGAGAGGCTTAAAAGAACAGGCTGGACCAATCAGTTGTGAGCACCAGACAGGCCCCCATTAATTGATATATCATGCAGCTGCAGTGCAGACTGAACAGACTGACAAGCTGAATAGTAGGTTTCAGGTAACCAGCTGTAATTACAGAATCCAGATACCTGTGGAGTCAGTTGCTGAATGCAGGAGCTGAGGTACTGGGAGACAACTATGCAGGAGCTAGCTGTGACCTGTAGTTCCACAAACTGAGGCAAAGGTAAATCATAAGAATAACTAGCAAAACATGAGTAATATGCTCAGGATTATAACAGATTGAGGTTTATTCCCCAGTTCAAATTATGGGTTCTAGCCAGTGGCGGAAGTACTGGAGACAATGGAGCCAGTTGCTGCCTGGCTACTGCCCTGAAGGGGAACCTCCTCCATTGCTCCAGTTAGGTCTGTCTGCCAGTCCAGATTACCTACCTTATGGGGACACAGTGCAGCTGTCCAGAAGGAGGGAGCAAGTGCATATCACCTGTTGAGAGGTGCCTCCAGTACAGAACCGGTTGGATCCAGAACTGGTTGGTTTACCTGTTGGATCCCTCCCAGCATACCCCACGCCTGCACCCGTCACTTTGCGCATGCGCAGACTAACTCCCAGTGCCAAAACCCAGAAGTCAAGCTGCTGATGGGGATCGCAGACGACAGCTCTTATCGGAAGAGCTATCTCCGCATCGCTAATCACATATGTAAGTACATATGCGATTAGCATTGTGGCAATGGGCGGCGATGTCTATTAGTACATCCCACCCTCCATCTTTCTGGAGAAGATTGTCATGTTAGAAGAAGAAGAAGAGGGAATTCTCTAATTAATCTAGCAGAGAGTTACTGACATCTAGGAAGACTTGAAATACTTAAATGCAATGTTGATTTGCTAATAACAACACAATTTTAGGGCCAGCAATGTCATAGCAACTCTGTCACTTTTAGCTTTTTAAACTGTATTTACACACTCACTGTTTTCAATATCCCTGCAGCACTCCACACTACCGTTGACATGTCTATCTTATGGAGAGAAACCTATCAGCAATCTAGCCTTGTAATGGCTTTCAAACATCTGTGGTTAAAAAACATTGATGGTTTGCCACTGATGATCGATGGGTTTGCCATCAATGGTAAAAATACAATGATTCTCCACCATCATTGGCAGACGGGGGGTTAAGTTTTGTGTTAGTTTCCCTGCTGATTGGCCTGCAGCACGCAGTGCCCCCCTTTAAAACCATCAATGGTTCTCTGCTGATTGTTTCATGCCATTGACGGTAATCAATGCTGATACTATCGATGATTACCGTTAATGTTAAATCTATCGATGACCACCACTTATCTATCCTCAAGTACCAATAGACTCAAACCTAAGGATGAGACACAGCTAATTACCCAGACATAGTGAAGTGGGAAATTGTAAAAGAAAATGTCCAAGTTAATTACTGTATATGGACTAGAAGATCTGCACATTTCTCAGACGATCATTCCTTGAGTATGATCTGGCCTGGGATGGGGAACTACAGGTATCCAGAACAGGGATTACTGCTGCATGGATAACTTAGTAACTGGAGAAGATGGTGCAACGAAGAGCACACACAACACGAAATTTTAGACAGCTTAATACTTGCAGTCTTACCTTGATTGGAGTCTCTCTCAGATTGACACAACAGTGGAACACAACTCAAACAAACACACCAAAAGTCTACATTTAATAATGCTTGTAAATATGGGTTGGGTATGCGCAGGGCCAGTGCTAGGGTGTTTGGCGCCTCCCTGCAAACTATAAATTTGCATCCTCTCTCCAATACTTAATAAAGGGACAGCTCGCACCTTCTAAAAGGGGTTGTGGTTTCATAAAGAAGGGGCATGACCACACAATAGTACCCCAAATAAAAATACGCCACACAGTAGCCCAATTTTATTGTCATTACACAGCATGTAGTGCCCCTATTCCACATTACACCACACAGTACTGCCCCATATTCATGTTATGAAATGCAGTAGTGCCACTTATACACAATGACCATAGTATCAGTGCCACTTATACACATGCTCACAGTATCAATGCCACTTATACACAAAATACCTACAGTATTAGTGCCACTTATGCACATAATAATGCACACAGTAGAAGGGCCCTAATCAGTGTCGGACTGGGGCATGAATGGCCCACCGGGGGAATGCAGTGATAGGGGCCCATACTTAGGGGTGTGGCCAGCCTAAAAAGGGGGTGTGGCCAGCCTCCACAGAGGCTTGAAATACACAATAGTTTAGTGCAGTGTAATGCAACATATCTACCATGTATAATACAAGTGCACAGTCTGGATCCTGATCCCTAGAGGAAGGAGTGGGCCCTCAGGCAGTGGGGCCTACCGGTGGTTTCCCTGGTACCCCTGTGGGCCAGTCCGACCCTGGCCCTAATACACATGCCCCCCATACCAGTGCCGCTTATACACATAATACTGCCCACAGTAGAAGTGCCCTTTATACACATGCCCACCATAGCAGTGCCGCTTATACACATAATAAAGGCCACAGTATCAGTGCTGCTTATACACATAATAATGGCCACAGTATCAGTGCTGCTTATACACATAATGCCCACAGTATCAGTGCCACATATACACACAATAATGCCCACAGTAGAAGTGCCTCTTATACACATAATCATGCCAATAGTATTAGTGCCATTTATACACATAATAATGACCACGGTAGCAGTGCCGCTTATACACATAATAATGCCAAAGGTAGCAGTGCCGCTTATACACATAATAATGCCCACTGTAGCAGTGCCACTTATACACATGCCCACGGTATCAGTGCTGCTTATACACATGCCTGCGGTAGCAGTGCCACTTAAACACATGCCCACGGTAGCAGTGCTGCTTATACACAAGCCTATGGTAGCACCGTAGCAGTGACACTTATACACATGCCCACGGCAGCAATGCAGTTTATACACATGCCCACGGTAGCAATGAAGCTTATACACATGCCCATGGTAGCAGTGATGCTTATACACATGCCCATGGTAGCAGTGAAACTTATACACATACCCACGGCAGCAGTGCAGTTTATACACAAGCCCACGGTAGCAGTGACGCTTATACACATGCTCACGGTAGCGGTGATGCTTATACACATGCCCACAATAGCAGTGACACTTATACACATGCCTACAGTAGCAGTGCTGCTTATAAACAAACCCACGGTAGCAGTGCCGCTTAAAAAATATTCAGAAAAAAATTGGAAGCACACATTTGCAACAGAAGCATTCAGAAAATGACTGTGCAGAAGGTTTTCAAACAGTTAAACTCACTGTTGTGTCGGGCTGCACTGACCACAGACAAGCTCCATGCATCGGCATGTATAGGGGGAAGGGCTCAGAACATTCTTGCCTACTCTCCCAGAATGGCCGGGAGGCTCCCGAAAATCGGGTTGCGCTCCCGGCCCCCCGGAAGAGTGGGCAAGTCTCCTGGCTGAGTGCCCACCAATCGCAACCTCCCGAATCTCCCTGCATCTCCTAACAAACCCCCAGCGGCGCAGTTGAAAGTGGGCAGTCTGGGGGTCAGATGACGCGATTTGCGTCATCCCAGCCCCGCCATCTGCCTTGCAATGCCAATATTATCGGCATTGCTAGATAGCGGGTGGGGCCATGATGATGTGAGCATGCGGCTCGACCCCAATCCCACCCCTAAACGTCAGCCTCCACCATCGCCACGCCCCTGCTGCTCCAACCTGGCTTCCTCCTCCCGGAGGAGGCAGCCAGATTGTCGGTAAGTATGGCTCAGAAACCTGAGTACGGGGAGAACTGTTCCTTGCTGAAATCACCAGCAACAGGAATAGAAACTGAAACTAGACAGCCCAGCCCACTGTCATAAAGCCCCTCCTGTGTGCTCTACTCTACTGGGAGGGAGGAACGGTGAGGAGATCAGTAGTCTGGAGCTTCATTCTGCCGACACCGCTGCAGCACTGCCTGTCACAGATCTGACAGGCACTGAGCAGCCAGCATCAACAGCGCACAGCAGCAGAGTCTCAGAGCAGGGAAAGTGCCTCTCTAGCCCAGTGTCTCCCTGCTTTGCAGACTCTGCTGAGCGGGTAGTGCCAGCTGTGGGTATGCGTGACCGCCGGTCAGCATACCTCCACCGGTATCCCAACAGCGGAATGCCAGCGGGCGAACACAACAAGCCCCTTGTGGGCTCGGTGGCAAGTTGAGCTTGCCACAGATTCTATTTCTTATTTGAGATACTGATATAGGGCTGATCACCTGGTCAGACCAAGCTACCGTCTCCCTGACTTTGGAGAAGTCCAGCCTTTATTTCAAACACTGTACTTGCCGACTGAATAAACAACTTTTAATGGACTCTTGGTTTGCTCCTCTATTAACTGAGGCCATCAAAGATTATTTTGAGATTAACGAGGGTCCGGACGTCTCCAGAGTCATGGTGTGGGAGGCGCACAAATGCGTCTTGTGCGGGAAACTCATTCAAATAGGTTCTTTGAGGAAAAAGGAAAAACTGGAGAAAAAAGTTGCTCTGCCTCAGCTGCTGAAAGATCTGGAGACTGCGCATAAAATAGGTCCGTCCTCACACCTCTTAACTGAGCTGAACAAGACTAGGTTGGCCCTTAATGCCTTGCTTTTTGAGGATGTCAGAAAGGACTATAGGATATGCCGGAACAGTTTTTTTTCAATGGTGTAACAAACCGGGGAAACTATTGGCAAGGGCACTGCGCTCGCAAAGGGCTACCCTATTTATTCAATCGATAGCAGACGCAAAAGGCACTCAACGTACCCTTACCAGAGATATAGCCGACACATTTCACTCCTAGTATACTAGATTGTACAACTTTCAAGACCCCATATCCCCAGAGAACTTACTGGCTACTAAAGACCTGCTAGATAAATATCTTTGCGATTCGGGCCTTCCACGACTGTCTGCTGAAGATAGTGCATGGTTGGATTCCTCGTTTTCCCTGCCAGAATTAGAACAGGCCCTTACGGTGACGCCTTCTGGGAAGAGTCCAGGTCCTGATGACTTCACCATCTCGTATTATTATTAGCTGTGTAAGGACTCTCTCTTACCCAAAATGCTGTTGGCCTTCAATTACATTTCTGGAGATTGTGGGTTCTCACCCCAAGCTTTGGAGGCCTTTATTACAGTCATACCTAAAGAGGGAAAAGACCCGATGCAATGTGCCAGCTACCGCCCAATCTCACTCCTCAACACGGTCATCAAACTATTTGCCAAACTTGTGGCAAACAGGTTGAAGTTGCTGCTCCCCAATATCATTGACTCGGATCAGGTGGGATTCGTCCCTGGAAAAGAGGCACGCGACAATACAACTAAAATTATTGACCTGATACACCTAGCCTCCTCGGGCCGTGATCACACAGTGATGCTGTCTACGGATGCAGAGAAGGCGTTTGATATAATTGGTTGGGTCTTCATGGAAGGGGTTTTGAGATATTTAGGAGTAAGTGCGGTTAGCCTTGACCACATTCTGGTGTTCTATAGCTCCCCCATGGCGAGGATCAAAATGAATGGGGCCTTATCTGCACCAGTTTTGATTAGGAACGGTACCAGACAAGGTTGCCCTCTCTTGCCCCTTATTTTTATTCTATGTATGGATGCTTTGGCTGATTCTATTAGACACAATCCTGATATTTCTGGCCTTGTCGTGAGTGATAGGGAACACAAGCTAGCGCTATTTGCAGATGATCTGTTGGTTGTCCTTTCGAATCCGTTAGTCTCGATCCCCAACCTCATGAGCAAATTTAATAATTTTGGTTCCCTATCAAATTTCAAAATTTAATTTTTCTAAGTCAGTGGCAGTAAATGTGTCAGCTCATTCTCAATCCCTGGCGGGTCTTAAACAGTCATTTCCATTCATTTGGCACCCCAATAGCTTTAAGTATCTGGGAGTCACAATGCATACCGATTCTACACGCCTTTTTGATGAGAACTTCAAACACCTACTTGCCACACTTCGCTCAGAGTTTAGGGACTGGGGCAACAGAATGCTCTCCTGGTTGGGATGACTCAGTGTAATTAAGATGAATGTACTCCTTAGTGTCCTATATCTCCTCCAGACGCTACCAGAATACATCCCTAAGTCTTGGTTTAGGGAGCTGCACAATGCGGTCCGAGACTTTGTATGGGGTGGCAAGAGGCAACATTTTCAACATGCTATACTTTTTCACCACAAACTCATGGGCTGTCTTCAGTTGCCCCATTTCTCTTTATACCATGATGCTATTATTATTAACAGGATAATGGAATCGTCCTGCACAACTGACATCAAACAATGGGTACTAATAAAAAATGCCACCGTAGCCCCACCAATATGCCATTGTCCTTGGCTTTCGAGACTCCCTGTTGTTCTTCATCCCACTGTTAGTCCTACTTTATCATGATGGGGCAGACTATGGGCCCTTTCTATATGTGCCTTCAAAACGCTCTCCCTTTACCTCATTATTTCATAATCTAGATTTTCCCCCAGGAGTCACCGGTCGGGGGTTTGAGGCATTATCATTGCAGGGGGTCTCACGTGTCGGCCAGCTGGTGGAGAATGGGGAGATACTACCTTTCCCTACTTTACAGTTGAAATGGAGTCTTCTATCGTCAGAAATTTGGAGGTACCTTCAGTTGAAGCACTTTGTAGCGGGGAGCAAGGCTCGTCCTGACACCGCTAGACCTATATCTACTGTATATTTGAGAGTATGTGTCTGGATTCATCCCGTCCAGCGCATTTTTTGTCCAAATGCTACAAACTCCTGATTGAACATAAGTTCCAGGCCCTTCCTAAATACACTAGTGAGTGTGGTAAGGATTTGCAGGTTGAGCTGTTGGAGGAAGACTGGACTCATTGTTTTCAGGCCACCTTTGTCAGCTCAAGTAGTTTTTCTGTATTCGAGACGCACTTCAAAGTTTTGACGTGTTGGTATAGATGCCCCCTGACGCTTGCCTAAATGTTTCCTGGTGTACCGGACCTGTGCTGGCGCTGAAACACTGAGCCGGGCTCCCCGCTACATATCTGGTGGGATTGTCAATCGCTTCGCCCCTTTTGGAATAACATGATTCCTATCTCCAAACTGATTGTGGGACCTGAGGTTTCCTCTGATCTTGCTTTCTGACTCTTAATCTAGTTACGGACCCTTTGATAGCATGAAAAAAAAATCCCTTTTGAAATTTTTCAACAGTGCTGCTAAGGCGGTGATCCCTGTTCGCTGGCGTAATATTGCCTCCCCCCCCCAGTGAAAGTGCGGTTTACTAGGATAAACATGTACATGTCAATGGAGGATTTACTGATGACACCTGAAATCCAACAGGGGTTTACGGCACCTGGTTTCCCTGTCTAGACTTTAAGTCCTCACAGACATACATACTGAATACGTAATGTGTACAAGTCTCACACACTGAATTTTCCTCTGGTAACTTACCGATCTTCCAATGTTATGAGGAGCATCTTCTCTCTGCTAGTTTCACTTGACAAATTGATCTTCCGCACAACGCCCCCCCTCCTTCCAGTGCCGTAACTAGGCATTTTAGCGCTGTGTGCAAGAGACGGCATTGGCGCCCCCTCGCATTGGCGCAAATAATGTAGGGGCATGGCTTCATAGGGAAGGGGTGTGGCCACAAAATAATACCAATTCATACTACGGTGAACAGTAGTCTTCATTATTCAAATTGCGCCGCACAGTAGCGCCACTACACCAGGTAGAGCCCCTTTTACACATTACGGCAGACAGTCCCCCTTTTTACACATTACGGCAAACAGCGCCCCCCTTTTTACACATTACAGCAAACAGCATCCCCTTTTTACACATTACGGCAGTGTCTCCCTTTTTACACAATATGGCAGACAGCGTCCCCTTTTTACACATTACAGCAGACAGCGTCCCCCTTTTTACACATTACGGCAGACAATGTCCCCTTTTTACACATTACGGCAGATAGCGTCCCCTTTTTACACATTACGGCAGACAGCGTCCCCTTTTTACACATTACGGCAGACAGCCCCCTTTTTACACATTACGGCAGACAGCGTCCCCTTTTTACACATTACTGCAGACAGCATCCCTTTTTACAATTTATGGCAGACAGCGTCCCCTTTTTACACATAACGGCAGACAGCGTCCCCCTTTTTACACATTACGCCAGACAGCGTCCCCTTTTTACATATTATGGCAGACAGTGTCACAGTCAGCAGCACAGGCTTCCAGAGACTCTGGATCTCTTTCCTCAACCACACCAGCTTGGCAGCTCCTCGCTGTGCAGCAGTAGGGGCAAAGCACAGGGCAGTGTGGGAGAGACATCTGACGTCACCACATGGCGTCTCTCCCAAATTGCAGGGGAGGTGGGATGAGCCAGCGTTCAGGCCAGGGCTGCCACTGGGTCAATGAGAAGACCAGCCTGACACACACCTCAGCCGCAGCGTTGCCGGGACCTTACAGCAGCAGTGGCGGCTTCAGTGGGAAACAGGCGGGCGGTGGCTTCAGCGGGACACAGGTGGGTGGGCGGCAGCGGCTTCAGCGAGACACAGGCATGCGTGCGTGCGGCGGCGGCTTCAGTGGGACACAGGCAGGTAGGCAGGTGGGCGGTGGCTTCAGCGGGACGCAGGCAGCACCGCCTTCAGCAGTGACTCTGGCCCAGGAGCTAGCGGCCATGCGGGTGTGATGCCGATGGTGCGCCCTCAGTTCATTTGCGCTGTGGGCAAAGCACCATCAGCACACACCTAGTTACGGCCCTGCCTCCTACCTCCTTCTTGCCCTTTTTTCTTGTTCTTTGCTGCTCTCTTCTCCTATTCTTTCTCTTATTATTTTTTTTTTTTTGGTTTATATAATTTGTATTGGATTTACTAATGTTCAGGCAGGATTTGTAATGTGTTTAACAGGTTGATGGATTTATGGAGACCATTGTCTTGGTTATTGGATACTACTGTCTGTTTGAGCTGTCCTTACTTGATATTTGCTGCTGTTTCTTAAGTATACTGTGTTTTCCTGTCATGCCTGCCTATGTTTGAATGTCTCTGATTTTTTCTGTGATAAAATCTAATAAACATTTATTGAAAAAAAAACAACAACTCTATAATGGTAACCTTTAAGTTGCTATTAATATCTTTACAGCAGTAATCCTACAGATGTACAGTAATATCACAGTGATTTACTATAACCAGCAAATGATACAATATTCTATTGATAGTAGCAAACAGTATTACACTGTCCATCCAAATAGGATGTACCCTCTAACCTATAAGTCCTGGGTAGAAGTATAGTAAGGCCTTTCTATTTTTTTATTTAACACAATTTTATGTAACAGTGGGCCTGATTCATGTTTGTAAGTAAAGCAAATTAACAGCACTGCAGGTGGGGCAGATGTAACATGTGCAGAGATATTTAGATTTGTGGGTGGGGTGTACAAACAATTGCAGTATAAAAACAAAGCTGTCTGACATTTGTGGGCTACATAGAAAAGCAGCCAGCCAGTATTTGCTCTGAACAGAAAAATGTAACCCACTCAAATCTATAACTCTCTGCACATGTTACATTTGCCCCATCTGCATTGCAACATGGTTTTGCCCAGTTTCTTGATAATTTTCTTTACTTACAAACATGAATCAGGCCCAATAAGTGCAGTCCTATCATTGCAGCACAGTTAACTATATAACTTTCTGGAACAATATGGTTGTGTGACCATAAATTACCAATTTTTTCTCACCAAAGGAGAGATTTACAGTATTAAGGGGTCTATTTACTAAGCCTTGGATGGGAATAAAGGGGGTCATTCCGAGTTGTTAGCTCGGTAAATTTTTTCGCATCGCAGCGATTTTCCGCTTAGTGCGCATGCGCAATGTCCGCAGTGCGACTGCGCCAAGTAAATTTGCTATGCAGTTAGGAATTTTACTCACGGTTTTTTCTTCGTTCTGGTGATCGTAATGTGATTGACAGGAAGTGGGTGTTTCTGGGCGGAAACTGGACGTTTTATGGGAGTGTGTGAAAAAACGCTACCGTTTCTGGGAAAAACGCGGGAGTGGCTGGGCGAACGCTGGGTGTGTTTGTGACGTCAAACCAGGAACGACAAGCACTGAACTGATCGGAGATGCCGAGTAAGTTTGAAGCTACTCAGAAACTGCTAAGAGGTGTGTAATCGCAATTTTGAGAATCTTTCGTTCGCAATTTTCAGAAGCTAAGATTCACTCCCAGTAGGTGGCGGCTTAGCGTGTGTAAAGCTGCTAAAAACAGCTTGCAGAATGAATGAGGGCCAAAGTGCACAGAGATAAAGTAACAGCCAATCACCTCCTAACTGTCATGTCACAGGCTGGGTTTGAAAAATGACAGTAAAAAAAAATAGAGCCCTGACTCTTCTAAAGAGGACAGGTGGAGAAGTAGCCTATAATAGATTTTACTGCACCTATCAATTTGTAGAATGTACTAGGTATAAAATACTGTAGCTAAAGTCTGATATAGTCAAATTTTGCACTTGTTTTCTTTAGAAGGTTTGATACATCTCCTCCTAAATCTGATGACCACAAGACTTGATATGGGCTTCCACTAGGGCAGTGATTTTCAACCTTTTTTTACTCGCAGCACACCGAACTATATTTTAAAATTGCCAAGGCGCACCATCAGTTCCCCACAGAAAAAAACAAAAAACACACATTGGCCCTCACATTAAAGAAAACAAAACACATACATTGGCCTACACAGAAAAAACAACCACATTGCTCCACATAAATCCTATTGCTCCCCACATGAATTATTCACATTATTCCCCACATAAATCCTTATTCTCCCCACATAAATCCTATTGTTCCTCACAGGAGAAATAAAATAACAAATATTAGAGCTGCTCTGGCTCCGCGGCACACCTTGCAACTGGTCGCGGCACACTAGTGTGCCACGGCACACTGGTTGAAAAAGCCTGCACTAGGGTGTAAAACAGCAGGCTCTTGATTTGGTTGTGGCACTAACCTTCTCTAGTCTGTGCAGTGTTGGGAAGATTTCCAGCAGCTCTCGGCATACAGCTTTATCTGCAGCAAAGGTCTCTCACTAGCACACACTCTAGGCCTGGTTGCAGAGCCGGCCTTAGGCATAGGTAAACTAGGCAAATGCCTAGGGCATTTGGTATGCTTAGGGGCACCAGCAGCTTCTGCTGATTAAAATGATATGCGGCATGCCTCTATTCTGTGTGTAAATGAGGCTGTATCTGCATACAAAATGCTACGTTGCAGTGTATTCCTGGAAATCACTGTAATGTAGCATTTCATATGCAGACACAGCAGCAGTCGCACAAAGAATATAGGCTTGCTGCATATAATTTTAATCAGCAGAAGCTGCTTGTGCATCCTAGCCACATAGTAATGCAAATAAGATGCATTTTCATAACCAAAATGCGCCCAACGTTAGCAAAGCTGCCAGCGGACTCATGCCAGGCATCTCCTGCAGAACTAGCGGTGGTGCTAGGGGGCACCAGCCAAAATCTTGCCTAGGGCATCATATTGGTTAGGGCTGGCTCTGCCTGGTTGACTGCAGCGGTGTCTGTGTATTTTGCCAGGCACACTTCTGTACCTTTATGCAAACACCACTGCAAGCCTTTCACTGGTTTGCAGCCATGTGTCTGTGCAGAGACTGGAATGCCCACTTTGAGTTTCTTTAGACACTCAAATACCATTTGGTACATCTTTAGATGCAACCATCGGTCACCCCATCCAAACTTCCACTATCCTCATACTAAGTGCAGATTGTTCATTAGAGTATGGCCTCCTATGTGAGCAATGAATCATCTGAATTTGATACCACTTCAGTAACATGCCTGCAACACTCGCATAACATGCATTGACAGTGCAACTTAGATGCATGCACAGTACAAAAAAAAAATCCCTCAACTGCACCCATCATCAGTAGTGCATCCTTCTCAGAATCATGGGGGTCATTCTGATCTGATCGCACGCTGCCGTTTTTTGCAGTGCAGCGATAAGGTCACTACTGTGCATGCGTATGCACTGCAATGCGCAGGCGCATTGTACGGGTACAAAGCGGATAGTTGCTGGGCAATGGATTTATTGAAGAATCCATTCGCACAGCCTATCGCAAGAAGATTGACAGGAAGAAGGCTTTTATGGGTGTCAACTGACTGTTTTCAGGGTGTGGATGGAAAAATGCATGCGTGTCCAAACATTTGCAGGGTGGTTGTCTGACGTCAATTCCAGGACCAGACAGGCTGAAGTGATCACAGCGGCTGAGTATGTTCAGACCTACTCAGAAACTGCACAAACTGTTTTTGTACTGCTCGGCTGCACAGGCGTTCGCACACTTGCCAAGCTAAAATACACTACCCAGTGGGCAGCGACT
This sequence comes from Pseudophryne corroboree, assembly GCF_028390025.1. NCBI lineage: Eukaryota > Metazoa > Chordata > Amphibia > Anura > Myobatrachidae > Pseudophryne > Pseudophryne corroboree. The sequence continues at coordinate 228,135,403 of NC_086449.1, forward strand.
ATGCATTTGCATAGCTGCAAAAAGTAACTAGCGAGCAATCAACTCGAAATGACCCCCCAGGCCCTCTCTGACCCGGACTAGCACATGGCTCTGCTCTTGCAACTTCCACTACTCTTAGAAGTACTGATAGGGTCTAGTGATAGCTGATAGCTGATAGTTTGTCACTGATGGTTGATGATTTTGCCATCTGTGATGGAGATGCCATGGTTCTCTGCCATCGGTGGCATTAAAAAGGTGCCAGGCATTTGTTTTTTTCTCTTAGATATCTTTTACAGAGCCTTACTTCACCCCCAGTGTGGCCCATTCTCTGATTGATCCTCCATCTGTATATCCTACCTCCCGGCCGCTAACTTCACTGTTATGGAGATGGCCATCAATGGTGTAAACCACCAAAGGTTCACAGTCAATGGTGTCCTGCCACAGATGTAAAGCACCATTGGCACCATTGATGGTGCTCATCTTTATTGAACCCTTCAATTGTCATCCCTACAAACAGCTTTGCACCTCACACAACTCTGGTGAGAACCCTTAAGCACTTACAGAGGCATCTCTGACTGAAAGCTGCCAAGACGCTCCAGTTCCGGCACACTATGGTCCCTCAGATGCAGCCCATTACACTTTCTGCAATCAAACATCACTGATGTGTACAAAAGAAAGTCTGCCTCCTTGAATTTGTTGGCTCCTTGGCGTCTCCATTTTTCTAATGCTTAGACATCGGCCTGGACACCTTCTAGCGTTTTATCCAGGGAATTGGGTGTCAGACTGGGTTTTGTCACGGCAACTATAATCACTGTGACATCTCGCAGATATGCAGAGCATCACGAGATGTATGGAAAAAATGGTAGAAAACTGAGTCAAATGGCGGTAAAATGACATCTCCTGATACTTCATTCAGGTTTAGTGCCTGAATGACTGGTGGAGCATGAGTGAAGGATTCTAGTGTCTATAGGCTTAAGGCCTGAATGGGTCTCTCTGTAGCTCTGAGCAGTACGAGATTGTTTACAGTACATTTTTACATTTATGAAAAATTTATTTAAATATACAAGTTTTGTTTGGGATTATAATATTTTTCATATACTGTAGTTGTCATATACAAATTTGGTTAATGTTAATAACTTTTAAAATTATTAGAATACTATGTGCACCACTTCTTGTATGTTTATTGTTTTGTTTTCCCCTTTTAATATTTCACATTTGCTTTTCTTCTATCTTAATATATACCAATAAAGTTACAAACTTTGAAATATATGAAAAAAAAATCATTTTCAAGCGCACCTTTATTGCATCCTTTGCATCCCTTCTTTTGACTTACTAATTTTTGGAGACTGCAAGCTTAAGGTCTGACCTGGTGGTTACAGGCTTAACATGAGCAAAGTATCTGGCCCCCCTCACTGGAACTACCTCCCTCGCTCTATTAGATTCTCCCTGACCTTGCATAGTGTCAAACAGGCATTGAAAAGCCACCTGTTCATTAAACGACTGAACTAGCCATGTTATAGCCCTGCCCACTTGCAACTGATTATATTTAAGCATTCAAGTGGTTAGGATGATAACTTTGGTGGTCATTCCGAGTTGTTCGCTCGCTAGCAGTTTTTAGCAGTCGTGCAAACGCTATGCTGCCTCCCACTGGGAGTGTATTTTAGCTTAGCAGAAGTGCGAACGAAGGGATCGCAAGGCGACTACAAAATATTTGTGTGCAGTTTCAGAGTAGCTTCAGATCTACTCAGGGCTTGAGATCACTTCAGACTGTTCAGTTCCTGTTTTGACGTCACGAACACGCCCTGCGTTCGCCCAGCCATGCCTGCGTTTTTCCTGGCATTCCTGCGTTTTTCCGAACACTCCCTGAAAATGGTCAGTTGACACCCAGAAATGCCCTCTTCCGGTCAATCACTCTGCGGCCAGCAGTGCGACTGAAAAGTTTCGCTAGACCTTGTGTGAAACGACATCATTCGTTGTATTAGTACGACGCACGTGTGCATTGCGCCACATACGCATGCGCAGTAGTGCCAATTTTTTTGCCTGATCGCTGCGCAGCGAACGAAAAGCAGCTAGCGATCAACTCGGAATGACCCCCATTGTGAGTATGGATTTGTTATGGCTGTGTTGACTGTTGATTGGCCTATAATGAATCCATTCTGGGTTACGTTTTATATCTCTGAGAAATTACGTCTATAGCGTCAGCAAGCTGAAAACAGAAATTGGATAAAGAACATGGGGTAAGCAATGCCATATTGGGTGGTGAGACATCCAAAAAGATGTGGGACACCACCCAAAAGGGGTTGAAGCCACCTAAGGTGCCCAGAAGGGTTCCCCCACTCCCGTATTACAGAGACCAATGGGACACTGAAATTCATTTATTAAAGGAAGCAATGTCCTAATGCTTGCAAAAAGTCTTCCTCTTATACCTGCTGGAGGTAACATTCGCTTGGTCTTGCTGGTGATAGATTCCCATGCAAGGTATGGAGAAATTTACTTATAAAGCAGTGTAGGATGGTAAGAACACAAAAAAATATTAAAAAAAGGCTCCTATTGTTATTCATTTGACAATCATCTTTAATTATACAGTATGTTTACTTTATACTTTAGATTTGTAACCTTTTTTATTTTTTTATTAAGTGGAACTAAAAAACTGCCCATGGTTTTATTGATGCTTGTTCATAAATAAGTCCCACCTACATGATGTGCAAGAAATTGTCTGCAATAGAATCTGAAGGTACATTGGGGGTAATTCAGAGTTGATTGCAGCAGCAAGTTTGTTAGCAGTTGGGCAACACCATGTGCACTGCAGGGGTGGCAGATATAACATTTGCAGAGAGAGTTAGATTTGGGTGGCTTATTTTGTTTCTGTGCAGGGTAAATACTGGCTGCTTTATTTTTACACTGCAATTTAGATTTCAGTTTGAACACACCCCACCCAAATCTAACTCTCTCTGCACATGTTATATCTGCCCCCCCTGCAGTGCACATGGTTTTGCCCAACTGCTAACAAATTTGCTGCGATCAACACTGACTTAGGCCCATTGAGCATTGTCTTTTATCTTCGTGATTTGTATGATTATTAGTGGTGATCAGTGAGTGGTGTTTAAAATAATTGTATTTCACAAAAAATTAAATTTTTCCAAAAATGTGATGAGAAACTTTTTCTGTAAGGTGGTGCAAAGTTTAGCATCCCCGCAGATTCTCCATCAAGGCCTGGAATTGGAGGCATTTGATATAATAGATAAGATGGTTGTGCGCAGTGAAAGCAAATATTCTGCCACTGTACCAGAGCCTTGCGCTCTTGTGCACATGCGCCATCTTTCCTGGCAGCACCGAGAAGGAGGGACCCACTTGCATGGTAAGCTGCATAGCTGGGGGAGTTATACCGCTGCTCAGAGGAGGGGTCCAGCTGCACCTAAGCCCAATCAGGTGCTAATATGCCCCTGGGTCTTCCCCTATACAGTGCTTCAAAGGGTAAAGTCTTGCCAGGATTCACTTTGGATAGCTTTCCCATACAAAGTATGGAGAAGGCTATTTAACAAGGATTAATGCAATAAGTGTCCCACCATAATCCTTGTTCAAATAACAAAAAAAAGAAAAATTAATGAAAAAATGCCTTATTATTTTTAATACGTCACAAATAGTTTAATATATTATGCTATATATATATATTTTTAACTGTTTTTTATTTGTTGTGTTTTACTAAGGGCAACTGAAAGCCCAAGGACTTTCCATTACAATGGGTATGCTTAGAAGAGCAGGGTCTAGTACTTGTCCAAGATTTCATTGTTGCATACCCCCAACTGTCCCTCGTTTGACAGGACAGTCCCTCTGTTCCCGCCACAGTTTTTGCGGGTGGGAGGTGGGATGTAGGTTTCGCATAGGCATTTTCTCACCACTGCTCTAGTATGCACCCGAGCAGTTGCGAGAGCACTGGGCATACCACCAGAATGATGGAAAATAGAGACGTGATGCGAGGCCACTCTTCCATGATTTGCGCCCATGGCCCTGTGAGTCATGTCCATCCCCATATGAGTTACGAATTATACCCCTTTTTTGCGCATGATAAGTGCAAGGTGTATTAACCTTCTCCAGGTTAATACACCTGCCCCTTTAAAGTTTGGCTGTGGCAGTAAACCTGTGAAATGGTATCGTAGGTGTCCTAAGGTGAGCTCAGGTAGGACAGAAACTTCCCATGGAGCAGAAAGACAAAAGCTTGAATGCTGTTTATAACATGCATATAGTGTATCTGCAGTAGTGTCGCAGGCGGCAGGACACCAGCGTTTACACAACATTAGATGTGCTGAAATATTCTGTGTGCAGACATCATTAACAGCATCATTATGGAGAATGTGCATTAGCTGTTGGTGAGGGCAGACATTCCTCTGAGACAGATCTCATGTGATCATTCAGAACCAATGTAATGATAGTTGGCAGCTTGATGTTTGCCAGGAGCACAGTAAGCATGCTTTGCCAGTTCATACTGTAACATTAACACTCTCATTAATATTTCTGAATATTTATAGCTTCCCAGAAGATGGATAACTTAATGCTAGCATATAAATACAGCAGATGAGCTGAGATGAAGCTACTGAATTCAGCTTACACCCATCCCTCCAATTAGTAGAGTGGCGAGAATCCGATGTGTGCATAATTGCAACATGGACTCATTTGCCCCCTGTCCCATTTCTTACTTCTGAGGAAAGTTACTTCTATTATTGAATCTAAAAGAAGAGGTAAATTGAAGGGCTCATGATAAATAGCTCATACAACCAGTGTTGATGTCACCAGGGCACAAAAGCAGCAGTGCATTTACTTGCACTTGATGAAACTGTCTGGCACTTGAATTATTCAACTACACTTTTCAGTTTATGGAGCTGTTTTTCTGTTAGTAATTCTAGTGTGTTTTTGCAGTGAGTTATTTACAAGCCTTAGCCACCAGGCAATGTATATGTGCCCAAGTCTGTAAAAAGGTGATAAAGTTTCTGTCAGTTGATTTAACTTTTGCACTGGTCTTAAATGTCCCTGTGGTCTTGTAAAATATTTGGAATGCTGTGGGCCTAGGGAAATTAGATCTGACTTCATACTGGTAACGGCTTGGACATTTTCCCTACATCTTCCGTATTTAAAGACTGAAAGCTTGGCAATATTAACTATTTCATAACATTATTATTATTATTATTATTATTATTATTATTAGTAGTAGTAGTAGTAGTAGTAATAGTATTAGTGATAGTGTTACCACCATTGTTTTACAAGTTTAGCAATTTTCTTAATTAAGCCCAAGGTTTGCAGGAGATTCCTGTCATTACTCTCAGCGCAGCATCCATAGGCTCTGTGTGTCATGCCGCCACGGCCGCCGCGCTTACCCCTCCGGGTGCGCTGGGCTTCCTGGCGGCCATCCCCGCTGATGGTCCCCGGCTCTGGTGCTCCGTTGGCGCTGGTCCCGGCGGACGTTCGGGGGGCGGGCGCCGCGGTTACGCCCGGCGTCCACGGAGGTTGGATGGGCGGGTGATGTCATCGGCGCTCCCCGCCAATCAGATAGAGGCGGGAAGTTCAAATTCAGACGCCGGGCAGAGCTCCGGCGCCTGCGTATCTTCTCTCTCCTAGAAGAGTGAAACTCCAGCGCTCCGGTTCTCTAAAGTATTTCCTACCTCTGCTGCATGGACTTCTGTGCTCCCAGATTCCTGTGCTCCAGCATTCAGCGTTCTACCTCTACTGCACAGACTTCTGTGTTCCCAGCACCGTGTGTTTCTGCAGCGCTCACAAGCATCGGTCACCGTGTGCTTCTGCAACGCCCACAAGCGTCTGTCACTGTGTGTTTCTGCGACGCTCACAAGCGTCCGTCACCGTGTGCTTCTGCAACGCTCACAAGCATCAGTCACCGTGTGCTTCTGCAACGCTCACCAGCATCAGTCACCGTGTGCTTCAGCATCACTCACGAATCCTCTGAATCACTGTGCGGTCAGCATCGCCCTTAAATTCCTGTCTCTGGGTTTATCAGCCGCAACCTCAGTGCCTCCAAGCACCTCAGTGCCTCCAAGCACCCCAGTGCCTCCAAGCACCTCAGCATCTCCAAGCGCTTCAGCGCCGCCAAGCACCTCAGTGCCTCCAAGCACCCCAGTGCCTCCAAGCACCTCAGTGCCTCCTGCACCTCAGTATCGCTCTCAGTGAGCTTACGGTACTCTTCACCAATTCATCAGCGCCTTTTCAAGTCTTGTCTTTCAGGAGACCTCCAGCATCCACACGTGCCTCCTGCCTGCCGTCCAAATCCTGCATGAGGAAAACCTACATTCGGCCATCTCTGCTGCGGCCCAGTTGCGGTTCCTCATCCTGGTCACCGGAAGAAACCCCGAGTCCACAACACTCCCAAACCAGGTCAGTGATAGTATACTCAGGCCTCATGGACCCGGGGGATCGGAACACAGAGTCGAGCGCCATCCAAGGTTTGGCTTCCCGAGTTCAGACTCAGGAGGCGACACAGGGCCAGGTGATGCAATTTCTCCAGGAATTGTCCGGCCGATTGGATCAAATTCAAGCATCCTTAGCTTCCGTAATTCCGGTTTCAGTTCCCGTAACTGCTCCAGTTGCCGTTTTCAGTAACGTTCAACCTCCGGCCGGTACCAGGTCACGCCTTCCTACTCCTTCCCGCTATAATGGGAATCCAAAGAATTGCCGTGGTTTTTTAAACTAGTGCGAGGTGCACTTCGAGCTTCTCTCTCATAATTTCCCTACGGATCGGTCTAAGGTGGCGTATATTATTTCCCTGCTCGAAGGGTCAGCGTTGGTTTGGGTGTCTCCGTTATGGGAACGATCTGATCCTGTGGTTTCCAACTACACCAACTTCATCACGTCCTTTCGAAGAAACTTCGACAAGCCCGGCAGGATGACCACTGCTTCTTCTGACTTGCTCCGTGTCCGTCAGGGCTCCCGCTCCGTGGGTCAGTACGTGGTTCATTTCCAGACCATTGCCTCTGAACTTCGCTGGAATAATGATGCCCTGAGGGCTGCCTTCTGGAACGGTCTCTCCGACCGGCTGAAAGATGAGTTGGTCACTAGGGATCTGCCGGATCCATTAGAAGAGTTGATCTCCCTCTGCGTCAAGTTGGATCTTCGGATGCAGGAGCGTGGAGGAGAACGTAGTCGTTCAGATCGTTCCAGGTTCCGGCTTCCTCCTCCTAGGCCGGCGGCTGTACCCAGTCCGGTCGAACCCATGAAATTAACCGGTCCCAATTGTCTCCGGAGGAACGACAGAGTCGTCGTGAGGGTAAACTTTGCCTTTACTGTGGAGCCGCAGATCATTTCCTCAAGTTTTGTAAATCACGTCCGGGAAACGGGCAGGCCTAGCTTGTTCTGGAGGAGTCAAGTTGGGAGTCACGTCCAAATCTTCTCCGACTTTGGATTGCTTACTTTCCGTGTCTTTGACCTCCAAGTCAGTTGCCAAATCTTTTCATGCCCTATTGGACTCTGGGGCTGCTGGGAATTTCGTTTCTTTCTCCTGTGCCCAAGGTCTGGATTTAAAGTTGCGGTCTACCAAACGGCCTATTTCATTGACTGCTATTAATGGAACCAGAATATCCAATGGCCTCATTACATATCGCACAGAGCCCGTTAGGTTGCAGGTCGGAGCGCTACATCAAGAACATCTGGAGCTCCTAGTGATTCCGGAGATGCCTCACGACCTTGTCCTCGGGTTGCCTTGGCTCAAAACCCATAATCCCCACGTCGACGGGAAGTCTTCACAAATTCTGTCTTGGAGTTCATTCTGTTTCACTAATTGCCTTACTCCCGTCTGTCCGCTCCGTGCATCTTCTAGGTCGGACGAGGAGCTCTTTCCGGAGGCTTATCGGGAGTTCACGGATGTGTTCTCTGAGCAGGCGGCTGATCAGTTACCACCCCATAGACCTTGGGACTGCCCCATTGACCTCAACCCAGGGAAGATGCCGCCTCGGGGTCGCACTTACCCCCTGTCTCTACCTGAGACCCAAGCTATGTTGGACTATATTAAATCTAATATTCTTAAGGGATTCATTCGCCCCTCTATCTCTCCGGCTGGAGCAGGTTTCTTTTTCGTGAGAAGAAGGACGGGGGGCTGAGACCATGTATCGATTATCGTGGCCTAAACGATATCACCATCAAAAATAAATATCCCTTGCCGCTAATCACGGAGCTATTTGATAGGGTGCGTGGAGCCCACGTTTTTTCGAAGCTCGACTTGAGAGGAGCCTATAATCTTATTCGTATCCAGCAGGGGGATGAACGGAAGACAGCTTTCAATACCCGAGATGGGCATTACGAATATCTGGTGATGCCGTTCGGCCTTAGCAATGCTCCTGCCGTTTTCCAGGGATTCGTTAACGAAATCTTCCGAGACATGTTATACCAAAGTGTAGTGGTGTATTTAGAAGACATCCTGATTTTTTCCAAAAATCTTGCAGAACACAGGACACAGGTCAGAGAGGTACTTCTCCGACTACGGAAGAATCGTCTTTACGGCAAGATTTCCAAATGCACTTTTGAGGTATCGTCAATTCCGTTCCTTGGCTATGTCATCTCGGGTACGGAGCTTCGTATGGATCCGGAGAAACTCACTGCCATTCGTGATTGGACTCAGCCTTTCTCTTTGAAAGCAGTACAAAGGTTCTTGGGCTTCGCATACTACTACAGGAAATTCATAAAGGGTTTTTCCACCATTGTTGCACCCATTACCGCATTGACCAAAAAGGGTTCCAACCCGAGTTTGTGGTCTCTCGAAGCTGTGGAAGCTTTCACCCGGTTGAAATCAGCTTTTGTATCAGCTCCGGTACTCCAACAACCAAATTTCGAAGAACCGTTCTTCCTAGAGGTCGATGCTTCCTCAGTCAGAGTCGGAGCCGTTCTTTCCCAGTATTCTTCGGACAAGAAATTGCATCCATGTGGGTTCCATTCTCGTAAGTTCTCACCTGCTGAGCAAAACTACACTATTGGAGATCAGGAACTGTTGGCAATAAAGTCCGCCTTGGAAGAATGGAGATACTTGTTAGAAGGTGCCAAACATCTGATTACTATTTACACCGATCACAAGAACTTATTGTACATCAAGACCGCACAATGCTTGAATCCCTGTCAGGCCAGATGGGCACTTTTCTTTACTCGATTCTCCTTTGTTATTAAGTACCGGACCGGGACTTTCAATACAAAAGCTGACGCTCTGTCTCGTTCCCTAACTGCCTCAGATGAAGAGAATTTCTTTGAAAGGAGTTTAATCCTCAGTCCAATCTCCATTTAGCTGCTTCCACTTCTCTAGATCCTCCTCCTGGAAGAATGTCAGTACCAGTTGAATTCCGACCAAGAATACTACAGTGGGCCCATATCTCCAAGTTCTCCGGTCACCCCGGGGCCAAAAAATGTCCGAATTCCTGCGAAGGTCTTACTGGTGGAATACCATGAGGAGGGATATACAGGATTATGTTAGTTCTTGTCCTCAATGCACACAGCACAAAATTCCTCGTCTGCCTCTTGCCGGATTGCTTCGTCCTTTGTCCATTCCAAGGAAACCCTGGACCCATATTTCTATGGACTTCATTACCGAGTTGCCCCACTTCAAAGGTTACAATACCATCTGAGTGATTGTCGACCGTTTTTCGAAGATGGCACACTTCGTTCCGTTGACAGGTCTACAGACAGCTCCCAAACTGGCTCTGCTATTTATCCGGGAGCACTTTCGATTACATGGCTTACCTCTGGAGGTGGTCTCAGATCGAGGGGTACAGTTCACCGCCAGGTTTTGGAGAGCTCTCTGTTCTGCCTTACGAATTAAACTCAAATTCTCATCTGCCTATCATCCCCAAACAAATGGGCAAACCGAATGAGTCAACCAGGATTTGGAGACTGTTCTCCGCGTTTATCTCTCTCCTTCACAGGACGACTGGGTGGAACTGTTACCCTGGGCAGAGTTTGCCCATAACCATTTGTTTCATTCCTCCACTGGCGAATCTCCGTTCTTCATCAATTACGGGTTCCATCCACGGGTTCCAGAATTACCAATCCTTCCGTCAGAGGAGGTTCCGGCTGTAACTTCCACGTTACAACACTTCAGTCAAATTTGAAGTAGGGTTCATGCTAACCTCAAGAAAATCTCCTTCCGATACAAATTCTGTGCGGACAAGAAACGGCGGGCCACTCCTCATTACAAAGTTGGCGATAGGGTATGGCTCTCCACCCGCAACCTCCGTCTAAAAGTACCCACTATGAAATTTGCTCCAAGGTTCATCGGTCCTTCCCCTGTTTTACAAGTCCTGAATCCTGTGGTCTGCAAATTGGGTTTGCCTCCTCACTTTCGTATACCAAATTCTTTCCATGTCTCTCTCCTTCGTCCCCTCATACTAAATCGTTTCCATTCAGAGCCTTCTAGTTCAACCTCAGTAGAGACTGAAACTGGGACAGAATTTGAGATCAAAACTATTCTGGACTCCCGTTACTATCACAAGAAATTACAATATTTGGTGGAATGGAAGGGTTATGCACCTGAAGAAAGAAGTTGGATAAAGGCTTCTGAGGTCACCGCTCCCCGACTGATTCGGATCTTTCATTCCAGACACCCAACAAAACCAGGAAAGTGTCCTGAGGCCACTCCTAGAGGAGGGAGTACTGTCATGCTGCCACGGCTGCCGCGCTTACTTCTCCGGGTGCGCTGGGCTTCCAGGCGGCCGTCCCCGCTGGTGGTCCCCGGCTACTGGTGCTCCGTTGGCGCTGGTCCCGGCGGACGTTCGGGGGGCGGGCGCCGCAGGTACGCCCGGCGTCCACGGAGGTTGGATGGGCGGGTAACATCATCGGCACTCCCGCCAATCAGATAGAGGCGGAAAGTTCAAATTCAGACGCCGGGCAGAGCTCCGGCGCCTGAGTATCTTCTCTCTCCTAGAAGAGTGAAACTCCAGCGCTCCGGTTCTCTAAAGTATTTCCTACCTCTGCTGCATGGATTCTGTGCTCCCAGATTCCTGTGCTCCAGCATTCAGCGTGCCTCTCTGCTGCACGGACTTCTGTGTTCCCAGCACCGTGTGTTTCTGCAGCGCTCACAAGCATCGGTCACCGTGTGCTTCTGCAACGCCCACAAGCATCTGTCACTGTGTGTTTCTGCGACGCTCACAAGCGTCCGTCTCCGTGTGCTTCTGCAACTCTCACAAGCATCAGTCACCATGTGCTTCTGCAATGCTCACCAGCATCAGTCACCGTGTGCTTCAGCATCACTCACGAATCCTCTGAATCACTGTGCGGTCAGCATCGCCCTTAAATTCCTGTCTCTGGGTTTATCAGCCGCAACCTCAGTGCCTCCAAGCACCTCAGTGCCTCCAAGCACCCCAGTGCCTCCAAGCACCTCAGCATCTCCAAGCGCCTCAGCACCGCCAAGCACCTCAGTGCCTCCAAGCACATCAGTGCCTCCAAGCACCCCAGTGCCTTCGTGCACCTCAGTGCCTCCAGCACCTCAGTATCGCTCTCACTGAGCTTACGGTACTCTTCACCAATTCATCAGCGCCTTTTCAAGTCTTGTCTTTCAGGAGACCTCCAGCATCCACACGTGCCTCCTGCCTGCCGTCCAAATCCTGCATGAGGAAAACCTACATTCGGCCATCTCTGCTGCAGCCTAGTTGCGGTTCCTCTTCCTGGTCACCGGAAGAAACCCCGAGTCCACAACACTCCCAAACCAGGTCAGTGATACTGTGATCCTATAGAGTGCTTGTTGCAGTATCAGGAAAATAGGTGAGTTGGAATTATGGAATTGTAATCCATACCATTCTACATTATTATGTTCTGGATTACAATCTCCATCATGCTTTATTTTGTTGCTGATCGATCTTACTGTTCTGAGGCCCATAATCGCCTATATACCTGCTGCAAGAATGGCAGAGGATAGGGAAGTTGTTGGTCTGTTATGGGATAATCCAGGACTGACCATGCAGTGGCATATCAATAATGAGTGCAGGGATGCAGCGCATGGGTCCATGAACCAACCTACGCTGCGCCAGGCAGTGCACCCTCCTCCTCTATAACCACTGCAGGGGGCAATGTCCTTATTGCCGGGTCACTTCACCAATATATAATCTCCAGGAAACTCTCCTGTCAGTGTCTTGGTCACACGAGGAGCAAGGGCAAAAAACTGTTCTCTGCCACTTTCTGTCTGGGCAGCTCTGATTAGCCAGAGTTAGAGAAGGGGGTGGAGAGGATGGGCAGGAGGCAGGAAGACAGCAGTCTTTTCTGCTTTTCTCCCATCAGGTGCCCGATTACGCCATCCTGAGATGGCAATTGTATTTTTATAAGCAAAATGGACAGCTGAGCTTCCTGTGCTACTCTGAATCACTCTCCCCACACTATGGGGAAGTTATATGTACAGTACTCAGGGGTACCGCTGGAGAAATCTGAGATGTCTCCATGGTAACCCATTCTCTGAATAGGATGAAGCTGTGAAAAAACAAAGGGCTTTTCACTGCTACATGAATAGAATAGTAGCTTTGTCTATACTTCCAGCCACATAGGCCATGCATCACTCTCTATAACCACTGCTCTTCCTGCCCTCCCTCCAACTGTCATTTATTATCCGTTTGTCTGAGCTCCTGCACTGCACTCTGGAAGGTGTCGTTTCTGGCAGCTGTGGCTCCCTGCAGCCTTAATATCTGCATTGGGTACCAGTGAAAGTGAGAGAACACAAAATTCGGGGTGTCACGTCTCAAAATATAATCAGTCACATACAAAAGTACTAGGGAAAGAGCTGTACCTAGAAAAAGAGGTGTCTCATATGCAAAACCAATAGACTTATGAGGAAAGGCATTGCAATATATTACCCAGGGCAACCGGATGGAGGTTATCAGCGGTATTGTCATCAACAAGACTGGTTATATGATCCATCCGGTAGGTGAACTAACTGGTATCATGTATGGGGGAAAGAGATGGTTGATGTTATTTCCATTCTGACAGTGGTGACCTACTGGGAAAACTTAACTGAAAAAATCTGTTCCAAGTTGATTTTGTTTTTAGAAAGCAGCAAACTGCTCATTGTAAGATTAACAGGTGGCAGATATGTCTAAGGGTACACACTAGAATGATGTGTACCTGGCTGATTCGATGTGCAACAGAACTCTGGACCATGCAGGTTCAGTGCTTACACACTTGCAGGATGCAGGGGACGATGGCACGATGTAGGATGCCATGCTGCAGTCGGCAACATGGCATCATAAACAATATCTACTTGTTGGCTGTGTAGCACGGCCTACCAGAACATATCACATGCAACCCGCGGGAATGCGCAGTCGGGCATACACACAATCGTACCGATATCGTTTAAGTGTGTACCCACCCTAACTGATCAGAACAGCGGGAGAGATAATATGAAAATGCTAATGTGAGCCTTCCCCTTGTGCACCAGCGTGCAACCACGACTACAAGTGCTGAGATGCCCACTTTGAATGCAGAAACTCACCTCTCCTCACTTAAACCACTGAGTCTGTAAAACCAGAGGAGATACCAAGCACTAGAATCAGCACACAGAAAGTGGAATGATAATTTGTATAATCAGATACAGTAGAACAATTTGCTGAGACAATTTCTAATACATCATACAGTACTGCTCTGGGGTTTATGTGGCACCTGGTGCCGACGACAGAATTGCTATACAGTATATTCACCTAAACATCTTTAACTGCTCTGTATAACACATTTTTTAAAATGTTTCTACAATGAGCACCTAAAAGGGATTATAAGGTCAATCTGTTTAACATAAGGGGGGTCATTCCGAGTCGTTCGCTCGGTAATTTTCTTCGCATTGCAGCGTTTTTCTGCTTAGTACGCATGCGCAATGTTCGCACTGCGACTGCGCCAAGTATTTTTGCTATGAAGATAGTTTTTTTACTCACGGCTTTTTCTTCGCTCCGGCGATCGTAATGTGATTGACTGGAAATGGGTGTTACTGGGCGGAAACACAGCGTTTTATGGGCGTGTGGATAAAAACGCTACCGTTTCCGGAAAAAACGCGGGAGTGGCTGGAGAAACGGGGGAGTGTCTGGGCGAACGCTGGGTGTGTTTGTGACGTCAAAACAGGAACGACAAGCACTGAACTGATCGCAGATGCCGAGTAAGTCTGAAGCTACTCTGAAACTGCTAAGTAGTTTGTAATCGCAATATTGCGAATACATCGTTCGCAATTTTAAGAAGCTAAGATTCACTCCCAGTAGGCGGAGGCTTAGCGTGTGTAACTCTGCTAAAATCGCCTTGCGAGCGAACAACTCGGAATGAGGGCCAATATTTTTCTCAGCAATCACAATATGTTACTTGTTAGCAATTGCAATTTTCTTTGTTGCGTAGAAAGTCACTAATTAATTAGCATTGGTAGAATGGCAAAAGTATAATGCAGTGTCTATCCGCACAGTTGGCGACCTCTATGTGCCCCTTACTTTGTGAGCTTACATAACTCAACCAGGCTTAGCATATGATGTAATGTCAGTATGTCTGAATTGCGCATTTGTTTTTTTTTTGTACTGTTTTGTTTGTAATTTAGGATCAGTGAATCACGGAGGCACCAGAGTCTCTTAGGATTATCTGTGCACAGAGAAACACTTGAAGTCTTTAGCCAGAGTCTTTAAAACATGGTTTGACTCATAGATTCTCAATGTGCACCTGTTTACATTAAGTTGCTAAGAATTCCCAACAGCAGAATCAATTTGTTTTCATTGGCTGGAGTCCAATACGGAGATACTCATTTCATGGGTAGATTGGTTTACGGAGGCGGTTGTGATCTGTTTTCATGTCCTAGGTGCCTCCTTCAATTTATCTGTAATTCTGCAGTATGAAGAAACTTTTCCACACTAAAAGTAATGGTTAATTTGAGTTCCCCAAGAGACTGATCACATATTGCCTCTTACTGTCAAGCATCTGCTCCTAACCAAATATTAATGCAAATATTTTATTATGCTTCGGCATGTATTCAACATGTGCTTCCAATGTCAGATTTACATTACTGGAACCTGCAGTCTAACCATTTTTAGCATCCTAAAACCCACCCAATTAATTAGCCAGGCCTCTTTCACACAGACACTTGTCAGTCCTGTGGCAAACCAAAATAGAATAACACTACACTGACCAACATCAGCTACTGTAGCTAATCACTTAAAATTCTCCAGTCAGTTAATACATTTACTAACATCAGTTCTTTTTTTAAATTTACCCTCTCCAGATGTATTTCGAACCATGATATCAGAACAAATTTTTTTTTTGCTTTGTTCAAATATATTTATTTAAATTTTATAGTCTTTATATTATGACTAATTTTCTTTTTGTTTTACAAATTGCACCTTCTTTTAATTGCATATTGGGATGATATACATAAGACTTGTATCCAGAAAACATTGTCACTTCCCCACAAATACCCAAGTCCTCAAATGCTTGAAAACATCAATTTAGAATAAATCAAACAGGGTATGCTTCATTGTACATTAAACAATATAGGTTTATTACTGTATAACAGATTAAAAGTTGAGTTAAATTTACCAAAATTTAAACTTTGCAAACTTATTACCAACACATGATCAGCTTAGATGTTAAAGATTTTAGCAGGCACCCAAGTAGACAGGAACCAGCAACATAAAATCCATACGTGCCAGCCAACACCCCTTACATGTTTCATCACACCTGGAATTCAACAAAATGGCACCTGAAACACTGTACCACACAGAGCACTAGTCCCTGGTATGAATGAAAAGCAGCCTGCAGTGTCTCACTGTTTTGATTTGATGTATTAATGCCCAGTTTATGAAGGTTAGAGGGACACTCCTATGTTGCCTATTACTGCCCTAAAAACATTTTTGGGGAATTCAATTGTGGGTGAAGGGGGCAAATTGCCATTGCCATGGCGATTAATTGCTGGCATTGCCCTGCCCTATTTGTCCCCTATTTGCTCACAAGTTCTTGCCTCTCTACACTTTTGATTAAGATCCTGCCACCATAAAGTCCAGCGAGTGTCTCGCTAATTCGACCAGGTGAATCCGTTCGCCCACAGTTGTATTCTCCATTGTTTCCCATAATGTCCTAATATCATGTAAATATATAAAGCTAATGTAACTACTTGTTTTAGAAAAAAGTTGAGTGTATCCTTGCTTTAGTTAGCATTCACGTCTCCCTGCTCATCCTCCTGGACCTCTCTGCTGCCTTTGACACAGTGGATCATCCTCTCCTCCTCTGCAGCCTCCAGTCCATTGGCCTCTCTAGCACCATCTTTGCCTGGTTCTCCTCTTACCTCACCAAACACTCCTTCTCTGTGTCTGCCTCTAGCTCCACCTTATCCATTTAGTTGGCATCCCCAGAGTTCTGTTCTTGGCACCCTTCTTTTCTCCCCGTACAAGTCCCTGGGTAAACTCATAGGCTTCTTCAACCTCCAAAACTACCTCTATGCCGACGACACACAACTATACCTCTCCTCTTCTGACCTCTCCCCCTCCATCCTCTCTTAGATAATTAGCTGCCTCTCCACCATCTCCTCCCGGATGTCTGAGCACTACCTTGTCTGAGCACTACCTGATACTCAACATGGAAAAACATTGAACTCATAATTCCTCCCCCCCCTTACCCCCCCATCCCCAATAACTCTAGCACTTGACAATTCTATCATCTTTCCTGTTTCCCAACTTTACTCTGTGGGTATCACTCTTGACTCCTCGCTCTCCTTCATCCCCCACGTTCAATAACTAAATAACTAGCTCAATCCTGTCAGCTCCAGTTATGCAACATCAGGCCGTTCCTCTGCCAGAATGTGACTAAACTTATTATCCACTCACTGGTTATCTCTCGGCTCGACTACTGCAAGTTTCTCCTCACTGGCCTCCCACATTAATAATAATTTAATAATAATAATAATAATAATAATAGTTTTATTTACTTTATATAGCGCTCTTTCTTCAACAGGATTCAAGGCACTTTACAGACATCAAAAACAATGCACATAATATTGAAGCTTTAAGTAATACAGGAATTTACAAGCCACAAAGACATAAAAAGAAAACCTTAACAACCGTAACAGCTTCTAAGGGTTGTGTATTCCACCCTCACAAGGTACCAGATGAGGCAGCCATCTTGCGCGCACTGCATAGAATTGCTCTGAGTGGAATAGTCTACCCCTAGAAGAGATTACACAAAATGGGGAGATTGTAATGTCTTAATGCTCAGAGTAGGGTCCTAACAAAACCACCATGTCCATGTAGTTTCATCCCATCCACAAGCGTACCAGATGAGGCAGTAATGTTGGGCGCACTACGGAGGTTACACTGTGGGAGATAAACCATACAAGGGCCTAATTCATACATAGGAAAACTGACACTTGTGTACTGCAGTAGTAGTAATATGATATACCCTGTATAGAAAGATTCACATAAAGAACATTCTGCCCGTGGAGCAACCATCTGAGGCCACTATCTGGGGTGCACTGCGTAGGCCACACTGGCAGGGTGTGCAAAAAGTGGAGGTACAATTTACAGGAACAGCATTCAGTGGGGTGGAAGAAAGAAGAGAAAAAAAACAATGGTACAAGAACATTTGCCAGTGACCAATGGATGGGGGAAATTTTTTTTTATTAGGATAACATTATTTAAAAAAAAATTATAAATGTCCTGGTCTCATGGGAGCAGAACGGGGGGTATAAGAATGTGAGAAGCACACTCAAGTCCAATGGAAATGTCGCTGCTGAGCCTGCTCCTGGTGCTCTCCCCCAATAGCTCCCTTATGTTGAGGGTTAGGCCTAAGGACAGGCCTGATGTTCTCAGCCTGAGGGGTGGTAAGCCTGGTCCTGGAGTTCTCATTGCAGAGGTGGGGAGAGGCCACATAATGACTCTGAGCTTTGTGGTTGTAACCAGAGGTGGATTTTGACGTCATGGGGCCCTAAGCGAGACACAGATTTGGGGCCCCCCTTCCTCAAACAATTCATAGCACTATATGGAGGCATCACCACCCCCTGGCTGTGCCTGCTGTTTTTGTGCCTCACTCCCTCACGCATCCATGAGGCAGCAGCAGCAGGGCAGGTAATACCTGCAGTCCTGCAGTGGGGACAGATCTGGAGCCTCCTTTCCAGCAATGTGGGGACTGATTCTGCTCATCTGCATCCTCCACCACCAACAGCAGCTCTCCCAGTAGACACACTGCTGCTTTGAGAGCTGCTGGTGGCGGAGGCTGGAGATGAGCATAATTGTCCCCAAACAGCAGAGCCAACAAGGTTCTATTAATTTCTTTAGGTGGAGCTGACAATTGATGCAGAAGAGGAAGGCGGGAGACAGAGAGAGAGAGGAAGGCGGTGGGAGAGAGAGAGGAAAGGAAGGCAGAAAGAGGAGAGAGTGAGTGGCAGAGATGCAGAAAGAGGAGAAGGAAGAGAGAGGGATAGGGAAGAGAGGCAGAGAGAGGATAGAGCGAGCAGCAGAGAAATGGCAGCAAATAGGAGAGCAAGGAGGGAAGTGCAAACTCAGTCTTCCCAACCCCAAGCACCAAAAAAAAAAACCTATTGCAAATGGCCAGGATGTTCTAATATATAAATAAAATGATCAACTGCAGTAATAAACATATTTTAGAACTATTATAAAAGATGCAGTTTTTTTTTATAAAGAAGTTTGGTGTCTCCTATCCAGGGGTTAAAGTGAGCAGGAACGGGGCTGAAATGTGTTAGTTCCACTTGGAGACGGAATGCAGTTCCGCCTCCTCCGGCTTACCTAACCTGCTGTGTGCCGCTGCCGCAGGAAGATGCCGGGAGCCCACTGAGATTGTGTTACTAGCGGGCACCCGGCTCTCTCTCCACGGCGACAGCCGGAGGCAGGAGCTCACTACTGAGTTCCGGCTTCCGGTTCTGTCAGTGCACGCTATGGGAGAGACATCATGACATCTCTCTCTTATAGTGCTCATGAGCTGACGCCGGAAGGACCACAGCGGTCGGACGCGGGAGCGGGGCTTGGTTAGTATGGTGTTTTGTTTTTAAACATACGTGTATGTATCTACTGGGGGCAAGCTACAAGGGGGCAAGCTACTGGGGGGCTAACTACAAGGGGGCAAGCTACTGGGGGCAAGCTACTGAGGGCAAACAACAAGGGGGCAAACTGCTGGGGAGCTAAATACAAGGAGGCAAGCTACTGGGGGCAAACTACAAGGAGGCTTACTACTGGGGGCAAACTACAAGAGGGCTAACTACTGGGGGCAAACTACAGGGGCGCATTACTACTGGGGGCATTACTACTGGGGGCATTACTACAGGGGAACATAACTACAGGAGTCAAACTACTGGGGGCATTACTACAGGCGGGCATTACTACTGGGGCCATAACTACAGGGGCTAAACTAGTGGGGGCATTACTACTGTGGGCAAACTACAAGGGGGCTAAACTACTGGGGGCATAACTACAGGGGCTAAACTACTGAGGGCATTACTACTTGGCGGCAAACTATATGGGGCTAAACTACAGGGGCTAAACTACTGGGGGCATTACTACTGGGAGACTAAACTACTGGGTGCATAACTTCGGGGCTAAACTACAGGGGGCATTACCACTGGGGGCTAAACTACATGGGGCAAACTACATGAGGACTAAACTACAGGGTTAAACTTCTGGGGGCATTACCACTGGGAGGCTAAACTAAAGGGGGGTAAACTACTGGGATCATAACTGCAGGGGCATTACCACTGGGGGCTAAACTACTGGGGCTAAACTACAGGGGGGTAAATGACTGGGGGCATTACTACAGGTGACATTACTACTAGGGGCAATACTACACATGGGCATTTCCATTAAGGGTATTACTAATGGGGGCACTACTAACGAGGGCATTGTAAAGAGGGCACTTCATAAGGTGCATCACTCCTGGGGACATAAGGGGCACTACTACTGGGGGCATTGCATAAGGGGCACCGCTACTATGGGCTTTATATAAGGGGCACTACCACTACCGTGGACATTGCATAAGGAGCACTACTACTGTGGGCATTGTATAAGGGGCGCTACTGCTGTGGGCATTGTGTATTATGGGGTGCTACTACTGTGGGCATTACGGCACACGCAATACCTTTATTGCATGGGCGACGGGGGGAGGAGGCTGTGAGTTCCACCACCTCGATAGGACCACTTAAAGCACTGCTCCTATCTACATATAGCTAGTAAGTCCAGAGATAACTATTCCTATCTTACCCTACTAAATAGAACTACTTATGCCAGCTTTCCTGTGCTGGCATAAGATAATCTGCGCTCCCGCCTACTTGGTAGTGCTGATGACTGAGTACTCTCCAGGGCACTGATCTTCTGTGCACTCTTCGTGGATCCCCTCAGACCGAAGGGCATCGCTAATTGCTAACACCCCCACACACATACACACCTTTCCCTGGATCCTCTTACCCCGGCCGCCGCCACATCCACCTTCCTATTCCCTCCTCCCTCGACTGGCACTGCAGTCACTACTAACCACTAACGCCTCCCATGCCTATCGAGCACCACCCGCTGCTGCATTCATCACCCTATTCCCTACTCCCCCGACCGTCTGCCGCCGCTTTCAGCACACCCTACCTGCCCAGACGTCGACCGCTGCTAGCACCCCCTCTCCTTTTGTTCGTGATTCAACTGACCTACGGACACACCTCTCTTTCACCATTTAAGCCAACTCCTACACGTCCCACTCAGTGCACTGTGGTTTAGGAGAGGAGACTGAGCGGCTTGCAGTTCAAACACAATTACACTACACACTTCATTAAACAGCACTGCACCCAGGCCCCTGGAACCCGTCGGGCCCTAAAAATCTGCTTGGGTTGCCTTGCGGTAAATCCACCACTGGTTATAACGCAGTCATTCTGTAGTAATGTTGGTTTGTTTGTTTGCCTACTGCTTCCCTTCAGTTTAACGCAGGTATAACGCTGGTATTGATTTTTAGCTGCCACTTTATAACTAGCCACTTCATATACTAGACACTGTAGCTTCCTAAATGACTCGTGTCCTAACCTATACTGAATAAATAGGACTACTGCAACATGTGTTCACCCTGATTACAACCCCCACACAGGAACCTTCCACAAAAGGTGTTCATCAAATCTTACAAATGTAAGGTCAGTAAACCACACTCGATCACTATAAGTTCTTAACATAGTACAGATATAAATCCACTTATAACAGCTTTCTAAAGTTTTAACTGTGCAATGTATTCACTGCTATGATAAAAAAACACAGATCACTTGAATACCATGAAAGTACTAGTTGATCAAATTACAAAGTAATACTTCATTAACAGCTGTTGAAACTGGCTGCAATAGTGATCTGGAATAGGTTTACCTAGTAATATTTCCTTATCAGCAGTTGAAATTGTCTACAATAGTGATCTGAATAGGTTTACCTAGTAATACTTCCTTAACAGCAGTTGAAATTGGCTGCAATAGTGATCTGAATAGGTTTAGCTGTTGATGAGAAGGAGAGATGAGTGGTCAATTCGCAATTGATATCAGTTGAAGATGTAACTATTGACATTCAGGTGTAACGCTGTATTGATTTTTAGTTGCCACTTTATAACTAGCAACTTCATATACTAGGCACTGTAGCGTCCTAAAGGACTGGTGTCCTAACCTACAGTATATACAGTATTCCCATGAACGAGCAGTGAAATCCACCTGTTCCTCAAAGCATACCTTTCCACCACATAACCATGTCTCGAGGTCACTCTCCCCAGCCCCTGCCTCTTCTCTTGGTCTCTACCCTGCTTACTTCCTGCCCTCAGGCCCCCTCCCTTGCTTGTACCTCATGTCACCTACTGTATATGTCTCCCCTCTTCCCCTAGATTGGAAGCTCCTTGAAGCAGGGCCCTCTTTCCTCCTGTTCCCTTAGCCCTCACCTACTCAGCGGCTGTCTAACCCGCATCTCGTCTTGATCGTAGCCATTCATCTCTCCCACCGGCTGAACTCCCCTAGTAATATGCCAATTACTGCTTTGCTTACCTAAGATCCCAGCTGTATTGTACATTGACATGTGTGGTGCAAATTGTTACTTATTATCCTTTTCAGTTTTAGTTACTGTAATGTGATGTTGTGTTTACCCTGTATTGTTCTAATATGTGCCGCATGTACAGTGCTGCAACCACTAGTGGCTCTCTATACATAAATAAAATGTAATAATAATAATAATAATAATAATAATAATAATAATAAATGAATTTTACAATAGTTTATTTATTAATATATTTTTGGTAAACTCTCCAGTGTATCATGTAGACTATATAAACAGCTCTCAGTCTACTCATATGTACTGTACAATGGAAGCAATAATTTTTGTTCCAGACAATACACCAGATACAGAGAAAGGGAGACATCAGTGCACCATTGAAAGTGCAGTGTCTGTGACAGGCTCCGCAGTCCGCACAGGCTCTTTACAGCTATCCCCAAATCAGGTGGTAAAAGCTGTTAGAAAGATCACCTAAAGAGGAAGAAAGGAAGGTTCCGTCCTCTTCTGCCACAATCTTTGAGGTAGAAGTTCAGGATCACAAAACCGCATTTTATGTTTACCGCCAGTGTCAGACTGGGGCATGAAGGGCCCACTGGGGGAATGCAGTTATAGGGGCCCATACTTAGGGGTGTGACCAGCCTACAAAGGGGGTGTGGCCAGCCTCCACAGAGGCTTGAAATACACAGTAGTCTAGTGCAGTGTAATGCAACATATCTACCATTTATAACACAAGTGCACAGTCTGGAACCTGATCCCTAGAGGAAGGAGTGGGACCTCAGGCAGTGGGGCCTACCGGTGGTTTCCCTGGTACCCCTGTGGGCCAGTCCGAACCTGTTTACCGCCCAGAGACAATAACACAATAGCTCTAGGAAAAAAAACCCCTTACTATAAGCTTGCTCCAGGGAAGTTGTACATGAGTATTCACCAATTTCCCTGGCACTACCCAAATTCGTCAATAGTTGTTAGTGGTCTTGATTCCAAGCTTAGAGTGTTGCAGTAGTGATTGTCTCTTGTTAGTAAGAGGCTAATACGCAATAGTCAGTTCAACTGTCACTTGTCATATCAAGGTAGATAGATATGGGATGCAGTTAAATTGCTGGCAGTCGGGATCTCGGCAGTCAGGATACCGGCGCTGTAATCCCGACTGCTGACAATGCTGCCAGCCGGAATCTAAGCTCACAGGGGCTATTCCTACTCATGGGTGTCCAGGACACCCATAAAGCAGGAAAAGAACCTGTGGCAAGTGCAGCGAGCCCACAAAGGGACTCTCTGCGCTCACCTCATTGCCGGCATACTGACAGCCTGGATGCCTTTGTCTGTATACTGACAGCTGGCACCCCTGTCGGTAATTCATACTGATCCCATAGATATACAGGCTACGCAGCATTACCTATTTACATTATTATTATTCCTGGCCAGGTAATAATTACACGGTATACCAAAGTTTTGTTAGTAGGAAAAAGTAGCTAAAGTATTTGTGCTCCTTACAGGGATGGACTGTGGGTGCTTTTCGGCGCTGGCATTTGTGAAAGGGGGTGCGCGTGCATGTGCACATGAAAGGGGGTACGCGTGCGGGAAAGGTGGCGCGTGGACACTGTTTATTGGGGCGTACGTTTAGTCGGGGGGTGGGCTGGACTTGCAGCACGTCCCCATATTTCTTTGAAGAGGGCAGTTCTAGATGGGGGGCACTGCTCACAGGGGCACTATGCGAGTCGGGGGGGCGTGGACTTGTGGCACGCCCCCATATTTATTTAACCATATATCTGACGATGTTTCCCTTCAAAACTGTTTGTACATTTGTTTTTCGCTTAATATAGTTTAAAAAGTATTTTTTAAATATTTATATTTTACATTATGCAAATCTGCAGAACGGATCTCCTTGTCAAAAACTGGGGGACACAGTTTCTCGGCTCTCTGTGTGACAGGACCAGACCATCTGGCCCTTCCTCCCGGCTGCTGGTGCAGTCCGATTTATGCAGCCTTATCTGGAGTGTGCAGTCTGCAGACCTTACTCTGTGATGCAATCCAGGACCTGTCACACTATAGAGGAGGCGGTGTGTGGAGATGATCTCATCTCCAAGCGCCGCCTCTGCACTCGCCTCCGATGACATCAGTGCCACCTCCGTCCCCACCTCTGATGGCAACCTGACTCAGCATATTGCCGGTTGCCAGGCTGAAAGGAGTCTCATGGCGGGTCGCACCTGGGAAGGAGCTGTGTATAATTCCCGGGTGTGACCCGCCTTAGCGATGTGAAAGGGGTATAAGTGTACACAATATAAATCTGTGTAATGTAAGTATAGTGTAATGTAAGTTATACATAGTCAAGTGAGTATTAGTGTGTATTAATTATCCCCTGAATCTGAATACAGAACAGTTGCATACTTTTATATGTTGTAAACACTTTGTGACTTTAATGTTAATATATTGGATTAGACAATAATTATGGCAGTAGTCACATATACACAAGCACAGCTAAAACAGACAAAGCACCTTGCCATGTGCTATATAAGGTCATTACAGACAATACTACTGCACATCGTGGCCTCCTGCTCACAGAGATTTATGGTGTGCATCACAGTGAGCTGAAAATTGGAACCTCAAGCAAAACTGTTCACAGCAATTCTGCAGTAATAATTCTTACTGTGCTGAATGTAATTTGCAGATGTTTCATTTTGTTTGGTGTTAATAGACCACCTGCTTCTTCTATTTTTTTTCTTAGAGACTTTTTAAATATGTTTTTCTGTGTTAGCAAGAGATGAAAATTACTTGATTATTTTTCTTTTAAATGTACTGTCTCTGCACTATAAACTTCCTAATGAGTCACCATTCCTTCATTAATTCTATGGCCAGGGCCAAGGGCCATACGAGTAGAGCAGCTGCATTAGGGCGCACTACAATTGCTGAACTTCTGGACGGCATCTGAGCCAAAAAATGTTGTCTGATCTCTGGGTCGAAACTGTAGATCTAGGATTCATCATCAATGATGATTTCCCAGCCAGAACTTGAACGACCACCATCAAACCTGGCCAGAAAGTTGTGGCACCAATCACCCAAGCATCCTTCTGCTCTCGAGTCAGATGATGGAGCACCCAGCATGCAGAAACTTTGCTCATGCCTAGCTTTTAGTGGAGTATCATGCGGATGGATCCCAATGAGATTCCTATGTCCTTCTCTAACTGGACCACGGTCACCCTTGTGTCCACCTCAACTATGGTCTGCTTGGCAGCAATGTTGTCCTCGGTGGTGGCAATGTTGTCCTCAGTTGTGGCAGATGCAGTTCGGCTGCAGCACTCCTCATCTTCAAGGGACCATATCCGCTGCCAAAATTCTGCAAATCACTCAAACACAGTGGATCGAGGCTGGTGCTTCCTACTCAAAAAGCAGCTTGCAGTCGGTCAAAATTGTCCTGCTGTCGAGCTTCATAATGATCCTCTGTTGAGTTCATGAAGGAAGTGAACATGCTGACTTCTTCATTGTGCAGTGCTGCTTATATACGGTTCTGTGCCTTGACATTTCACAAGGACTTTAGTCAAAGATTACAGTTCACAACCAGTCAGATTGTGTTTAATCTACCTGTGTACTGCTCATTGTAGGCTTTCCTATTATAGTGTGACCAACCAGTCTATCATAGCCTTGTACTAGCTCTGCCTTTACAGTGGGGGCTCCACAGTGGTTGTCACCCCACACTAGCGGTATCCAATCAAGACTCTTGGATCACTTTTTACCTGTAAAAGCAAAGATTAAAATCAGATCAATTCATCTTTGGAAGAGATGGGTGGATGTGTCTACCTCTGATTAAGTTGCAGCTTTGTGATCGCAGTCCTGCTATACTTGGTCTATACTTGAGCCCCTTTCTACTACTCTAAGCATATCCTTGATTCAATCCATTTTCTATTGCAATGTAGACTATTCTACAATGCAGAGTGGTAACCACAGTGGAGTGCCCGTCTGCGGTTATTGCTATGTAGTATATTTTCTGATTTAGGCCGAGCAGCTTTCCTAGGCTCATCTGCAAAGGGAAGCAGACGCAGTACTATATTGAATTTTTTTCACCTGTCATTATTACCTAGCAAACAGCCAGTCAACAAAATGAGGCCAGAACCTTTACAGTTTAGGTTCTGCTTTTTTTTCCAGTAATTGCTGCTGCTCGTTAAGTACAATTCA
The DNA here is from genome assembly GCF_028390025.1 of Pseudophryne corroboree. Taxonomy (NCBI): domain Eukaryota; kingdom Metazoa; phylum Chordata; class Amphibia; order Anura; family Myobatrachidae; genus Pseudophryne; species Pseudophryne corroboree. The sequence goes on from NC_086449.1 coordinate 228,161,508, forward strand.
ACAAAGCATAACTTAATGGTTCCAATGTCACCTTCCATGGTCTAATTTATGAGTCTTTTTGAAGTTTCAGTTCTATTTGTACTTTTGTTAGAAAATGATAAGCAGGATGAACTTATTTTCATTTTATATTTGATAAATATAACTTACATACTGATGCACTTCAAGTTACAAATGTCTTTTCATACTTCTCCCAACAGGAATAAGGAGTATATTAATGTTAATGTATTAATCATTTATGTTAATACACATGGACAATAATAAATACATTAATACAATCTAGTATTCTGCTGAATGTAATTTGCAAATTGGATTCCTGTAGTAGGCATGGACATCAAAAGCTCAGCAGCAAATGGTTGCCGGGCTTCTGGTATCAAATCCAGCGATTCAAAGGCTGTTGGCCATTATATCAAAACCATCCAATGGAATGACCATTGATAGCTATACTGTGTGCATGCGCACACTGGGCTTGATTCAGAGGTGCGTGTAAATCCTGCGCTGGTGCAATTTCTCCCGGACTCGCAAGTGTAAAAATCTGCAAATGTCGGCTAGAGATTCTTATTGTCATTATGGACTGAGCAAGCCCTGAGATGACCACTTTGCATATCTGAGCAAAACTCAACTGCGCTGGTGGATCCAGTCACTCCACCATTGGTCGCAACATCGACTCGAACAATACCTGCCCGGTGTACCTCCTCCCTTGTGACTTTCTATAAATATAGCCACTATGGCTGTGGTGCTGCAAAAGAGATTGTAGTTTCATGCCAAAAACGTCCATGACAATCCCATACCATGCCCATGACACCTCCTCTTTTTGTGATCACCTCCTAGTATTGACCCTGAAATACTCATGGGTTGCAGACACAAATCACTGCAATGTTGTATGTAAGTGTGTACACCATCGCACACATTGTCTAGGATTTTCGAGACTTTTTGCTCATGTACAGTAGCAAATAATCACTTAACTGCACAAACACTCTAAATCAGACCAATTAGCTGAGAAGTGGGAATCACTTCTGGCTGTATGCAGCTATCAGATGGTGGATGGGCATTAGAAAGCTGCATCCGATGGCCAGCAAATATCAAATGCCAGCAATACGATTGAATCAGGAACATCAATGATTGCTATCATCAGCATCCCATCCTTTTCCTGAAGATGATAAACCTGGAATAGTGCTAGGTTATACAGTACTACTCTAGAATAAAGCATACAAAGAGGGCACTTCCATGGTGCCAAAATTTAACTTTATTAAATTAAAACAAATTCCCAAAAAATTACCAAAAATGTAAAAAGCAGCATATATCTACAGATCCTGATCTGTAGGATATACGTCTAAGCAGGATTCCAGCGGTTGTATGCTGACCGGCGGTCTCCTGACCACCGGTCACGCGTACCACACCCATCTAAGCACTGTCCATATACATGAACCATATAGCATCTACATATGTAGCTATGTTCATTGTTGCTATGATGCATACGCACATGGGAGAGATTTTGCAATGGTGGGGATGATAAAGGGGGGTAAAGGGAAATCAGCTCTTTGATTGTAATGACCCTTATAGCAGTAATAGTCAATGGGGGGAATTCAGTTGCCCTCAATAATATGCTGCGGGCTATTTGATCCACCAAAGCTATCCAATTAGCCCCAATTTTTGGACCAAATTTTTCCGGGGTGATTTTAATTTCTCCAATGTATTTATCAGTTTTAGGAGATGAAATAGTAATACATAATAATGTTTATCCACTAGGAAGACTTAGGGGGTTATTCAGACCTGATCGCTGGGCTGCTAAATTTGTTGTGCTGCGTTCAGATAGTCGACGCCCAAGGGGAGTGTATATTCGCTGTGCAAGTGTGCGATCGCATGTGTACGTCGAGCTGCAAAAAATCCCTAAGTCAGCAGTCAGCTGCAAATCCATTCACACCTCACTCAACATTGAATGATTTTTTCACTGTGTGCAGTCTGTGCGCAGCCCAGGAGTTACTCCTCCAGTGCGATGAAAACAAGCTGATCGGGGCCGGAGCTGATGTCACACACCCTTCCTGAAAACACTTGGGAACGCCTACGTTTTCCCTGACACACCCAGTAAACGGTTAGTTACCAGCCACAAACGGCCTCTTCATGTCATTCACCTTGCGAACGCCCATGCAAACCAGCCTGTTGTTGTCCGGCGATGCCTGCTGGCCGAAATGCGTGTGCATTGCGGTGCATATTCATGTGCAGTCTATTGCTGATTGCTTGCTGTGTGAAAATGCATTGCAGCGATCAGATCTGAATCACCCCCTTAGTGTTATGCTTACACTCAGTTCTGTAGGTTTATAGGTGGTGCCTTGTGATGCTCACGCAGTTACCCTCTGACCAGCAGTCTTTTAGCCTCCTGCAATGCTAGGCTTCTCCTACAGCTGCCGCCTTTCCATGGTGAATGAGGTCCACCCCATACTCAGATGCCCCCAGGTTTTATGTACGGATAAAGTGACTATTGGAGGCTGGGCAGGGGCAAATGCAGTACAGTGAGACGTTCACCAGACACAACATTACTACTATGCTAAGGCACAGACTATGAAATATATAAAGAGTGCACGTGAGTGCAACAATGTACAGGTTGGAATATAATCTTAACACAATCAAAATGTGTACATGCAACAATACACAGGGTGTTATTATCAATGAGACTGTATATATAAATGATTTGTAAATGCAACAATGCACAGGATGTTATAAGCAATGCAACAATGCACACGGTGGATACAATAAAGAAATATAGGCAAAGACAGTGCCTGTGTGGAAACTCCACACCAAAACCTGGATACAAGGCTAGCTGGATCTGATCAGGAAAGCAGTCAGACAGGGTCTCAGAATAACAGGTATTCACAGGCTGACAGGTTCTCACTGAGAGCATGAACTATCACCAGAGTTTTGGGAGTGACCAGGAAGGGAATATATATATGTGGCTGCTCCAATCAGCCCCAGGAATCAGAGAGGCGATAATAAAGGAAAGGACATGCAGCTGCGCTGGACAGATGCAGCACAAGACACTGACACTGAGGACACTGAGAGAACGGAGACACGTCCTCTCTGTACACTCTCCAATGCCGGAGTGAAAATGGCGTAGACGCACGGCTCCTTATATGGAATCCAAACCCTGTGAGAATACGACAGCGGGCTGATGACGTTTTGCCTCGTTCTGGTTTCCGAGTCAGGCAGGAAAACCTGAGCCTGACTCGGATCCGGGCTCGCAACGTGAAGTCTGTTAGGGTTTGGTTCTCTTAAACTAGGTACCTGGGGGGAGGGTTTAGCAAGAAATCATGGGTCACTCAGTAAGAATAGCAGGGGTGGCTTTAGTGAACAAAATGGGGGAGGAGTAGGGGAGAGCAACAGAGCAGACGGCAAGGGTAGTAACATGGGAACTAAAAAGGATTTTAGAATAACAGTAACCAATGACAGTAACGGGTCATCTTTGCTGCATAAGAATTATGATGGTAGATAAGGGGAAATACATATCTCAATTGTATGTATGTAAATGCTAGAAGCCTTACAGGTAAAAAGGGGAACTAGAAATCCTCGCAGCAAGCAAGGAATATGATATTATAGGCATTACTGAAACATGGTGGGACGAATCTCACGATTGGATAGTCAATCTAGAGGGTTACACGCTGTACAGGAGAGACAGACTAAATAAACGGGGTGGAGGGGTATGTCTTTACGTAAAGCCATTTCTAAAACCTGTTATATGGGAAGATATTCAAGAAGGGACTGTAAATACTATTGAGACGCTATGGGTAGAAATTGCATGCAGGGGTAAAGGAATAAAGAAGTTATTATTGGGGTTATGCTACAGGCCGCCTGGTATTAATGTGTCTGACGAGAAATTGTTACTGAATCAAATTGAAAGAGCAGCAGTAGTAGGAGACATAGTAGTGATGGGAGACTTTAACTATCCTGAGATAAACTGGAAAATCCATTCATGTGATACTGCTAGGAGCAATATGTTTTTAAACATGCTAATTGATAATTACTTAGTTCAATTAATCAAGGAACCAACTAGGTACAATGCAATCTTAGACCTGGTATTAAGTAACAAAGGGGAATTGGTATCAAATATCGAAGTAGGAGAGCCCATAGGTAACAACGACCACAATATGGTCACATTCAATATCAGTTTTCATAAGCAGTCCTATGCTAACTCAACGAGGACTCTAAACTTTAGCAAAGCCAACTTTGACATGATGAAGGAAGCGTTAAGGGACATTGAATGGGAAATTCTGTTTCAAGGAAAAAATACTACAGAGAAATGGGATGTATTGAAATCACTGCTAATTAATAATACTCATAAATTTATTCCCACCAGCAGCAAAAAATGGAATGAAAATCCCAAACCAATGTGGTTTAACAAAAATATAAAGGAATTAATGGACAAAAAAAGATGAGCATTTCAAAAATACAAATCTGAGGGCGATGCGGAGTCATTCCAGCACTATAAGGACTGTAACAAAATATGCAAAAAAGGAATAAGAGCGGCTAAAGTAGAAACTGAAAAACTAGTAGCAAAGGAAAGCAAAGATGTATGATGACCCTGACAAGATGGCTTCAGCCGAGGCTCAGATTACGGTTCTTAAGCAAGGGCAACGGCCAGCTGAGGTTTATAGTACCGAAGGGGCCTTTCTGACCAGATAAAGGACCAACTGGTACAATATCCCTCGCCTGATAGCTTAGATCAGCTCATGCAGTTATCCATCCGGGTGGATAGACGGCTGAGAGAGCGTAGGCTTGAAAGGGAGACCACAGTTTCCTTTTTTCCCAAGGGAACCTCAGACTCTGAGGAATATTCCGAGGAGCCTATGCAGATTGGGGCTACCCGCCTCTCCTCGCGTGAGAAGACGCGGAGGAGACAGCAGGGTTTGTGTGTGTACTGTGGGAATAAAGGTCATGTTGTAGTATCATGCCCAGAAAAACCGGAAAACTTCAGGGCCTGAGGGTGATGGGAAATATCCTGCCAGGCCAGAAGTCCGAATTTCCCAAAAAGACTTTTCTCATTCCGGTGACTTTGGAGATCCTCGGTCAAACTGTCAAGACTGAGGCCTTTGTTGACAGTGGGGCCGATGGGGTTTTCATGGACCGTCAATTCGCCCTGGAACACTCTGTTCCCTCAGTACCTTTGGCATCAGAGATTGAGATCTGTGGGTTAAACGGGGAACCATTGTCCCAGGGTAAAATTACCTCCTGCACCAGCCAAATTCCTTTGTTTATTGGAGCCACACACTCTGAAAAATTGTCTTTTTATGTGACTGTCAGTTCTTTTGCCCCATTGGTTTTGGGGTTACCCTGGTTAAGGGCCCATAACCCTCAATTTGACTGGGTCTCTGGGGAGATTCTTAGTTGGGGTAGTGATTGTTTCAGGAGTTGCTTGAGCCTTCCAGTCAGGCTCTCGCAGCTAAGTTTGCCAGGATTGCCAGGATGGTATGCAGATTTTGCGGATGTGTTCTCCAAAAAAGTTGCGGAGGTACTACCTCCCCATCGCCCCTACGACTGTGCCATTGATTTGTTGCCGGATGCTAAGCTTCCCAAGAGCAGGTTGTACTCCCTGTCACGTCCTGAGACTCAGGCTATGGCAGAGTACATTCAGGAGAACTTGGCTAAGGGATTTATCAGACCCTCACAGTCCCCAGTTGGGTCGGGGTTCTTCTTCGTGGGTAAAAAGGACGGTTCGTTGCGACCCTGCTTCGATTTCAGGGAATTGAACCGTATCACGATTAAAAACTCGTACCCAATGCCTCTCATTTCGGTTTTGTTTGACCAGCTTCGTACTGCCACCATTTTTTCTAAGATTGACCTACGCAGTGCTTAAAATCTAATCCGAATAAGAGAGGGGGATGAATGGAAGACTGCCTTTAATACCCACTCAGGGCATTATGAATATTTGGTGATGCCTTTTGGGCTCTCTAATGCCCCGGCAGTCAACCAGGAATTTATGAACGATGTGCTCAGGGAATATTTGGATAGATTCTTAGTTGTTTATCTAGATGACATCCTAATCTTCTCTCATTCCCTGGAGGAACATCGGAAGCATGTACGCTTAGTCCTCCAGAAACTCAGAGACAACCAGCTTGGGGCGAAGCTGGAGAAGTGCGAGTTTGAAGTCCAGCAAATCGCATTTCTAGGGTATATTATCTCCTCAGAAGGTTTCCAAATGGAGGGTTCTAAGGTACAGGCAGTCCTGGATTGGGTGCAGCCCACTAGTTTGAAGGCGCTTCAGCGTTTTCTGGGCTTTGCGAATTTTTATAGACGGTTTATCGCTGGATTTTCGTCTATAGTGGCCCCCTTGGTGGCACTCACTAAGAAAGGGGCGGATGTTGCTCACTGGTCTTGTGAGGCCAAAGCGGCCTTTGCCCGTCTCAAAAGGGCATTTGTCTCGGCCAAGGTGCTGCGACACCCAGATCCAGAGCGTCCTTTTGTGGTAGAAGTGGATGCCTCTGAGATAGGTATTGGGGCAGTGCTCTCTCAGATGGGGGTGTCTGATAATCGCCTTCATCCCTGTGCTTACTTTTCCAGTAAATTTTCGTCTGCCGAGATGAATTATGATGTGGGTAACCGGGAATTGTTGGCTATAAAGGATGCACTCGGGGAGTGGAGACACTGGCTTGAGGGGGCTAAGTTTGTGGTCTCAATTCTCACCGACCATAAGAATCTGGCATATTTAGAGTCAGCGAAGCGGCTCAATGCCAGGCAGGCACGATGGGCTTTGTTTTTTGCTCGCTTTAATTTTTTGATAACATATTGCCCTGGGTCAAAAAACATCAAAGCTGATGCGCTCTCGCAGAGTTTTGCTCCAGTTCAAGAGACCACCGAGGAGCCATTGCCCATTGTGTCCCCATCATGTATTAAAGTGGGCATTACCCAGGACCTCTTGTCATTAGTCCTTAGAGCACAGGAGCAGGCTCCTCCAGACCTTCCGGTAGGTCTCTTGTTTGTGCCTCCTAGGTTAAGACAGCGAGTGTTCCTGGAATTCCATGCCAAGAGGTCGGCAGGGCATCTGGGTATTGCCAGAACTCAGGAGTTGCTTTCTAGGGCGGTGTGGTGGCCCTCAGTGGCTAGGGATGTGGATCAGTGGGTTCGGGCATGTGACGTTTGTGCCCGAAATAAAACTCCTAGAGGGGTTCCTGTCGGCCCATTACATCCACTCTCTATTCCGTCTAAGCCATGGACCCACATTTCCATGGATTTTGTGGTGGACTTGCCCAAATCCTCGGGGATGACAGCCATTTGGGTTGTCGTTGACAGGTTTTCGAAGATGGCGCATTTCGTTCCACTGGTTGGGTTGCCATCGGCCAGACGCCTGTCTGAGTTATTTATGCAGCATGTTGTGCACCTCCACGGGTTGCCACTTGATGTGGTCTCTGACCGTGGATCCCAGTTTGTGGCCAAATTCTGGAGGGCATTTTGTTCTGATCTCCAGATTTCTGTGAGCTTGTCGTCAGGCTACCATCCACAGTCTAATGGGCAGACTGAGAGGGTGAACCAGTCCTTGGAGCAGTTCCTCAGGTGTTATGTCTCCAGGTGTCATACTGACTGGGTTGCTCATCTGTCCATGGCGGAGTTTGCCTATAACAACGCGGCTCACTCTGCTACAGGGATCTCTCCCTTCCTTTGTGTGTATGGGCATCATCCTAAGGCCAATTCTTTTGACCCCCTGGATTCCATGCCTGGTGGTTCCTCTGTTGTTTCGGTCCTTAGGGGTATTTGGAGGAAAGTGAAGAAAGCCCTTGTGTCTGTGTCATTAGTGACCAAAAGGGTTTTTGATAAGCGGAGAAGACCCTGCAGCTTCAAATTAGGAGAATTCGTCTGGTTGTCCACCAAGAATTTGAAGTTGAGACAGCCATCTCATAAGTTAGGCCCCCGGTTCATCGGCCCTTATAAGATCACCAGGGTTATCAATCCGGTGGCATTTCAGTTAGATCTGCCCCGTTCATTGAGTATCAATAAAACATTTCATTGTTCCCTTTTAAAACTGGCGGTTAGTAATCCTTCTTCCAGTGGACGACCTTCTCCTCTTCTGATACGGGGTCAGAGGGAGTTTGTGGTTGAAAGGGTTCTTGACTCCAAGATGGTTCGGGGTCGGCTGTCATTTTTGGTGCACTGGAAGGGGTATGGCCCTGAGGAGCGGTCGTGGGTGCGCAGTTGTGATCTTCATGCCCCCAGACTGATACGCTCTTTCTTCTCACTGTTCCCCGATAAACCCGGTGGTAGGGGTTCTTTGACCCCTCGTCAGAGGGGGGGTACTGTTAGGATCTCCTGCTCTGTGCTGCCACGTCGCCATGGCAACCGGGAGGCAAGTGTTAGCGAAGTAACCTGAGCGCAGCTGATACTCCGGTCCGGGTTTTTACTGTGTGGTGGTTACAGGCTCTGTGCACGGCAGGGAATCCGGCGCTGGTTTTGTGCTCACAGTCTGTGAGGTCTGAGTGGGGCGTGGACAGCACCTGCTATATAAACCATCCTCTCAGGCTAGGCAAATGCTGCTGAATCTTTGTTTGTTAGTCAGTTCCAGAGAGTTAGCTAGTACTGTGTGACTTTGTATTTACTTGTTGCTTACTGCGAATAGGCCTTGGGATTCGATACTTCATTCTGCCAATCCGGACCTAGCAGTAAGACTGGAGTCAGTTGTTTGACCTGCTGGGGTTCTTTTGCTATTCTGTGAACCCAGCAGGTTTGCGGCTGTACTCTCAGACCTGCTTGCTTAATCCTCCCTCACTGTGCAGGGCGTCCAGGTGTCAGTTTAGTGGCAGTAAGCTGAACCTGTGCCCTGCAAGTGGGGGTTAGGATTGTGGATACTCTCCTTGTGTCTATATTTCTATCTCTGACCAAGGAGTTTATTCCCACACCCGTTGGTAACCCTTTGGTGTTTTTTCTGTTGCTCTTAGCAACATCATTTCAGGTGCTCCACATGTTAAATCACTACACCTCCCTTCATTGTCTGCTCTATTCCATCTGAGCATTCCTGACACTAGGGAAACACCCAATTCCTGAGCCTTTGGGCTTCTCTGTTCACTTTATGTTTATTAGTTATTCCATCACCTCCTGTGTATGTTATGTTATACTGTCTGTGAGTTCGTTTGCTTCGCTTCCCTCTCTGTTCATACACCGGTATACTCCTGTTAGCACTGGTGTGCGTAACAATTTTTGACCTTCATGGATTGGTTAAATCGGGTATGGTTCCCAAAGACTGGCATATAGCGGAGGTAGTGTCGATATTCAAAAGGGGAGCAAAGCTGAACCAGGTAATTATAGACCTTACATCTATAGTGGGGAAAGTATTGGAAGGTATTCTAAAGGACAGTATTCAAAAGTTCCTTGAAGCAAATAAGGTAATTAAAAGGAACCAACATGGATTTGTAAAGGACAGATCATGTCAAACCAACTTACTTGGCTTTTATGAAACAGTAAGTGCGAACCTTGATCAGGGTAAGGAGGTGGATGTAATCTTTTTAGACTTTGCCAAAGCTTTCGACACTGTACCACACATGCATCTTATCTATAAGCTACAAGAAATAGAGCTAGGGAGCACAATATGCACTTAGGTCAGTAATTAGTTAGATAATAGGGAGCAGCGAGTTGTGTTCAATGGATCATTTTCAAATTGGACTTAAGTACTAAGCAGTGTGCCACAAGGGTCTGTACTTGGACCACTTTTGTTCAACATTTTCATCAACGACCTAACAGTAGGTCTAGAGAGCATGGTGTCAATTTTTCGCAGATGATACCAAATTGTGTAGGGTTATAAATACGGAAGGGGGATGCTGAGTCTCTTCAGAACGACTTAACTAAACTGGAAGTATGGGCAGCAAAATGGAGAATGAGATTTGACACAGACAAGTGTAAGGTAATGCACTGTGGGGGCAAGACCAAAAATGACACCTACATACTAAATGGGGTAATATTAGGGGATTCTGTACTGGAAAAAGACTTAGGGGTTCACATAGATAACAAATGAAGCAGCAAAGAAGGCTAATAAGATATTAGCATGCATAAAATGGGGAATTGATGCAAGGGACGAGAGTATTATACTCCCATTATATAAATCATTAGTGAGGCCACATCTTGAATACTATGTGCAATTTTGGGTACGATATTACAAAATGTATATCCTGGAACTAGAAAAGGTTTAGAGGCGGGCGACCAAACTAATCAAAGGCATGGAGACGCTGGAATACGAGGAAAAGCTTGCAAGGCTAGGCATGTTTACATTGGAATAGAGGGGACATGATCAACATCTACAAATATATAAGGGGTCAATACACAGAGCTCGGGAGGGACCTGTTTTCTATAAGATCAGCACAGAGGACACGTGGTCACTTGCTTAGATTAGAGGAGAGGAGTTTCCGCACATTAAGGCGAAAAGGTTTTTTCACAGTAAGGACAATGGGGGTCATTCCGAGTTGTTCGCTCGCAAGCTGCTTTTAGCAGCATTGCACACGCTAAGCCGCCGCCTACTGGGAGTGAATATTAGCTTCTTAAAATTGCGAACGAAAGAATCGCATTATTGCGAAAATACATCTCTGTGCAGTTTCTGAGTAACTCGAGACTTATTCGGCATCTGCGATCAGTTCAGTGCTTGTCGTTCCTGGTTTGACGTCACAAACACACCCAGCGTTCCCCCAGACACTCCTCCGTTTCTCCAGCCACTCCCGCGTTTTTCCCAGAAACTGTAGCGTTTTTTCACACACTCCCATAAATCGGCCAGTTTCCGCCCAGAAACACCCACTTCCTGTCAATCACATTACGATCACCAGAACGAGGAAAAAAACGTGAGTAAAATTCCTAACTGCATAGCAAATTTACTTGGCGCAGTCGCAGTGCGGACATTGCACATGCGCACTAAGCGGAAAATCGCTGCGATGCGAAAAAATTTACAGAGCGAACAACTCGGAATGACCCCCCATATGTGTTTGGATTTCCCTGTCTGAGAGAGTAGTAACAGCGGACTCAGTCAACACCTTCAAGAATGGGTTAGATAAATTCTTATTGGATGAAGATATTCAGGGTTATGGTGCGTAGGCATGCATTATAGTTAATATAACTAGTCCTTACATAAAAATAACTAGTCCTATAATTAGAGATGAGCAGGTTCAGTTCGTTGAGATCCGAACCCCCCCAAACTTCATGTGGTTTATACGGGTCCGAGGCAGCCTCGGTTCTTCCCGCCTAACACGCAAAATCCGAACGGGGGAAAACGTCATCATCCCGCTGTCGGATTCTCGCGAGATTCGGATTCCATATAAAGAGCCGCGCGTCGCCGCCATTTTCACTCGTGCATTGTTGTTTGAGCGGAGAGGACGTGGCTACGTTCTCTGCCTGAAAAGCTTAATATCTCTGCTCAGTGTGCTGCATTGTACTATATAGTAGTACAGTACAGTAGGCCATTGCTGTATCTTGCAGCTCTGTGTCAGACTCAGTTATATTCTCCTGATCAGTGCTCAATATCTGTGCTGCATTGTGGTGACCAGTATATAGTAGTACAGTGCTGCATTGTGGTGACTACCAGTATATAGTAGTACAGTACAGTAGTCCATTGCTGTATCTTGCAGCTCCGTGTCAGATTCAGTTATATTCTCCTGATCAGTGCTCAATATCTGTGCTGCATTGTGGTGACCAGTATATAGTAGTACAGTGCTGCATTGTGGTGACCACCAGTATATAGTAGTACAGTACAGTAGTCCATTGCTGTATCTTGCAGCTCCATGTCAGACTCAGTTCTAGTCTCCTGATCAGTGCTCAATATCTGTGCTGCATTGTGGTGACCAGTATATAGTAGTACAGTGCTGCATTGTGGTGACCACCAGTATATAGTAGTACAGTACAGTAGTCCATTGCTGGATCTTGCAGCTCCATGTCAGACTCAGTTCTATTCTCCTGATCAGTGCTCAATATCTGTGCTGCATTGTGGTGACCAGTATATAGTAGTACAGTGCTGCATTGTGGTGACCACCAGTATATAGTAGTACAGTACAGTAGTCCATTGCTGGATCTTGCAGCTCCGTGTTAGACTCAGTTCTATTCTCCTGATCAGTGCTCAATATCTGTGCTGCATTGTGGTGACCAGTATAGTAGTACAGTGCTGCATTGTGGTGACCACCAGTTTATAGTAGCACAGTACAGTAGTCCACTGCTGTATCTTGCAGCTCTGTGTCACTTCTAGTATCCTGAACAGTGCTTAATATATGTGCTCAGTGTCAGTGCTGCATTGTGGTGACTAAAAGTCAGTGTCTTGTGCTGCATCTTGCTGCTGTAGGGTGCTGTGGTAGTGTCCTGTCACTGTGCATAGGTCATCATCATTCCAGTCACAGTGGTATCTGGTATCTATCTAGTGGTATCTAATTCCAGACATTACTGCCGTCTAATTCCAGATATATTACTGGCATATAATTGCACACATTAAAAAATGGGGAACAAAAATGTAGAGGGTAAAACAGGGAAAGATAAAGATCCACTTCCACCTTGTGCTGAAGCTGCTGCCACTAGTCATGGCAGAGACGATGAAATGCCATCAACGTCGTCTGCCAAGGCCGATGCCCAATGTCATAGTAGAGAGCATGTAAAATCCAAAAAACAAAAGTTCAGTAAAATGACCCAAAAATCTAAATTAAAAGCGTCTGAGGAGAAGCGTAAACTTGCCAATATTCCATTTACGACATGGAGTGGCAAGGAATGGCTAAGGCCCTCTCCTATGTTCCTCATGACTAGTGGGTCAACTTCACTTGAGGATGGAAGCACTCATCCTCCCGCTAGAAAAATGAAAAGAGTTAAGCTGGCAAAAGCACAGCAAAGAACTGTGCATTCTTCTAAATCACAAATCCCCAAGGAGAGTCCAATTGTGTCGGTTGCGATGCCTGACCTTCCCAACACTGGTTGGGAAGAGGTGGCTCCTTCCACCATTTGCACGCCCCCTGCAAGTGCTGGAAGGAGCACCCACAGTACAGTTCCTGATATTCAAATTGAAGATGTCACTGTTGAAGTACACCAGGATGAGGATATGGGTGTTGCTGGAGCTGATGGAGAAATTGACCAGGAGGATTCTGATGGTGAGGCAGTTTGTTTAAGTCAGGCACCTGGGGAGACACCTGTTGTCCGTGGGATGAATAAGGCCATTGACATGCCTGGTCAAAATACCAAGAAAAATCACCTCTTCGGTGTGGAATTATTTCAACAGAAATGTGGACAACTGGTGTCAAGCCGTGTGTTGCCTTTGTCAAGCTGTAATAAGTAGGGGTAAGGACGTTAACCACCTAGGAACATCCTCCCTTATACGTCACCTGGAGCGCATACATCAGAAGTCATTGACAAGTTAAAAAACTTTGGGTGACAGCGGAAGCAGTCCACTGACAACTAAATCCCTTCTTCCTCTTGTACCCAAGCTCCTGCAAACCACACCACCAACTCCCTCAGTATCAATTTCCTCCTTAGACAGGAACGCCAATAGTCCAGCAGGCCATGTCACTGGCAAGTCTGACGAGTCCTTTCCTGACTGGGATTCCTCCGGTGGATCCTTGAGTGTAACGCCTACTGCTGCTGGCGCTGCTGTTGTTGCTGCTGGGAGTCGATCGTCATCCCAGAGGGGAAGTCGGAAGACCACTTGTACTACTTCCAGTAAGCAATTTACTGTCCAACAGTCCTTTGCGAGGAAGATGAAATATCACAGCAGTCATCCTGTTGCAAAGCGGATATCTCAGGCCTTGACAGCTGTGTTGGTGTTAGACGTGCATCCGGTATCCGCCGTTTGTTCACAGAGACTTAGAGAATTTCTTGAGGTAGTGTATACCTGGTACCAAATACCATCTAGGTTCCACTTCTCTAGGCAGGCGATACCGTGAATGTACACAGACGTAAGAAAAAGAGTCACCAGTGTCCTAAAAAATGCAGTTGTACCCAATGTCCACTTAACCACGGACATGTGGGCAAGTGGAGCAGGGCAGACTAAGGACTATATGACTGTGACAGCCCACTGGGTAGATGTATTGCCTCCCGCAGCAACAACAGCAGCGGCGGCACCAGTAGCAGCATCTCACAAATGCCAACTCGTTCCTAGGCAGGCTACGCTTTGTATCACCACTTTCCATAAGAGGCTCACAGCTGACAACCTCTTACGGAAACTGAGGAACATCATCGCAGATTGGCTTACCCCAATTGGACTCTCCTGGGGATTTGTGACATCGGACAACGTCACCAATATTGTGCGTGCATTACATGTGGGCAAATTCCAGCACGTCCCATGTTTTGCACATACAATGAATTTGGTGGTGCAGAATTTTTTAAAAAACGACAGGGAAGTGCAAAAGATGCTGTTGGTGGCCCGAAGAATTGCGGCATTCAGCCACCGCGTGCCAAAGACTGCACCAGCAAACACTCCTGAACATTCCCCGCCATCAGCTGAAGCAATAGGTGGTAACGAGGTGGAATTCAACCCTCTATATGCTTCAGAGGATGGAGGAGCAGCAAAAGGCCATTCAAGCCTATATATCTGCCTATGATATAGGCAAAGGAGGGGGAATGCACCTGACTCAAGCGCAGAGGAGAATGATTTCAACGTTGTGCAAGGTTCTGCAACCCTTTGAACTTGCCACACGTGAAGTCAGTTCAGACACTGCCAGCCTGAGTCAGGTTATTCCCCTCATCAGGCTTTTGCAGAAGAAGCTGGAGAGATTGAAGGAGGAGCTAAAATGGAGCGATTCTGCTAGGCATGTGGGACTTGTGGATGGAGCCCTTCATTTGCTCAACCAGGATTCACGGGTGGTCAATCTGTTGAAATCAGAGCACTACATTTTGGCCACCGTGCTCGATCCTAGGTCTAAAGCCTACGTTGTATCTCTCTTTCCGGCAGACACAAGTCTGCAGATGTTCAAAGACCTGCTGGTGAGACACTTGTCAAGTCAAGCGGAACGTGACCCGCCAACAGCTCCTCCTTCATTTTCTACCGCAACTGGAGCTGCCAGGAAATGGATCAAATTTCCCAAACCACCCGCTGGCGGTGATGCAGGGCAGTCAGGAGCGAAAACTGATATCTGGTCCGGACTGAGGGACCTGCCAATGATTACTGACATGTCGTCTACTGTCACTGCATATGATTCTGTCACCATTGAAAGAATGGTGGAGGATTATATGAGTGACAGCATCACTGTAGGCATGTCAGACAGTCGGTACGTATACTGGCAGGAAAAAGAGGCAATTTGGAGGCCCTTGCACAAACTGGCTTTATTTTACCTAAGTTGCCCCCCTCTCCAGTGTGTACTCCGAAAGAGTGTTTAGTGCAGCCGGTCACCTTGTCAACGATCGGCGTACGAGGTTACTTCCAGAAAATGTAGAGAAGATGATGTTCATCAAAATTAATTATAATCAATTCCTCTGAGGAGACATTTACCAGCAATTGCCTCCAGAAAGTACACAGGGACCTGTGATGGTGGATTCCAGTGGGGACGAATTAATACTCTGTGAGGAGGGGGATGTACACAGTGAAAGGGGTGAGGAATCGGATGATGAGGAGGAGGTGGACATCTTGCCTCTGTAGAGCCAGTTTGTGCAAGGAGAGATTGATTGCTTCTTTTTTTGGGGGGGGGTCCAAACCAACCAGTCATTTCAGTCACAGTCGTGTGGCAGGCCCTGTCGCTGAAATGATGGGTTTGTTAAAGTGTGCATGTCCTGTTTATACAACATAAGGGTGGGTGGGAGGGCCCAAGGACAATTTCATCCTGCGTCTCTTTTTCTTCTTTGCATCATGTGATGTTTGGGGCCAATTTTTTTAAGTGCCATCCTGTCTGACATTGCAGTGCCACTCCTAGATGGGCCAGGTGTTTGTGCCGGCCACTTGGGTCGCTTAGCTTAGTCATCCAGCGACCTTGGTGCAAATTTTAGGACTAAAAATAATATAATGGGGTGTGAGGTGTTCAGAATAGACTGGAAATGAGTGGAAATTATGGTTATTGAGGTTAATAATACTATGGGATCAAAATTACCCCCAAATTCTATGATTTAAGCTGTTTTTGAGGGGTTTTTGAAAAAAAACACCCGAATCCAAAACACACCCGAATCTGACAAAAAAAATTAAGGGAGGTTTTGCCAAAACGCGTCCGAATCCAAAACACGGCCGTGGAACCGAATCCAAAACCAAAACACAAAACCCGAAAAATGTCCGGTGCACATCACATTCACTACCTATAATAAGACTGCATAGGAGACCACAAATAGGTTGAACTTGATGGACAATTGTCTTTTTTCAACTTTAGTTACTATGTTACTATGTAACCAAACCCGCTCATCTCTACTCAATAGTGATCCAACCTGAATTAGGCCCAAAGGACAATGGTGGTCATTCCGAGTTGATCGCTCGCTAGCTGTTTTTAGCAGCTGTGCAAACGCTATGCCACTTCCCACTGGGAGTGTATTATAGCTTAGCAGGAGTACGAACGAAAGGTTCTCAGAGCGGCTACAAAGTTTTTTTGTGCAGTTTTAGAGTAGCTCAATAACTACTCAGCGCTTGCGATGACTTCAAACTGTTCAGTTCCTGTTTTGACGTCACAAACATGCCCTGCGTTCGCACAGCCATGCCTGTGTTTTTCCTGGCACGCCTGCGTATTTTTCGAACACTCCCTGAAAACGATCAGTTGACACCCAGAAACGCCCACTTCATGTCAATCACTCTGTGGCCAGCAGTGCGACTGAAAAGCTTTGCTAGACCTTGTGTGAAACTACATCGTTCGTTGTAATAGTACGTCGCCCATGCGCATTGCGCCGCATGCGCAGAAGTGCCATTTTTTTGCCACATCGCCGCACAGCGAATGAATGCAGCTAGCGATCAACTCGGAATGACCACCAATGTCATTAATTTCAGAGATGGTTTTGATCAGATTCCATACTTTCTGCAGATTTAGTCCAAATTGTTTAGATTTATTATTATCCAATTAGAAGTATATATAACACTAGTATTTTTGACCTATCATGTACTCCAGCTCTATCCCTCAGTGTTCTCTACAGCCTCAATTTCTACTGGGTCTCTCCAGCCTCATGACCACCCTGTATCTTTCTAGCCTTGTGCATCCCCTGTCTCTCCTGTCTCATGCCCCAGCTCCCCCCCCCCCTCTATCTTTACAGCCTTATGCCATCCCTGTAGGGAAGATTTAATAAGATTTGGAGAGTGATAAAGTGGAGAGAGATAAAATATCAACTCAGCTCTTGTCGTTTTTCAAACCCACCTGTAACATGATAGTTAGGAGCTGACTGGCTAACTTTATCCCTCTCCACTTTATCACTCTCCTAGGCTTAGTACATCTGCCCTATCATTTATGTCTCCAATTTCATGCCTTCCATGTATGTTTACAGCCTCATATCCTCATACCAACCTGTGTCACTCCTGCCTCATTCTCCACTATTGGGGCTATTCCGATATGAACAAAGATGGTTGCATATGCATTGCAGCCAGATCTGCATTCTTCTCTGCACATGCTGATGGCCGCACAGAACAGGACAAGGCCGCCCAACATGTGTGGTGCCGCCTCCTGATGCATTTGCAATCTAAATGCGAATGTATCAGATCTAGGGTTGACCCATGGCAGCTTCTTTTTTTCCCCAAGAATGGCCGCATATGATGATATTGGAGGATGTCATGTGACGGGAGTGAGGAGGGATAAAATCCCTGCTCAGTCAGTGGGACAGCACTTCTTGACAAAGGGAATAGTGATCCCAGAAACGTGTTGAAGCTGTCCGTGTGAGGAGTAACGTGTGTATCAGACCAATACCCAAGAGGATTTGGACTTTTCTCATCATCTTCACTACGCACCCGAGTCTGCAGCCGGGACGTATGCGTGAGTCCATTACAGATCGAACACGCTCCAAAGGATCTGGCACACACTGATATCCCTGCTCCTCCGTTTGTGATTTTATGTGGAACCCTGTTTTTTGTCATTAAATTCGTTTGAAAAAATCCTTATGAGGATCAACGTTTCTGTGATTAGAAGAATCAAAGATACCTTTACGTGCATTGGTGACAGAAACGATATGTAAGTGTCATCTATCCACTATATCTCCCTGTTATATCACAAGTATAGAAGATTCTCACAGAGTGAAAGATACTTTTATGTGCATTCGTGGAAGGAACGCAATGTAAGTTCCATTTCAATAAGAAAAGAACACAGTGTTTTTCAGCTAATGGGGATAATTGAATCCACTCCTCCATCGCAATGTGACTCATTTCTTCCACTTTGCATCTAAAGTTTCTTATAGATCATTAGCCTCCTTAAAGCGCGAGTTTCAAACTTTTTGTTTTGTGTTGGCAGTGCTGGTATTGTCCTCAGTGTGGGGCTGCTAGTGGTGTTGGCACTGCTGGGGTACTGGTGGTGTTGGCAAGGCGGGAGTGCTGACAATGTCCTCAGTGCTGGGGTGTGTCAGCAGTGTTGGGGTGCTGACTGAGTCAGCAGTGCAGGAGTGCCGGTTGTGTTAGCAGTGTAGGAGTGTCGGGGATGTCCTAAGTGCAGAGATGTGGGCAGCGTGGGAGTGCCGGCGGTATCCTCAGTGCAGGGGTGCTGGCAGTGTGGGGGTGTTGGCAGTGCAGGTGGCGATGCCAGCAGTGCGGGCGGCGGTGTTACAGTAGTGTGGATGGCCATCTTTACTTATTAAAGTCTATGGGGAAATGCTGATTGGCTGAGAGCCATGACAGACGGCTCTCTCAGCCAATCAGCGGTCATCCCCATAGAATTTTTAAATTGGCACCCGGGCCGCGCTGAAGGCACCCGGGGCAGATCCGAGCCCCAGGCTCGTCTGCCCAAATAGGGGATGTTCGGGGATATCTGAATCGCTCATCTCTAGTTTTGATGTATAATCAATTTAAATAGTAGCTTTTTCTACATTTTCTTTTGTTAAAAACAATGGGTCACATGCTACTTAACAAGCCTAGGTGAAGGAGATGACTAAGTTAAATTGACTGAAATTGATGATTTACCTGCCTCAAAGGTGGTGTACTATATGAAGGTGAAATAGTATAACTAAAATGATATACAACAGTGTTTCTCAAAATCAGTCCTAAAGTCACCCTAACAGTTCTGGCTCTCCATGCTTAAGAACAGATGACTTAATTAGTACCTTTGTTGGTAAGATTTGACCATCTGTGCTCAAGTTTGGGGGTCAAGTTTGGAAATCCCTGATATACAGGGTAAAAGTGATGAATGCATTTACATATTCCTAATCCTATCCAACTCCAGATAATTTCATTATTCCACTAAGTAAGGCAAAATCCAAACGTGGGTGCTTACAGTAGCTGGTGTATCACAATTTTACCAGGTGCACTCATGAACGCACACCAAATTTGCTGACCCTATAATGGACCTAATTTTGCCTCTTGCCCAGCTGTGGTTCAAAATAGATTCAAAATAACCTCAGCAGTAGACCTATTTTACATGAACAGTCTTTACCTGTACTGTATTATTCATGTACAGTGAGCAAAAGCTGTACAGAAAAGCACAACCATTAGTTATTGTACTTTGTACATCTGCAGCTGGCAGACAAACACGCATTTTTTTTATACATTATATAAATCATTTGCATTTTAGACAAATCTACATTTTAAGAAATTGTACCTTTCTTAAGACAAATTTGCAACCTTTAGTCAATTGATAAAATATGTGTGAACCTGTGGAATTTTCACTGACTTAGCAGAACCCTTGACAGATAAGCAATACCTAACATTGTACAGTGAGATCTTGGAGGTTACATGATCCTCATCAGCTGTGTATGCTTCTCTCAATGGATTAGATGTTACTTGGACAAGTTGTTAAAGTTTCTACTTTGCATCTTTAAATAGAATCTTCTTCTAGATTTTCTTCCTTTTTCTGGACTTCACAGTTGTATGCTTTTAGTCCGTGCAAATGTTTTAGCTTTTACTTCATCGCCATAGGACCAGTCTAGTTGGGTGACAGCATAAAAATCCATACTTTAGAAGCTAGATAAATGTTGGTTATAGGAAGGGTTTTCATTTTTAAACTGTTTTAAATTGTATTTATTAGTGTTTTTGCATAGCTGCTTATGAAAGCTTTAAGGGCCAATGGGCCTATTCATCATCATGGGTTGGATGGCCCCCGATGATCAACTATCTACAGTAACTCACCACACGTTGCAGTGGTGGATACATAATTGCCAGAGCAATTCATTATTGCTCTTGTGGGCAGACAGTGTCTCCGAAAACCAGCTGTCCTCCTGATCAGTATCACTGCTACAGAGGTACTGTATTTACCGATGCCCAACCAGCTGACTGTGCATGCATGATCTTAGGTTGCGCTTAGCGGCGGCAGAGGGATCCATCTTTGTAAACCTGGACAGAACAATCAGAAGTGTCTGAAGTTGGTGTTGGTTCTTGCAAGCAAAATTGCTGAATATTAGGTGGCTCATAATAAATGGACCCATTACATAAAACATCAAGAAACTACTGTTTCTGCATCAGTACTGGCCCCATTAGTGATAATGAATAGGTCCCTCAATATGTCAAGAACCATATTTATGAAACTCAGAATGTGGGAAATCTCCTGAAAACGAATTTTTCGGTGGATCCCTGCAAAATTTAGGCATTGCTAGGATGTAACAAGGAGGGATCACAAAATAACTCTCTGATATCTGCTGTGGGGTTCAGTACGATTTTCCCGCAGATGGTATGTCGTAATATTATAATCTAAACTATTATCATCTAATAATATACATAATAAGAATTGTATTTATATTGCTATTTTCTCTAATCTAACTCAAGTTACTTTACAGTTATCACAAGCATAATACAATGAGCATAATGCAGAAGTGAGGCAGCCATTTTAGGTCATCATTTCCTAGGATTATTTATCCTACCAACAATGGTCCCAGACAAGGCAGCCATCTTGGGTGCACTACATAGGTTACAATGGGTGGAATCATTAGGGTTGCTAAAATATCCTTTTAATCAAGGTCACATATGAATTACGCATGTTATGTGGCTGATTAAAGCTAGGTGAAATGCAGACTTGAAGTCACAGAACCAATGTAAATTGATATGTGTTCTTAATTAAAGGCATATTATAGCAACCCTGGAAATAGACAATGCCTGGCAGAATGACAAGTAATGTGGGAGCTACTGAATACTAAAGCAAGTTACACAAGCCTTACAAAATCATCAGATTCATGCATATTCATCCTATCTTGGATAACACCAGGTGAGGTAGCCATCATGAGTGCACAACATACAGTACTGTAGGTTACAGTGTGAGATGAGATAATTAAGGCATACAAAAGTGCAATGGAAAGCAACTAAAAAGATATCCACTGAGTAAGCAGTTTAACATGCTGTTCATCCTGTCAATGAAAGTACAAAGCTGGCATCCATCTGGGAGCACAACATAGGTTACAAAGGGATGGATGAGCACTTTATAGAAGTGTAATATACCCTGGGGAATCATAGTGCATGCTTATGTTCCTAAGATTGGAGAATACTCCTCAAAACTAGGTGTTCCTAGGTAGGCAGGTGCACTTCTAGTTTGCAGAACTGAAAGGTTATGTTCCTCAGCAAACCAGAAAACATACCTAACATGCTTTCAATATCACTTCAAATTTTGAGTATTTTATTACAACATAAATTCTATTATTATTTTTTTTTGGAGTATTCTAAAAACTAGGAACATTTGTATGCCTGCTCCTATTTATATTTAGCAAGGGGCACCCTTGCTCTACCTAACACTTCTCATAAATTTGGACACATTTTTGCTCTTTTCTTTATTGTGTTTCTTTCAATTTTTACTCTGCTTTTACACAAATGCTATGGACTTGTTCTGCAAATCAATGTACTTTGTCAGAAATCTACCACCAGTGCAGATCCAGGCATGGAGCATCACTTAAATATTTCTCCTTGTTCAATTTTACTCATTGTTGCTGTTTACTATTTTCCCTTGGTTTGTTTATGCGGATTGATATTAATGATTTATAATTCTGGAGTTTCTCCAGTGTAATGTGACTACCATGGCAACCACAGTCTCATATGGCTCATGATGTGAGCGGAGAGGCTTTTGAATGGCCCTTTGAGCTCTGTTTTTGTTACGCACACCAGTGCTTACAGGAGTATACCGGTGTATGAACAGAGAGGGAAGCGAAGCAAACAAACAAACTCACAGACAGTATAACATAACATACACAGGAGGTGATGGAATAACTAATAAACAGAAAGTGAACGGAGAAGCCCAAAGGCTCAGGAATTGGGTGTCTCCCTAGTGTCAGGAATGCTCAGATGGAATAGAGCGGACAATGAAGCGAGGTGTAGTGATTTAACATGTGGAGCACCTGAAATGATGTTGCTAAGAGCAACAGAAAAAAACCCAAAGGGTTACCAACGGGTGTGGGAATAAACTCCTTGGTCAGAGATAGAAATATAGACACAAGGAGAGTATCCACAATCCTAACCCCCACTTGCAGGGCACAGGTTCAGCTTACTGCCACTAAACTGACACCTGGACGCCCTGCACAGTGAGGGAGGATTAAGCAAGCAGGTCTAAGAGTACAGACGCAAACCTGCTGGGTTCACAGAATAGCAAAAGAACCCCAGCAGGTCAAACAACTGACTCCAGTCTTACTGCTAGGTCCGGATTGGCAGAATGAAGTACCGAATCCAAAGGCCTATTCGCAGTAAGCAACAAGTAAATACAAAGTCACACAGTACTAGCTAACTCTCTGGAACTGACTAACAAACAAAGATTCAGCAGCATTTGCCTATCCTGAGAGGATGGTTTATATAGCAGGTGCTGTCCACGCCCCACTCAGACCTCACAGACTGTGAGCACAAAACCAGCGCCGGATTCCCTGCCGTGCACAGAGCCTGTAACCACCACACAGTAAAAACCCGGACCGGAGTATCAGCTGCGCTCAGGTTACTTCGCTAACACTTGCCTCCCGGTTGCCATGGCGACGTGGCAGCACAGGGCAGGAGATCCTAACAGTACCCCCCCCTCTGACGAGGGGTCAAAGAACCCCTACCACCGGGTTTATCAGGGAACTGCGAGAAGAAAGAGCGTATCAGTCTGGGGGCATGAAGATCACAACTGCGCACCCACGACCGCTCCTCCGGGCCATACCCCTTCCAGTGCACCAAAAATGACAGCCGACCCCGAACCATCTTGGAGTCAAGAACCCTTTCAACCGCAAACTCCCTCTGACCCCGTATCAGAAGAGGAGAAGGTCTTCCACTGGAAGAAGGATTACTAACCGCCAGTTTTAAAAGGGAACAATGAAATGTTTTATTGATACCCAATGAACGGGGCAGATCTAACTGAAATGCCACCGGATTGATAACCCTGGTGATCTTATAAGGGCCGATGAACCGGGGGCCTAACTTATGAGATGGCTGTCTCAACTTCAAATTCTTGGTGGACAACCAGACGAAGTCTCCTGATTTGAAGCTGCAGGGTCTTCTCCGCTTATCAAAAACCCTTTTGGTCACTAATGACACAGACACAAGGGCTTTCTTCGCTTTCCTCCAAATACCCCTAAGGACCGAAACAACAGAGGAACCACCAGGCGTGGAATCCAGGGGGTCAAAAGAATTGGCCTTAGGATGATGCCCATACACACAAAGGAAGGGAGAGATCCCTGTAGCAGAGTGAGCCCCGTTGTTATAGGCAAACTCCGCCATGGACAGATGAGCAACCCAGTCAGTATGACACTTGGAGACATAACACCTGAGGAACTGCTCCAAGGACTGGTTCACCCTCACCCTCTCAGTCTGCCCATTAGACTGTGGATGGTAGCCTGACGACAAGCTCACAGAAATCTGGAGATCAGAACAAAATCAGAACAAAATGCCCTCCAGAATTTGGCCACAAACTGGGATCCACGGTCAGAGACCACATCAAGTGGCAACCCGTGGAGGCGCACAACATGCTGCATAAATAACTCAGACAGGCGTCTGGCCGATGGCAACCCAACCAGTGGAACGAAATGCGCCATCTTCGAAAACCTGTCAACGACAACCCAAATGGCTGTCATCCCCGAGGATTTGGGCAAGTCCACCACAAAATCCATGGAAATGTGGGTCCATGGCTTAGACGGAATAGAGAGTGGATGTAATGGGCCGACAGGAACCCCTCTAGGAGTTTTATTTCGGGCACAAACGTGCCCGAACCCACTGATCCACATCCCTAGCCACCGAGGGCCACCACACCGCCCTAGACAGCAACTCCCGAGTTCTGGCAATACCCGGATGCCCTGCCGACCTCTTGGCATGGAATTCCAGGAACACTCGCTGTCTTAACCTAGGAGGCACAAACAAGAGACCTACCGGAAGGTCTGGAGGAGCCTGCTCCTGTGCTTTAAGGACTAATGACAAGAGGTCCTGGGTAATGCCCACTTTAATACATGATGGGGACACAATGGGCAATGGCTCCTCTGTGGTCTCTTGAACTGGAGCAAAACTCCGCGAGAGCGCATCAGCCTTGATGTTTTTTGACCCAGGGCGATATGTTATCAAAAAATTAAAGCGAGCAAAAAACAAAGCCCATCGTGTCTGCCTGGCATTGAGCCGCTTCGCTGACTCTAAATATGCCAGATTCTTATGGTCGGTGAGAATTGAGACCGCAAACTTAGCCCCCTCAAGCCAGTGCCTCCACTCCCCGAGTGCATCCTTTATAGCCAACAATTCCCGGTTACCCACATCATAATTCATCTCGGCAGAGAAAATTTACGGGAAAAGTAAGCACAGGGATGAAGGCGATTATCAGACACCCCCATCTGAGAGAGCACTGCCCCAATACCTATCTCAGAGGCATCCACTTCTACCACAAAAGGACGCTCTGGATCTGGGTGTCGCAGCACCTTGGCCGAGACAAATGCCCTTTTGAGACGGGCAAAGGCCGCTTTGGCCTCACAAGACCAGTGAGCAACATCCGCCCCTTTGTTAGTGAGTGCCACCAAGAGGGCCACTATAGACGAAAATCCAGCGATAAACCGTCTATAAAAATTTGCAAAGCCCAGAAAACGCTGAAGCGCCTTCAAACTAGTGGGCTGCACCCAATCCAGGACTGCCTGTACCTTAGAACCCTCCATTTGGAAACCTTCTGAGGAGATAATATACCCTAGAAATGCGATTTGCTGGACTTCAAACTCGCACTTCTCCAGCTTCGCCCCAAGCTGGTGGTCTCTGAGTTTCTGGAGGACTAAGCGTACATGCTTCCGATGTTCCTCCAGGGAATGAGAGAAGATTAGGATGTCATCTAGATAAACAACTAAGAATCTATCCAAATATTCCCTGAGCACATCGTTCATAAATTCCTGGTTGACTGCCGGGGCATTAGAGAGCCCAAAAGGCATCACCAAATATTCATAATGCCCTGAGTGGGTATTAAAGGCAGTCTTCCATTCATCCCCCTCTCTTATTCGGATTAGATTGTAAGCACCGCGTAGGTCAATCTTAGAAAAAATGGTGGCAGTACGAAGCTGGTCAAACAAAACCGAAATGAGAGGCAGTGGGTACGAGTTTTTAATCGTGATACGGTTCAATTCCCTGAAGTCGATGCAGGGTCGCAACGAACCATCCTTTTTACCCACGAAGAAGAACCCCGACCCAACTGGGGACTGTGATGGTCTGATAAATCCCTTAGCCAAGTTCTCCTGAATGTACTCTGCCATAGCCTGAGTCTCAGGACGTGACAGGGAGTACAACCTGCTCTTGGGAAGCTTAGCATCCGGCAACAAATCAATGGCACAGTCATAGGGGTGATGGGGAGGTAGTACCTCCGCAACTTTTTTGGAGAACACATCCGCAAAATCTGCATAACATCCTGGCAAACTTAGCTGCGAGAGCCTGACTGGAAGGCTCAAGCAACTCCTGAAACAATCACTACCCCAACTAAGAATCTCCCCAGAGACCCAGTCAAATTGAGGGTTATGGGCCCTTAACCAGGGTAACCCCAAAACAAATGGGGCAAAAGAACAGACAGTCACATAAAAAGACAATTTTTCAGAGTGTGTGGCTCCAATAAACAAAGGAATTTGGCTGGTGCAGGAGGTAATTTTACCCTGGGACAATGGTTCCCCGTTTAACCCACAGATCTCAATCTCTGATGCCAAAGGTACTGAGGGAACAGAGTGTTCCAGGGCGAATTGACGGTCCATGAAAACCCCATCGGCCCCACTGTCAACAAAGGCCTCAGTCTTGACAGTTTGACCGAGGATCTCCAAAGTCACCGGAATGAGAAAAGTCATTTTGGGAAATTCTGACTTCTGGCCTGACAGGATATTTCCCATCACCCTCAGGCCCTGAAGTTTTCCGTTTTTTCTGGGCATGATACTACAACATGACCTTTATTCCCACAGTACAAACACAAACCCTGCTGTCTCCTCCGCGTCTTCTCACGCGAGGAGAGGCGGGTAGCCCCAATCTGCATAGGCTCCTTGGAATATTCCTCAGAGTCTGAGGTTCCCTTGGGAAAAAAGGAAACTGCGGTCTCCCTTTCAAGCCTACGCTCTCTCAGCCGTCTATCCACCCGGATGGATAACTGCATGAGCTGATCTAAGCTATCAGGCGAGGGATATTGTACCAGTTGGTCCTTTATCTGGTCAGAAAGGCCCCTTCGGTACTGGTTTCTCAGGGCTGGGTCATTCCACTGGGTATAATGAGCCAACCTCCGAAACTCCGTACTATAAACCTCAGCTGGCCGTCGCCCTTGCTTAAGGACCGTAATCTGAGCCTCGGCTGAAGCCATCTTGTCAGGGTCATCATACAAAATGCCCAGTGCCGTAAAAAAAGCTTCAACACTTTTAAGCGACGGACAGTCAGGCTGTAACCCATATGCCCAGACCTGTGGGCCTCCTTGTAGCAAGGAAATCACCATGCCCACCCGCTGAATCTCCGACCCAGAAGACTGGGGCCTAAGCCTGAAATATAACTTACAGCTCTCCTTGAAACAAAAGAACTGCGAGCGATCTCCAGAAAAACGATCCGGGAGATTTACTTTCGGCTCCTTAAGCCCTGAACTTGCCGCTGCTGCTGCGGGAGCTCCGCTAGCGGCCTGCGGGGTGTTCATTTTAATGGACATCTCATTAAATTGTCGAGTCAGGACCTGCACCTGATCGACCACCTGTTGCAAAGTTTTTTGAGGGGTATGCTCCATATTCCCACAAAATTTAAACAGGAGTAGGGCTGCTGAATATGTTACGCACACCAGTGCTTACAGGAGTATACCGGTGTATGAACAGAGAGGGAAGCGAAGCAAACAAACTCACAGACAGTATAACATAACATACACAGGAGGTGATGGAATAACTAATAAACAGAAAGTGAACGGAGAAGCCCAAAGGCTCAGGAATTGGGTGTCTCCCTAGTGTCAGGAATGCTCAGATGGAATAGAGCGGACAATGAAGCGAGGTGTAGTGATTTAACATGTGGAGCACCTGAAATGATGTTGCTAAGAGCAACAGAAAAAACCCCAAAGGGTTACCAACGGGTGTGGGAATAAACTCCTTGGTCAGAGATAGAAATATAGACACAAGGAGAGTATCCACAATCCTAACCCCCACTTGCAGGGCACAGGTTCAGCTTACTGCCACTAAACTGACACCTGGACGCCCTGCACAGTGAGGGAGGATTAAGCAAGCAGGTCTGAGAGTACAGCCGCAAACCTGCTGGGTTCACAGAATAGCAAAAGAACTCCAGCAGGTCAAACAACTGACTCCAGTCTTACTGCTAGGTCCGGATTGGCAGAATGAAGTACCGAATCCCAAGGCCTATTCGCAGTAAGCAACAAGTAAATACAAAGTCACACAGTACTAGTTAACTCAATGGAACTGACTAACAAACAAAGATTCAGCAGCATTTGCCTATCCTGAGAGGATGGTTTATATAGCAGGTGCTGTCCACGCCCCACTCAGACCTCACAGACTGTGAGCACAAAACCAGCGCCGGATTCCCTGCCGTGCACAGAGCCTGTAACCACTACACAGTAAAAACCCGGACCGGAGTATCAGCTGCGCTCAGGTTACTTCGCTAACACTTGCCTCCCGGTTGCCATGGCGACGTGGCAGCACAGAGCAGGAGATCCTAACAGTTTTACTGGGAAATTACATTCTCCTCTCTCGCCTTCACATGCCATCCTGAAATTTTGTGATCTTGTTTCTATGTAGCAGACTGGCTGTATCTGATAGCCAGAACATGTGTGCTGTGTCTGCTCCTTGCACTGTGACATGTTCTGCCTCTCTCTGACATCTCATCATTTAGCACCATAGCGGTTGGGATGCCGGCGGTCATGTGACTGACGCTGGGATCCTGACACCACTCGGGAGACTGTCGCCGAAACACTGACAGCCGACACCCCGATTGTAAGTATTGGGGTACCTGTTAGGGTTAGGTCCTGGTGGGGGGGAGGGTTAGGCACTAGGGGGGCATAGGGTTAGTCACTGGGGAGGGGTAGTTCACTACCTCTGGAGGGTTAGCTCTAGCTATCACCCCCATAGGGTTAGCCTTAGCCACCACCCCTGTAGGGTTATGGCAGGGTGCGGATGGGGTATACTTACCCCCTATGAAAGCTGGATTTTTCTGTCGGGATGTACAGTATGACCGATGGCATCCCAACCAGCACGCCCTCCTTTCCAGTATTTCATACAGAACCCGCTGAGAGCCGTGACCATGTAAATCCATATTTGCCCAGATGCATGCTTGAAATGTACATAACTTGCAAATTAATATGAATAGGTAAAATCTCGTGTGAGATTGTTGCTTTAATGCTCCTGCTTATCACTGTTTGAAAAAGCTTTTAATATAGTAGAGTGTCTTAACAAAGCAGACAAAAGAGCTTAATCTATTTTGTAATAAATAACATTCAGTGAATGTGAGCTAATATGAGTGGAATTATCAAATATATAATTTTAGAAGATCTGCAGTATTTAATTGGAAACGAATAGCTGATTCAATGAGAGAACAGCTATATTTAATTTTACTGTTGTGTCTATTTTTGAAAAACTAGATAAGAGGTTTGTCTTTAACATTTCAGTTTATCTAAATTGGCACCAGATCATATTTTGTTGTGTATATAAATATATGTGATAGGAAAGGGAAGAAGGGGCCAGAAGATTAGGGAAAAATTACCAAAGTGCGGGTTGGTACAGTATGTGGTCCTCATATACAAAACACAGGATTTATTATACTGCGGTTGCGAAGGGAAGGGGGCCCTAGTTTGCACACCATAATTAAGTAATGAGGTGCTACTCTGCTTGAGACTTAATTCAGTATACAAGGGAAAAGAGTTGCAGGTGCACTATCTCACACTAGCTCAACCTGTAATAACCAGAGGCATTTAGCATAATCCTGGCCAGGGCTATGAGCTTACCCACTGCGACAAGGTATTATCTCATTGGGTAAGTCCCAGTGGTGGAACTAGCGAGCGGTGGGCCCAGGTGCGGCAAAATGCTTTGGGCCCCCCCATCCCATCCAAGTCCACCCCCTCACCCCTGGAGAGGATTTGGTGAGGGGGACCTGCTAAGGGCCAGAGAAATGGATACCTAGCAACAGTGCCGTAACTAGACATTTTAGCACCGCGTGCAAGAAACGGCATCGGAGCCCCACCCCTGCATGCAAAACAGGGGCAGTGCGCGCCGTAGGCGCGAGCAAAAATACATAGTGGCGTGGCTTCGTGGGGAAGGGGTGTGGCCACAAAATAATAGCAATTCATAAAACGGTGCACAGTAGTCTCCATTATTCAAATTATGCCGCACAGTAGCACCACTACACCAGGTAGAGACCCTTTTACACCTTACAGCGGACAGATTCCTCTTTTTACACATTACGGCAGACAGCGCCCCCCATTTTACACATTACGGCAGACAGCGTGCACTTTTTACACATAACGGCAGACAGCGTCCCCTTTTTACACATAACGGCAGACAGCGTGCCCTTGTTAAACATAGCGGCAGACAGCGTACACTTTTTACACATAACGGCAGACAGCGTCCCCCTTTTTACACATTACGGCAGACAGCGTCCCTTTTTACACATTACGGCAGACAGCGTACACTTTTTACACATTACGGCAGACAGCGTACACTTTTTACACATTAAGGCAGACAGCGTACACTTTTTACACATTACGGCAGACAGCGTACACTTTTTACACATAACGGCAGACAGCGTCACCTTTTTACACATTACGGCAGACAGCGTGCCCTTGTTACACATTATGGCAGGCAGCTTCCCCCTTTTTACACATTGCGGCAGGCAGAATCCCCCTTTTTACACATTGCGGCAGGCAGATTACCCATTTTACACATAGCGGCAGGCAGATTCCCCATTTTTACACATTGCGGCAGGCAGATTCCCCCTTTTTACACATTGCGGCAGGCAGATTCCCCCTTTTTACACATTGCGGCAGGCAGATTCCCCATTTTTACACATTGCGGCAGGCTCCCCATTTTTACACATAGCGGCAGGCAGATTCCCCATTTTTACACATAGTGGCAGGCGAAAGAAAGAAAGAAAGAAAGAAAGAAAGAAAGAAAGAAAGAAAGAAAGAAAGAAAGAAAGAAGAATGATACTTACCCTCTCCGCTGGCTCAGGCTCCTCGGTGCAGCTTGACGATTCCCGGGCTGGAGAGAAGGAGGAGGGAGCCGCAGCAGCGCTGTGTTATTGGTGGAGGCGCTGCTGCTGCTGCCCCTCTGCTTCACTATAGGCTGTTCTCGGAAGACAGCCTATAGTGAAGCAGAGGGGCAGCAGCAGCAGCAGCGCCTCCACCAGTTACAAAGCGCTGCTGCGGCTCCCTACTCCACCTCCCTCCTCCTCCTTCCCCCGTACCGCTGCTCCTCTCCGGGCGGCTGTGCGCTGCGGGCAGCGGTTGCCCGCAGCACGCAGCGGCATGTAATGAGTCAGTTTGACTCATTACATGCTTTGGGCCCCTGGACAGAGGCGGGCCCCAGTGCAACGCACTGGTTGCACTGGCGGTAGTTCCGCCTCTGGTAAGTCCATAACACTAACTATAGGGGTTCAGGTCCGGGGGGGGGGCAGAACACCCCAGAGCCACCCAGCCAGACAACCCCAGGGCACCGCAAGAGTGATACAAATAAAGGGTTAAAGAAGTAGGAGCTGCTAATGCTGCATGTGTGAGTGATGTGAGGAATGAAAGAAAATGATGTAAAGTGTTAAATAAATATAAAACAAACTTTCTCTTACGTCCTAGAGGATGCTGGGTTCCACATTAGTACCATGGGGTATAGACGGGTCCACTAGGAGCAATTGGCACTTTAAGAGTTTAACAGTGTGGGCTGGCTCCTCCCTCTATGTCCCTTCTACCAGACTCAGTTTAGAAAATGTGCCCAGAGGAGCCGGTCACAGCTAGGGGAGCTTCTAGAGCTTCTTTAGTTTTTTTTCTTCTAAGAGTTAGTTAGGAATAAGGAGGCTGCTGGCAACAGCCTCCCTGCTTCGTAGGACTTACGGGGGGAGTAGTGTCCGCCTTGAGGGGTTCGAGCCACTGTCTCCGCTGACAGGACACTGAGCTCCTGAGGGGGATGATTATTAGCCGCCCCAGGCGACCGCTTACTCCCGCAGCATGCCGCCACCCCCTTACAGAGCCAGAAGATTCCAGTGGTGAGTGAGTCACCGGCCCCCCTGACAAGCGGGGAGCTGGTGTGTAGATGGCGGCAACAGAGTGGGAACGTGGTATTAACTGCGCTCCGGAGGCTCAGCGGTACACTGTGCGGTGCAATGAGGGGCGCCCTGAGCCAGCGCCTATGCCCTACACTAGTCACTCACGCTGTCAGGGAACTCGGTAATGCTGCCAGCACCATACCTCAGGCCAGTATAAAGAAGTGGAGAGCAGGAAGCAGCGCCATGTACAGGGGCCGAAGCTTCTCCTCAGAGCGGACCCAGCAGCTCACCAGCACCATTTTCCTGCCTGCAGATCCACTCCAGTGATGCTGACAGGGAAAGCTGTCACTCCACACAACTCCAGCTATCCTGTGCAGTACCAGGGGGTTGTAGAAGGGGGGGGGGGGGAGGCTGTGTATTTACTGTGTAGTCTATTAAGGTACACAGTAAGCACCTAGTAGTTGTTTATATCTACCTTTGGAAGTGCTGTGTGTGTGCTGGCTCCAAGCTCTGTGTTTCTCTGTTTCATACTTGGGGGGAAACTGTGTCTGACATTTTCCTGTGTGTGTGTGTGTGTGTGTGTGTGTTTGTTTCTCACATAACCATGTCCAGGGACTCTGTGTCTTATGCTGCAGAGGACATTTCCCCTCAGGAGGAATCAATTCCATGTACACAGGAATGTAATGTTTTGTCTCAGAAGGGAATGATCTCTCAGATCTCTATTAAAGAAGTCTATGGCAATTTGGTCAGGTTCTGTCCCTATTCCTTCAAAATCCCCTAGCATATACCCACAAAACTGTGCACTTGCCCAGATTATGCAAGATGACACGGCTACCGACTCTGACATGGCTGACGGTGATAGGTATGTGCTGAGGGGGGCGGCATCCCTGGCTAAGGGGGTGCAGCTCATGATTGAGGCTATTAGAGATGTGTTAAACATTTCTGACACAACTCCTGAGCAGGTTGAGGAGGCTTACTTCACAGATAATAAGAAAGCCTCGCTAACCTTCCCTGCGTCTTTATAATTAAACGCTTTATTTGAAAAATACTGGGAGAACCCGGAGAAAAAATTCCAGATCTCCAAAAGGGTTTTGGTTGCCTTTCCCTTCCCAGAGCAGGATAGGAAAAAATGGGAAAACTCACCCATAGTTGACACATCTGTTTCCAGACTGTCAAAGAAGGTGGTTTTACCTTTCCATGGGTCTACCGCGTTAAAAGAACTGGCTGATCGTAAGATTGACACTACAATCAAATCCATATAGACTGCTTCAGGGGTGGGGTTGCGGCCCACTATTGCCTGTGCATGGATTTCTAAAGCTATAGTAAAGTGGTCAGACACGTTACTTGAGGATTTGGATTCAATGGATAGAAGTGACATTGAATTGTTTTTACGTAACATACAGGATTCTGCGGGGTTCATGGTAAAATCCATGAAGGACCTGGGTACGCTGACTGCAAGGGTGTCTTCCATGTCTGTCTCAGCTCGCAGGGGTCTCTGGCTATGCCAATGGACTGCAGACGCGGAATCCAGGAGAAGTGTGGAGAACCTACCCTACACAGGTCAGGCTCTATTTGGGGAAGCATTGGATGCGTGGATTTCAACGGCAACCGCGGGTAAGTCACCTTTTCTTCCCTCAGCTATGCCTTCTACGAAGAAACCTTTTTCTTCATCTGCATCGCAGTCCTTTCGGACCGTTAAGACAAAAAAGTCCAAGCCTCCTACTACCTTCTTTAGAGGTGGTCATGCAAAATCCAAAAAGCCTGCACCCGCAGGCTCACAGGACCAGAAACCGGCTTCTGGTTCTTCAAAATCCTCAGCATGACGGTGGTCCACGAAACCTGGAAGATGGGCTGGTGGGTATGAGGCTCAGACGTTTCAGCCACGTCTGGGTGTCGTCCAGCCTGGTCCCTGGGAACAGGATATTGTGTCCCAGGGGTACAGACTAGAGTTTCAAGAAATTACGCTGCACCGATTCTTCAAATCAGGCTTGCCAGTTTTGCTGGCAGACAGGGCTATCCTACAGGACACCATCCAAAAATTGGAAAAGTCACAGGTCATTGTCCCTGTTCCACCTCATATGCAAACCAAGGGGTATTATTCAAACCTTTTCGAGGTACCAAAATTGGATGGTTCGGGCAGACCGATTTTGAACTTGAAATCGTTAAACCCTTATCTGAGGGAGTTCAAATTCAAAATGGAGTCTCTGAGAGCGGTGATCTCAGGTATGGAGGAGAGGGAGTTTCTGGTATCCCTGGATATCAAGGATGCGTACCACCACATTCCGATTTGGCCGCCACACCAGGCTTATCTCAGATTTGCACTGTTGGACTGTCACTATCAGTTCCAGGCGCTGCCATTCGGCCTCTCAACGGCACAGAGGGTGTTCACCAAGGTGATGGCAGAGATGATTGTTTTCCTCCGCAGACAGGGGGTGAACATAATTCCATATCTGGATGACCTGCTGATAAAGGCATCGTGCAGGGAGAGGTTGTTACAGTCCATTGCTCTCATGTCTCATCTACTCAGGGAGCACGGTTGGATCCTGAACCTTCCAAAGTCACATTTGGAGCCGACAAGGAGATTGTCATTCCTGGGAATGATCCTCGACACAGAAGTGCAGAGGGTGTTTCTAACGGAGGAGAAAGAGTTGGTGATTGAAACAATGGTCCAGGATGTCCTGAAGCCAACCCGGGTGTCGGTCCAACAGTGCATTTTCCTTCTGTGGAAGATGGTTGCCTCTTACGAGGCTCTACAGTATGGAAGATTTCATGCTCGGTCATTCCAACTGGATCTCCTACAAAAGTGGTCGGGATCTCACCTACACATGCACCAGAGTATACGTCTGTTGCCAAAAGTAAGGATTTCACTCCTCTGGTGGCTGAAACTGCCTCACCTTCTGGAGGGCCGCAGGTTTGGGGTTCAGAACCTGATCCTTCTAACCACAGATGCAAGTCTCGGAGGTTGGGGCGCAGTCACCCAAGGGGAAACCTTCCAAGGAAGGTGGTCAAGTCAGGAATCCCTTCTTCCAATAAACATCCTGGAACTAAGAGCCGTGTACAACGGTCTTCTACAAGCAGCACAACTTCTGCAAAATCAGGCCACTCAAGTGCAGTCGGACAATGTAATGACGGTGGCCTACATAAACCGACAGGTCGCAAAGAAAAGCAGAGCTGCAATGTCAGAGGTAACAAGAATCCTCCTCTGGGCAGAAAGGCACACAGTGGTGCTGTCAGCAATCTTCATTCCGGGAGTGGACAATTGGGAAGCGGACTTCTTCAGCAAAGCACGATCTCCATCCAGGCGAATGGTACCTCCAGGTGTTCACGGAGATGACCAGTCGTTGGGGCGTACCTCAAATAGACATGATGGCCTCATGTCTCAACAAGAAACTTCAGAGGTACTGTTCCAGGTCGAGAGACCCACAAGTAGTGGCGGTGGATGCCCTGGTAACATTGTGGGTGTTCCAGTCAGTGTATGTGTTCCCTCCACTTCCTCTCATTCCAAGATTTCTAAAGCTTGTAAAAAGAACAAGGTGTTCAGGCGATCCTCATTGCTCCAGACTGGCCAAGGAGGGCTTGGTACCCGGATCTGCTGGATCTACTGCTGGAAGATTTAAGGCCTCTTCCTCTTCAGGAGGATCTTCTACAACAGGGGCCGTTCGCTTATCAAGACTTACCACAGCTACGTTTGATGGCATGGAGGTTGAATGCCAGATATAAGCTCAGAAGGGTATTCCGAACACGGTTATTCCTACCCTGATACAGGCTAGGAAAGGAGTAATGTCTAAACATTACCATCGCATTTGGAAAAAGTATGTGTCTTGGTGTGAAACCAAGAAGTTTACTACGGTGGAGTTTCAACTGGGACGGTTTCTCCTCTTCCTGCAAGCAGGTGTGGATATAAGCCTGCGTTTGGGTTCTGTAAAAATCCAGTTTTCGGCCTTATCCATTTTTTCCAGAAACATCTGGCCTCCCTCCCTGAGGTTCAGACTTTTTTGAAAGGGGTTCTGCACATCCAGCCTCCCTTTGTACCGCTTATGGCACCCTGGGATTTTAACGTGGTGTTGCATTTCCTCCAATCGGATTGGTTCGAGTCTCTACAGGAGGTTGAGGTCAAGTTTCTCACGTGGAAGGCTGTCACTTTGTTGGCCTTGGCTTCTGCTAGACGTGTCGGAGTTGGGGGCTTTGTCTTGTAAAAGTCCCTACTTGATCTTCCATGAAGATAGAGATGAGCTCCGGACACGTCAGCAGTTCCTTCCACAGGTTGTGTTGGCTTTTCATATCAACCAACCTATTGTGGTGTCAGTGGCTACTGACTCCTCAATTGTGAGAAAATCCTTGGATGTTGTAAGGTTTCTGAAAATCTATGTGACGAGGACTGCTCGTCACAGAAAATCGGGCTCTCTGTTTGTCCTGTATGATCCCAAGAAACTTCTCTCGCTGGATCGGTGGTGGTCATTCTGAGTTGTTCGTTCGTTGCCAATTTTCGCTATACTGCGTAAAAACGCAGGAGTGGCTGGAGAAAAGGGGGAGTGGCTTGCCGAACGCAGGGCGTGTTTGTGACGTCAAACCAGGAACTAAACGGACTGAGGTGATCGCAATCTAGGAGTAGGTCTGGAGCTACTCAGAAACTGCAAGTAATTATTTAGTAGCAGATTTGCTAATCTTTCGTTCGCTATTCTGCTAAGCTAAGATACACTCCCAGAGGGTGGCGGCCTAGCGTGTGCAATGCTGCTAAAAGCAGCTAGCGAGTGAACAACTCGGAATAAGGGCCAAAACTGATGCTTATTAATCCACATTAAATTTCCCCAAAGATGTTTTCGTGAGCATTCAGGCAAAATAGGAATTTAAAATAATTTATGATTATCATCTTTGTTCTATATCTCTTTTATGTTTGTGACTTGATTTATCTAATGCTGGGTACACATTTGAGCAATGGACCAGTCATCCGCCCCGATGTGCCAACAAATCCAACTATTTGGTAAGTGCTATGCGCAAATGATATTGTGCATACACACTTATCAATATGCCGCCAGACATGTCTGGCCACGGGAACCAGTAATGACGTCACAGTCAGACATATGAGGCAGTTGGGGGGGGGGGGGTTTGACCATCCAGATAGTTTTATGTACCAATATATCAGCAAGATATAATGGCATTGGCTGTGCTGCAAGACCGGCGCAATATGTCTGTGAATGACGTTGTTCACTCACATATCTTCTGTACATAGCTGCCGATGTGTTATGCTATATGACGTTTGGTGGCTGAATGAATGACTTATCACATACTGTTTAAATAGCATAAGAAACCTAGGTCATATTTAGACGTGCTTTATTCCTTTATATATACAATATACACATTTCGAAATCTACATAAATGGAATCAATCTTTATATGTCAGTACTTAAAATCTTCATGTAAAGGGGCATGATTATTAAAAAATCTGATATATCTCTCACAATGAACATCCTTAATGCTGCATATCACGAGAATAAAGTATATTTTTTCATGGGCATTTACCATTGTGAAGTCGCCGATACGTGGACTCCAATAAGAGCCTGTCCCAGAGATCAGTAAAAAGTAGAGATGAGCCGAACCCTACCGGACTTCACGTCCCGAGTCCGGATCCGAATCTGGCTCGGGGTTTCCCGCCTGACTCGAAAGCCAGAACGAGGCAAAATGTCATTATCCCGCTGTTGGATCTCACAGGGTTTGGATTCCATATAAGCAGCCGCGCATCGCCGTCATTTTCACTCTGGCATTGGAGAGTGTAGCAAGAGGACATGTCTCCATCCTCAGTGTCCTGCATCAGTACAGTTGTAGTGTCTTGTGCTGCATCAGTCCAGTCACAGTGGTGGTGTCCTCTGCTGCCATATGTCCAGTGTTGCTGTATAAGTCCAGTCCAGTGGTGCTGTGTTGTGCTGCATCAGTTCAGTGGTGGTGTATTGTGCTGCATCAGTCCAGTCACAGTGGTGTCCTCTGCTGCCATATGTCCAGTGCTGCTGTATAAGTCCAGTCCATTGCAGTGGTGCTGTGTTGTCCTGCATCAGTCCTGTGGTGGTGTCCCTGTGCTGCTGTATTTGTCCAGTGGTACTGCCATATAAGTCCAGTGATACTGCGGTATAAGTCCGGTGATACTGCCGTATATGTCCAACGGTACTGCCGTATAAATCCAATGATATTGCCGAATATGTCCAGTGGTTCTGCAATATAATTCCAGTGATACTGCCGTATATGTCCAGCGGTACTGCCATATAAATCCAGTGATCCTGGCATATAAATCCAGCCCAGTGATACTGCCATGTATGTCCAGTGGTACTGCCGTATAAATCCAGTGGTGCTGGTGTATAAAT
Source organism: Pseudophryne corroboree (assembly GCF_028390025.1). Taxonomy (NCBI): domain Eukaryota; kingdom Metazoa; phylum Chordata; class Amphibia; order Anura; family Myobatrachidae; genus Pseudophryne; species Pseudophryne corroboree. The sequence continues at coordinate 228,199,457 of NC_086449.1, forward strand.
CCAGTCCAGTGAAACAACTGTATATGTCCAGTGGTACTGCCATATAAATCCAGTGGTACTGGTGTATAAATCCAGTCCAGTGATACTACCGTATATGTCCAGTGGTACTGCCATATAAATCCAGTGATACTGCCATGTATGTCCAGTGGTACTGCCATATAAATCTAGTGCTACTGGTGTATAAATCCAGTCCAGTGATACTGGCGTATATGTCCAGTGATACTGCCGTATATGTTCAGTGGTACTGCCCTATAAATCCAGTGATACTGCCATATAATTCCAGTGGTACTGGCGCATAAGTCCAGTGATACTGCCATATAAGTCCAGTCTAGTGGTACTGCCGTATAAGTCCAGTCGGACTGCCATATAATTCCAGTGACACTGCTGTATAAATCCAGTGATACTGCCGTATAATTCCAATTCAGTGGTACTGCCATATATAAATCCAGTGGTACTGCCGTATAATTCCAGTGATATTGCCGTATAATTCCAGTTGTGCTGGCGTATAAGTCCAGTGATACTGCCATATAAATCCAGTCCAGTGGTACTGCCGTATATGTCCAGTGGTACTGACCTGTGCTGTATATTATTTACTTCATTTTAAGGGGTTATTAATATTTAATCTAAATATTTTTTACAGGGTTTGCCCTTTGTGGCTTAGGGATAATCTGTCCAGTGCCGCATATTGTGTTATATAACTCCAGAAAAATAACGGAGAGCAAAAATTTGAAGGATAAAATAGGGAAAGATCAAGAACCACTTCCTCCTAGTGCTGAAGCTGCTGCCACTAGTCATGACATAGATGATGAAATGCCATCAACTTCATCTGCCAAGGCCGATGCCCAATGTCATAGTAGAGGACATGTAAAATCCAAAAAGCCAAAGTTCAGTAAAAAGACCCCAAAAAATAAATATAAATGGTCTGGCGAGAAATGTAAACTTGCCAAAATGCCATTTACGACACGGAGTGGCATGGAACAGCTACGGCTAAGGCCTATGTTCATGACTATTGGTTCAACTTCACATGACGATGGAATCCCTCATTCTCCCACTAGAAAAATGATAAGAGTTAAGCTGGCAAAAGCACATCAAAGAACTGTGCGTTCTAAGATGGTATCATAAATCCCCAAGGAGAGTCCAAGTGTGTCGGCGGTTGCAATGCCTTACCGTCCCAACACTGGATGGGAAGAGGTGGCTCCTTCCACCATTTGCACGCCCTCTGCAAGTGCTGGAAGTAGCACCCATAGTCCAGTTTCTGATATTCAAATTGAAGATGTCACTGTTGAAGTACACCAGGATGAGAATATGGGTGTTGCTGGCGCTGAGGAGGAAGCTGGTGATGTGGTTTGTTGAAATCAGGCACCGTGGGAGACAGTTGTTGTCCGTGGGATGAATAAGCCCATTGTTATGCCTGGGCAAAATACCAAAAAAGCCACCTCTTCGGTGTGGAATTATTTCTCCACAAATCCGGACAACAGGTGTCAAGCCATGTGTTGCCTCTGTCAATCCGTAATGAGTAGGGGTAAGGACGTTAACCACCTAGGAACATCGTCCCTTATACGTCACCTGCTGCGCATTCATCAGAAGTCAGTGTCAAGTTGTGAAACTTTGTGTAAGAGTATAAGCAGTCCACTGACACCTAAATCCCTTCTTCCTTTGTACCCAAGCTCCTGCAAGCCACACCACCAACTCCCTCAACATCAACTTCCTCCTCAGTCAGGAACGTCAGTAGTCTTGCAGGCCATGTCACTGGCAAGACTCAGGAGCCCTCTCCTAATCAGGATTCCTCCGGAGGATCCTTGAGTGGTATGCCTACTGCTGCTGATGCTGCCACTGCTATTGTTGCTGCTGGGAGTTGATCGTCATCCCAGAGGGGAAGTCGGAAGACAACTTGTACTACTTCCAGTAAGCAATTGACTGTCCAACAGTCCTTTGTGAGGAAGATGAAATATGACAGCAGTCATCCTGTGGCAAAGCGGATAACTGAGGCCTTGACAGCTATATTGGTGTTAGACGTGCATCTGGTATCCGTCATTAGTTCAGTGGGACTTAGAGAATTGATGTAGGTAGTGTGTCTCCGGTACTAAATCAAATCTATGTTCTACATCACTAGGCAGGTGATACCGAGAATGTACAGAAAAAGTGTCCTTAGTGTCCTAAAAAATGCAGTTGTACTCACTGTCCATTTAACCACAGACCTGTGGACAAGTGGAACAGGGCAAACTAAGGGCTATATGACTGTGACAGCCCAATGGGTAGATGTAATGCCTCCTGCAGCAACAACAGCAGCGGCACCAGTAGCAGCATCTCGCAAACGCCATCTCGTTCCTAGGCAGGCTACACTATGTATCACTGCTTTCTGTAAGAGGCACACCACTGACAACCTCTTACAGAAACTGAGGGACATCATCGCACAATGGCTTACCCCATTTAGACTCTCCTGGGGATTTATGATAGCGTACAATGCCACCAATATTGTGTGTGCATTACATCTGGGCAAATTCCAGCACGTCACATGTTTTGCACATACAATTAATTGGTGGTGCAGAATTTTTTGAAAAATGACAGGGGCGTACAGGAGATGCTGTCTGTGGCCCAAAAAATTCCGACCCACTTTCGACATTCAGCCACCATGTGCGGAAGACTGGAGCGCCAGCAAACACTCCTGAACCTACCCTGCCATCACCTGAAGCAAGAGGTGGCAACAAAGTGGAATTCAAGACTCTATATGCTTCGGAGGATGGAGGAGCAGCAAAAGGCCATTCAAGCCTATACATCCACCTACAATATAGGCAAAGGAGGGGGAATGCACTTGACTCAAGCGCAGTGGAGAATGATTTCCGTCTTGTGCAAGGTTCTCCAACCCTTCGAACTTGCCACACGTGAAGTCAGTTCAGACACTGCCAGCTTGAGTCAGGTCATTCCCCTCATCAGGCTTTTGCAGAAGCAGCTGGAGAGATTGAAGGAGGAGCTAAGATGGAGTGATTCCACTAAGTATGTGGGACTTATGGATGGAGCCCTTCATTCGCTTTGCCAGGATTCAAGGCTGATCAATCTGTTGAAATCAGATCACTACATTTTGGCCACTGTGCTTGATCCTAGGTTTAAAGCCTACGTTGTATCTCTCTTTCCAGCAGACACAATTCTGCAGAGGTTCAAAGACCTGCTGGTGAGAAAAATGTCAACTTAAGCGGAACGTGACCCGTCAACAGCTCCTTGTCACGATCCGGGTATCTGGACGCCATTTCTTACCCATCAGATGCCTCCTAAGGCTGGCTCAGCGCTCCAGGACCGGATCCCATCTGTTATCCTAATGTTCACATTCCTGCATCCTCTCCTGTCTCTCTGAGACGCTGTCACAGTAACGCCATATTACATCTGGCATGGCGTCTCCCACGGCCTCCGCCGCCGTCCCTGAGCTTCTGTATGCAGAGTGTCAGAGTGGCGATTACGTCAGCCGCGGCCTCCGCTGTGTCCGCGTGGTTGGATGTGCACTTGTCAGCCTGGCGTCTCCTGTCTCCAGTGGCCAGCGCCGCCATTACTGTTTTCATTACCACATGGATTACAAACCAAACTTCCCTCCAAGTGTCTGCATGGGCGCAGCCATCTTGGATTCTGTCAGCTGATCATTTCCTCCAATCTGTTGTCAGTATTGTTAATCTGCATAATTGCCTAGCCAATCCCTTCCTTGCTGCAGGTATAAATACACTGTGCCTGAGCAAGGAAGGCGTCAGTGCTTTGGTTGTCAAACCTAGTTCCTGTTTGTCTCTCTCCTGTGATTGTCTTCCAGGTTCCAGCTCCTGTCTCAAGACTTCCACCATAGAGACCCGCACCAGCATTCCACCTGCGGTGTAGCCTGACTCTCTGATCCATTGTGGATTCATCTGTTTCCAGCTACAACATTACCTGCTTCCAGCCCAGCTTCCAGCAGAGTACAGCTTCTCTTAAAGGGCCGGTGTCCTTTCTACACTTTACCACTCTCCACCGGTATTATTATTTCTCCGCTCTCAAGTTCTACATTTCATTCATATTGCATCGCTCTCAAGCTTCATTTATTATTTAACTGGTTCCAGCCAGTATCCACTCCGTGCTAACAACAGTCTGGTTCCAGCCAGTATCCACAGCAGCCGTTTTATCTTCAGCAACCCAGCTTTTCCTGGAACACCAGCTGGTACAATCCTGGGTTATCTCCATTGCTACAGTCGGGCCTGGTAAGGACTTTCCATCTAGAAGATTATAAGAACTATCTCACACTACCAGTGCCCTGTGCCTCCTGCCACCCTGTAGTACCCAGGAACTGTATTTATTCTTTGCTGACTTTTATGTTTTCTTTTACTGCTGCTGTGTTGCGGAGTTGTCATAATAAACATCATTGACTTTTATCCAAGTTGTCGTGGTCACGCCTTCGGGCAGTTATTATTCATGTTACTTACATGTCCAGGGGTCTGATACAACCTCCCAGGTTCCGGTACATCTCAGCCCCTACAACTGAGGCTGCCTCCCGTCAGCTCAGGCCCTCAGTTGTGACAGTAAGCACTGACCAAATGAATCCAGCCGGAGACCAGGATCAAGCGGCCAGGCCGATGCAAGAACTGGCAGCCCGACTAGAACATCAGGAGGCTGCACAGGGCCACATCATCCGCTGTCTCCAGGATTTCTCTACTCGGCTGGATGGGATTCAGACAACTCTCCGTGGATCAGGCGCGTCTGGTGCGTCAACCACAGTGACTCCAGCTATAACCCCACCCACCTTACCCATTTCTGCTTCACGTCTTCATCTTCCAACGCCAGCAAAATTTGACGGATCTCCAAGATTCTGCAGGGGATTTCTCAACCAGTGTGAGATTCAGTTTGAGCTACAACCTGGCAATTTTCCCAGTGACCGTACAAAAATTGCCTACATTATTTCTCTTCTCAGTGGCTCAGCCCTTGATTGGGCATCACCGTTATGGGAGAGGTCCGACACCCTGCTATCTTCCTACACTGCCTTCGTGTCAACATTCAGGCGCATCTTCGACGAGCCAGGCCGGGTAACCTCAGCTTCATCCGAGATTCTCCGTTTACGCCAGGGGTCACGTACTGTAGGACAATATCTGATACAGTTCCAGATCCTGGCATCCGAACTGGCATGGAACGACGAGGCCCTGTATGCTGCATTCTGGCATGGCTTATCTGAGCGTATTAAAGATGAGTTAGCTACCAGAGACTTACCCTCTAAGTTAGATGAGCTAATCTCACTCTGCACGAAAGTTGATTTACGTTTCAGAGAGAGAGCAACTGAGCGTGGAAGATCATCTGCTCCAAAATCTTCTGCTCCTCCTCCTCGCCAACTGTCACCAACTAAAGATGAGCCCATGCAAATTGGCCGTTCCCGTTTAACTCCTGCTGAGCGCCGAAGACGTCTCTCCGAGTCTCTCTGTCTTTATTGTGCAGCTCCGTCTCACACCATTAATGCCTGTCCCAAACGTCCGGGAAACTCCAAATCCTAGCTCGCCAAGGAGAGGGCCGGCTAGGAGTAATGATCTCCTCTCCATCTCCTCAAGATTGTAATCTCCCAGTCTCGCTTCAAGTTGCTCAACGTTATCGGAACGTCATTGCCCTCCTTGATTCCGGAGCAGCTGGGAACTTTATTACCGAAGCCTATGTTAAACGGTGGTCCCTACCCACCGAGAGACTTCCTTCGTCCATCTCCTTAACTGCCGTGGATGGCAGCAAGATTTTTGATGCAGTTATTTCCCTAAGGACTCTACCAGTTCGTCTGAGTGTGGGAGTTCTTCATTCCGAATTTATTTCTTTTTTAGTGATTCCAAGAGCCACACATCCTGTGGTCCTGGGCCTTCCATGGCTCCGTCTTCACAATCCTACAATTGATTGGACGACTACGCAAATCCTGGCATGGGGTTCCTCCTGTGCTGAGACATGTTTGTTTAAAGTATTGCCTGTCTGTTCTTCCTCCCCCAGGTCGTCTGATGTTCCACCTTCTCCATATCAAGATTTCACGGATGTGTTCAGTAAAGCTTCTGCTGATATCCTTCCTCCTCATAGAGAATGGGACTGCCCGATTGATCTCGTTCCAGGGAAGGTTCCACCTCGAGGCCGAACTTATCCGTTGTCTCTGCCTGAGACGCATTCTATGGAGGAATACATTAAAGAGAACCTAGCAAAGGGGTTCATTCGACCTTCTTCTTCCCCAGCCGGCGCAGGCTTCTTTTTTGTAAAAAAGAAAGATGGTGGTCTGCGGCCGTGCATCGACTACAGAGGTTTGAACGACATTACCATCAAGAACCGTTATCCTTTACCCCTGATTACTGAGCTCTTTGACAGAGTTAGCGGAGCTACCATCTTTACAAAGCTGGACTTGAGAGGTGCATACAATCTCATCCGGATCCGTGAGGGTGACGAGTGGAAGACCGCCTTTAACACCCGTGACGGACATTATGAGTACCTCGTCATGCCCTTCGGATTGAGCAATGCTCCAGCTGTCTTCCAGCATTTTGTCAATGAGATCTTCAGAGACATTCTATACCGTCATGTCGTGGTCTATCTAGACGATATCCTCATTTTTGCCAACGATTTAGAGGAACATCGTTTTTGGGTTAAAGAGGTTCTGTCCCGTCTCCGTGTCAATCATCTCTATTGCAAATTAGAGAAATGCGTCTTTGAAGTCAAGTCCATTCCGTTTCTAGGGTACATTGTGTCCGGTTCCGGACTAGAGATGGATCCTGAGAAACTACAAGCAATCCAAAATTGGCTGGTACCCTTAACCCTCAAAGGGGTCCAGAGGTTCTTAGGGTTCGCCAACTATTACCGAAGGTTTATACGAGACTTTTCCACCATTGTGGCGCCTATTACTGCTTTCACTAAGAAGGGTGCTAACCCGTTCAAGTGGTCTGAAGAAGCCATGCAAGCATTTCATCTTTTAAAACAAAGGTTCATCTCTGCGCCTGTTCTGAAACAGCCTGACATCGACTCTCCTTTTATCTTAGAGGTGGATGCCTCCTCCGTTGGAGTAGGAGCGGTGTTATCTCAGAGGGCTAAAGATGGCCATTTACACCCTTGCAGTTTCTTCTCCCGGAAGTTCTCTCCAGCTGAGCGCAACTATGCCATTGGCGACCAGGAGTTGCTAGCCATCAAGCTCGCTCTAGAAGAGTGGAGGTATCTGTTGGAGGGAGCTTCTCATTCAATCACCATACTTACAGACCACAAGAACCTTTTATATCTGAAAGGCGCACAATGTCTCAACCCTCGTCAGGCCAGATGGGCACTTTTCTTTTCCAGGTTCGATTTTAAACTCCAGTTCTGTCCGGGCTCTCAGAATCGCAAGGCCGATGCCCTTTCCCGCTCATGGGAGCAAGAAAATGAGTCAGAGTCTTCAGACAAGCATCCTATTATAAATCCGTTGGCATTCTCCACGGTAGGGATGGACTCTACGCCCCCATCAGGGAAAAGTTTTGTGAAACCGATGCTAAGGAAGAAGCTCATGCATTGGGCCCATGCTTCCCGTTTTGCCGGACATACAGGTATCCAAAAAAACCTGGAGTTTATCTCTAGGTCCTATTGGTGGCCAACTCTGAAAAAGGACATCTTGGAGTTTATTGCATCTTGCCCAAAGTGTGCTCAACATAAGGTATCCCGCCAGTCGCCTGCGGGGCAACTGGTTCCACTATCTATTCCCCGTCGACCTTGGACCCATTTGTCGATGGATTTTATTACAGATTTACCCATGTGCAACAAGTTCAATACCATCTGGGTGGTAGTTGACCGGTTCACCAAGATGGCACACTTCATTCCTCTCACCGGTCTTCCGTCAGCTTCCAAGTTGACTCAAGTATTCATACAAGAGATCTTCCGACTCCACGGTCTTCCTGAAGAAATTATCTCAGATCGAGGAGTTCAATTCACAGCCAAATTCTGGCGAAGTTTATGTCAAGTCCTCCAAGTCAAGCTAAAGTTTTCCACGGCTTACCATCCTCAGACCAATGGTCAAACCGAGAGGGTGAATCAGGACTTGGAGGCCTTCCTCCGCATCTATGTGTCCTCCTCTCAAGATGACTGGGTTCAATTACTTCCCTGGGCCGAGTTCTGTCATAACAACCAGTATCATTCTTCATCTGCTTCAACACCATTCTTCACTAACTTTGGATTCCACCCTAAAGTCCCTGAGTTCCAACCGCTTCCAGCAACTTCTGTTCCCGCAGTGGATATCACCTTGCATCAGTTTGCCAATATCTGGAAGAGCGTACGATCAGCTCTGCTCAAGGCATCGTTCAGGTACAAGAAGTTTGCGGATAAGAAGCGTCGAGCAGTTCCTGCTCTCAAGGTGGGTGTGGTTATCCACGAAGAATTTGAGGTTAAGAGTTCCCAGTATGAAGTTTGCACCTCGCTATATCGGTCCTTTCAAGATTGAACAAGTCATCAATCCTGTTGCTTACAGACTCCAGTTGCCTCCCTTCTTAAAAATACCCAGGACATTCCATGTTTCCCTGTTGAAACCGCTGATCTTGAATCGGTTTCATTCCTCACTTCCTCCAACTCCGAAAGTCCAAACTCAACGAGGCGTTGAGTATGAAGTGGCCAAGGTCCTGGACTCACGTCACCGTTACGGTCAACTACAGTATCTTATTGACTGGAAGGGTTACGGCCCTGAGGAACGTTCATGGACCAATGCTTCTGATGTCCATGCTCCTGCCTTGGTCCGGAGATTCCATTCCAAGTTTCCTCAAAAGCCAAAGAAGTGTCCTGGGGCCACTCCTAAAGGGGGGGGTGCTGTCACGATCCAGGTATCTGGACGCCATTTCTTACCCATCAGATGCCTCCTAAGGCTGGCTCAGCGCTCCAGGACCGGATCCCATCTGTTATCCTAATGTTCACATTCCTGCATCCTCTCCTGTCTCTCTGAGACGCTGTCACAGTAACGCCATATTACATCTGGCATGGCGTCTCCCGCGGCCTCCGCCGCCGTCCCTGAGCTTCTGTATGCAGAGTGTCAGAGTGGCGATTACGTCAGCCGCGGCCTCCGCTGTGTCCCCGTGGTTGGATGTGCACTTGTCAGCCTGGCGTCTCCTGTCTCCAGTGGCCGGCACCGCCATTACTGTTTTCATTACCACATGGATTACAAACCAAACTTCCCTCCAAGTGTCTGCATGGGCGCAGCCATCTTGGATTCTGTCAGCTGATCATTTCCTCCAATCTGTTGTCAGTATTGTTAATCTGCATAATTGCCTAGCCAATCCCTTCCTTGCTGCAGGTATAAATACACTGTGCCTGAGCAAGGAAGGCGTCAGTGTTTTGGTTGTCAAATCTAGTTCCTGTTTGTCTCTCTCCTGTGATTGTCTTCCAGGTTCCAGCTCCTGTCTCAAGACTTCCACCATAGAGACCCGCACCAGCATTCCACCTGCGGTGTAGCCTGACTCTCTGATCCATTGTGGATTCATCTGTTTCCAGCTACAACATTACCTGCTTCCAGCCCAGCTTCCAGCAGAGTACAGCTTCTCTTAAAGGGCCGGTGTCCTTTCTACACTTTACCACTCTCCACCGGTATTATTATTTCTCCGCTCTCAAGTTCTACATTTCATTCATATTGCATCGCTCTCAAGCTTCATTTATTATTTAACTGGTTCCAGCCAGTATCCACTCCGTGCTAACAACAGTCTGGTTCCAGCCAGTATCCACAGCAGCCGTTTTATCTTCAGCAACCCAGCTTTTCCTGGAACACCAGCTGGTACAATCCTGGGTTATCTCCATTGCTACAGTCGGGCCTGGTAAGGACTTTCCATCTAGAAGATTATAAGAACTATCTCACACTACCAGTGCCCTGTGGCTCCTGCCACCCTGTAGTACCCAGGAACTGTATTTATTCTTTGCTGACTTTTATGTTTTCTTTTACTGCTGCTGTGTTGCGGAGTTGTCATAATAAACATCATTGACTTTTATCCAAGTTGTCGTGGTCACGCCTTCGGGCAGTTATTATTCATGTTACTTACATGTCTAGGGGTCTGATACAACCTCCCAGGTTCCGGTACATCTCAGCCCCTACAACTGAGGCTGCCTCCCGTCAGCTCAGGCCCTCAGTTGTGACACTCCTCCTTCATTTTCTCCCGCAAATGGGGCTGCGAGGAAAAGGATAAGGTTTACTAGCCCACCCGCTGGCTGTGATGCAGGGCATTCAGGAGCAAGTGCTGACATCTGGTCCGAGCTGAAGAACCGGCCAACAGTTACTGATATGTTCACTGTCACTGAATATGTTTCTGTCACCATTGAAAGAATGGTGAACGATTATGTGAGTGACAGCATCCAAGTAGGCATGTCAAACAGTCCGTACGTATACTGGCAGGAAAAAGAGGCAATTTGGAGTCCCTTGCACAAAATGTGGAGAAGATGATGTTCATCAAAATTAATTATATATTCCTCCGGGAAGACCTTTACCAGCAATTGCCTCCAGAAAGTACTCAGGGACCTGTGATGGTGGATTCCAGTGGGGACGAATTAATACTCTGTGAGGAGGAGGATGTATACACTGACAGGGGTGAGGGATCGGAGGATGAGAAAGAGGTTGACATCTTGCCCCTGTAGAGACAGTTTGTGCAAGGAGAGATTGATTGCTTCTTTTTTGGTGGGGGCCCAAACCAACCAGTCATTTCAGTCACAGTTGTGCGGCAGACCCTGTCGCTGAAATGATTGGTTTGTTAAAGTGTCATGTCCTGTTTATACAATATAAGGGTGGGTAGGAGGGCCCAAGGACAATTCCATCTTGCACCTCTTTTTCTTCTTTGCATTATGTGCTATTTGGTGACTAGTTTTTTAAAGTGCCATCCTGTCTGACACTACCGTACAACTCCAGGGGTACTGACGTATAAGTCCAGGGGTACTGCCATATAAGTCCAGGGGTACTGCCGTATAAGTCCAGGGGTACTGCCGTATAAGTCCAGGGGTACTGACGTATAAGTCCAGTCCAGTGGTGCTGTCTTGTGCTGCATCAGTCCAGTGGTGGTGTCTTGTGCTGCCATAAGTCCAGTGATGGTGTCCTGTGCTGTATATTATTTTTTCTAAGTAAAAAAGTTATATACATTATTTATATTATTATCCAAATATTTTTTACAGGGCTTGCCCTGTGTGGTGTTGGGGTACACTCGCCTGTACTGCATATTATAATAATAGCTCCAAATAAAGGGTTATTAACTTTACAGGCTTTGCCGTGTGTGTGTGTGTGTGTGTGTGTGTGTGTGATTTAGGAGTACGCTCTCCTGTGCAACCAATATTGTGCATGTATTACATCTGGGCATATTCCAGCATGTCCCATGTTGTTTGTGCCGCACACTTGTGTCGCTTAGCTTAGTCATACAGCTACCTCATTGTACCTCTTTTTCTTCTTTGCATGATGTGCTCTTTGGGGCCTAGCTTTTGAATAGTGCCATCCTGTCTGACACTGCAGTGCCACTCCTAGATGGGCCAGGTGTTTGTTCTGCACACTTGTGTCGCTTAGCTTAGTCTTACAGCCACCTCGGTGAAACCTTTTGGCCTAAAATCAATATTGTGAGGTGTTCAGAATAGACTGGAAATGAGTGGAAAGGAATGTTACTGAGGTTAATAATACCGTAGGATCAAAATTACCCCCAAATTCTGTGATTTTAGCTGTTTTTATGTTTTTTTTTAAATTCATCCAGATCCAAAGCCAAAACACGAGAGGGTGGTTTTGGCAAAACCGATCCAGATCCAAAACACGAGCATGGAACCAGAACCAAAACTAAAACACAAAAAGTGCCCACCGCACATCTCTAGTAAAAAGTAAAGTAACAGCTTTCAGTATAACTTTAATTCTGTTTTGGACCCTGCTGTGAAACTCTGCGTGCGCTGCCAATGGGTGACTCATGAGCTGTGCAGAAAACTTGCAATGGCCACTGCGATCCTTATAGCTGGCTCTCAAGTTTCAGCCCTGGCTGGGATTCCCCTGTAGGCAAAATTAAGCTAATGCCATCTGAAGATAGTGTTAACCACCACTGGCAAGTTCCTAGATGACCTCACAGTAGACTATGCAGATGACTGCTGCAAATGATATTGCACATCCCCAGTACTGTATCTCCTGCTTTATGTACCTATGCTAAATCTGAATGAGACATCGCCTAAAACATGTTTGAGCAGAATGTTGTAATGATAGAATTAGTTTCATAAATAGACCCCTTAGGGGGGAATTCAATTAGCCATGTGATTTAGCATGGCTTATTGAGTTCCCACCTTAAACTGTAATTCCAAAATAAACAATGATAAAACAGGATGTGGTCAGTATACTGGTGTTTGGAATGCCGACAGTTGGAAAACCGATGCCGGACTCCCAACACTGGTCAGGAGACAGACCCCGAAATCCCGACTTTGCCCACAATGCCTGCTCCAATATCCCGACTGTTGGCATCCAAAACGCAAGGATAGGAGTACACCGCGGGGAGGGGGGGGGGTTAGGTTTAAGAAACAACAGGAACAGGGATGTTAGGGTTAGGCTGCGGGTGGTTGAGCATTATGGTTAGGCTATGGGGAGAGGGGGGTTAGGTTTAGGCACCACCAGGGAGGATTGGTGTTAGGGTGCGGGGAAGGCAGGATTAGGTTTAAACTGCGGGGGGGGGGGGTAGGTTTAGGCACCACTAGGGAGAGTTAGGGTTAGGCTGTGGGGAAAGGAGGGGTAGGTTTAGGCACCACCGGGGAGGGTTAGGGTTAGGCTGTGAGGAAGGGAGGGTTAGGTTTAGGCACCACCGGGGAGGGTTAGGGTTAGGCTGTGGGGAAGGGAGGGTTAGGCTGCGGGGTGGTGGGGTTAGGTTTACGCACCACCGCTGAGGGTTAGGGTTAGGCTGTAGGGAGGGGGGTGTCATTGGGTGCGCATTGGGGTGTCAGTATTTTGACCGCTGGCATCCCGAGCACTAGGATCCCGATAAAACTGCCTGCAGTTCGTGGAAAGTCGTTCTGGGGTATTTTATTTAGTACAGAAATTATTTATATGGTTTAAGGCTATCTAAAATTCTCTGGCTAATGAAAATGCTGCAGTGTGACTGAACCACATTAATACAATAGGATTTGAGGTGTTTCTTTAACTAAATACAATAATGCAAATTCAAAAATACAGATTCCAAGCTCAAAGTCCTGTCATATTCCAGCAATAGAAGTTGAAATGGCAGAGCCTTTTCACTGCTGCCATAACAAGGAATTATTATTTTGTAACTAGTCGCTGATTACTCTAGAGCCACAGGAGTTACACTGCCACTGTGTTACGCAAAACACCTGCATGTACTAAATCTAAAGAAATGTGTAAAGAAATGGATTTTTGAACAGGAATATGAGTACTATAAATTCAAAAAAGGAAACACTAAAAAAACCATTTCCAGTAAGTGTAAGAAAACGACAAGTTAAAGAGCCACATTTTCCAAAGCCTAAATGTATTGTGTCTATTTTCTTGTTATGACAGAACTCGAGCGAAAAAGATGTAACCCTGAATATCCTGAGTGTATTAAGCGAATTGCTGTCTGCCGGTAAGTGACCATGGAGCATTTGTATCTTATTTCAGGAGATGTACCTAGAAATAATGGCGTTGTGAAAACACAGTACTGGCAATGTGAAGTGACAGTACTAAATATACTATAGATAATGACACCAATATATTGTGCTGTTTTGTCCATTCTAAACAAAGCAAGGAGCTCTGAGTGGCTTACAACAGGAAGCCATGAAATTGACATTTATTACAAGCAATTGGTTTCAAGTTGCAATCAACTATAAATTCTGTGCCAGAGTTTACTGTGCATGTCTCCCTGACCATGTTCCCGGTGACTTCTCTACTGTGAGTGCACAAATCTTGTGGCATGTTATAGACGTGTAGGAGGAATTGCAGACTATTCAGAGCTGTCCTTAAGCAGACATCTGGCTTATTTTTTAGTTGGATCTTTTGCACCAAGGATATGGCTGGTGCACTGCAAATATATACTGATAATGATTACGGCTGATCTTAGCATCTATTTTCAAGTGCAGATTGTGTCTGCAGACGCAGATGCTTAGCTTGTGACTTTGAATTGAGCTCTACATCTCGTCAGATTTCTCTTCCTTCCAGAGTATAGGTGCACTTAGAACTTTCATTTGAATTTTTCTTTTGATGAACTTTTCATGTGATTGCATCTTGTAACATTAATACACTAGTGTCCCACTAGCTGCCTATATACATGTAATTTGTTGGCTACTCAATTTAGCAAAATAAATTGCAATTACCATACTAATACTAGTGATGTGCACCGGAAATTTTTTCGGGTTTTGTGTTTTGGTTTTGGGTTCGGTTCCGTGGCCGTGTTTTGGGTTCGAACGCGTTTTGGCAAAACCTCACCGAATTTTTTTTGTCGGATTCGGGTGTGTTTTGGATTCGGGTGTTTTTTTCAAAAAACCCTAAAAAACAGCTTAAATCATAGAATTTGGGGGTCATTTTGATCCCAAAGTATTATTAACCTCAATAACCATAATTTCCACTCATTTTCAGTCTATTCTGAACACCTCACAATATTATTTTTAGTCCTAAAATTTGCACCGAGGTCGCTGGATGACTAAGCTCAGCGACCCAAGTGGCCGACACAAACACCTGGCCCATCTAGGAGTGGCACTGCAGTGTCACGCAGGATGGCCCTTCCAAAAAACACTCCCCAAACAGCACATGACGCAAAGAAAAAAAGAGGTGCAATGAGGTAGCTGTGTGACTAAGATAAGTGACCCTAGTGGTCGACACAAACACCTGGCCCATCTAGGAGTGGCACTGCAGTGTCACGCAGGATGGCCCTTCCAAAAAATACTCCCCAAACAGCACATGACGCAAAGAAGAAAAAAAAGAGGCGCAATGAGGTAGCTGTGTGACTAAGATAAGCGACCCTAGTGGCCGACACAAACACCTGGCCCATCTAGGAGTGGCACTGCAGTGTCACGCAGGATGGCCCTTCCAAAAAACACTCCCCAAACAGCACATGACGCAAAGAAAAATGAAAGAAAAAAGAGGTGCAAGATGGAATTGTCCTTGGGCCCTCCCACCCACCCTTATGTTGTATAAACAGGACATGCACACTTTAACCAACCCATCATTTCAGTGACAGGGTCTGCCACACGACGGGTTGGTTTGGACCCCCACCAAAAAAGAAGCAATTAATCTCTCCTTGCACAAACTGGCTCTACAGAGGCAAGATGTCCACCTCATCATCATCCTCCGATTCATCACCGTGTACATCCCCCTCCTCACAGATTATCAATTCGTCCCCACTGGAATCCACCATCACAGCTCCCTGTGTACTTTGTGGAGGCAATTGCTGCTGGTGAATGTCTCCATGGAGGAATTGATTATAATTCATTTTAATGAACATTATCTTCTCCACATTTTCTCGAAGTAACCTCGTACGCCGATTGCTGACAAGGTGAGCGGCGGCACTAAACACTCTTTCGGAGTACACACTTGTGGGATGGAAACTTAGGTAGAATAAAGCCAGTTTGTGCAAGGGCCTCCAAATTGCCCCTTTTTCCTGCCAGTATACGTATGGACTGTCTGACGTGCTTACTTGGATGCGGTCACTCATATAATCCTCCACCATTCTTTCAATGGAGAGAGAATCATATGCAGTGCCAGTAGACGACATGTCCGTAATCGTTGGCAGTTCCTTCAGTCCGGACCAGATGTCAGCATCAGCAGTCGCTCCAGACTGCCCTGCATCACCGCCAGCGGGTGGGCTCGGAATTCTGAGCCTTTTCCTCGCACCCCCAGTTGCGGGAGAATGTGAAGGAGGAGATGTTGACAGGTCGCGTTCCGCTTGACTTGACAATTTTCTCACCAGCAGTTCTTTGAACCCCTGCAGACTTGTGTCTGCCGGAAAGAGAGATCCAAGGTAGGTTTTAAATCTAGGATCGAGCACGGTGGCCAAAATGTAGTGCTCTGATTTCAACAGATTGACCACCCGTGAATCCTTGTTAAGCGAATTAAGGGCTCCATCCACAAGTCCCACATGCCTAGCGGAATCGCTCAGTGTTAGCTCCTCCTTCAATGTCTCCAGCTTCTTCTGCAAAAGCCTGATGAGGGGAATGACCTGACTCAGGCTGGCAGTGTCTGAACTGACTTCACGTGTGGCAAGTTCAAAAGGTTGCAGAACCTTGCACAACGTTGAAATCATTCTCCACTGCGCTTGAGACAGGTGCATTCCACCTCCTATATCGTGGTCAGTTGTATAGGCTTGAATGGCCTTTTGCTGCTCCTCCAACCTCTGAAGCATATAGAGGGTTGAATTCCACCTCGTTACCACTTCTTGCTTCAGATGATGGCAGGGCAGGTTCAGGCGTTTTTGGTGTTGCTCCAGTCTTCTGTACGTGGTGCCTGTACGCCGAAAGTGTCCCGCAATTCTTCTGGCCACCGACAGCATCTCTTGCACGCCCCTGTCGTTTTTTAAATAATTCTGCACTACCAAATTCAAGGTATGTGCAAAACATGGGACGTGCTGGAATTTGCCCAGATTTAATGCACACACAATATTGCTGGCGTTGTCCGATGCCACAAATCCACAGGAGAGTCCAATTGGGGTAAGCCATTCTGCGATGATCTTCCTCAGTTGCCGTAAGAGGTTTTCAGCTGTGTGCGTATTCTGGAAAGCGGTGATACAAAGCGTAGCCTGCCTAGGAAAGAGTTGGCGTTTGCGAGATGCTGCTAATGGTGCCGCCGCTGCTGTTCTTGCGGCGGGAGTCAATACATCTACCCAGTGGGCTGTCACAGTCATATAGTCCTGAGTCTGCCCTGCTCCACTTGTCCACATGTCCGTGGTTAAGTGGACATTGGGTACAACTGCATTTTTTAGGACACTGGTGAGTCTTTTTCTGAGGTCTGTGTACATTTTCGGTATCGCCTGCCTAGAGAAATGGAACCTAGATGGTATTTGGTACCGGGGACACAGTACCTCAAACAAGTCTATAGTTGGCTCTGCAGTAATGATGGATACCGGAACCACGTTTCTCACCGCCCAGGATGCCAAGGCCTCAGTTATCCGCTTTGCAGCAGGATGACTGCTGTGATATTTCATCTTCCTCGCAAAGGACTGTTGGACAGTCAATTGCTTGGTGGAAGTAGTAAAAGTCGTCTTACGACTTCCCCTCTGGGATGACCATCGACTCCCAGCAGTAACAACAGCAGCGCCAGCAGCAGTAGGCGTTACACGCAAGGATGCATCGGAGGAATCCCAGGCAGGAGAGGACTTGTCAGAATTGCCAGTGACATGGCCTGCAGGACTATAGGCATTCCTGGGGAAGGAGGAAATTGACACTGAGGGAGTTGGTGGGGTGGTTTGCGTGAGCTTGGTTACAAGAGGAAGGGATTTACTGGTCAGTGGACTGCTTCCGCTGTCGCCCAAAGTTTTTGAACTTGTCACTTACTTATGATGAATGCGCTGCAGGTGACGTATAAGGGAGGATGTTCCGAGGTGGTTAACGTCCTTACCCCTACTTATTACAGCTTGACAAAGGCAACACACGGCTTGACACCTGTTGTCCGCATTTCTGTTGAAATACTTCCACACCGAAGAGATGAATTTTTTGGTATTTTCACCAGGCATGTCAATGGCCATATTCCTCCCACGGACAACAGGTGTCTCCCCGGGTGCCTGACTTAAACAAACCACCTCACCATCAGAATCCTCCTTGTCAATTTCCTCCCCAGCGCCAGCAACACCCATATCCTCCTCATCCTGGTGTACTTCAACACTGACATCTTCAATCTGACTATCAGGAACTGGACTGCGGGTGCTCCTTCCAGCACTTGCAGGGGGCGTGCAAATGGTGGAAGGCGCATGCTCTTCACGTCCAGTGTTGGGAAGGTCAGCCATCGCAACCGACACAATTGGACTCTCCTTGTGGATTTGTGATTTCGAAGAACGCACAGTTCTTTGCTGTGCTTTTGCCAGCTTAAGTCTTTTCATTTTTCTAGCGAGAGGCTGAGTGCTTCCATCCTCATGTGAAGCTGAACCACTAGCCATGAACATAGGCCAGGGCCTCAGCCGTTCCTTGCCACTCCGTGTGGTAAATGGCATATTGGCAAGTTTACGCTTCTCCTCCTACGATTTTATTTTAGATTTTTGAGTCCTTTTTTTACTGATATTTTGTGTTTTGGATTTTACATGCTCTGTACTATGACATTGGGCATCGGCCTTGGCAGACGACGTTGATGGAATTTCATTGTCTTGGCCATGACTAGTGGCAGCAGCTTCAGCACGAGGTGGAAGTGGATCTTGATCTTTCCCTATTTTTGGAACCTCAACATTTTTGTTCTCCATATTTTAATAGGCACAACTAAAAGGCACCTCAGGTAAACAATGGAGATGGATGGATACTAGTATACTTATGGATGACGAGTGACTGACGACACAGAGGTAGCTACAGCCGTGGACTACCGTACTGCGTCTGCTAGTATAGAGATGATAATGATATAAAAAATATATATATATCACTACTGCAGGTATATATAATATAATGACGGACCTGCTGGACACTGTCAGCAGACTCCTAAACTACTAGTATGAAGAAGATAGAAAAAAAAACCCCACCACAGGTAGGTATACAATTATGGACGAGCACTGACGACACAGAGGTAGCTACAGCCGTGGACTACCGTACTGCGTGTGCTAGTATAGAGATGATAATGATATAAAAAATATATATATATCACTACTGCAGGTATATATAATATAATGACGGACCTGCTGGACACTGTCAGCAGACTCCTAAACTACTAGTATGAAGAAGATAGAAAAAAAAAACCCACCACAGGTAAGTATACAATTATGGACGAGCACTGACGACACAGAGGTAGCTACAGCCGTGGACTACCGTACTGCGTCTGCTAGTATAGAGATGATAATGATATAAAAATATATATATATATCACTACTGCAGGTATATATAATATAATGACGGACCTGCTGGACACTGTCAGCAGACTCCTAAACTACTAGTATGAAGAAGATAGAAAAAAAAACCCACCACAGGTAGGTATACAATTATGGACGAGCACTGACGACACAGAGGTAGCTACAGCCGTGGACTACCGTACTGCGTCTGCTAGTATAGAGATGATAATGATATAAAAAATATATATATATCACTACTGCAGGTATATATAATATAATGACGGACCTGCTGGACACTGTCAGCAGACTCCTAAACTACTAGTATGAAGAAGATAGAAAAAAAAACCCCACCACAGGTAGGTATACAATTATGGATGAGCACTGACGACACAGAGGTAGCTACAGCCGTGGACTACCGTACTGCGTCTGCTAGTATAGAGATGATAATGATATAAAAAATATATATATATCACTACTGCAGGTATATATAATATAATGACAGACCTGCTGGACACTGTCAGCAGACTCCTAAACTACTAGTATGAAGAAGATAGAAAAAAAAACCCCACCACAGGTAGGTATACAGTTATGGACGAGCACTGACGACACAGAGGTAGCTACAGCCGTGGACTACCGTACTGCGTCTGCTAGTATAGAGATGATAATGATATAAAAAATATATATATATCACTACTGCAGGTATATATAATATAATGACGGACCTGCTGGACACTGTCAGCAGACTGCTAAACTACTAGTATGAAGAAGATAGAAAAATAAACCCCACCACAGGTAGGTATACAATTATGGACGAGCACTGACGACACAGAGGTAGCCACAGCCGTGGACTACCGTTCTGCGTCTGCTAATATAGAGATGATAAAGATGATAGAGATGAACAAAAAAAATATAACACTACTGCAGGTAAATATTTATATAATATAATGAATGACGGACCTGCTGGACACTGTCAGCAGAATGCGTTTATAGAATAAAAAAAAAAAAACACCACAGGAGTGTTTAACTTTTTCAGGCAGACAATATACTGGTGGTCACTGGTCAGTCACACTGGCAGCAAAAGTGTGCACTGTACTCCTGCTATAACTGCACCCCAGTCTCCCCCACAATTCAGCTGTGTGAGCAGTGAGCACTCAGCACAGTCAGTTATACATAGATGATATTATCATGCAGCACACTGAGGCTGAGCACAGATATGGTATGTGACTGTGTATCGTTTTTTTTCAGGCAGAGAACGGATTATATTAAATAATAAATAAAACTGGTGGTGGTCACTAGTAACTATCAGCAAAACTCTGCACTCTGAGTACTCCTAATGCTCCCCAAAATTACTAAGTTAGTAGTAAATCAACTCAAGTGTCTCTATCTATTCTAACGGAGAGGACGCCAGCCACGTCCTCTCCCTATCAATCTCAATACACGTGTGAAAATGGCGGCGACGCGCGGCTCCTTATATAGAATCCGAGTCTCGCGATAGAATACGAGCCTCGCGAGAATCCGACAGCGGGATGATGACGTTCGGGCGCGCTCGGGTTAACCGAGCAAGGCAGGAAGATCCGAGTCTACCTCGGACCCGTGTAAAAAGGCTGAAGTTCGGGGGGGGTTCGGATTCCGAGGAACCGAACCCGCTCATCTCTAACTAATACTATTAATAATTGTACAGCATTTGCAAGGGGGAGTTTCCGTATACAGTATGTGCTTGCAAGTAGGACAGAGCCAAAAATGATGCAATTAAAAGAATTGCATCATACTTCCTCTTTATTGGCTGGTGTCAACTCACATTTATACACTAGAGCATATTATAATACTTACAGTAACTTATCTAAAATAAAGACTCGTAGACATATTGGCAGGACAAAGGGTCAGCTTTTATTGATAAAAGGTGTAACGGGTTAATGCAGCAAAAACTGTTTAATAAATTGGCGTAAAAATTGGGTCCAACTACCAGCCCATTACAATAATGAATCAATGCTCAGATGAGGCCAACTACCAGCCAATCATATTCACATACTATAAGGTATCTAAATCCCCTCCCAGTGAAACACAAGAAGACTTCCTGTATCAGTTGTTGATAAAGGTGGAGACACCGAAACATTGAACCTGATGTGAACTGACTCAGTAGTCTTTTATTCCGCTGTTGGAAGTCCTATGAGTGCCGCCCTCCACACACTGCATATTTGGGGAATCGCTGGCCCGGGATGGCACCAGGGCAAGTAATAATATACTGTATACAGCATTTGAGTGCCGGCATTATTGGATGGATATATATACATATATATATATATATATATATATATATACGTTTCACTGGACCGGCACTTTTCTACCATAGTTAATTGCTCCGCTACCCTCTGGATATACTTGGTGAAGTACAAGTCAAGGTGACTAAGGGGCGTCTCAGCCCCAAACATTGGAGCTTTAGATGTGCAATACACTGTGATTGACACAGAACTCTGAGTGCAGCTGTGTGGTTTGTGCTGGTTTCTATATATATATTGGTGATAAACAGTCTGTCACCATTTCTATTTGAAAACTTTATAGATATATACAAAACAAAAACCAACTGTTTTACACTACACAGCGTAGCACCTTGACAAAAACGCCCAGGAGGCGTTGAAACGTTGGTGTCCACTATGCTTGTTATTGTTATTGCTTGAATTATTTTGAATACATTTTTCATTTATTTAAATCCGTGGAGTGCCGCCTGGTTCTTTATGCATAGAGGAGAGGAGCAGTAATCCATCCCAGAGAGCTAGCACTTGCTATACTATGGAAGGAGGGCACCCCGGTGGTTGATAAAAGGACAGTGAGTGCCATTATATACACATGGATATATATATATAGTGGGGCATAAGTCTTCAATCATTCCAGCTTGTCTTAACCTCCCCCGCGTGCCACACATGGCACAGCTTGATAACTTGATGCAGGCTGCAGGTATCTCCGAGTTCTTACCTGCAGCCGGAGGAGAGACGCACGGAGGAGAGAGTTCCCTGCCAGCCCAGCCAATGTAAACTGCCGGAGGAGCAGAGCGCTTATGCTGCTGCTCCCCCTAGCAATAGAATCAATCTGCTGTCAGCCCAGCCATATCTATGTGTATGTGATGAGGCGGCTGCCGCATCACTAACACAGCTCCGCCGTCTCCACTGAAGAAAAACAAAAAAACAATCGATCAGCTGCAGCGATGGCTCGGCGGCAGGGGAGGTTTCTAGGTACTCAGAAACCCCCCCTGCGTGCACTAGTGGAACATAATACATCTCAAAACAATCCAAGGCCAACAAGCAAATGGTTGAAAGAGAATCTGCATCTCTCCCTCATTAAGAATAGAAAAACCCTCAGCAAAACCATACCTCCAAAATTTACTGTAGCATACTGTACTGCCAACATTTGTATATTGTAAGCCACAGATACATGGCACCCACCTCAACTGGTGTTGGGGCTCTACTTAGTTCTGACAACTCTGGCCACATAGCTAGCTGTCGGCACAACGTCCCCCAGTCTTTTATTGGAGGAGACCTTCCCAAGCAGATATAGAGGTGCCATAAAAGACACCAGTTAGTTAGTAAGTTGCCCATCATTAGAGATAAAACACTTACCCCAACTGGGCGCAAGGCTTGGTGGGCGGAACCTCCCTTGGTGACATCACTATGCAATAGTTTTCTGAGCTATCCACTGCGGTGGAGTCTTATCCAACCAGACTTCAATATCCTTCCAGACAAATTCCATAACAGTGATACCATGCTGCTTCCTATGAAGTTCCTTAGGCCCTCCTATCAAAACCATAACTTTCCCTGTATAGATTGAACCTAAGGTTTCTAGATTTGCACCAGTATGAAGTGCCTCTAAGCAACAAAAACCACCCAGAACAGAGGAATGGTGATATAAAACAAAATGAACACTCTTGACACACACACACACACTGATTCCTCATAGGACAAACCTACAACACACCACCCAGCAACAAAACATTAATCCCAGGTTTCTAAATGTCCTTTGACCCTAGGCTAGAGGTTTAAAATCTGCCAGGTAAAATTAAATGCCTTCTGTCTCCCAGATACATAAGAAAGAAAAATATTGTATAAAACTTTCTCTCTGCATAACTACAAATCCTGTTTCTGCTATTTCTCTCACAGGAACTCACCGCAGGATTCACTACATGATCTCCAAGGGTGGGAGTGAAGCCCTGCTACAAACCCTGGTAAATTTTGCAAGAACAGATTCCCTTGACTATAGCCTCCTTTTACCCCTTCTGCGTTTGATGGTCAAGGTAGGCCAGAGAGGTACTGTATCTGTGGGATACTTCATTCTTGTACATTATATCATGCAACTGTATTTATTTCATAAAGAAAAAAACACTCTTCAGTTCAATTCATATGGAAAGTATTTATAAC
This sequence comes from Pseudophryne corroboree, assembly GCF_028390025.1. Taxonomy (NCBI): domain Eukaryota; kingdom Metazoa; phylum Chordata; class Amphibia; order Anura; family Myobatrachidae; genus Pseudophryne; species Pseudophryne corroboree. Next base: position 228,222,741 of record NC_086449.1, read on the forward strand.
ATGCTTGCTGTTCATAGGGTACTGTACCATAGCTCTGGCATCATTGCCAGCAATTTAAAAAAGTTTCTAGGGGGACTTTATTGCTGAGTTAGTAATATATAAGCACACCATGTACGTACAATAATGTGTTGGCGAACTTTGGCCCACTACAAAGGTCATCACATCACTTTGCTAGATTTGAGAGTTAGAGATTCAGCACCATGTTAATCCAAATGTGTTACAAAATCACAAGGATCCTTGGCCCTCATTCTGAGTTGATCGCAGCAGCAAGAAAGTTAGCAATTGGGCAAAACCATGTGCACTGCAGGAGGGGCAGATATAACATGTGTAGAGAGAGTTAGATTTGGGTGGGGTGTGTTCAATCTGCAATCTAATTTGCAGTGTAAAAATAAAGCAGCCAGTATTTACCCTGCACAGAAACAAAATAACCCACCCAAATCTAACTCTCTCTGCACATGATATATCTGCTTCCCCTGCAGTGCACATGGTTTTGCCCAATTGCTAACTTTCTTGCTGCTGCGATCAACTCAGAATGAGGGCCCTTATTTGGTCAAAACAAATTTAAATCGGCAATCTCATAAAATAAATGGGTTTTAATTTAAACATAAATCACTGTTGCAGGCTTTAAGAAGAGTGCAGTCATTTACCATTTTTTCCTAGTTTGTTGCTTCAGGATGCTATTAATGATTTTTAATTCTGCACAGCAACAAATACTGCCGTGGCAATTACAGGAAAATTATGTAGTGAGCAGAGAGACTTTGCAATGCCCTCTGAGCTCTGCATGCTGTATGTAATGTAAAATTCTTTCCTGCTGACTCCACCCTCTGCCTTCACATAAAATGCTGAGAACTGTGCGCTCATGTCTGTGCAGTTTGCAGGAATATTTTGAAGCATCCAGGGACATTTTGAAAAGGAGACAAGGGACCTAATTCAGATCTGATCGCTGGGCTGCGTTTTTTGCTGTCCTGCAATCAGATAGTCTCCGCCTACAGTGGGATTGTATTTCCACCATGCAAGTGTGCGATCGCATGTGTAGCTGAGCTGCTAAAACCCACTTTGTGCAGTGTGCGCAACCCAGGACTTACTCCTCCAGTGCAATAAGAACAGGCTGATCGGGGCCGGAGCTGACATCAAACAACCTCCCTGAAAACTATTGGCCACACCTGCGTTTTTCCAGAAACGGTCAGTTGCCACCCACAAATGGCCTCTTCCTGTCAATCACCTTGTGAACACCCGTGGGATCGGCTTTTTCGTACCATCCCGTCACTGGCCGGCGATGCCTGTTGTTGTTGTCCGACGCGCCTGCGCATTGCGGCGCATATGCATGCGCAGTTAGAATCTGAAGGCCCACTGTGCGAAAATGCACAGCAGCGATCAGATCTGAATTACCACCGTGGATTTGTAGAAGGATAGCTAAGACATATACGGGTTATGCTATTACACTAAAATAAAAAAATGGAACCTTCGTTGTGCGGTTGCTGCTATAATAAAAGCACCATAGTTCACACTGGGTTGTAGCATACCCTTATTATTTGTAAAGATGTTTTACAAAATGCAATATTTGCTTGTTATGAGTACGACTCAGTGGATGTAATTCAGATGCAGTCGCCAAACGGCTATTGGACCTCATTCAGCTTGGATCACTATTGAGACAGAACTTGCGATTTTCTCAATCCTGTTTCTGCTAAAAATCACATGTGCAGAGCCACACAGAAAGGAAAAAGATGCCCACGATGCATTCACAAAACTGCGTATGCAGTTGCATAACTGTAATGCATACGGAGTGTTTTAAGATGCAGGAATCGCAGCTGACGTAAGATGCACACCCCAAAAATGGCCATGACATACCTTGCATTCCCAAACCACACCCCGCAAATGCCATGTATACTCCCACAAATGCCCACCGCTTATCAATCAACCTGCGATCATATCCCGGCAAGATGCGATCGCATAAGAATCGCAAAACGCATTTTGCGCACATGCAATGTGTTTGCAACGCATGCACAGTTGGCCGATAATCAGCCGATTTGCGATTTTGCAGTTTTGCAACTGAAGCTGAATAAGGTCCATTTTATGCAAATCGGTAGATGTATTCATACTGTGCATGCATCTGAGCAGCAGTGCAGTGATCAAATTGCAGTGGTGGTAGCAACAAGGTATTAGTTGCAAAGTGAGTGACAGGTAGAGGGCATTTGGGGCTGGAAACGTGGAGTGGTCGGAAAAACGCAGAAGTTTTCTTGGTGTGCATAAATTAGCAGCTCTGTGTCCCAGGAGAGCAGCTCAGCTTGTGCTTCTTCAGAGGCACTCAGAATCTGCGACATGACCCGGTTTGCGACGATGGTACCTGTGTATTAGCAGTTGTAAGCCGTCGGATGGAAATGATGCAACAGCAGTGGGCATCCTTATGTTAAGGTTAGCTTCTGCCCATATTATATTATAGTCGCAGTTGCGTACAGCAAAAGATAGTAACAGCAATCGCAAGAGCAACCACATCGGAATCAGGCCCAATGTTTTACTTTGTATGTTCTATGCATTAATTATTGCAGAAGATTGACTTTAAAGGGAAATGGTAATAGTAGACTTTTTAAGTGCAGCATATAGGGTACAGCATCTATATAATAAAATTACAAAGTAAAAAATTACAAGTGCGCTGTCAACAGCAGCTGGTATAGGGATGGTCTAAAATCCCTTAATACATAACAAATACAAGAAAACCTTTTGGCATACCAGCGCTGGCTGAATTACAAAAATAATGAATGGACGGTTGGTTTAAAATTAAAATAATCTGATTTTATTATCTAAAATAACAAAGAGAATAAAATCCCTTCTCTAAAATATGCAGATGCAAAAATAATAAACAGTACATGGATTATTGCCACAAATAGAGATGTATATGTATATTAATTTGCAATACAAGAGAAGTTCCACTTCTGTACTCCTGTATAGATTATGAAACTTGGCTAGGACACTTTCCCATGTAAACAGTCACTAGGTATGCAATGGGTTTACCGGATATGTTGAAGCATAGATCCCATGATGTAGCATCAGCCTTAGGTGGAGTCCAATTATGGCTGGAGGGATGATCCGGAATTGAAAGTGCTGTAGTGCAAAGTCCCAAAATGGACCAGGTTTCCAAAGGTGTGCCAAGATGTAGCAGGAGTTAAAATCACAGCAGAGTGGAAAGGCTCAAGCTCAAGCTTATATAATAAAATTGACTGCTGATAGTAATTATGTCATCATGGTTGTGAAGATACGGATTCTCTGATCACTCAGGTAAACAGTTTAGTAAAGTGGCAAATGCCCTTTATTGTAAATATACACACACAGTACACAATAACATTAACAATTGCAAGCCAGGATGGTATCTTACTTACTAAGTCCCCACAGAAGTTTAGAATTACAGTCTCCTGATGTTACCTGCCAGCAGTAGTTCTGTGTCTCCTGGTCTGGACTACCAGCTCACACAATACCCTTTGCAACAGATTCTCGCCACTGACGGCACCGCAATGCCTAGTCAGCGCATGCACTTCAGAAGTACCTCTACTCTCTGACCTTCTGTGTAAATCTCACCCTCACCAGAAGAGCTCACTCTTGTTATATCCTCCCCTGTCTACTCATCACACAAGCTGGTCTGTCAGGAGGTCACAGAGGAGACGAGGTGTCTGGGCTCCTGCACACAATGGGGTGTATGTGATCAGATTACCTGCAGGCTCCATACATAACCTGTTTACCACTGAACCTACTCATCCTAATCACATCTGATTGTACAGCTAGGGGACTTACATTACAATGAATTGTTTACCATGTTAAATAACACTCTGGCATAGACTTATTCCTGTTAATAATTACACACATTGAACACAGTATAACCAAATAAAATACTTGTTTCCAATATAACAGATAAATATAACTGTACAATATAATAACACAATACAATATTGCCTAGCATATAATTAATAACATATCGGCAATTAGTGGAGTCCATGGGTAGGACCAGGGCTAGGAAAGTAACTGCGTGTATTTTACGACTGTGCAACACGACGCGTTGGCTGTGTCGTTACAATGGTGACATGTAATAATAGTTGGTAAGAAATCTGACCCCTCCCACCATACGCATACTTCTACTATTTTCAAATCTCATCCATCACTTACCACCTCATGATAAAAATACAGATACTTCTGAAAATAAACCAGTAGCAACATCCATAACCAAAAATGTATAACAGTATAAAAGAAAGGAATAAGGGACACAGGGATTCACATGCCACATACAGAAAGGAAGAAAACGAAAAAAAATACAATAGTATAGATGAAAAAAAAAAAAATGCTAAAAATAATCTATGCTGCTAAAAAAAAGTGCCCAAAGAAAAATGATGTCCTCATATTGGCGGACACTAGTGATGAGCGGGTTCGGTTCCTTGGAATCCGAACCCCCCCCCCCGAACTTCACCCATTTTACACGGTTCCGAGGCAGATTTGGATCCTCCCGCCTTGCTCGGTTAACCCAAGCGCACCCAAATGTCGTCATCCCGCTGTCGGATTCTCGCTAGATTTGTATTCTATATAAGGAGCAGCGCGTCGCCACCATTTTTCACTCGTGCATTGGAGATGATAGGGAGAGGACGTGCAGCGTTCTCTCAGTTTCTGTGTTAAGTGTGCTGCAAATATCTGTGCTCAGTGTGCTTGCAAATATCTGTGCTCAGTGTGCTGAAAATATCTACGTTCTCTGCCTGAAAAACGCTCCATATCAGTGCTGCATTGTAGTATAGGAGGACAGTGCAGAATTTTGCTGACCAGTGACCAACAGGATTATATAGCAGTACGGTACAGTAGTCCACTGCTCTACCTACCTCTGTGTCATCAAGTATACTATCCATCCATACCTGTGGTGCATTTTAGTTGTGCGCAGTATATATAGTAGGAGGACAGTGCAGAATTTTGCTGACCACCAGTATATAATATATAGCAGTATGGTACAGTAGGCCATTGCTCTACCTACCTCTGTGTCGTCAAGTATACTATCCATCCCTGTGGTGCATTTTAGTTGTGCGCAGTATTATATAGTAGGAGGACAGTGCAGAATTTTGCTGACCACCAGTATATAATATATAGCAGTACGGTACAGTAGGTCACTGCTCTACCTACCTCTGTGTCATCAAGTATACTATCCATCCATACCTGTGGTTCATTTTAGTTGTGCGCAGTATTATATAGTAGGAGGACAGTGCAGAATTTTGCAGACCACCAGTATATAATATATAGCAGTACGGTACAGTAGGCCATTGCTATTGATATATTACTGGCATATAATTCCACACATTAAAAAATGGAGAACAAAAATGTGGAGGGTAAAATAGGGAAAGATCAAGATCCACTTCCACCTCGTGCTGAAGCTGCTGCCACTAGTCATGGCCGATAGAAGAAAAGATAGATATACACCCTCCAGCGCTAAGGAGAATACCACATTCACAATATATATTCAGAAAAACTCCATACGGAAACACTTGTCACCAGTGTGAATAATGAATCAATTAATAGTACTTAACGTTTAGGGAAGTAATCAACATAAGTGCAGATTGTTCTTAATCCGTAGGTTTCCCCAGTTTACCATGTGAAAAGAAAAAACGTATAATAGTGCAGATTATTTAAAAAGGATTGCAGATTTTATTAAAAAGATCCACTTACAAACGCAAATTTTGGATTGAACCTGATATAATTCCCAAACTGGCAAAATACAGCATCAAGCAGGTGCATCAAATCCAGGGTTGTGATAGGTCTTTCATGCAGACTCCATGATGAAATACACGGCACCATAAAAAAGAAATATAAATAGTGCAAGTATGTAGAGACAACCAAAGTTTTAATACACATATGCACTTACAAACACTTGACAGAAATACAGCATAACGGGTTCCCCACTGGCAAAACAGCATAGGTAAGTTCCTGATGTCCGAGGAATTTTCCAACACTCACTTCCGGAATGTGAGTGCTGTATCAAACCCAAGATCTTAAGCCACGCAGGGTATCCCTCCTAAAGCCACGCTAGACGCGTTTCAGACCAAAGTCCTTCCTCAGGCTACGGTTTATATTTCTTTTTTACACTGGTGACAAGTGTTTCCGTATGGAGTTTTTCTGAATATATATTGTGAATGTGGTATTCTCCGTAGCGCTGGAGGGTGAATATCTATCTTTTCTTCTATTCACTGTTTCCGAGTAACCTGGATGCGCTACTCTGATATACATAACTAGCTGCAATATAGGGGGTTTTTTTGCGCACTAAAACTGGTAACATTTTGTATACTAGTCATGGCCGAGACAATGAAATGCCATCAACGTCGTCTGCCAAGGCCGATGCCCAATGTCATATTAGAGAGCATGTACAATCCAAAAAACAAAAGTTCAGTAAAATGACCCAAAAATAAAAATTAAAAGCGTCTGATGAGAAGCGTAAACTTGCCAATATACCATTTACGACACGGAGTGGCAAGGAACGGCTGAGGCCCTGTCCTATGTTCGTGGCTAGTGGTTCAGCTTCACATGGGGATGGAAGCACTCATCCTCTCGCTAGAAAAATGAAAAGACTTAAGCTGGCAATAGCACAGCAAAGAACTGTGCGTTCTTCTAAATCACAAATCCCCAAGGAGAGTCCAATTGTGTCGTTTGCGATGCCTGACCTTCCCAACACTGGACGGGAAGAGATGGCGCCTTCCAACATTTGCACGCCCCCTGCAAGTGCTGGAAGGAGCACCCGCAGTCCAGTCGTTGTGGAATTATTTTAACAGAAATGCGGACAACATTTGTCAAGCCGTGTGTTGCCTTTGTCAAGCTGTAATAAGTAGGGGTAAGGACGTTAACCACCTAGGAATATCCTCCCTTATACGTCACCTGGAGCGCATTCATCATAAGTCAGTGACAAGTTCAAAAACTTTGGGTGACAGCGGAAGCAGTCCACTGACAACTAAATCCCTTCCTCTTGTAACCAAGCTCCTGCAAACCACACCACCAACTCTCTCAGTGTCAATTTCCTCCTTAGACAGGAAAGCCAATAGTCCTGCAGGCCATGTCACTGTCAAGTCTGTCGAGTCCTCTCCTGCCTGGGATTCCTGGGATTCCTCCGATGCATCCTTGAGTGTAATGCCTACTGCTGCTGGCGCTGCTGTTGTTGCTGCTGGGAGTCGATTGTCATCCCAGAGGGGAAGTCGGAAGACCACTTGTACTACTTCCAGTAAGCAATTGACTGTCCAACAGTCCTTTGCGAGGAAGATGAAATATCACAGCAGTCATCCTGCTGCAAAGCAGATAACTCAGTCCTTGGCAGCCTGGGTGGTATTAAATGTGTGTCCGGTATCCACCATTAATTCACAGGGAATTAGAGAATTTATTGAGTTAGTGTGTCCCCGGTACCAAATACCATCTAGGTTCCACCTCTCTAGGCAGGCGACACCGAGAATGTACACAGACGTCAGAAAAAGAGTCACCAGTGTCCTAAAAAATGCAGTTGTACCCAATGTCCACTTAACTATGGACATGTGGACAAGTGGAGCAGGGCAGACTCGGGACTATATGACTGTGACAGCCCACTGGGTAGATGTATTGCCTCCCGCAGCAACAACAGCGGCGGCACCAGTAGCAGCATATCGCAAACGCCAACTTGTTACTAGGCAGGCTACGCTTTGTATCACCGCATTCCAAGGGAGGCACACAGCTGTCAACCTCTTACGGAAACTGAGGAACATCATCGCAGATTGGCTTACCCCAATTGGACTCTCCTTGGGATTTGTGACATCGGACCACGCCACCAATATTGTGCGTGCATTACATGTGGGCAAATCCCAGCACTTCCCATGTTTTGCACATACATTGAATTTGATGGTGCAAAATTATTTAAAAAACGACAGGGGCATGCAAGAGATGCTGTCGGTGACCCGAAGAATTGCGGGCCACTTTTGGCATTCAGCCACCGCGTGCCGAAGACTGGAGCACCAGCAAACACCCCTGAACCTGCCCCGCCATCATCTGAAGCAATAGGTGGTAACGAGGTGGAATTCAACCCTCTATATGCTTCAGAGGATGGAGGAGCAGCAAAAGGCCATTCAAGCCTATACAGCTACCTACGATATAGGCAAAGGAGGGGGAATGCACCTGACTCAAGTGCAGTGGAGTATGATTTCAACGTTGTGCAAGGTTCTGCAACCCTTCGAACTTGCCACACGTGAAGTCAGTTCAGACACTGCCAGCCTGAGTCAGGTCATTCCCCTCATCAGGCTTTTGCAGAAGAAGCTGGAGAGATTGAAGGAGGAGCTAAAACAGAGCAATTCTGCTAGGCATGTGGAACTTGTGGATGGAGCCCTTAATTCGCTTAACCAGGATTCACGTGTGGTCAATCTGTTGAAATCAGAGCACTACATTTTGGCCACCGTGCTCGATCCTAGATTTAAAACCTACATTGCATCTCTCTTTCCGGCAGACACAAGTCTGCAGAGGTTCAAAGACCTGCTGGTGAGACACTTGTCAAGTCAAACGGAACGTGACCCGTCAACAGCTCCTCCTTCACATTCTCCCACAACTGGGGCTGCGAGGAAAATGCTATTTACGTTGTGGCACTCTCCTGATTGGCTGTGTGCTCCTGTAGTGTCTGTCAGGCAGCACACGGCACAGATACAATGTAGCGCCTATGCGCTCCATTGTAGCCAATGGTGGAAACTTTGCGGTCAGCGGTGAGGTTACTTTCGGTCAACCGCTGACCGCAAAAGTTCCCACCATTGGCTACAATGGAGCGCATAGGCGCTACATTGTATCTGTGCCGTGTGCTGCCTGACAGACACTACTGGAGCACACAGCCAATCAGGAGAGTGCCACGACGTGGCGCTCCCTGATTGGCTGAAGGGACCATCTTTGACACGAGTCAGGGGGGGTCCTGGCAGTCGGGGAAAGGAGTCCCATGTGTGAACATGGGACCCCTTTCAGTGCATGGTCGGGTTTCCGTTTTATTATTTTGCCAAGTACGTGGATTATACTAAGGTCTCATTCTACACTGGATTCTGTGAGTATAATTTTTTTCACAGGTACCCCAAGGATTCTACAGGGACAAGAGTACCGAGCCTCGTGTGAACATAGGTAAGTATGTATGTTTGGAGGTGTGCATGTATGTAATAAAATTATACTTTCACGGTGTGTGTGTCCTGTTTTTTTGGGTTTTTTTTTTAGTAGTAGTACTACAGGTACCAGCGGGCCCGGTTTTCCACCGCATGCTGGTACTATTGGTTCTCCAAGAACCAGCTTGCGGGGGAGGCTTGCTGGGACTTGTAGTACTGCTACTAAAAACAATATTCACATTTTTTACACATGGCTATCAGCCCCCCATCCGCCGCCCTTGGATGGGGGGGACAGCCTCGGGCTTCACCCATGGCCCTTGGGTGGCTGGAGGGGGGGACCCCTTGATTTAAGGGGTTTCCACTCCTCCAGGGTACCCCGGCCAGGGGTGACTAGTTGGGTATGTAATGCCAGGGCCGCAGGGACCACTATAAAAGTGTCCCCGGCTGTGGCATTATGTACCTGGCTAGTGGAGCCCGGTGCTGGTTTCAAAAATACGGGGGACCCCTACGCTTTTTGTCCCCCGTATTTTTGGAACCAGGACCAGGCGCAGAGCCCGGTGCTGGTTGATAAAATATGGGGGAACCCCTGTCATTTTTTTCCCCATATTTTGTCAACCAGGACCGGCTCAAAGAGCCAGAGGCTGGTTATGCTTAGGAGGGGGGACCCCACGCAATTTTTTTTTACTTTTTTAAGACTTTAATGAACTTTTTAAGGTACACAATGAAGCCCTCCACGGATCTCACAGATCCGGCCGGGATTCCTTGTGTTTTGTCAGGCAGTGTTTTACTCATCACTCCCGTAAAACACTGCCTGATATTACGAATCACATTGACATCGGAAAAAACGAATGTGCAAAACTAGGCAGCTAAGTGAATGACCGTATCAGGATTAAAAAAGTTGCAGTAAAATGCACCCGATACCATTCGAGATCAAACACCCTTCAAAACGTCAAAAACACGAATATTAGTAAATAAACCCCCTGGTTGGGACTGAAGGAACTGCCAACGATTACTGACATGTCGTCTACTGTCACTGCATATGATTCTGTCACCATTGAAAGAATGGTGGAGGATTATAAGAGTGACCGCATCCAAGTAGGCACGTCAGACAGTCCGTATGTATACTGGCAGGAAAAAGAGGCAATTTGGAGGCCCTTGCAGAAACTGGCTTTATTTTACCTAAATTGCCCCCCCCCCCCTCAGTGTATACTCCGAAAGAGTGTTTAGTACAGCCGCTCACCTTGTCAGCAATCGGCGTACGAGGTTACTTCCAGAAAATGTGGAGAAGATGATGTTCATCAAAATTAATTATAATCAATTCCTCCGTCGAGACATTCACCATCAATTGCCTCCAGAAAGTACACAGGGACCTGAGATGGTGGATTCCAGTGGGGACGAATTCATAATCTGTGAGGAGGGGGGTGTACACAATGAAAGTGGTGAGGAATCGGAGGATGAGGAGGAGGTGGACATCTTGCCTCTGTAGAGCAAGCTTGTGCAAGGAGAGATTAATTGCTTCTGTTTTGGACGGGGCCCAAACCAACCAGTCATTTCAGTCACAGTCGTGTGGCAGACCCTGTCGCTGAAATAATGGGTTTGTCAAAGTGTGCATGTCCTGTTTATACAACATAAGGGTGGGTGGGAGGGACCAAGGACAATTCCATCTTGCACCTCTTTTTTCTTTAATTTATCTTTGCATCATGTGCTGTTTGGGAACTATTTTTTGAAGTGCCATCCTGTCTGACACTGCAGTGCCACTCCAAGATGGGCCAGGTGTTTGTGTCGGCCACTTGGGTCGCTTAGCTTAGCCATCCAGCGACCTTGGTGCACCTCTTTTTTTCTTTGCATCATGTGCGGTTTGTGGCCTATTTTTTAAATCTGCCATCCTGTCTGACACTGCAGTGCCACTCCTAGATGGGCCAGGTGTTTGTGTCGGCCACTTGGGTCGCTTAGCTTAGCCATCCAGCGACCTTGGTGCACCTCTTTTTTTCTTTGCATCATGTGCTGTTTTGGGGCCTATTTTTTAAATCTGCCATCCTGTCTGACACTGCAGTGCCTCTTCTAGATGGGCCAGGTGTTTGTTTCGGCCACTTGGGTCACTAAGCTTAGCCATCCAGCGACCTTGGTGCACCTCTTTTTTTCTTTGCATGATGTGCTGTTTGGGGACTATTTTTTAAATCTGCCATCCTGTCTGACACTACAGTGCCACTCCTAGATGGGCCAGGTGTTTGTGTCGGCCACTTGGGTCGCTTAGTTTAGCCATCCAGCGACCTTGGTGCGCCTCTTTTTTTCTTTTCATCATGTGCTGTTTGGGGACTATTTTTTAAATCTGCCATCCTGTCTGACACTGCAGTGCCACTCCTAGATGGGCCAGGTGTTTGTGTCGGCTACTTGGGTCGCTTAGCTTAGTCATCATGCAACCTTGGTGCAAATTTTAGCACTAAAAATAATATTGTGAGGTGTGAGGTGTTCAGAATACACTGGAAATGAGTGGAAATTATGGTTATTGAGGTTAATAATACTATGGGATCAAGATGACCCCCAAATTCTATGATTTAAGCTGTTTTTGAGAAAAAACACCCGAATCCAAAACACACCCGAATCCGACAAAAAAATTTCAGGGAGGTTTTGCCAAAACGCGTCCGAATCCAAAACACGGCCGCGCAACCGAATCCAAAACCAAAACACAAAACCCGAAAAAAAATTCCGGTGCACATCACTAGTGGACACATGTTGTGCTTTACGTCCACAGTGAGTCCCTAATGCTCACTCTCATTAAAAACGAAACTTACACACACTCTGAGCACCCCACAACCCTGCTACTGGTCCCCCCTAAATAAATACAAAATAATGACACTAGCCCTCCATAAAGTATAAAAACACAATCCAGGCACTCACGTGTGCGAGCTAGGTCCAACGTGTACACACACGTGCATGCCAGCACATGACCTCATTCAGAAATGTATGCAAACCCAATGGTGGTGATGTGCTGCACATACTGTATGTAAGACCAGTTCAGCATATGTGCAGAACAGGTCCGCAGTGCAGAAAAGCCACAGCACTTTTTTTTTTTTTGGGGGGGGGGGGGCAGTCGAAGCTGGCCACCATTCCCAAAATTAGAAAGCAACAGCAGATGTCTCATGTACCACCAATAACCAGGGTTGCCAACTTTCTGGCTGCTCCCTGCAGGAGAGGGCAGCCAGCTCAGCGCAGCAGGGTGTGGGGAGGGCCGAGGTGATGCGGTATAGGGGCACAGCGGGGGCATGGCTACATATTGGAGGGAGCACAGGGGGGGTGTCAGTCGCAATCGCATCACCGTAGCCACGCCCCTTCTATACAATGCTGATATTACAAGCATTGTACAGTGTGGGGCAGGGTTATGATGGCACGATTCAGCGCGAATCACATCAAGTCCCCTAGGACCACCCACTTGTGCTCTGTAAGTAGGCAGCTGAGTGGGGGTGCAGGGGGGGTTGCGGGAGACTTGCCCACCCTTCCAAGGGGCGGGGACTGGCACCTGATTTTTGGGAGCCCCTCAGCCATTCCGGGAGGGTAGGCAAATATGCCAAAAACAAACGTGCCTATTTCACACATGTTTACCCAGCTTCTTCATATAGCACACAGAGAACTCAACTATGCTGCGACGGCGTGTAGTGCCCAAAACCTCTAGCAACCTCCGGTGCCCATCATATGCCTGCCGTTGTCTCCACATTTCAGCAGTGGTCTGTTTCTCCCCCGTTCCCTTTGAAGTGCAATAAACCATTAACGAAGACTGACATTTTATTTTTTATTAAGTAGTAAGTGGGCGTTGTATAGAAATAACACTTGCTGTTAGTATCTACTGTACTCTGGTACTTTAAGGCAGAACCAGGTAGAATTGCTGAGCTTTGTTCTGGCCTGGGTGACATTATGGAAGGGATACAGTATATACAGAAGCATGACTGTCAAAACTCTTTGGGGTCTGTGTACTAAGCTTTAGAGAGAGATAAAGTGGACAGAGTTAAACTACCAGCAAATCAGCTTCTAACTGCCATATTGCAGGCTGTGTTTGAAAGATGACAGGAGCTGGTTGGTTTGTACTGTATCTCCATTCACTTTTATCTCTCTCCAAAGCTTAGTATATACAGTAGACCCCTATGTCAGCTGAGCTCCTGCCTCTCCAGGATGTAACTACGGTTCTACTACAGGTCAAAGGTCACCATGGGACTGCAATGCCTGCACTTGCCATTATATGAATTATGAAAAGTGACAAATAATATATGAAATGCATTTTAATTTTTTTTTATATTCTTTTGTAGATGGACATTTTGGAGAAAAAGCACATAAATTGGAAGCTACTGATGTTACATTGAGTTTAATAAGAAAAAATTTGACAACCTCTGATAATCTGACTCCTTGTCTCTGTGCCATCCAAGTATATGCTTCCAATGGTGTGTATTTCTCATGTGCTCTAGAACACAATTAACACAATTCTGTGAATAAGAATGTGTATACAGTATATTGTATGATGCAGTGTTTTGAAATCACAATTCACTGCAAATCGCATCATTGGCCACTGCTTTCACTGACGTTGGACGTCTCCTTTGAAATCTCCCAGAGGTGAGGTTAAAGAGTAGGTAATTATGGCTTATCAGTCTTTTTGTATCTGTACCTGCAGACAGTAGATTCAGTTTGTTGGTTTAACCACTTGCCTGGCATGTTTGCATCGCTTACGACCACACCAGGCAGTGCATTGCAACCAGTCAGATACACAGCATGGGCGGCTGCGGGAAGAGAATATTCCCGTAGCAGCTGCTCTAAGAGTGAAAACACGATCTCTCTGCTTCTTTAAGGCAGGTCCCTCATGCAGGTGCTTCTGTTCACCCTCCCACAGTGTCTGCCTTGCCAATTACTGCTCGGTACGCACAGCAGAACCCCTACCCAGCCCCCTTGTGTGCATCTGGTAACTGTTCAGATGAGCAGGCGCTGGGAAAATCAAAGTTGCAATGGTCCCGATGTTCTGGTGGAGACAATCCGGTGTTTTTTTTTTATTATTTTAAATAAAATCGTTTGGATAAGCTGAAATACATGGTTTTCACCTAATCGCTCATTGAAAAAAACCTAGCAAAGGCCCTCATTCCGAGTTGTTCGCTCGCAAGGCGATTTTAGCAGAGTTACACACGCTAAGCCGCCGCCTACTGGGAGTGAATCTTAGCTTCTTAAAATTGCAAACGATGTATTCGCAATATTGCGATTACAAACTACTTAGCAGTTTCAGAGTAGCTTCAGACTTACTCGGCATCTGCGATCAGTTCAGTGCTTGTCGTTCCTGGTTTGACGTCACAAACACACCCAGCGTTCGCCAAGACACTCCTCCGTTTCTCCAGCCACTCCCGCGTTTTTCCCAGAAACGGTAGCGTTTTTATCCACACGCCCATAAAACGCCGTGTTTCCGCCCAGTAACACCCATTTCCTGTCAATCACACTACGATCGCCGGAGCGAAGAAAAAGCCGTGAGTAAAAATACTATCTTCATAGCAAAATTACTTGGCGCAGTCGCAGTGCGAACATTGCGCATGCGTACTAAGCAGAAAAACGCTGCGATGCGAAGAAAATTACCGAGCGAACGACTCAGAATGAGGGCCAATATCTGAGCAATTTTTAGTAAAATCCAATTCCCAGCTACTGTAAGTGGTTAATAGATATTCAGGAGAATGCAGTCTATCATGCTCCATAATTATTAGTAACTAAGGGCCTGGTCCAGAGGTGTATGCAATGCCGATGTTCGCGCAGTTCAGCGATTATTTGCTGCTGCGAATGCAGGAATACGCCAGAAAACTCTTTCAGTGTATGCATACCACTGAGTGTATGCAGCGACCGCTATTACATATGGAGTCACTTACAATAGACAGACAGAATAAATCAACCACCTGCGTGCCTTGCTTGTGAAAAGGCTGCTGGAACTCAAAGTGACTAACACCAATCACTGAAATACAATACAAACAAGGAAATGGTTCCTGCGCACTGAAAAAAGGTATATGACACTTAACTTTAGGTGTCTAAAGACATTTGGCCCAAATGGAGTGATTGACAGGCAGAGGCGGTAGCGGGGCTGGAGGGGGCGTGTCAATGGGGTTAGAACGCCGTTGGTGGGGTGTGGGCCGGACAACGTAGGTGTGTCAGGACAGTTGCGGGGGAAAGCTGCGGCAGGTGCTTGATGTCACACACAGCCGCTGCGACCTGGCATGCGGAAGGTAGCCGCCTGCTAGTGCAGCTAGAATGCGCAGGCAATGAGCTACTTGGCAGGTGCAAAAGCATCGCCGCTGTGCATATTGATTATCCATCTGCAAAGCTGTGCAGTGAGGCCCCCATTAGCCTTAAGCATGTTCGTAAGAGAAGCGCGGTGGTCTCGGGAGGAGGTAATGCCATGCCCCTGCTCCAGGTCACTAGGGCACTGCTTAGAAAGAACTTTAATACATGCGTGATAGTTTTCCACTAGGATGCTTCAGAAAAGTCAACATTTATATTCTGAAACAGTGGACCTCATTCTATCTATAATATTCTTAAATCCAATCCCATAAATTCCTGCTAAGAAAGGTCAGATGAGCAGACTAACAGGTCTATTTACTAAGCCTTACATAGAAACATAGAAACATAGAATTTGACGGCAGATAAGAACCACTTGGCCCATCTAGTCTGCCCCTTTTTTTTTTTTTTTATCCTTTAGGTAATCTCAACCCTTTTTGAACCTTAATTCTTTGTAAGGATATTCATATGCCTATCCCAAGCATGTTTAAATTGCTCTACAGTCTTAGCCTCTACCACCTCTGATGGGAGACTATTCCACTTATCCACTACCCTTTCTGTGAAGTAATTTTTCCTTAAATTTCCCCTGAACCTCCCCCCCTCCAGTTTCAGTGTATGTCCTCGAGTTCTAATATTTCTCTTCCTTTGAAGAATGTTTCCCTCCTGAGCTTTGTTAAGACCCTTGATATATTTGAAAGTTTCTATCATGTCCCCCCTTTCCCTTCTCTCCTCCAAACTATACATGTTAAGATCTTTTAGCCTTTCCGGGTACGTTTTGTGATGTAGGCCATGCACCATTTTAGTTGCCCTTCTTTGTACACTCTCTAATGTATTTATATCCTTCTGGAGATATGGTCTCCAGAACTGGACACAGTATTCCAGATGGGGCCGCACCAATGACCTATACAGTGGCATTATCACTTCTTTTTTCCTACTACTGATTCCTCTCCCTATGCAACCAAGCATCTGACTTGCCTTTCTCATTGCTTTGTTGCATTGCTTTCCTGCCTTCAAGTCACTTGAAATAGTGACTCCTAAATCCCTTTCCTCCTCAGTAGTTTCCATTATAGTACCCTTGATACTATATTTTGCCTTTGGGTTTTTGAGACCCAAGTGCATGATTTTGCATTTTTTAGCATTAAACTGTAGTTGCCACGTTCTTGACCATTTCTCAAGCCTACCTAGGTCATCAATCATTTGTTTTACCCCTCCCGGTGTGTCTACCCTGTTGCATATCTTTGTATCATCTGCAAAAAGGCATACCTTCCTTTCAATACCATCTGCAATGTCACCAACAAAGATATTAAAGAGAACTGGACAAAGTACAGATCCCTGGGGTACTCCACTGGTAACATTTCCCTCCATAGATTGCACTCCATTAACTACAACTGTCTGTTTCCTATCCTGCAACCAGGTTCTTATCCATTTAACTGTTTTATAATCCACCCCCACGCTTTCAAGTTTATTTAGCATTCTGCAATGTGGGACAGTGTCAAATGCCTTACTAAAGTCTAGATATGCTACATCTACAGCTCCCCCTTGATCTATTATTTTTGTCACAGAGTCAAAAAAGTCAATAAGATTTGTTTGGCATGATCTACCACCTGTAAATCCATGCTGTTTTGGATCCTGTAAGTTGTTTGATTTAAGATATTCCACAACTCTTTCTTTTAATAGTTTTTCCATTACTTTCCCTACTACTGATGTAAGGCTTACTGGTCTGTAGTTACTTACTTCTTCCTTGCTTCCACTTTTGTGCAGTGGAACTACATTTGCTCTTTTCCAGTCCTCTGGAATAGCACCTGTATTTAGTGACTGGTTAAATAATTCTGTTAACGGTGTAACCAGCACATCTTTTAGCTCTTTGAGTATCCTTGGGTGTATCCCATCTGGTCCCATTGATTTATCCACTTTTAGTTGTGAAAGTTCTGTTAGGACCTTCTCCTCTGTAAATGTACTTTCAACTACCTTATTTTTATGAATGTCCTTGCAACTTAACTGTGGCCCCATCCCTTCTTCTGTAGTAAATACTGAGCAAAAATAATTATTTAGGTGATCTGCTATTGCCTTGTCACCCTCCACCAAATGCTCACTCTCTGTCTTAAGTCTTATTATTCCTCCATTTGATTTTCTCCTTTCACTTATATACTTAAAAAAAGTTTTGCCCCCTTTATCTACTGACTGGGCCATTTTCTCCTCAGCTTCTGCCTTTGCACGTCTGATCACTTTCTTAGCATCCTTCCGTCTGTCAAGATACACCTCTTTGTCATTATTATTTTGAGTCTGTTTGTATTTCCTAAAAGACATCTTTTTTGCTTTCACACTAGTTGATACTTCTTTTGTGAACCACACTGGCTTCCTAACCCTTTTGATACAAAGATCAGTTGCACTTAGTATTGCACTTTTCAGTTTTTCCCACCTCTCCTGCACTCCTTCCAAGTTCCACCAGTCCACCAATGAATCACTTAAACATCTCCCCATTTTTGCAAAATCAGCATTTCTAAAATCCAACACCTTTGTTTTTGTGTGACAGGAGTTGGATCCTGTCTTTATACTAAACCATACTGCTTGATGATCACTGGATCCCAGGTGCTCACCCACATATATGTCGGATATCCTATCACCATTTGTAAGAATTAAATCTAATATTGAATCTTTGCGAGTGGGCTCCATCACCAATTGCTTGAGAGATGCTCCCTGTAAGGAATGTAGGAATTTGCCACTTGTAGCTGAACTTGCAAAAGACCCCTCCCAATTTACATCAGGTAAATTAAAGTCTCCCATGATTATGACTTCTCCCTTTAAAGCCATTTTAGTGATGTCCAACAATAGGTTCCTGTCCAAATCCTGCCCCTGGCCTGGTGGTCTATAGATCACCCCAATGCGAATAACACCCTTCTCCCCGGTTTCTATGGTGACCCAAAGGGCCTCAGTTTTGTCTTCAATATTTTGTATTAAAGTAGCATTTATGCTTTTTTTTCACATACATTGCTACCCCTCCTCCTATTCTTCCTATTCTATCCTTCCTAAATAAATGTATCCTGGTATAGCTATGTCCCAGTCATGATTTTCATTGCACCATGACTCTGTAATTGCCACAAAATCCAGGTTATCCCTTGTCATTATCGCAATTAGCTCTGGAATTTTGTCTCCTAAGCTCCTAGCATTTGCACACATAGCTTTAAGAATTTTGTCTGTGCATTTGTTATTAGTAGCCATGTCCAGACTGTACAAAATAAATGACAAGTTTAAAGTTGAAATTACCTGTTTGGGGATGTTGCTCAGTGTTTGATATATATATATATATATATATTTTTATTTTTATTTTTTTATTTTACTAATCAGGAATCACTCTGTGTCCTTTACACCATGAATACACCTCCCTAAATGTAAAGATATAGTACACCTGACCACAATGACCAAATGATCAAAGGAGGTAAACACCAGAGAGCATGCAATAATAAACTATGTTTCACTGTGCAACTTCCCCACACATGCAATGCCAATTACAAGCCAATCATTACATCAAAAAACATACATGAGTTTGCATAAGAGAGAGCTGTAGTGAGCAGATTGGGGATGTCTTTTCATAGTGTAAAAAGACAGATAACATTGGTACAGGTGAGAATTCAGATTGTTTTGGTAAGCTATAGCCATAAATTTGAGTAGTTGCGGATGAAGTGGAAAGGTCTAACAGCGTTCCTAACACAGATTTAAGTTATAAGTATGGGTTATTCAGGCTGGAGTAGTTTGATGTGTAGAGGAACTGGACTCACATTTGTTTGAAAGCTGTCCTTCAGTGGTCCAGATTGTGGATTGATTGTTGTCCTTCTGTTTTCCTTTGGTTTAACGTTGGTGTAACGTCAAAATTATTTTTAAATTTGTAGTTATCCTTTGAATAATGTCCTTTGAAGTAATGGCCCACAAGCCTATGGCCTAAGCCTTCCTCATGCTCTTTAAGTAATGGACCAAGCATGTGAATACACTGATTACACCCAAACTCCAATGAACCCTCCCCCAGCAATGACTAGTAATAAAAGTTTAAAGAAAACAAGTGAACAAACCAACCGAGATTTATCACAGTCATGCCCTCATGCCTATAATCAGGAGATAACATTCCAATTTATCAATAGCAACCCATCATGTGCATAAGCTATCTAATATAAAAGCAGATGCCTTATGCCTATAGCAATGCTATAATTCTTAACACCCAATTTGCTAATTACTATTTCAGTGCAATCAGTAGTGATAATCTGCAGCTCTCATTTACAATAAACCTAGACAAGTATATATTCACCAGCAGTTATTTGAGTGCAATGTTCTGCAGGAGTGTAGAAGATGGAATTACCAGCAGTTATTTGAGTGCAATGTTCTGCAGGAGTGTAGAAGATGGAATTACCAGCAGGTATTTGAGTGCAATGTTCTGCACTCAAATTGGATGGAGATAAGGTGGACAGAGATAAAGTACCAGCCAATCAGCTCCTAACTGTCATTTTTCAAACCCAGCCTGTTACAAGGCAGTTAGAAGCTGATTGGCTGGTACTTTATCTCCATCTACAGTACTTTATCTCCATCAGGGGCGGATTGGCCCACTAGGACACCATGACAGATTCCGATGGGCCGGTCCTATGAATAGACCCCTAAAAGCTTTATTCAGAAAAAAACATAGGGTCTGATTCAGAGGTGGACAAAGTTGCATGAGCAGCTGCTATTTTGCTTGCAGGGGATCTGTGGAAATATGCTAATGAGCCACAGAGACACCCACTACCGGCGTATCATATCTGCCGCTCATATACATGAGCAGAAACATCGGGAACAACAATTGAGCTAGCAGATCTCTGAGCAATCCTATGCTGTCTCAGACTGAGCGGCTCTGCTAAGATGTCGGGGCCTCTCCACCTGCGTATAAATTTGCAGTGGCTGAATAGGGAAAACCTAGAAAATGGTCCAGACCAGGGGGTCTCCAGAGGTGGGGCTGCAGCTCAGTTCAAAATTCAAATAGAGGAGCAACACCAACTGCCAGTGAGTCAGTCTGAAATGGCAGTTGGTGACAGTTGGTGTGGCTCCCCTATTTGAAATTTAAAATGACCTGTAGCCCTACCTCTGGAGCCATCCCTTGTTACCTCCCCCAAATGCTGACTACTTGTCATTCACTTTACAAATAAATCATCTGTGCGCGCTATCTCTAATCAATCATGCATGTGTGCAGTGTGACTTTGCCACGTGTACCGTTGAAAAACATTGCTCCACTGCATTGACACTGCCTGCACCTCTGGATCAAGCCTATAATCATTACTTCTGTAACAATTCTATGCTATGGACTATTGCTAGTGCATTTTAAATAATACTAATAATGATCAATTAAATATTTATATTTTTTATTATTATTATTATTATTATGATAATAATAATAATAATAATAATAATAATTATTATTATTATTATTATTATTATTTTTGCTGTCTATCTATAGAAAATAAAATAAAGCAAGATGACACCAGCCTTCATACAGTGGTATCAGAAAAATGATGAATGACTTTAGCAGCCAACCCTCGTGTCACACAGACAATTTACAGTTGCAAAGGGGTCAGCTGGATTATTTAAAGAATGATCAGTGTGATTTGTCAGCTGCTTGTGTCTTTACTATTGCCTATGATGATGATGTCTTATGGCACATGGATCTCATTTAAAAGGGGCAAGAGTCTAGCCCAGCTTCCCTAATTAATTGTTTTCTGCAATTTGCATTTGTTAAAATAAGCTTATACTAAATTTCCAAATACTGCAATCAGCAAAATAATTTGGCAGACACCTGACAGGCCTGAGGAGATGATGAGATATTGGTATCTCTGCGTTAATGAACTGTGACGTTGAAGAGCAACTCAGATAGACTCTGGAGATCTTCCAAGTCAAAACAGATGAAGGGAAATTTATAGTGGGTCTGAGGGTAGTGAGAAAGTTTAAAAGTAGAAATGGCTTCATCAGCAGTGTACAGTCCGCAGCTCACAGTTAGCAGTTAATTATTTAGTAGCGGTGAGCTGTAGAAACATTTTTGGCTTGTTCCTAAATTTGTTACAAGCACTAAGATGGCTGGACTTTTATATGCACTCTGGACCTTCAAAGTTGAGTTTAACGCAAGTTATGGATTTATTTCCCCCAAACTTGTTTTTTTTTTTAAACCGCATGCATGCCTTTACCCAATGGGTGTCCGTTGGGATGGGGGTCAGAGTGGGTGTGTAGACTTGGTCAAAGGGCATGTCGATGTGAAATGAATCCCAAGATGGCCACCTAATAGGCGCAAATGTGAGATGGGATTTTCAACCCCTGTGCAATTTACAAGCTGATGATGATGACTTACCTTTGTCCTGTCTTCGTCTTTCAGTCTCTCATCTCTGTCAGGCAGCCATTGAGATCTGGGAGGAGAGGGGAAGGGATGAGCTTGTTGCTGTGCAGCTGTTTGACTGACATAGTAGCTTATTATCAGGACTGTTTCTAGACAATTTGGCTCCCAGTGCAAACAATCAAAAATGTGACCCACAAATCCACTCACTTTCTCTTGGCTATGCTCACAGGGCCTTTAATTGTAAGAGAACAATATGACATGTGATTAGTCCAACATATTTCAGTTTTAAAAAGACAATATTGGGAGAGAGATGACTAAATAACAATACTTTGGGCAGGATAATCTCTGCAAGACAACATGCTATAGTAAAACGGAAAAAAGAAAAAAAAATTCTAGTTTGGAAACTACCACTTTTTGGATGTTATATTCAGACCTAAAACACCAGATTTACTGTTCTGCAGTTTGGAAGCTGATATCTGAAACTCAGCTGCAAAGCTTATCAGAGATGAACTCATTTTGTATGGAGTGGTCCCTTCATTACATAGTGTTTTCTTCTAATCCCCATATTGATTATCCATCTGCAAAGCTTTTGCAGTGAGGCCCCCATTAGCCTTAAGCAGTGTCGGACTGGGGCATGAAGGGCCCACCAGGAAATGCCATGGTAGGGGCCCATGTTAAGGGGTGTGGTCAGTCTTCAGAGGTGGTGCGGCCAGCCGCTACATTGGTTTACCTAACCATTAGTGAGTGCATGGGCTGGGCCCCTTGACAAATATAAAAACCAAAAATTGAAAACCTGACCAGTGCTCAAATAGCTGCCTGTGTGAATCGGCTGATGTGGAGCGTCACCTACACTCCAATACCACAATACAACACTACAAAGACCATCAACCTCGATTCCCTTGGCGCTCAGGATTACAGTCCAAAGGTCCTCTGACTCAAAGTGGATATGAATCATGCACTTAGAACCTTGAAAGATATAAAATGACACCTCATAGGGCAATATATCCAATTCTTCTATATTGATGCAATATTAATAAGTGAGGACTCCTACCCTTTGGAGTGGTCTACGTTTTAGGTAGACAATAACCGCATGTGATATTTCTAGTAGTACGGCCCACACCGGATACTTCACGTATTCATCCTCCAAGAGAAGAAATAATCCCAAAATAGTATAATACTGTTTTTAATAAAATGTGCAATAAAAAAGAACAATAACAGTGATGCTAGCCTCTCACCCAGTGAGTGGTCTATTCCAATAAGGGCAGACAAATGAGCATGAGAATGGAAAGTCCAGGCGTCCCTGTGGGCTCCAAAACACACCAGGCTCGAATCAGGACCACTGCTTTCTCCCTCTGCCCAGGCGCCAAGGGAATCGAGGTTGATGGTCTTTGTGGTGTTCCCTTGACAAATATATAAATACTGCTAGTGTGTGCATGATAATGTACCAGATAAATATTGTCAATGCACTGTAGAGAATACACCATAGTCCTGTGCAGTATAATGTAACATATGTATAATGTATAATTCAAGAACACAGTCTGGAACCTGATCCCCAGAGGAGGAGGAGGGTTCCCAGGCAGTGGGGCCCACCGGTGATTTCTCCTGTACCACTGTGGGCCAGTCCGACCCTGGTCTTAAGCATGTTCGTAAGAGTAGTGCGGTGGACTCGGGAGGAGGTAATGTCATGCCCCTGCTCCAGGTCACTAGGGCACTGCTTAGAAAGAACTTTAATACATGCGTGATAGTTTTCCACTAGGATGCTGCAGAAAAGTCAACATTTGTATTCTGAAACAGTTTACCTCATACTATCTATAATATTCTCAAATCCCATCCCATAAATTCCTGCTAAGAATGGTCAGATGAGCAGACTAACAGGTCTATTTACTAAGCCTTGGATGGAGATATAGTGGACGGAGATAAAGTACCAGCCAATCAGCTCCTAACTGTCATTTTTCAAACCCAGCCTGTTACAAGACAATTAGCTGCTGATTGGCTGGTACTTTATCTCCATCCACTTTATCTCCATTCAAGGCTTAGTAAATAGACCCCTAAGATACTTCTATGAAAACTGCATAGACATCATATCCTATCAAATTTAGTTGGTAATAAAAATTGACTCCAGAACATATTATTTTTGTAAATGTTCCATATTCACTGACACGTGTCGCCGTAAGGAGCTGAATGTACCTTTTTCTGTTACGTTTGCTAGTTTTGTGTGACAAAGGTCAGATTTGGTAAAATTTAGCTGATTTTCATACAGTATGTTTATTTTTTTTTCTACAGTTCCGATCGGAGAAATGCTGGGTATAAATGGCGCCATGGAGCTACTTTTTAAGGTCATTTCCCCTTACACCCGAAGACACACGCCTACAATCAAGTAAGTGATTTTTTTTTTACTTTTTTTTTCTCATTATTCTCATTTACATACTTTATTACAGTATTTTTTATGTGAAGCAACACAGCGCCTGATTCAGTGACGTACGCAAAGCCAACTTTCCACGGAGCTGAGTGATTATCGATTATCGACACATGCGCTGCGTTCACATTGCGCATATGTCAATATGCACCGTAAACCTGCATGCAATGAGGATTCCGTCGCAATGTGATTGACAGGAATTGAACGTTTAGGGGTGTTAACATGGTGTTAGTGGCTGATGGTTGTAAAAACGCAGGCGTGTCTGGGCAGTTCTCAGGGCATGTATCTGATGTCAGCTGCGAGCCCTTGTACAAAAACATGGAACCTGAGTGACTATTGCCGGGTCCAGTCTGTGTAGCCATAGGTCCACCCTGAAGCCCAATGTTCCTTGTTCTTGAAAATAGGCTGTGTATGTGTATGCAACTGTGGTAAGTCCAGTAGGCATCTCTCTTTACTTCTGGGCGGCAGCTTCACTTACTGATATCAGCAGTTGATTTAAATATAAAATCGCTCTTGCAGCTGCATTAGCGCACTTTTCTGAACCAAGCCCACATTTGTTTCACAACCTGTCAAATTCTTGGTGCCCATAGGTCAGAATTGCTTTTGCAAAGGTGAATGTTTATAGTGGCACATTACCATGGCACCTTTATAGATTCAAGGAACACCCAGGAAACAAGCAATAGAAAATTACAATAATGCCTTTATTACACAGCATGCAATGTAACAGTGCAAACAGTAACCCCATTAACTATAATAAATCTAGAATATGTACAGTATGCCATCAAGTATCACTATCAACACACCCAATGCGCCTTCTACCTCTTGATATTCTCTGTCCCTGTGTGCACATGAAAGTCTTGTTCTTATCAATACCAGAGAAGGGCAGATTTGCACAGGTTGCCCTTATGGGAGGCAGTCAATTGACCGCCGGACGGAATCCCGACAGTCAATATACCGACGCCGGAATCCCGACACATGCTGCAATACCGGCGGTCAGCCCCAACCGCCACTGGTTCCCCCACTTGGGTGATTGTCCACACCCGGATCAGAACCGGGCCCGAAGCGTGGTGAGTGCAGTGACCACACAAGGGGACTCGCTGCGCTCGCCGCCATCGGTCTTCTGACCACCGGTATCCTGGCGTTGGTTTTCTGACCACCAGGATCACATGCTGATTCCACCCTTGTATGGGCTACAGTACTCTCACAACAAATCTTATTATTATTATTATTAACAGTTATTTATATAGTGCACACATATTTCGCAGCGCTTTACAGAGAATAATGTATTTGTCCATTCACATCAGTCCCTGCCCCAGTGGAGCTTACACGATATACTCCCTACCACATGTACACATTCATGCTAGGGTTAATTTTGTTGGGATCCAATTAACCTACCAGTATATTTTTGGATTGTGGGAGGAAACCGGAGCACTTGGAGGAAACCCACGGAAGCACAGGGAGAATATACAAACTCCACACATTTAGGGCCATGGTGGGAATGCTTTGAGGAGGTAATGCTAACCATTACACCATCCGTGCTGCCCCCATCCTGCAGTTCCTGTCTGCTTAGGCTGATGGTCCTATCCTAGCATGGTAGGTCATGGTTGCTACTGTATTCAGCTCACTTTAGCGGGTATACCAGGACAACAATATAACTCAAAACATAAACCAATAATTCTATTTAGCTTCTATAAGTGAATACAATTTGCTGTCTGGCTTACCTCTTTGGTGCTGCCTTGACTGCTATCTACAGGTCTGGGTTCTACTTTCAGCCACCTGAGTAAAAGTCTACTTTATACACTAGCCTTTTTTCTTATTAACGTCTGGCTGGCCTTTACTTTGTACATTAGCAGTCAGGAAAGGTGTTTATATTTAGCATTATCTATTAGAGTTGAAGTTAACTTTCTACACTAGCCACTAGCATAGGAAAAATATTTTAGTTTGTTTTCAATAGCCACCAGGAACTAAGATCTCCTTGTACGCTGGTAATTGAGTCTGCCATTTATACTAGCCACCTACTCTGAAGTCTGATTTTAATTTTTATACTAGCCACAAGGGGTGCTGTCTGCTTTTTGATACTGGCCACCAGGAGTCCACTATTAAAACTAGAGATGAGCGGGTTCGGTTTCTCTGAAACCGAACCCGCACGAACTTCATGTTTTTTTCACGGGTCCGAGCAGACTCGGATCCTCCCGCCTTGCTCGGTTAACCCGAGCGCGCCCGAACGTCATCATGACGCTGTCGGATTCTCGCGAGACTCGGATTCTATATAAGGAGCCGCGCGTCGCCGCCATTTTCACACGTGCATTGAGATTGATAGGGAGAGGACGTGGCTGGCGTCCTCTCCATTAGAAATTAGATTAGAAGAGAGAGAGAGATTGTGCAGAGTCAGACAGAGTTTACCACAGTGACCAGTGCAGTTGTTGTTAGTTAACTTTTATTTATTTTAATTAATATAATATATCCGTTCTCTGCTATATCCGTTCTCTGCCTGAAAAAAAACGATACACAGCAGCAGCCAGTCACACAGTGTGACTCAGTCTGTGTGCACTCAGCTCAGCCCAGTGTGCTGCACATCAATGTATAAAAGGCAAAGCTTATAATAATTGTGGGGGAGACTGGGGAGCACTGCAGGTTGTTATAGCAGGAGCCCCCAGGAGTACATAATATTATATTAATTTAAAATTAAACAGTGCACACTTTTGCTGCAGGAGTGCCACTGCCAGTGTGACTAGTGGTGACCAGTGCCTGACCACCAGTATAGTAGTATATTGTTGTATGTATTGTATACTATCTCTTTATCAACCAGTCTATATTAGCAGCAGACACAGTACAGTGCGGTAGTTCACGGCTGTGGCTACCTCTGTGTCGGCAGTCGGAACTCGGCAGGCAGTCCGTCCATCCATAATTGTATTACAATATATACCACCTAACCGTGGTATTTTTTTTTCTTTCTTTATACCGTCGTCATAGTGTCATACTAGTTGTTACGAGTATACTACTATCTCTTTATCAACCAGTGTACAGTGCGGTAGTTCACGGCTGTGGCTACCTCTGTGTCGGCAGTCGGCAGGCAGTCCGTCCATCCATAATTGTATTATTATTATAATATATACCACCTAACCGTGGTTTTTTTTTCATTCTTTATACCGTCATAGTGTCATACTAGTTGTTACGAGTATACTACTATCTCTTTATCAACCAGTGTACAGTGCGGTAGTTCACGGCTGTGGCTACCTCTGTGTCGGCAGTCGGCAGGCAGTCCGTCCATCCATAATTGTATTATTATTATAATATATACCACCTAACTGTGGTATTTTTTTTTCTTTCTTTATACCGTCGTCATAGTGTCATACTAGTTGTTACGAGTATACTACTATCTCTTTATCAACCAGTGTACAGTGCGGTAGTTCACGGCTGTGGCTACCTCTGTGTCGGCAGTCGGCAGGCAGTCCGTCCATCCATAATTGTATTATTATTATAATATATACCACCTAACCGTGGTTTTTTTTTCATTCTTTATACCGTCGTCATAGTGTCATACTAGTTGTTACGAGTATACTACTATCTCTTTATCAACCAGTGTACAGTGCGGTAGTTCACGGCTGTGGCTACCTCTGTGTCGGAACTCGGCAGGCAGTCCGTCCATCCATAATTGTATTATTATTATAATATATACCACCTAACCGTGGTTTTTTTTTCATTCTTTATACCGTCGTCATAGTGTCATACTAGTTGTTACGAGTATACTACTATCTCTTTATCAACCAGTGTACAGTGCGGTAGTTCACGGCTGTGGCTACCTCTGTGTCGGCAGTCGGCAGGCAGTCCGTCCATCCATAATTGTATTATTATTATAATATATACCACCTAACCGTGGTTTTTTTTTCATTCTTTATACCGTCGTCATAGTGTCATACTAGTTGTTACGAGTATACTACTATCTCTTTATCAACCAGTGTACAGTGCGGTAGTTCACGGCTGTGGCTACCTCTGTGTCGGCAGTCGGCAGGCAGTCCGTCCATCCATAATTGTATTATTATTATAATATATACCACCTAACCGTGTTTTTTTTTTCATTCTTTATACCGTCGTCATAGTGTCATACTAGTTGTTACGAGTATACTACTATCTCTTTATCAACCAGTGTACAGTGCGGTAGTTCACGGCTGTGGCTACCTCTGTGTCGGCAGTCGGCAGGCAGTCCGTCCATCCATAATTGTATTATTATTATAATATATACCACCTAACCGTGGTTTTTTTTTCATTCTTTATACCGTCGTCATAGTGTCATACTAGTTGTTACGAGTATACTACTATCTCTTTATCAACCAGTGTACAGTGCGGTAGTTCACGGCTGTGGCTACCTCTGTGTCGGCAGTCGGCAGGCAGTCCGTCCATCCATAATTGTATTATTATTATAATATATACCACCTAACCGTGGTTTTTTTTTCATTCTTTATACCGTCGTCATAGTGTCATACTAGTTGTTACGAGTATACTACTATCTCTTTATCAACCAGTGTACAGTGCGGTAGTTCACGGCTGTGGCTACCTCTGTGTCGGAACTCGGCAGGCAGTCCGTCCATCCATAATTGTATTATATACCACCTAACCGTGGTTTTTTTTTCATTCTTTATACCGTCGTCATAGTGTCATACTAGTTGTTACGAGTATACTACTATCTCTTTATCAACCAGTGTACAGTGCGGTAGTTCACGGCTGTGGCTACCTCTGTGTCGGCAGTCGGCAGGCAGTCCGTCCATCCATAATTGTATTATTATTATAATATATACCACCTAACCGTGGTTTTTTTTTCATTCTTTATACCGTCGTCATAGTGTCATACTAGTTGTTACGAGTATACTACTATCTCTTTATCAACCAGTGTACAGTGCGGTAGTTCACGGCTGTGGCTACCTCTGTGTCGGAACTCGGCAGGCAGTCCGTCCATCCATAATTGTATTATATACCACCTAACCGTGGTTTTTTTATACCACCTAACCGTGGCAGTCCGTCCATAATTGTATACTAGTATCCAATCCATCCATCTCCATTGTTTACCTGAGGTGCCTTTTAGTTCTGCCTATAAAATATGGAGAACAAAAAAGTTGAGGTTCCAAAATTAGGGAAAGATCAAGATCCACTTCCACCTCGTGCTGAAGCTGCTGCCACTAGTCATGGCCGAGACGATGAAATGCCAGCAACGTCGTCTGCCAAGGCCGATGCCCAATGTCATAGTACAGAGCATGTCAAATCCAAAACACCAAATATCAGGAAAAAAAGGACTCCAAAACCTAAAATAAAATTGTCGGAGGAGAAGCGTAAACTTGCCAATATGCCATTTACCACACGGAGTGGCAAGGAACGGCTGAGGCCCTGGCCTATGTTCATGGCTAGTGGTTCAGCTTCACATGAGGATGGAAGCACTCAGCCTCTCGCTAGAAAAATGAAAAGACTCAAGCTGGCAAAAGCAGCACAGCAAAGAACTGTGCATTCTTCGAAATCCCAAATCCGAATTCCGAGCCCACCCGCTGGCGGTGATGCAGGGCAGTCTGGAGCGACTGCTGATGCTGACATCTGGTCCGGACTGAAGGACCTGACAACCATTACGGACATGTCGTCTACTGTCACTGCATATGATTCTCTCACCATTGATAGAATGGTGGAGGATTATATGAGTGACCGCATCCAAGTAGGCACGTCACACAGTCCGTACTTATACTGGCAGGAAAAAGAGGCAATTTGGAGGCCCTTGCACAAACTGGCTTTATTCTACCTAAGTTGCCCTCCCACAAGTGTGTACTCCGAAAGAGTGTTTAGTGCCGCCGCTCACCTTGTCAGCAATCGGCGTACGAGGTTACATCCAGAAAATGTGGAGAAGATGATGTTCATTAAAATGAATTATAATCAATTCCTCCGCGGAGACATTGACCAGCAGCAATTGCCTCCACAAAGTACACAGGGAGCTGACATGGTGGATTCCAGTGGGGACGAATTGATAATCTGTGAGGAGGGGGATGTACACGGTGATATATCGGAGGATGATGATGAGGTGGACATCTTGCCTCTGTAGAGCCAGTTTGTGCAAGGAGAGATTAATTGCTTCTTTTTTGGTGGGGGTCCAAACCAACCCGTCATTTCAGTCACAGTCGTGTGGCAGACCCTGTCACTGAAATGATGGGTTGGTTAAAGTGTGCATGTCCTGTTTTGTTTATACAACATAAGGGTGGGTGGGAAGGGCCCAAGGACAATTCCATCTTGCACCTCTTTTTTCTTTTATTTTTCTTTGCGTCATGTGCTGTTTGGGGAGGGTTTTTTGGAAGGGACATCCTGCGTGACACTGCAGTGCCACTCCTAGATGGGCCCGGTGTTTGTGTCGGCCACTAGGGTCGCTTATCTTTCTCACACAGTCAGCTACCTCATTGCGCCTCTTTTTTTCTTTGCGTCATGTGCTGTTTGGGGAGGGTTTTTTGGAAGGGACATCCTGCGTGACACTGCAGTGCCACTCCTAGATGGGCCCGGTGTTTGTGTCGGCCACTAGGGTCGCTTATCTTTCTCACACAGTCAGCTACCTCATTGCGCCTCTTTTTTTCTTTGCGTCATGTGCTGTTTGGGGAGGGTTTTTTGGAAGGGACATCCTGCGTGACACTGCAGTGCCACTCCTAGATGGGCCAGGTGTTTGTGTCGGCCACTAGGGTCGCTAATCTTACTCACACAGCTACCTCATTGCGCCTCTTTTTTTCTTTGCGTCATGTGCTGTTTGGGGAGGGTTTTTTGGAAGGGACATCCTGCGTGACACTGCAGTGCCACTCCTAGATGGGCCCGGTGTTTGTGTCGGCCACTAGGGTCGCTTATCTTTCTCACACAGTCAGCTACCTCATTGCGCCTCTTTTTTTCTTTGCGTCATGTGCTGTTTGGGGAGGGTTTTTTGGAAGGGACATCCTGCGTGACACTGCAGTGCCACTCCTAGATGGGCCCGGTGTTTGTGTCGGCCACTAGGGTCGCTAATCTTACTCACACAGCTACCTCATTGCGCCTCTTTTTTTCTTTGCGTCATGTGCTGTTTGGGGAGGTTTTTTTGGAAGGGACATCCTGCGTGACACTGCAGTGCCACTCCTAGATGGGCCCGGTGTTTGTGTCGGCCACTAGGGTCGCTGAGCTTAGTCATCCAGCGACCTCGGTGCAAATTTTAGGACTAAAAATAATATTGTGAGGTGTAAGGTGTTCAGAATAGACTGAAAATGAGTGTTAATTATGGTTATTGAGGTTAATAATACTATGGGATCAAAATGACCCCCAAATTCAATGTTTTAAGATGTTTTTTAGGGTTTTTTGAAAAAACCACCCGAATCCAAAACACACCCGAATCCGACAAAAAAAATTCGGTGAGGTTTTGCCAAAACGCTGTCGAACCCAAAACACGGCCGCGGAACCGAACCCAAAACCAAAACACAAAACCCGAAAAATTTCAGGCGCTCATCTCTAATTAAAACTTGGATTGATGGAGTCTAAGACAACTCTCTCCATTTGTGAAATCACATATCAGTTTACGTGACTGCTGTAAGTTCAACGCTGTATATTCTTCTTCATATTGGGCCTAATTCAGACCTGATTGTAGCAGTGCAAAATTTTGCACGGCTACGATCAGGTACCCAGACATGCGGGGGAACGCCCAGCACAGGGCCAGTCCGTCCCGCATGTCTGGCCCTACCCCCCTTCCCCCGGCACACGTACAAAAGCATCGCACAGCAGAAATGCTATTGTACTTGACGAGCAGCTCCCTACCTGCGCAGCTCCTGCACGCTGGCAGGGAGCTACCCGTCACTGTCCGGGTCGCAGAGGCTGCATGGTCCAGGCACATCTGTGTTCCCCGGACTGTGCCCCCAAAATGACGGCCAAACGCTGCCGGCCTGCCCAGCGACCACCTCTGCCTGTCAATCAGGCAGAGGCAATCGCAGGGCTAAGATGGCCACCAGCTGTCTGGCATGCGCCGGCACACTGCAGCGCTGGCGCATGCACAATTCAGACCTGATTGGCTGCTGCGCGAAATGCACAGCAGCAATCAGGTCTGAATTAGAATCATAGAGTTAGGTGCACAATAGCATATTTTGCAAAGGAACATGTTTTCTTTCTTAATAAAGGAAGATGTTACAAAAGATAATGACCTAATGACAGACAAGAGCTAGTATGCACACCAACTTTGTACTGAAAATATATACTGTAAACCAATATTTTGTTGAGCCCCTAAAGTATTATAACTTAAAGTGTACTCTCTTTCATGATACACAGGGGTAAATGTACTAAGTACGTATCATGTTTGGCCCAAGATTAAACACGATTAGCACCCTGGCTCTTGGTGCCGGCCCTGGTTATAAAAATACGGGAGACCTCTACACATTTTATCCTGAGTTTGCTCCGTGTGTATAAAAAATTATTCTTTGTAAATTTCTGTGTTATTACTTGCGAGTTAGTTCAATGGTGTATTGAATCATATTTGCAGATTCGGTTCTGTTTTTTAGTACAAATCCTGATTTTACTCACGTATTTTTCTTTGATAAAACTCAGAGTTTAAAAAAAGTGTTAAACTCACCCGAGATTGCAATCTCAGGCAAACACGATTCTTAGTAAATTTATCCGAGAAAGTCTAGTTGAGATTTTTTTATTGCACTAAAGGACCAAATTTTTAACACCTTTTAGGTGGTGTTAGCTATTATCATTAGTAAGGTCACCTTTGTTTATTGCAAGAACAAAATATAACACTGGTAGTCTGGTTCAAGTTAATCCAAGTATTTGAAAACAACATCTGAAATAAACAGAGTCAGCATGAAATACTAATACGTATTTAACTTATTAAATTGATACAAATAAGTAACACTGACTAAAATTACAGGAACTTGGAATAATTAGCTGTTTGAACCACAGTCCCTGACGAAGTATGACCATGAAGAGGAAATGCATTGGATAAAATCAGTAAAAGAGTAAAACAGCTAATCTGATCTCCTAGTGTATTAGATAAAATGTGTTACTGCTATTACTTTGCTATCTGGAAATTTCAATTAATACCCCTTTTTTGGTGATTTGGGATAATTTGATGTGTTAGAAGGAGAAAAAACTCTAATAGCATTTTCTTACACTTCAAGGGCACAAAAAATACTGTATAATTTGTGAGTGTATTGAATAAAAAAATGGGTAAAAAATGGTCTCAGTGCAGGAGTGGAAAAATCTTCAGCATTTAAGGCAGGGGCTGCAAAAGTCAGTCCTTACGGCACTCTAATGGTCCAGGTTTTCAGTATATCCATGCTTGGACACAGGTGACTTAAGGCCTAATTCAGAGCTGATTGTAGATGTGCTAAATTTAGCACATCTACGATCAGTTTCTCTGACATGCGGGAGGACACCCAGCACAGGGCTAGTCCGCCCCACATGTCAGGCCGCTGCATGGATCCAGTCTGAATTATCCCCGTAATCAGTCAATTTGATTGAACCATCTGTGCTGAGCCATGGATATCCTTAAAATCTGGACTTTTAGGGTGCTTTAAGTACTGAGTTTGGGAACCACTGATTTATGGTATTAAGAGCCTAATTCAGCAAGGATCGCAAATCAGCAAAATTAGCACACAAAAAAAAGCGTAAAAACGCAAATTCTGCAACTTAAATAGCAAAAACTGAGAAAAAAAAACCAATTTCTGAGACTTAGCAAAAACTGCGTATGCACTATGAAAAGTAGGCGTGTAGGGGGCGTACTAAAGGGCTGGACTCGCAAAAACTACGATCAGAGGCGTGTTGTGGGCATATGCTGATGGTCGGTGGGCGGTGCATTCGCAATTTTTACAACAGATCGCACATTTCTGATGTGCCGTTTCTGAGTGACTACAGGTCTACCTTAAAATCTGCTCAAGCTGACCTCAGTTGTAGACTGCATGTATACTGCAATCATTGCTTCATTACACCCAGCTGAAGAAGCTCACATCTCAGACCACAAATCACTTCATTCAGCTGTATTGGAACTTAGAAACATGTAAGGTATTGTTTAACTCTGTAACACATGTTGATTGTGAAAATATATGTTACTAACCGATTTGTGTTTACACTTACTAACAATAGAGGTTTGACAACCACACTATTTGATAGAAGCAAATATAAAATCACCTTCACAAGCATTTTGCTTAGTAGTATCTGTTGAATGACATTTAGCTTCCTAACATTTTTTTTAAACAACCAACATTTTTTTCAAAACATACCTGCATATATTTTTTTATTTTTTCAATTTAATTTGTGCACTACACACATAAACATATGTTGAAGAACAGCAACACCATATTTCATTTTCAAGTTTTGCAAATTCTTATCCATTTGTATACTTATTGAAACAAATATTTACACATAATTCCTTAAAGTAAGGTATGTAAATAAAAGCAAAGAGACAATAATATGTAATGTTTGACCACTTCACAATAAAAAAAACACTATTTTTTATTTTATTTTACTGTTGTTTCCGAATTAAAATATTTTGTGTGTTGGTTAAAACATATACCAATAATTGCTATTGTGTAGGGTTTAGAGCAGTGATTTTCAACCTTTTTCAACTCGCGGCACACCGAACAATATTTTTAAATTGCTGAGGCACACCACCAGTCCTCCACGGGGAAAAACACACATAGTGGCCCCCACGGTAATAAAAGAAACACACGGGCACTCACAGTAATAAAATAAATACATTTGCCACCACAGAAAACCCCCACACACATTTGGCCCTCACAGTAATAAAACAAACATTTGCCCCCTCAGAATAAAAAAACAAACATTTGTCCCCTCACAAATAAAAACAAACATGTGCTCCCTCAGAATAAAAAAACAAACATTTGCCCCCTCAGCAATAAAAACAAACATTTGCCTCCTCAAGAACAAAAAACACACACACTAGCCCCCATAGTATTAAAACACACATTTGCTGCCAAAATAAAAATGAATAAAATACATTGGTCCCTACCTGCTGGTAGAAGAGAAAGGAGCTCAGGTCCCTCATCGGCTGGAGTGAAACTCACAGTGCAGATCTGTGAGCGGTAGACAGGCATGCAGGCAGACTAGCTGCCCGGCTGTCTGGCTGGTTAGCTGGCGAGTGGGGCCGTTATGCGGGCTGGATGGCAGACGGTCGTACGGGCTGGCTGGTGGGCGGGCATGCTGCCAGCCATGCTATGTAGCGCATGTGACCTGTGATGCCATGCCGCCGCGTCACTATAGGTCACGGCTCAGGCACTATCAGAAGAGCCCAGCGCTGCCCGCGTGTCCGCTGTCAAGGTCCACAGTTAGTGAAGGGGGCTCTGACTCTGCAGCACACTTGTCAACCAGCCGCGGCGCACATGGGTTGAAAAACGCTGGTTTAGAGGCTAGAATTCACACTCTCTCTAGTTGAATATATTTGAACACAGTTATGGGCATTAGTCAATGTTTGAAGAAAAACACTATGGTGTCTTTAAGATAATAATTGATAAATTACCACAAGATCATTTGACCAATTAAGTGATGATTGAATTGATTTACAATTGTTGAGTAGTTTCTTTAATATGGGTGCAGGAAAGTAGGTTGTGCAATTTTTAAGGGAAAAACACTGTTGTTAGCAAAAAATGCAACATCAGAAACATGTACGCAAAAATTGCGATTATTAGGATGGTTTTCGCAATATTTGCACATTTCACAAGGCCACCTTCTTTTTGTTAAATTAAATTAGTGTTGCAGTTTTTCCGTTTGGGCGTGCTTTCGCAATTTTGCTTTTGCTCGCAATTTTTGCTAATTTGTAATTTTTGCAATCCTTACTGAATTTTCCCCTAAATCATAAATGCAGCTTGAATGAACAGTATTTCATACCCTCCAACATTTTACACATAAAAATTGGTACAATTTTGGAAACCGGGAGTGGCCACAGGTAAAGGGGGTGTGGTCACGCCCCCTTTCCTATACTGTTAATGGAAGTTTGGAGAGTCAAAAATCGGTACAAAAACATACAAAAAAGGTCCTGTACCTGCCAAAAAGGTACAGTTGGAGGGTATGGTATTTTAGGTTGAAACTAGAAATGATATTAGTGAAGTAGGTCACCCACATTTATAAAACTTTATATTGGAACTCTATTATTAAAACAGCGCATAAACATCTCTTACATTCTTTCACCTTTGTGTTGATATGCAGTAGTGTGTTTATAATGATAGCTGTGTCTCTGCTGAGATGAGTAATGGTAATTTCTCTGTTCCTCTGTTGAGAAAGCAGAACAGTGTTGACTTGTATACTGACAAATGCCTTGATAAGGAGGAAGTGAGCTGATAAAATAAGCATGCTTATGTAAGTGCTAAAAGACAGCTCTTCTTGATATCCAAACACATGGAAAGGAAATACAGAGTATTTTAACTTTTATCTTTTCTATGTATTTTCTGGATGCTGATACTTAAAGGCTTTGAATGTAAAATACACAACCGTAAACAAAATCAAAATTAATTATAAACGTATTATTTTATTTTTATCCTAATGATTATTTGAGGGCAGTCAGATTTTTTATGTACTTTTATGACAATTTCTGTATTTGTTTGCTGTGGCTAATGGAGAGTAAACCTGCAATGGCTCTCCTTGACAAATGAGAAGACTGCACACTAGGGGCAGATTGGGATGGAGACCAGCCTGGTTCATTTTTGGAAGCAGTCCTAATGAAAGCAGTGTCTGTTGAGGGGGTGGGGTTCTGTCAGGGGGTGGAACCCCTCCTCCTAGAGCCTGATTCTGAGTTGGACACAGTTGCATCTTTTGTGGCAGGTGTGTCTGTGACTTTGAACCCGATTCAGACCTGATCGCAGTTGTGTGAATATGCACAGCGGGCGATTATCGAATGACTGCGCATGCGTATGCACCGCAATGCCCAGGCGTGTCACCAAACATCGTCAGAATGGTGCAAAAATTTAAATCACAAGGTGTTCGCAAGGTGATTGACAGGAAGAGGACGTTTGTGGGTGATAACTGCCCATTTTCAGGGAGTGTCAGGAAAAACGCAGGCGTTCCCAAGCGTTTTCTGGGTGTGATGTGATGTCAGCTCTGACCCCGAACAGCCTATTTGTATCGCACTGTAGGAGTAAGTCTTGGGCTGCGTACAGACTGCACAGACTGGAAAAATTATTTGAGTGAGTCAGTGAGTTGCAAACAGATTTGCAGATGTCCGCTGTCTGGCGGAATTTTCGGACAGCGTACACATGCCTTTGCACAATTGCAAGGGGAGGGTTTCACTCTCCCTGGGCAGCGACTATCTGATTGCAAAACTCTGCAAATTTGCAACATAGCGATCAGGTCTGAATTAGGCCCTTTATGCCAATGCTTCTACTAAACTCTTTCCTGGTGTACATCGGTGCATCCAGAAGTGCAGGGACAGAGATGCCCACATTCAGGGTCTACAGACACTGCATACATGCTTTGTGTGTTTTTAGATGCCACCTTTCGTTGCACCATTGAAACTTGCACCAGCCCTATGCTAGATACAGATCATCCAAGTATGGCCTTCAATGTGTGCGATTCATTGTTTGTGTAAGCAACCACTTTCAGCAACTGTGTAACATCTGTGTCAGATTAGTCAACTCCCTGTAACTGCACAGGAAGGCCAACACATTTCTAATATATTTCTTTGTGAGTGCATCTGAATCTGTATTGCAACTCTGTATCAACACCATCAGGATGCAATCAAGGTGCAACTCAGATGCATGCGCAGATGAAAAACATTGCAGACAAATTTAAAATTAAACACTTTGGCCCCCACAGGAAAAAAATGCACACATCTGCTTAACAGAAAAAAAATAAAACACATTGTCCCCCTACAGAAAACAATAGAACACATTAGCCCTCGCAGGAAAAAAATAAAACACATTGTCCCCCTACAGAAAATAAACACATTAGCCCTCGCAGGAAAAATATATAACATATTGGCCCCCACAGAAAAAAATAAACACATTGGCTCCCACCGGTACAAATAAAACACATTGGCCTCACAGCAAAAAATAAAACACGTTGTTCCCCACAGGAAAACATAAAACACATTGGCCTCACAGGAAAAACTAAAACACTTTGGCCCCCACAGGAAAAAAAACACACACATCTTTCACAGAAAAAAATAAAATGAAATTGGCCCCACTGGAAAAAAGAAAACACAGTGTCGCCTACAGGAAAAAATATAACACATTAGCACTCAGAGGAAAAAATAAAACATATTGGCCCCTAGAGGAAAAAAATAAACCACACTGGCTCCCACAGGAAAAGAATAAAAGACAATAGCTGCTACAGGAACAAATAAAACACATTCATTTCCACTTTAATTGCCCCAGCCCCTCCCAGGAAGACTAACCTGTCAGGTTCTGCAGGATGAATCGGGCTAAACCCAGTTGACTTGTATCTGGTCTGCAGGCCAATGTCAACTGTATTGGCAACTGCAGGGCTCCCAGATGGTCCATCTCCCAGTTAACGGCACTCGGAAGTGCCTGCTAGCCGGAGAAGATGACAGCTTACAATTTGCGTTCCGCAGTGGAACACAAATCCCAGAAGCGCAGCAGCTGGAAAGGAAGGGGGGAGTCATGGTCTGTGGCAAGCCGATGTGTGTCACACAGGAACAGTCCAACGGGAACTGTCCTGTGCTCACATAGGCACTGCACAAACTTTCTATTAATACAAAACATTGTCCAGGTCCTGATAAGTGTTTTAATGTTTCTCATCACAGTTCAGCATAATGTTTGGAATGACAGATACTTGAATAAGAATGCAGTAAACAAACTTGGTATGGAGGACAGCATGTTATGATTGGTAATTAATATGAAGGACAAAAAAAATGAATGATGGAATATATCAGAACATTTTTATTACACTCATTAAGTGTAGACATATCTGTTATGACGTATGTGTCTGCAATGGAGATTTATAGTCACACTGGGTTTTTTTTGTCATAGGCCACTTAAACTAGCAGCATGTGCTTTGGACTGTTAGAAGAAAATCGATTATCTAGTAGAAACCCACATGCATACATATACATACAAACTCTACACAAACTATAATTAAGGATCAACCCATGGACCCAGTGATGTGAACTATTCAAATGTTCCTGCATTCTGTAAAGCTCTTTTAATAAGCTGTGGATATAATGTAGAATTTGTATTATCAACACTTTTCTGTGGGTAAATGAACAGGTGGAACCACAACTACCCGACTTTCATTTACAGTAGGATCCAGGGTGTGTGGGGTATCCTTCCACAGCCAACCTTAATGTTATAAGGAGGAGGGATTGTTCAATGACTGGACATGTACTTTAATGTTTTATAATATTAGCTGTTAATAGTGTTATATAGTATCAGTGACACATCTAGTCTCTACTACTTAATATAAAGTGTAGTTTACAGAATGCAGAGTACCACATCATCTTTATGTCTGCAAAAACACCTCCTTGTCACCTGGTGCTTTTGAGATACATTAGTAAAACTCTGTATCAAGATTTCTGTACAATTGGGTCTGTCTTCATTATGTCACTGTTGTGTGTCTAAAGATTTTATTACTATGTCCTCCTTAAAGTTATTCTAACCATGGAATTATTTTTTTAATGATGGTTACATGCCATTGATAGGATTTATATGACGGCGGAAATGCAGGAACTATTCAATACTGCTGTTTTGATGTCTGCCACTATCTACTATTTACTGGCTACAAACCAAACTTAGGTGCCTCCTCATTCAGCTTCCCTATGGCGGAAACAAGCCGTGACATAGGAAGATCATCTTCCAATATGTACAATTTACTTTCAGATTGCAATCTAATATTTTACCCATCCCTTATGTAAGGCTCCCTATATGCATCTGGCCATTGAGTCGATAAGTGTTACTGCCAGTGGCAGAAGCCATTGATAAGCACGAGAGGAGATACAGTGGAATTTTTAAGCAAGTCCATGACATCAGTGAATCCGAGCTAGAGACACATAGAGAAGGGGCCACATATCAGGAGCCTCAGACTGAGCCTTTCTCACAATAACACACCTGATGTAGATACACAAGGAGGCCAGAACCCGCTGCTTGCTGCTGTCTTAGCCTCCTGTAGGAGGTCTTCAGCTCTGAGTAGGGTACATAATTAAGCAGGTACTGTAAACAAACAGAGAATGGGGAAATATGAAAAGATAAAGGAGTAAAGCAGCTACAGTAGCAAGGATATGGAAACTGAAAGAGGAAGCAAAAAGTCAAAAAGAATAAGCAAACAGGAAGTAAGGCAACAGATGAATGAAAGGAATATAGAGTAAATACAGTTTGATTGCAACAATTACAGGATCAAAAGAATATAAAGTAATAACACATCTGGCGATCCAAAATGAGGCATGAATCCCATAACCACCTCCTTAAAAAGACATTGCTAAAAATATGCCTCCAAAACTCTATTTTTTCCACACAAACATCCCACAAGTCTGTCACGACTAAAAAAGTTGCCATGTTAAGGACCTCAGATGCCACCTCAGGGTCTAGTCTTCTTTAGGCTTGTGCATTCTACTGTTATTCTCCCACAGATCTAGTCTCAATAATGAAACAGGCCAAGATGCAGTGTTCCTTCTTTAACATGAACAACATAATCACCAATATACCGTATCTTAACTGCATATACATAAGGCTCTAAGTTCTCGCTGATCTAAATGTAAAATAAAGAAGCAGACGCTGAATTGCATAAATTAAATTTGCATCTAAAAAAATATAAAAATGTGAACGAGAATAGTAAAGTAATTTAATGTAAATGCTTTTAAAACATGATGACACACTATTAAGCGTATACAACACTCTGACCAATACAGAGTGAAGCTGATGGGCTGTGCAGCCTAAAAATTACGTGGCAACTCTTGGAGTAGCATGTTGTAGTTATAAAGAGGATTTCTCCTTCCTTTTTTTCCCAGTGGATTTCAAGCAGAACTCAAGTAGAGGATTCCCCCTTGAATTTAGGTGAAGAATAAAGTGCAAAACAAAGTTATTTATTTTTCACGGTGTCTGTTTATTAATTTTCCATTCTTTTTAGAATCTGCCATACAGGTCCCATAAGACCCTGAATGTTAGGGAAGGCTGGTGGCTTGTGTTCTACAATAATGTATTTTTTAAATAAATGTTTTTATTAGTGATGAGCGGGTTCGGTTTCTCGGAATCCGAACCCCCCCCCAACTTCACCCATTTTACACGGTTCCGAGGCAGACTCGGATCCTCCCGCCTTGCTCGGTTAACCCGAGCGCGCCCGAACGTCATCATCCCGCTGTCGGATTCTCGTGAGATTCGTATTCTATATAAGTCGCAGCCATTTTCACTCGTGCATTGGAGATGATAGGGAGAGGACGTGCAGCGTTCTCTCAGTTTCTGTGTTCAGTGTACTGCAAATATCTATGCTCAGTGTGCTGCAAATATCTGTGCTCAGTGTGCTTGCAAATATCTGTGCTCAGTGTGCTGAAAATATCTACATTTTCTGCCTGAAAAACACTCCATATCTGTGCTGAATTGTAGTATAGGAGGACAGTGCAGAATTTTGCTGACCAGTGACCACCAGTAATATATAGCAGTACGGTACAGTAGTCCACTGCTCTACCTGCCTCTGTGTCGTCAAGTATACTATCCATCCATACCTGTGGTGCATTTAAGTTGTGCGCAGTATATATAGTAGGAGGACAGTGCAGAATATTGCTGACCACCAGTATATAATATATAGCAGTACGGTACAGTAGACCACTGCTCAACCTACCTCTGTGTCGTCAAGTATACTATCCATCCATACCTGTGGTGCATTTTAGTTGTGCGCAGTATATATAGTAGAAGAACAGTGCAGAATTTTGCTGACCACAAGTATATAATAAATAGCAGTACGGTACAGTAGCCCACTGCTCTACCTACCTCTGTGTCGTCAAGTATACTATCCATCCATACCTGTGGTGCATTTTAGTTGTGCGCAGTATATATAGTAGGAGGACAGAGCAGAATTTTACTGACCACCTGTATATAATATATAGCAGTACGGTACAGTAGGTCACTGCTCTATCTACGTCTGTGTCGTCAAGTATACTATCCATCCATACCTGTGGTGCATTTTAGTTGTGCGCAGTATTATATAGTAGGAGGACAGTGCAGAATTTTGCTGAACACCAGTATATAATATATAGCAGTACGGTACAGTAGACCACTGCTCTACCTACCTCTGTGTCATCAAGTATACTATCCATCCATACCTGTGGTGCATTTTAGTTGTGCACAGTATATATAGTAGGAGGACAGTGCAGAATTTTGCTGACCACCAGTATATAATATATAGCAGTACGGTACAGTAGGCCACTGCTCTACCTACCTCTGTATCGTCAAGTATACTATCCATCCATACCTCTGGTGCATTTTAGTTGTGCACAGTATAAATAGTAGGAGGACAGTGCAGAATTTTGCTGACCACCAGTATATAATATATAGCAGTACGGTACAGTAGGCCACTGCTCTACCTACCTCTGTGTCGTCAAGTATACTATCCATCCATACCTGTGGTACATTTTAGTTGTGCGCAGTATATATAGTAGAAGAACAGTGCAGAATTTTGCTGACCACAAGTATATAATAAATAGCAGTACGGCACAGTAGCCCACTGCTCTACCTACCTCTGTGTCGTCAAGTATACTATCCATCCATACCTGTGGTGCATTTTAGTTGTGCGCAGTATGTATAGTAGGAGGACAGTGCAGAATTTTACTGACCACCAGTATATAATATATAGCAGTACGGTACAGTAGGTCACTGCTCTATCTACGTCTGTGTCGTCAAGTATACTATCCATCCATACCTGTGGTGCATTTTAGTTGTGCGCAGTGTTATATAGTAGGAGGACAGTGCAGAATTTTGCTGATCTCCAGTATATAATATATAGCAGTACGGTACAGTAGACCACTGCTCTACCTACCTCTGTGTC
This sequence comes from Pseudophryne corroboree, assembly GCF_028390025.1. Taxonomy (NCBI): domain Eukaryota; kingdom Metazoa; phylum Chordata; class Amphibia; order Anura; family Myobatrachidae; genus Pseudophryne; species Pseudophryne corroboree. The sequence goes on from NC_086449.1 coordinate 228,265,840, forward strand.
ATCAAGTATACTATCCATCCATACCTGTGGTGCATTTTAGTTGTGCACAGTATATATAGTAGGAGGACAGTGCAGAATTTTGCTGACCACCAGTATATAATATATAGCAGTACGGTACAGTAGGCCACTGCTCTAAATACCTCTGTGTCATCAAGTATACTATCCATACAGACCTGTCGTGCATTTTAGTTGTGCGCAGTATATATAGTAGGAGGACAGTGCAGAATTTTGCTGACCACCAGTATATAATATATAGCAGTACGGTACAGTAGGCCACTGCTCTAAATACCTCTGTGTCATCAAGTATACTATCCATCCAGACCTGTCGTGCATTTTAGTTGTGCGCAGTATATATAGTAGGAGGACAGTGCAGAATTTTGCTGACCACCAGTATATAATATATAGCAGTACGGTACAGTAGGCCACTGCTCTACCTACCTCTGTGTCGTCAAGTATACTATCCATCCATACCTGTGGTGCATTTTAGTTGTGCGCAGTATATATAGTAGAAGGACAGTGCATAATTTTGCTTACCACAAGTATATAATATATAGCAGTACGGTACAGTACGCCAGTGCTCTACCTACCTCTGTGTCATCAAGTATACTATCCATCCATACCTGTGGTGCATTTTAGTTGTACGCTGTATATATAGTAGGAGGACAGTGCAGAATTTTGCTGACCACCAGTATATAATATATTGCAGTACGGTACAGTAGGCCACTGCTCTACTTACCTCTGTGTCGTCAAGTATACTATCCATCCATACCTGTCGTGCATTTTAGTTGTGCGCAGTATATATAGTAGGAGGACAGTGCAGAATTTTGCTGACCACCAATATATAATATAAAGCAATACGGTACTGTAGGCCACTGCTCTACCTACCTCTGTATCGTCAAGTATACTATCCATCCATACCTGTGGTGCATTTTAGTTGTGCACAGTATAAATAGTAGGAGGACAGTGCAGAATTTTGCTGACCACCAGTATATAATATATAGCAGTACGGTACAGTAGGCCACTGCTCTACCTACCTCTGTGTCGTCAAGTATACTATCCATCCATACCTGTGGTACATTTTAGTTGTGCGCAGTATTATATAGTAGGAGGACAGTGCAGAATTTTGCTGACCACCAGTATATAATATATAGCAGTACGGTACAGTAGGCCACTGCTCTACCTACCTCTGTGTCGTCAAGTATACTATCCATCCATATCTGTGGTGCATTTTAGTTGTGCGCAGTATATATAGTAGGAGGACAGTGCACAATTTTGCTGACCACCAGTATATAATATATAGCAGTACGGTACAGTAGGCCATTGCTATTGATATATTACTGGCATATAATTCAACAAATTAAAAAATGGAGAACAAAAATGTGGAGGGTAAAATAGGGAAAGATCAAGATACACTTCCACCTCGTGCTGAAGCTGCTGCCACTGGTCATGGCTGAGACGATGAAATGCCATCAACATCGTCTGCCAAGGCCAATGCCCAATGTCATAGTAGAGAGCATGTAAAATCCAAAAAACAAAAGTTCAGTAAAATGACCCAAAAATCTAAATTAAAAGTGTCTGATGAGAAGCGTAAACTTGCCAATATGCCATTTACGACACAGAGTGGCAAGAAACGGCTGAGGCCCTGGCCTATGTTCATGGCTAGTGGTTCAGATTCACATGAGGATGGAAGCACTCATCCTCTCGCTAGAAAAATGAAAAGACTTAAGCTGACAAAAGCACAGCAAAGAACTGTGCGTTCTTCTAAATCACAAATCCCCAAGGAGAGTCCAATTGTGACGGTTGCGATGCCTGACCTTCCCAACACTGGATGGCAAGAGGTGGCGCCTTCCACCATTTGCACACCCCCTGAAAGTGCTGGAAGGAGCACCCGCAGTCCAGTTCCTGATAGTCAAATTGAAGATGTCACTGTTGAAGTACACCAGGATGAGGATATGGGTGTTGCTAGCGCTGAGGAGAAAATTGACAAGGAGGATTCTGATGGTGAGGTGGTTTGTTTAAGTCAGGCACCCGGAGAGACACCTGTTGTCCGTGGGACGAATATGGCCAATGACATGCCTGGTCAAATTACAAAAAAAATCACCTCGTCGGTGTGGAATTATTTTAACAGAAATGCGGACAACATTTGTCAAGCCGTGTGTTGCCTTTGTCAAGCTGTAATAAGTAGGGGTAAGGACGTTAACCACCTAGGAACATCCTCCCTTATACGTCACCTGGAGCGCATTCATCACAAGTCATTGACAAGTTCAAAAACTTTAGATGACAGCGGAAGCAGTCCACTGCCAACTAAATTCCTTCCACTTGTAACCAAGCTCCTGCAAACTACACCACCAACTCCCTCAGTGTCAATTTCCTCCTTAGACAGGAAAGCCAATAGTCCTGCAGGCCATGTCACTGTCAAATCTGACGAGTCCTCTCCTGCCTGGGATTCCTCCGATGCATCCTTGAGTGTAACGCCTACTGCTGCTGGTGCTGCTGTTGTTGCTGCTGGGAGTCGATCATCATCCCAGAGGGGAAGTTGGAAGACCACTTGTACTACTTCCAGTAAGCAATTGACTGTCCAACAGTTCTTTGCGAGGAAGATGAAATATCACAGCAGTCATCCTGCTGCAAAGCAGATAACTCAGGCCTTGGCAGCGTGGGTGGTGAGAAACGTGGTTCCGGTATCCACCGTTAATTCACAGGGAATTAGAGAATTTATTGAGTTAGTGTGTCCCCGGTACCAAATACCATCTAGGTTCCACTTCTCTAAGCAGGCGACACCGAGAATGTACACAGACCTCAGAAAAAGAGTCACCAGTGTCCTAAAAAATGCAGTTGTACCCAATGTCCACTTAACCACGGACATGTGGACAAGTGGAGCAGGGCAGACTCAGGACTATATGACTGTGACAGCCCACTGGGTAGATGTATTGCCTCCTGCAACAACAACAGCAGCGGCGGCACCAGTAGCAGCATATCGCAAACGCCAACTCGTTCCTAGGCAGGTTACGCTTTGTATCACCACTTTCCATAAGAGACACACAGCTGACAACCTCTTACGGAAACTGAGGAACATCATCGCAGAATGGCTTACCCCAATTGGACTCTCCTGGGGTTTAGTGACATCGGACAACGCCACCAATATTGTGCGTGCATTACATGTGGGCAAATTGCAGCACGTCCTATGTTTTGCACATACATTGAATTTGGTGGTGCAGAATTATTTAAAAAACGACATGGGCGTGCAAGAGATGCTGTCGGTGGCCCAAAGAATTGCGGGCCACTTTCGGCATTCAGCCACCGCGTGCCGAAGACTGGAGCACCAGCAAACGCTCCTGAACCTGCCCCGCCATCATCTGAAGCAAGATGTGGTAACGAGGTGGAATTCAAACATCTATATGCTTCAGAGGATGGAGGAGCAGCAAAAGGCCATTCAAGCCTATACAGCTACCTACGATATAGGCAAAGGAGGGGGAATGCACCTGACTCAAGCGCAGTGGAGAATGATTTCAACGTTGTGCAAGGTTCTGCAACCCTTTGAACTTGCCACACGTGAAGTCAGTTCAGACACTGCCAGCCTGAGTCAGGTCATTCCCCTCATCAGGCTTTTGCAGAAGAAGCTGGAGAGATTGAAGGAGGAGCTAAATTAGAGCGATTCCGCTAGGCATGTGGGACTTGTGGATGGAGCCCTTAATTTGCTTAACCAGAATTCACAGGTGGTCAATCTGTTGAAATCAGAGCACTACATTTTGGCCACCGTGCTCGATCCCAGGTTTAAAGCCTACGTTGTATCTCTCTTTCTGGCAGACACATGTCTGCAGAGGTGCAAAGACCTGCTGGTGAGACACTTGTCATGTCAAGCGGAACGTGACCCGTCAACAGCTCCTCCTTCACATTCTCCCGCAACTGGGGCTGCGAGGAAAAGGCTAAGAATTCCGAGCCCACCCGCTGGCGGTGATGCAGGGCAGTCTGGAGCGAGTGCTGACATCTGGTCTGGACTGAAGGACCTGCCAACGATTAGTGACATGTCGTCTACTGTCACTGCATATGATTCTCTCACCATTGAAAGAATGGTGGAGGATTATATGAGTGACCGCATCCAAGTAGGCACGTATACTGGCAGGAAAAAGAGGCAATTTGGAGGCCCTTGCACAAACTGGCTTTATTTTACCTAAGTTCCCCCCCCTCCAGTGTGTACTCCGAAAGAGTGTTTAGTGCAGCCGCTCACCTTGTCAGCAATCGGCGTACGAGGTTACTTCCAGAAAATGTGGAGAAGATGATGGTCATCAAAATGAATTATAATCAATTTATCCGTCGAGACATTCACCAGCAAATGCCTCCAGAAAGTACACAGGGACCTGAGATGGTGGATTCCAGTGGGGACGAATTAATAATCTGTGAGGAGGGGGATGTACACAGTGAAAGGGGTGAGGAATCGGAGGATGAGGAGGAGGTGGACATCTTGCCTCTGTAGAGCCAGTTTGTGCAAGGAGAGATTGATTGCTTCTTTTTTGGTGGGGGCCCAAACCAACCAGTCATTTCAGTCACAGTCGTGTGGCAGACCCTGTCGCTGAAATGATGGGTTTGTTAAAGTGTGCATGTCCTGTTTATACAACATACGGGTGAGTGGGAGGGCCCACGGACAATTCCATCTTGCACCTCTTTTTTCTTTCATTTATCTTTGCATCATGAGCTGTTTGGGGACAATTTTTTGAAGTGCCATCCTGTCTGACACTGCAGTGCCACTCCTAGATGGGCCAGGTGTTTGTGTCAGCCACTTGGGTCGCTTAGCTTAGCCATCCAGCGACCTTGGTGCACCTCTTTATTTTCTTTGCATCATGTGCTGTTTGGGGACTATTTTTTAAATCGGCCATCCTGTCTGACACTGCAGTGCCACTCCTAGATGGGCCAGGTGTTTGTGTCGGCCACATGGGTCGCTTAGCTTAGCCATCCAGCGACCTTGGTGCACCTCTTTTTTTCTTTGCATCATGTGATGTGACTATTTTTTGAAGTGCCATCCTGTCTGACACTGCAGTGCCACTCCTAGATGGGCCAGGTGTTTGTGTCGGCCACTTGGGTCGCTTAGCTTAGTCATCCAGCGACCTCGGTGCAAATTTTAGGACTAAAAATAATATTGTGAGGTGTGAGGTGTTCATAATAGACTGGAAATAAGTGGAAATTATGGTTATTGAGGTTAATAATACTATGGGATCAAAATGACCCCCAAATTCTATGATTTAAGCTGTTTTTGAGGGGTTTTTGTAAAAAAAAACGAATCCAAAACACACCCGAATCCGACAAAAAATTTCAGGGAGGTTTTGCCAAAACGCGTCCGAATCCAAAACACGGCTACTGAACCGAATCCAAAACCAAAACACAAAACCCGAAAAATTTCCGGTGCACATCACTAGTTTTTATATTTGTGAACACTGCATCAGGTCCAAATTGTAGGTTCATGCAGGGGCGTATCTACACTTTGGCGGTGATGGCACTCGCCAGGGGCGCCTACAGAGCCGGGGCGCCGCTGGCTGTACCACTCGCAACTACTGGATATAAAATCAAATAGTAGGGAAGCGAGATGGTGCTGGTGGATGGTGGCGTGTGGACGTGTCTGCAAGTAGCTGCGTGTCCATGACTCCCAGCGGCAGCATGGGGGACTCTCCTACAGTGTCTGCAGTCAGCCAGGGGGAAGTGCTGGCCACAGATGCTGCTCTCTCTGTGTGACAGCGGCCGTCGGGTCTGCATTGTCTGCTGCGCGCCGTGTGTGAGTATGTAGCGGGAGACAGGCGCTGATGCACGGGGCAGCGGCGGAGGTGACTGTGCAGTGGGTGCGGGCTCAGCGCACAGAGGCTGTGTCTGTGCTTGGGGGACAGGGCGGGGGGCAGCAGAATTACCGGAACACTGATGGTGAGGGGAGATTTGGGGTGGGGGAAGCGTTTAGCAGGTGGGTGTCTTGAATCAAATAGATTATAGGACTTAAATATATCATCCCCCATGTGCCATCTCCCATTTTCAGGATGGCATATTGAGAAGGAATATGGGGTGCATGGCATATTGAAGAGAAGGCATATGGGGGGTGCAGCATATTGGGAAGAAGGCATATATTGGGTGCAATATTTAAGAGAAGTCATATGGGGAGCACTGCTTTTTAAGAAGAAGGCATATGAGGAGCGGAGGCATATCTACCTATTGGCCAGGATGGCACTCGCCAGGGGCGCCACCCGACGGTGCCACCCGCGGCCAGGAGGTAGAAACACTTCGTACCTTTGTTCCCCCTTCCCCTGGCAGTTCCTCACCTGCCCCTCGGCATCAACCACGGCAGGCAGCAGCTGGAGCCATTGTAAGGTGTCGGGGTCCGGCGCCGCACCGCATAACAATAAAGAAAACACTGCATAAACTACAGCTCCCAGCATCCCTGGCTGCCGGAGCTCTCAGAAGCAAGGGCTGCTGGGAGCTGTAGTTTATGCAGTGTTTCTTTATTGTAATGCGGCGGCTCCAGTTGCTGCCTGCCTTGGTTGTTGCCTGTTGCCGGGGCAGGTGAGGAACAGCCGGGAGAAGGGGGAAAAAAGGTGCTGCCTCTTCACGTTCCTCCAATGCCCGGCATGAAAATATATATATGCATCAAACGACCGGTGCCCTCCACAGGTGAGCAAATGGTAGCCAGACGTATAATATAGCAGTCGGCGGCACTCACGGCTCCATCAGAAGGATGACACAGACACAGTCTGAACAGTCTGTTCAGACTGCGTCTGTGGCTCCTACTGTGTGGGTTAATGTGAATTTCGTCTCATTCCGTGTGGCATAATGTGAATTTTGTCTCATTCAGTTTGAATTTCGGCATATACTGTGGCTTAATGTGAATTTCGGCTCATACTGTGTGATACAATGTGAATTTTGGCTCATATTGTGTGGTATAATGTGAATTTGGCTCATACTGTGTGATATAATGTGAATTTCGGTTCATACTGTGTGGCATAAAGTGCATTTTGGCTCATACTGTGTGGTATATGTGAATTTAATCTCATACTGTGTGACATAATGTAAATTTCGGCTCATACTGTGTGGTATAATGTGAATTTTGGCTCATACTGTGTGTTATAATGTGAATTTGGCTCATACTGTGTGGCATAATGTGAATTTGGCTCATACTGTGTGCATATGTGAATTTCATCTTATACTGTGTGATATAATGTAAATTTCGGCTCATACTGTATGGCTTATGAGATTTTCAGCTCATACTGTGTGGCACACTGTATGTGAATTTCGGCTTATATTGTGTCACGTAATGTGAATTTTGGCTCATTCCATGAGGCATAATGTGAAAGTTGCACCTGTACTAGATAGTATAAGAGATCCTACCATTGTGGTGAATAATGTGTATAAGGGACATGCCCCCTTTTGAGTGGCTACGGCCCCTTTCCGGGGCGTGCGCATATTACAGCCTTTACTTTTCCATACTCCCACTACAAAAGTTCCACTTCGACCACTATATACATATATATATAAATATATATATATATATATATATATATAATATACATTTATGATATAGACACACACAGACATACATACACCCACCTTCCCTAACTCAAATAGGGGGGGGGGGGGGAGTTCCAGTTCCTTACTTTGCCAGGGGTGCTGGGACCCTTAGATACACCCCTGGGTTCACACTTTATTATCACGGTTTAGATCACTCTGTGTAAAAAGTGACAGTTGTGGTTTGTAGTGGAGGATATGTTTCTGCAATATGTGTTTGCAATGAGAGTATTTCTCTGTAATATGTGTGAAATTAATCTCCAAGTTGCAAATAATATGGGTAGTACACCAGGCGATTATCAGACACCGCAGATGGCAGTTTGCCCGAGCCACACAAGTAGCCCTGTTCCCAAGAGAGATTGTACATTAATTAAATTAAGTGCATCATGCGCTCTTCTAATTCCAGTAGTTATTTCATGAATAAGACACAGAATGACTTGGAGTTCTGACCACTCTGGCAGCAGGCCTGGGAGTCTCATTTTCAGTGAATGCCTTCATTACAGCAGACGCCAGCCATTACTGTTGTTTTATACCTAGATGGTGTGTCTATACAGCAAATGGTTAAATGCAGCTCTTGTCCCTCTAGGTCTCCTGGTCTGTGTTTAGGCAGTAACCATGGTAACATGACCTCGAGAAAAAGGATGGAGAATTGTACAAATAAATGAGATTTGGCCGACCTTTTTATTATATCATACTTATATCACAAGGCTTATCACTCATCTGCTTTAATTCCGTTTTCACAGACATTGTATTTTATCTAGCTCAATGTTCATTGGATTAGCTATAAAAATTGATATGTTTGCACATCCATTCTTGACGTATAAGAGATTTGAAAAGCTTAGCAAGATGTACTACCATTAAGCTTCTGTGCCTGTGCGTATTTCATTGCGGTACTTTGTTTAGTACATAAAATCCTCAAACATGACGTATAGGTTTAATGTGTCTTGGACAGAGATAACTTAATAGTTTTAAACAAAGCTGAACTGAACAAATTTACCTGATCCAAATAATAGAGAAGCAATTTCCTTTATGTAACATGCTATTTTGTGTTATTTAGTATTTTATACAGCCATATCCTTGCATTTGTGTATCAAGATCATTTTGATTTCAGAGGAGCTTATCTGAAAGGGTAGCATAAGGCATGGACACTCTACTTGAGATGGGTTATACCTAGAAGTTGAAGAATTGGCTGCCTTTAAGAGTTATCACTACCTCTTAAGGGGGGTACTCACGGAGCGATATTCTAAGCAATCTGACTAGATTGCTTAGAATATCAGCATGATCGCTCCGTGTGTAGCCCCCTCGGCGATAGCGATGCGCGGCCCCGTACATTGCTATCGCTGCTGCTAGATTGGCCTGCATGCAGGCCAATCTAGCGGGTCGCTCACTTCACCCGCTGGGTGAAATGAGCGGCCCCCCATCTCCCCCCGCACGCTCAGCGCAGATTGCGCTGTGCTGAGTGGCAGGAGAGATGTGTGCTGAGCGGTTCGCTCAGCACACATCTCTCCTGCATCGGCCCGTGGGTACTGGGCTTTAGAGTGTTTTGCATTTATTTGTTTATAGCCAAGGGGATCCCAGAGGCATATTTAGGTTGCTATAACAGTCTCTCTTCTGGAAATTTCCAGGATACAGGGTAGTGCGCTGTGACTGGTGCGCCATCTGGTGACCATGGTGCCTTGTTTACTGTTTGCATTGGAGATGATTTGCCTGGCCCTACCAGTGAGTATAGGCATGTTAATGCAGGGCTTGTTGATACAAGGGAGGAATGAAAGAAGATGCCTTTAGGTCTTATAAGAATTGGCTTGTGGAAATGTACATATTTCTCATACGTCCTAGAGGATGCTGGGGACACTTCAAGAACCATGGGGTATAGACGGGATCCGCAGGAGACATGGGCACTTTAAGACTTTGAATGGGTGTGAACAGGCTCCTCCCTCTATGCCCCTCCTCCAGACTCCAGTTTAGAATTGTGTCCAGGGAGACTGGTCACACAGAGGGGAGCTCTACTGAGTTTCTCTGAAAAGACTTTATGTTAGGTTTTTTATTTTCAGGGAGAACTGCTGGCAACAGTTTCCCTGCATCGTGGGACTTAGGGGAGAGAAGTCAGACCTACTTCTAATGAGTTCAAAGGCTCTGCTTCTTGGCTACAGGACACCATTAGCTCCTGAGAGTTTGGAACATTAGGTACGCCTAGGGGTTCACTCCCAGAGCTTGCCGTCACCCCCCTTGCAGAGCCAGAAGTCAGAAGACAGGTGAGTAGAAGAAGATAGAAGACTTCAGTGATGGCTTCTGAGGTACAGCACAGCGATCGCGCTGCGCGCCATGCTCCAACACACAGCGGCACTACAGGGTGCAGGGCACGGGGGGGGGGGCACCCTGGGCAGCATAAAAAATCCTCATACTAGCTGGCAAAGTGGATAAGATGTGCCAAGGCACAAAATCCTGACCCCCGCCAGCGTTTTTATATTATAAAATAGAGGGCTGAAGCGCGCCATTGAGGGGGCGGGGCTTAGCCCTCACAGCTCTCAGCGCCATTTTCTCTTCACAAAAAAGCTGAAGAGACGCTGGTCCTTGCCTTCACACTGTTGTAACAAGTAACAGAGTGCAAAACAGGGGGGGAGGGGGCGGCACAGTTAATTTGGCTAATATAAGTTATAAAAGCGTTAGAAACAGGTCTGGGCTTTATATTAAGGCTTCAGTACTGGGTTTGAGCGCTGGGTTGTGAGCTGGCAAAATCCCTCTGTGTTTCTCTGACAGGCTTTACTGTGGGTCTGTCCCCTATCTGCCCAGTGTGTCACTGGGTGTCGGTACACGTGTGTCGGCATGTCTGAGGCTGAGTGTTCTTCCCAGGAGGAGACTGTGTTAGGGACAGAAACAGCTGTGGGAGTGACCATGTCGGCACCGCCGACTCCTGATTGGGTAAGTGTGTTGAATGCCTTGAATGCTAATGTGGCTCTTATTAATAAGATAATATAGCAAATGTGAGCGCACATATTAATTAAATAGAAATTTCTAGTTTAATCAGAGGCTGCTGGTTTAATAAAAATACCTTTACTTATCTCCTAGGAACAATGAATCATGAACCATTTATCAGACCATCTCAATAAAAATAACAACAATAAAAAAGAATAAAAAAGAATAAATGCAATATAAAATATAAGCTCTAGCCAATTGGACTTTTATGTCAATTAATGGTATGCATACCGGTATGTTAGTTTGTTAGGTCAAGCACAGCACAGTCTCTTCATACAGTCCTGCTGGTTAGTAAACTGTTATCTCCCTCCAGGGGACCAAGTATCAACGTTAAAAAGCTGTTAAATAAGCATTGGTTGTGTTCGTAGTAAAAGAATCAAAGTCCCGTATTATTTGCTGCTGAGGTAGCTTTTTAGCTTTTACACTTTGTTCAGGCAATAATGTTTAGCAGCAGTAACTTGATACCATAATATAATGCAGGTGATGATTTGTTTCCAGGTATGACACTCCTGTGGGCAATGCTTACCCTTCCACACTGCGGCGGTTCTAGTGTCGTCTGCCTGCCTGGGTAGTACTAGCGGCGTGCAACTGTCTCCGGCTGAGCATTAGACGCTGAAGCGTGTGGTGTGGCAGGGAGCGATTGGTCGCGGACCGCGACTTCCGGGTTTTTCGGAGCTTCCGGCTTCCGGTGCGTTCCACCTGCATTCCACCTGACGTTCTCGATCACCTGACGCGTTTCTCTGCCTTTTAGTGGGTGGCGGTTTCCTCAGATGTTTAGGTTTCCATTTGTGCAGTCTCTATTTATCCCCCTCAGGGACTTCTCATTGGTCAGAGATTTTATTAGGACATTATTAGTAACATCTAATCGGTTCCTACTTAGGATACCCAATTAGACCAGCTGTAGAATTCAATTATGCCTTTCTATAGAGCTTTAGTATTACGTATTACCCACTATAAATATAGACAAAATGTTAATACACATATAAGTAATAATACATATTCTAATGACCACATTGAGGTGTCATAGGTCCCATAGTCAATATGTAATCTATGCACCCAAATCTTGGTTAACACTTATATAATTTAGACCATTAGTGATAATTAGTACTAATTTTGATCACGGGGACTACTTTTAGGCCCTAGTGGCTAAAAGATGTACAACCTACACCTTCCTTGATATACAACAAAAAGCATAGATGGAGTGAAGCATGTAAACACATATAGATATGGAGTATGAGGTACAGCGATCAAATCCAGGAAATAGGTATAAATAGGGGGATCACTAGCAGAAATAGATTTTATATCATCTTATACATATACAGTGAGCAGTGGCGGAACTATAAAGTGGAGGGCCCAGGTGCAACAATATGCTTTGCCCCCCCCCCCCCGCCGCCCCCTTTTCACTGCAGCCGCCGCTGCATCCATTGGCCCATCTAGTCTGCCTGTGTACACACATATACTAGGGTTCATTTTTGTTGGGAGCCAATTAACCTATCAGTATATTTTTGGATTTTGGGAGGAAACCGAAGTAGCCAGGGGAAACACACACAAGTGCTGGTAGAACATGCAAACTCCACACAGTTAGGGTGATGGAGGGAATCAAACCCATGAACTCTGTGCTGTGAGGCAGTAATGTTAACCATTACAGTACACTAACCGATCCTACAATAAATAGATTTATACAAAAAGCATCAGTGAAAATTGAAATCTGCAAATATCTACCACAAACCGTTCCAGGCCACACAACACAACACACTGATACACAGTACCTGAGCTTCCCGAGGACTTTTGACCGGACCGCCATCCTTCCTTTGCCTCAGGGTCAGTGGGACTGGGTCGCCTAGGTCATCCTGCTGCTCCTGACTCCTAAGTCCTGCAGCAGCCACCATGGTGTCAACGACCCCATCCTCTTCTGCTTCACTCCTCCTATTCGTCCTCCTTGTTGGTAATTCATTCGATTCCTGTTATGTGCAGCTAGTCTGCCGTCCACCTTGCTTGCTGGTCCTCTTCTGCAGCGCAGCCTGAATGATACAGGAGGTGGGCGCAGGGACGGTGCTAGGGTGTACAACACCCCCCCCCCTACAAACTATAAATGTGTGCCTTCCTAGAAATATGGAGGCAAAATAGTGGTTGGTGCCCTCCACCTACACACACACACACACACACACACACACACACACACACACACACACACACACACATTCATTACCAACACCCCAGCAGCACCCATACACTCCCCACATTCACCAACAATACACCAGAAGCACCCAATCACCCATCCTTCATTCACCACCAATAGCCTGCCCAGCCACACGTCTCATCATTTACTAGTACCAACTCCCCTGAAGCACTCTGATAATCCCCCTGGCCCTTCATTCACTACCAACACCCACCACCATACAGTACTATTACCTCTACAGAAAAGACACCTCCACCTCGCACACTACAACACCCAGACATCCCCCCCATACACTACAATACCTCGACACATCCCCCTAATGCAGTACTATGCCCAGATACCACCCCCTCCTGTACACTACAATGTCGACACTCCACCTCATACACTGCAACACCCAGACACCCACCACCCATACACTACAATACCCAGACACCCACTACCTATACACTACAACACCCAGACACCCCCCCTCATACACTAACGCACCCAGAACCCCCCCTTATAGACCTCAACACCCATATCCCCCTCCTCATACACAACACCTCCTCCTCAAACACTACAACACCTAGACACCCCCCATACACTACAGCACCCAGACACCCCCCATACACTACAGCACCCAGACACCCCTTATACACTACAGCATCCAGACATGCCTTAAACACTACAGCATCCAGACACCCCCCATACACTACAGCATCCAGACACCCCCCATACACTACAGCACCCAGACACGCCTTATACACTACAGCATCCAGACACGCCTTATACACTACAGCACCCAGACACACCTTATACACTACAGCATCCAGACACGCCTTATACACTACAGCATCCAGACACCCCCCTCATACACTACAGCACCCAGACACCCCCCATACACTACAGCACCCAGACACGCCTCATACACTACAGCATCCAGACACGCCATATACACTACAGCACCCAGACAACCCCCCCTCATCCATTACAGCACCCAGACAACCCCCGTCATACACTACAGCACCCAGACACCCCCCTCCCTCATACACTACAGCACCCAGACACCCACTCATAAACTACAGCACCCAGACACCCCCCTCATACACTACAGCACCCAGACACCCCCCATACACTACAGCACCCAGACACGCCTTATACACTACAGCACCCAGACACGCCTTATACACTACAGCACCCAGACAACATCCCCCCCTCATACCCTACAGCACCCAAACAACCCCCCCTCATACATTACAGCACCCAGACAACCCCCCTCATACACTACAGCACCCAGACAACACACACCCCTCATACCCTACAGCACCCAGACAACACCCCCCCCCCCCCTCATACATTACAGCACCCGGACAACACCCCCCCTCATACATTACAGCACCCAGACAACACCCCTCCCTCATACATTACAGCACCCAGACAACCCCCCCTCATACACTACAGCACCCAGACAACACCCCCCTCCCTCCTCATACATTACAGCACCCAGACAACACCCCTCCTTCCTCCCTCCCCCATACACTACAGCACCCAGTCATCCAGTCCATTAAAAAATCCAGACATCCCGGCAGCTGTGAGAAGTGCGGGTGAGAGAGGACGGGAGGTGTGACTGTGCTGCGGGGGAGCTGCCATATGAATTTGGGGCGGCTGATATGCAGCAGTACAGTACCTGGTACGGAGGCATGTAGCTAGCCCCGCCATGTCATGAGCCGCACTAGTAAAGCTGGGGGGAGGAGCCGAGGGGGAGAGCTGGCCCATACAGTAACAGGCAGTCGAGGAGAGGCGGAGAGAGAAGAGCTGACCGCACACTCCTCCTGCTCTGGCCGGGACCCTGTCACTTCCGGCCACTAGAGCAACACTTGCGGTGGGCTCAGCGCTACCCGCGGCATACAGTGAGTCAATGTGACTCATTGTAATGGGGGCGACTGTGGGCCCTTTTACCCCAGCGGGCCCCAGTGCAACGCACTGGTTGCACCGCCGATAGTTCCGCCTCTGACAGTGAGGACTTAATGGTACACATATTCAATATAATTATTCTCTCTAGTATTCTACCATACAGATAACATTATACATACCCTCCTAAAGGTGTTGTTATTTGATATAAAAGCACACATTATTCAGTATTTACTAATACCTTAAGATGTAGAATGCATTATTCTCTAAATAAAGAGACACAAGGCGCAAATTTACGTCACTGGGTTTACATATAACTATATTCTAGGAGACACCTATATTTCCAAAGAGCCAATTTCTAAGAATAAAAAGAATTTGTTCTAGAAAGCACAGGTATAAGGAACAAGTCATGAGAGTACATTCCTCCTTTGAAGAACAAGGCTACCCAGATTACATCTTGGGTAAAGCGTTGGATGATGTAGAAAAACAGGATAGAAATAGTCTCCTGATTAAGAAATCGTTCAAGGAACAATCAAAATACAGAAAGAGAGACACATATAAGGGAAAATGTGTTTTTGTAACACAGTACAATACTCATGCCACCAAGATTAACCAAATTATTAAGAAGAATACCCCGCTTCTAGCAATAGATCCCCTGTTAGAATCAGAGATTGGACAAAACATCAAAATTGTATACAAGAAACCAGAAACGTTACAGGCCAAATTAGCACCTAGCCTGTTTAATATCGATAAAAAGAAAAAAAGACACTTGATAGCTAATAATAAAGGGATAAGGACAATGTCAACTGCCAACTTTTTGG
Organism: Pseudophryne corroboree; assembly: GCF_028390025.1. Lineage (NCBI taxonomy): Eukaryota > Metazoa > Chordata > Amphibia > Anura > Myobatrachidae > Pseudophryne > Pseudophryne corroboree. Next base: position 228,281,239 of record NC_086449.1, read on the forward strand.
ACAAACTGAGAGAAAAACCTAAGGGTTTCTATAGGTGTGCTAGAAACAAGTGTCTTACTTGCATGAATGATAATTCTTGCAATAAGACATTTGAATCTAGAGTTACAGGTGAATCTTTCACCATAGATGGTTTTCTAAATTGTGAATCCACATATGTGGTCTATCTTGTAGAATGTGGGTGTGGGTATCAATACGTCGGACGAACCATTAGAAAATTAAAGGTACGTTTTCTCGAACACCGAAGAAATATTATAAATAAAAGCACTGTACATAGTGTATCACGACACACAAATCAATGCAAACAAGGTAATATCTCTAATGTTCGATTAAAGGCTCTTGAACAGATTAAGATGACAGAAAGAGGAGGCGATAGATTCAATGCTCTATGCAGAAAAGAGGCCTTTTGGATTTTTCGTCTAAAGACCCTGGAACCCTTAGGCCTAAATGAGAGCATAGAGCTCAACAATATATAACATCTTAATACATATGTGTCTCTTTAAGAAAACACTTTCAATAAAAATATGTCCGCATGTCCCTTTAAGAAATTATCTCAAATATAGGTGTCTCCTAGAATATAGTTATATGTAAACCTAGTGACGTAAATTTGCGCCTTGTGTCTCTTTATTTAGAGAATAATGCATTCTATAACATAAGGTATTAGTAAATACTGAATAATGTGTGCTTTTATATCAAATAACAACACCTTTAGGAGGGTATGTATAATGTTATCTGTATGGTAGAATACTAGAGAGAATAATTATATTGAATATGTGTACCATTACGTCCTCACTGTATATGTATAATCTGCGTTTAAGCTGATATAAAATCTATTTCTGCTAGTGATCCCCCTATTTATACCTATTTCCTGGATTTGATCGCTGTACCTCATACTCCATATCTATATGTGTTTACATGCTTCACTCCATCTATGCTTTTTGTTGTATATCAAGGAAGGTGTAGGTTGTACATCTTTTAGACACTAGGGCCTAAAAGTAGTCCCCGTGATCAAAATTAGTACTAATTATCACTAATGGTCTAAATTATATAAGTATTAACCAAGATTTGGGTGCATAGATTACATATTGACTATGGGACCTATGACACCTCAATGTGGTCATTAGAATATGTATTATTACTTATATGTGTATTAACATTTTGTCTATATTTATAGTGGGTAATATGTAATACTAAAGCTCTATAGAAAGGCATAATTGAATTCTACAGCTGGTCTAATTGGGTATCCTAAGTAGGAACCGATTAGATGTTACTAATAATGTCCTAATAAAATCTCTGACCAATGAGAAGTCCCTGAGGGGGATAAATATAGACTGCACAAATGGAAACCTAAACCTCTTAGGAAACCGCCACCCACTAAAAGGTGGAGAAACGTGTCAGGTGATCGAGAACGTCAGGTGGAAAGCAGGTGGAATGCACCAGAAGCAGGAAGCTCCGAAAAACCCGGAAGTCGCGGTCCGCGACCAAGCGCTCCCTGCCACACCACACGCTCCAGCGTCTAATGCTAAGCCGGAGACAGCTGCATGCCGCTAGTACTACCCAGGCAGGCAGACGACACTAGAACCGCCGCAGTGTGGAGGGGTAAGCATTGCCCACAGGAGTGTCATACCTGGAAACAAATCATCACCTTCATTATATTATGGTATCAAGTTACTGCTGCCAAACATTATTGCCTGAACAAAGTGTAAAAGCTAAAAAGCTACCTCAGCAGCAAATAATACGGGACTTTGATTCTTTTACTACGAACACAACCCATGCTTATTTAACAGCTTTTTAACGTTGATACTTGGTCCCCTGGAGGGAGATAACAGTTTACTAACCAGCAGGACTGTATGAAGAGACTGTGCTGTGCTTGACCTAACAAACTAACATACCGGTATGCATACCATTAATTGACATAAAAGTCCAATTGGCTAGAGCTTATATTTTATATTGCATTTATTCTTTTTTATTCTTTTTTATTGTTGTTATTTTGATTGAGATGGTCTGATAAATGGTTCATGATTCATTGTTCCTAGGAGATAAATAAAGGTATTTTTATTAAACCAGCAGCCTCTGATTAAACTTGAAATTTCTATTTAATTTATTTGTGCTCTCACATTTGCTATATTAACTTTTTGGACCTTGTGTCCTTTTATTTGAGGATACCCAGGTCCTCATTGTGTGAGCTGCCGTCCATTTAAATATTCCCCATTTATTTTTACTTAAGATTTAGCGCCCACTTTCTAATTGTCTTATTAATAAGAGATTGGATAAATCTGAATCTCAGAACCAGGCATGGAAGAAATCTGTGGAGGATGTGTTATCACAGGTCCAGACCCCCTCGGGATCACATAAACGTTCATTTGCTCAATTAGCAGACACAGATACCGACACGGACACTGATTCCAGTGTCGACTATAGTGATGCCAGATTAGACCCAAATTGGCAAAGAATATTCAGTACATGATTGTGGCAATAAAAAACGTTTTAAATATTACTGAGGACCCTGCTGTTCCTGATACCAGGGTCTGTATGTATAAAGGAAAGAAACCTGAGGTAACATTTCCGCCCTCTCATGAACTGAATACTTTTTTTATAAAAATGTGGGAAAATCCTGACAAAAAGTCTCTGATTCCCAAGAGGATTCTGGTGGCGTATCCGTTCCCCTCTGGGGATAGAGAAACTATCACGGTTGTCTAAAAAGGTGGCTTTACCATCTCCTGACATGGCAGCCCTTAAGGATCCTGCGGATCGTAGACAAGAAAATACGTTAAAATCCGTTTACGTCACCACAGGTACACTACTCAGACCGACCATTGCATCGGCGTGGGTGAGTAGTGCTATCTAAAAGTGGGCAGATAACTTGGCATCTGATATAGATACCCTAGATAGGGATAGCATCCTATGGGTTATATCAGGGACACTGCGGCCTAAAGGAGGAGGCGAGGGATATTGGCATTTTGGGAGCAAAAGCCAATGCCGTGGCAATTTCAGCTAGGAGGGCATTGTGGATTTATCAATGGAATGCTGATGCTGACTCTAAGAAAGCTATGGAGTCGCTCCCATATAAAGGTGGTGTCTTGTTTGGTGATGGTCTCACTGAGCTGGTATCTACGGCTACCGCGGGTAAGTCGTCTTTTTTGCCTTATGTTCCTCCACAACAAAAGAAAGGCCATTTTCAGATGCAGTGCTTTCGGCCAAATAAATACAAAAAAGGCCGAGGTTATTCCTTCCTCGCTAATAGGGGAAGAGGTAAAGGTAAAAGATCTCCGGCCGTCGCAGGTTCCCAGGAGCAGAAGACCTCCCTGGCTTCTGCCAAATCCACCGCATGACGCTGGGGCTCCACTGAGGGAGTCCGCACTGGTGGGGGAACGTCTCAAGTAGAGATGTGCACCGGAAATTTTTCGGGTTTTGTGTTTTGGTTTTGGGTTCGGTTCCGTGGCCGTGTTTTGGGTACGAACGCGTTTTGGCAAAACCTCACCGAATTTTTTTTGTCGGATTCGGGTGTGTTTTGGATTCGGGTGTTTTTTTCAAAAAACCCTAAAAAACAGCTTAAATCATAGAATTTGGGGGTCATTTTGATCCCAAAGTATTATTAACCTCAATAACCATAATTTCCACTCATTTTCAGTCTATTCTGAACACCTCACACCTCACAATATTATTTTTAGTCCTAAAATTTGCACCGAGGTCGCTGGATGACTAAGCTCAGCGACCCAAGCGGCCGACACAAACACCTGGCCCATCTAGGAGTGGCACTGCAGTGTCACGCAGGATGGCCCTTCCAAAAAACACTCCCCAAACAGCACATGACGCAAAGAAAAAAAGAGGCGCAATGAGGTAGCTGTGTGACTAAGCTCAGCGACCCAAGTGGCCGACACAAACACCTGGCCTATCTAGGAGTGGCATTGCAGTGTCAGGCCGGATGGCCCTTCCAAAAAATACTCCCCAAACAGCACATGACGCAAAGAAGAAAAAAAAGAGGCGCAATGAGGTAGCTGTGTGACTAAGATAAGTGACACTAGTGGCCGACACAAACACCTGGCCCATCTAGGAGTGGCACTGCAGTGTCACGCAGAATGGCCCTTCCAAAAAACACTCCCCAAACAGCACATGACGCAAAGAAAAAAAGTGGCGCAATGAGGTAGCTGTGTGAGTAAGCTAAGCGACCCTAGTGGCCGACACAAACACCTGGCCCATCTAGGAGTGGCACTGCAGTGTCAGGCCGGATGGCCCTTCCAAAAAATACTCCCCAAACAGCACATGACGCAAAGAAGAAAAAAAAGAGGCGCAATGAGGTAGCTGTGTGACTAAGATAAGCGACCCTAGTGGCCGACACAAACACCTGGCCCATCTAGGAGTGGCACTGCAGTGTCACGCAGGATGGCCCTTCCAAAAAATACTCCCCAAACAGCACATGACGCAAAGAAGAAAAAAAAGAGGTGCAATGAGGTAGCTGTGTGACTAAGATAAGCGACCCTAGTGGCCGACACAAACACCTGGCCCATCTAGGAGTGGCACTGCAGTGTCACGCAGGATGGCCCTTCCAAAAAACACTCCCCAAACAGCACATGACGCAAAGAAAAATGAAAGAAAAAAGAGGTGCAAGACGGAATTGTCCTTGGGCCCTCCCACCCACCCTTATGTTGTATAAACAGGACATGCACACTTTAACCAACCCATCATTTCAGTGACAGGGTCTGCCACACGACTGTGACTGAAATGACGGGTTGGTTTGGACCCCCACCAAAAAAGAAGCAATTAATCTCTCCTTGCACAAACTGGCTCTACAGAGGCAAGATGTCCACCTCATCATCATCCTCCGGTTCATCACCGTGTACATCCCCCTCCTCACAGATTATCAATTCGTCCCCACTGGAATCCACCATCACAGCTCCCTGTGTACTTTGTGGAGGCAATTGCTGCTGGTGAATGTCTCCATGGAAGAATTGATTATAATTCATTTTAATGAACAGCATCTTCTCCACATTTTCTGGAAGTAACCTCGTACGCCGATTGCTGACAAGGTGAGCGGCGGCACTAAACACTCTTTCGGAGTACACACTTGTGGGAGGGCAACTTAGGTAGAATAAAGCCAGTTTGTGGAAGGGCCTCCAAATTGCCTCTTTTTCCTGCCAGTATACGTGTCTGACGTGCCTACTTGGATGCGGTCACTCATATAATCCTCCACCATTCTTTCAATGGTGAGAGAATCATATGCAGTGACAGTAGACGACATGTCCGTAATCGTTGTCAGGTCCTTCAGTCCGGACCAGATGTCAGCATCAGCAGTCGCTCCAGACTGCCCTGCATCACCGCCAGCGGGTGGGCTCGGAATTCTGAGCCTTTTCCTCGCACCCCCAGTTGCGGGAGAATGTGAAGGAGGAGATGTTGACAGGTCGCGTTCCGCTTGACTTGACAATTTTCTCACCAGTAGTTCTTTGAACCCCTGCAGACTTGTGTCTGCCGGAAAGAGAGATCCAAGGTAGGTTTTAAATCTAGGATCGAGCACGGTGGCCAAAATGTAGTGCTCTGATTTCAACAGATTGACCACCCGTGAATCCTTGTTAAGCGAATTAAGGGCTCCATCCACAAGTCCCACATGCCTAGCGGAATCGCTCAGTGTTAGCTCCTCCTTCAATGTCTCCAGCTTCTTCTGCAAAAGCCTGATGAGGGGAATGACCTGACTCAGGCTGGCAGTGTCTGAACTGACTTCACGTGTGGCAAGTTCAAAAGGTTGCAGAACCTTGCACAACGTTGAAATCATTCTCCACTGCGCTTGAGACAGGTGCATTCCACCTCCTATATCGTGGTCAGTTGTATAGGCTTGAATGGCCTTTTGCTGCTCCTCCAACCTCTGAAGCATATAGAGGGTTGAATTCCACCTCGTTACCACTTCTTGCTTCAGATGATGGCAGGGCAGGTTCAGGCGTTTTTGGTGTTGCTCCAGTCTTCTGTACGTGGTGCCTGTACGCCGAAAGTGTCCCGCAATTCTTCTGGCCACCGACAGCATCTCTTGCACGCCCCTCTCGTTTTTTAAATAATTCTGCACCACCAAATTCAAGGTATGTGCAAAACATGGGACGTGCTGGAATTTGCCCATATTTAATGCACACACAATATTGCTGGCGTTGTCCGATGCCACAAATCCACAGGAGAGTCCAATTGGGGTAAGCCATTCTGCGATGATCTTTCTCAGTTGCCGTAAGAGGTTTTCAGCTGTGTGCGTATTCTGGAAAGCGGTGATACAAAGCGTAGCCTGCCTAGGAAAGAGTTGGCGTTTGCGAGATGCTGCTACTGGTGCCGCCGCTGCTGTTCTTGCGGCTGGAGTCAATACATCTACCCAGTGGGCTGTCACAGTCATATAGTCCTGAGTCTGCCCTGCTCCACTTGTCCACATGTCCGTGGTTAAGTGGACATTGGGTACAACTGCATTTTTTAGGACACTGGTGAGTCTTTTTCTGAGGTCTATGTACATTTTCGGTATCGCCTGCCTAGAGAAATGGAACCTAGATGGTATTTGGTACCGGGGACACAGTACCTCAATCAAGTCTATAGTTGGCTCTGCAGTAATGATGGATACCGGAACCACGTTTCTCACCGCCCAGGATGCCAAGGCCTCGGTTATCCGCTTTGCAGCAGGATGACTGCTGTGATATTTCATCTTCCTCGCAAAGGACTGTTGGACAGTCAATTGCTTGGTGGAAGTAGTAAAAGTCGTCTTACGACTTCCCCTCTGGGATGACCATCGACTCCCAGCAGCAACAACAGCAGCGCCAGCAGCAGTAGGCGTTACACGCAAGGATGCATCGGAGGAATCCCAGGCAGGAGAGGACTCATCAGAATTGCCAGTGACATGGCCTGCAGGACTATTGGCATTCCTGGGGAAGGAGGAAATTGACACTGAGGGAGTTGGTGGGGTGGTTTGCGTGAGCTTGGTTACAAGAGGAAGGGATTTACTGGTAAGTGGACTGCTTCCGCTGTCGCCCAAAGTTTTTGAACTTGTCACTGACTTATGATGAATGCGCTGCAGGTGACGTATAAGGGAGGATGTTCCGAGGTGGTTAACGTCCTTACCCCTACTTATTACAGCTTGACAAAGGCAACACACGGCTTGACACCTGTTGTCTGCATTTCTGTTGAAATACTTCCACACCGAAGAGCTGATTTTTTTGGTATTTTCACCAGGCATGTCAATGGCCATATTCCTCCCACGGACAACAGGTGTCTCCCCGGGTGCCTGACTTAAACAAACCACCTCACCATCAGAATCCTCCTTGTCAATTTCCTCCCCAGCGCCAGCAACACCCATATCCTCCTCATCCTGGTGTACTTCAACACTGACATCTTCAATCTGACTATCAGGAACTGGACTGCGGGTGCTCCTTCCCGCATTTGCAGGGGGCGTGCAAATGGTGGAAGGCGCATGCTCTTCACGTCCAGTGTTGGGAAGGTCAGGCATCGCAAACGACACAATTGGACTCTCCTTGTGGATTTGTGATTTTGAAGAACGCACAGTTCTTTGCTGTGCTTTTGCCAGCTTAAGTCTTTTCATTTTTCTAGCGAGAGGCTGAGTGCTTCCATCCTCATGTGAAGCTGAACCACTAGCCATGAACATAGGCCAGGGCCTCAGCCGTTCCTTGCCACTCCGTGTGGTAAATGGCATATTGGCAAGTTTACGCTTCTCCTCCGACGATTTTATTTTAGATTTTTGAGTCCTTTTTTTACTGATATTTTGTGTTTTGGATTTTACATGCTCTGTACTATGACATTGGGCATCGGCCTTGGCAGACGACGTTGATGGAATTTCATCGTCTCGGCCATGACTAGTGGCAGCAGCTTCAGCACGAGGTGGAAGTGGATCTTGATCTTTCCCTATTTTTGGAACCTCAACATTTTTGTTCTCTATATTTTAATAGGCACAACTAAAAGGCACCTCAGGTAAACAATGGAGATGGATGGATACTAGTATACTTATGGATGACGAGTGACTGACGACACAGAGGTAGCTACAGCCGTGGACTACCGTACTGCGTCTGCTAGTATAGAGATGATAATGATATAAAAAATATATATATATCACTACTGCAGGTATATATAATATGATGACGGACCTGCTGGACACTGTCAGCAGACTCTTAAACTACTAGTATGAAGAAGATAGAAAAAAAAACCCCACCACAGGTAGGTATACAATTATGGACGAGCACTGACGACACAGAGGTAGCTACAGCCGTGGACTACCGTACTGCGTCTGCTAGTATAGAGATGATAATGATATAAAAAATATATATATATCACTACTGCAGGTATATATAATATAATGACGGACCTGCTGGACACTGTCAGCAGACTCTTAAACTACTAGTATGAAGAAGATAGAAAAAAAAACCCCACCACAGGTAGGTATACAATTATGGACGAGCACTGACGACACAGAGGTAGCTACAGCCGTGGACTACCGTACTGCGTCTGCTAGTATAGAGATGATAATGATATAAAAAATATATATATATCACTACTGCAGGTATATATAATATAATGACGGACCTGCTGGACACTGTCAGCAGACTCCTAAACTACTAGTATGAAGAAGATAGAAAAATAACCCCACCACAGGTAGGTATACAATTATGGACGAGCACTGACGACACAGAGGTAGCTACAGCCGTGGACTACCGTACTGCGTCTGCTAGTATAGAGATGATAATGATATAAAAAATATATATATATCACTACTGCAGGTATATATAATATAATGACGGACCTGTTGGACACTGTCTGCAGACTCCTAAACTACTAGTATGAAGAAGATAGAAAAAAAAAAACCACCACAGGTAGGTATATAATTATGGACGAGCATTGACGACACAGAGGTAGCCACAGCCGTGGACTACCGTACTGCGTCTGCTAGTATAGAGATGATAATGATATAAAAAATTATATATATCACTACTGCAGGTATATATAATATAATGACGGACCTGTTGGACACTGTCAGCAGACTCCTAAACTACTAGTATGAAGAAGATAGAAAAAAAAAACCCACCACAGGTAGGTATACAATTATGGACGAGCACTGACGACACAGAGGTAGCCACAGCCGTGGACTACCGTACTGCGTCTGCTAATATAGAGATGATAAATATGATAGAGATGAACAAAAAAAATATAACACTACTGCAGGTAAATATTTATATAATATAATGAATGACGGACCTGCTGGACACTGTCAGCAGAATGCGTTTATAGAATAAAAAAAAAAACCACCACAGGAGTGTTTGTTTAACTTTTTCAGGCAGACAATATACTGGTGGTCACTGGTCAGTCACACTGGCAGCAAAAGTGTGCACTGTACTCCTGCTATTAACTGCACCCCAGTCTCCCCCACAATTCAGCTGTGTGAGCAGTGAGCACTCAGCACAGTCAGATATACATAGATGATATTATCATGCAGCACACTGAGGCTGAGCACAGATATGGTATGTGACTGTGTATCGTTTTTTTTCAGGCAGAGAATGGATTATAAATAAAACTGGTGGTCACTGGTCACTATCAGCAAAACTCTGCACTGTACTGAGTACTCCTAATGCTCCCCAAGTAGTAAATCAAGTGTCTCTCTAATCTATTCTACACGGAGAGGACGCCAGCCACGTCCTCTCCCTATCAATCTCAATGCACGTGTGAAAATGGCGGCGTCGCGCGGCTCCTTATATAGAATCCGAGTCTCGCGATAGAATCCGAGCCTCGCGAGAATCCGACAGCGGGATGATGACGTTCGGGCGCGCTCGGGTTAACCGAGCAAGGCGGGAAGATCCGAGTCTGCCTCGGACCCGTGTAAAAAGGCTGAAGTTCGGGGGGTTCGGATTCCGAGGAACCGAACCCGTTCATCTCTAGTCTCAAGCTCTTCAGTCAATTCTGGGCTCGTTCGACCCTGGACCCATGGGTTTTAGAAATAGCATCCCAGGGGTACAAACTGGAGCTTCAAGACGTTCCCCCTCACCGATTTTTAAAATCGGCCTTAACAGCTTCTCTTTCGGACAGGCAGGTGGTATGCGAAGCTATACAAAAATTATGCCTAAATCAGGTCATTATCAGGGTTCCCCAGTCTCAACAGGGAGAAGGCTTTTATTCCATCCTGTTTGTGGTCCCGAAGCCTGACGGTTCGGTCAGACCATTTCTGAACCTAAAGTCCCTCAATCTTTACCTAAGAAAATTCAAATTCAAGATGGAATCTCTCCGAGCAGTGATCTCCAGTCTGGAGGAAAGGGATTTCATGGTGTCGGTCGACATAAAGGATGCCTACTTACACATCCCCATATATCCTCCACATCAGGCTTACCTAAGGTTTGCTATTCAGGATTGTCATTACCAATTTCAGATGTTGCCGTTTGGTCTGTCCACGGCTCCGAGGATTTTCACCAAGGTAATGGCGAAAATGATGATTTTCCTTTGCAGGCAAGGAGTCACAATTATCCCTTACTTGGACGATCTCCTGATAAAGGCGAGATCCGTGAACATACTGGTCCAGGACATTACACTATCCCTGACAGTTCTACAACAACATGGTTGGATCCTAAACTTGCCAAAGTCACAGTTGAATCCGACAAAACGGCTGTTGTTATTGGGAATGATTCTGGACACAGAATTACAGAGAGTGTTTCTTCCAGAAGAAAAAGCTCTGGAAATCCAGAGTTTGATTAAACAGATTATGAAACCGGCGAGAGTGTCGATCCATCAATGCACTCGTTTGCTGGGAAAGATGGTGGCGGCCTACGAGGCCATTCAATTTGGCAGGTTCCCTACCAGAGTGTTTCAGTGGGACCTGTTGGACAAGTGGTCCGGATCCCATCTACACATGCACCGGAAAATAATCCTGTCCTCCAGGACCAGAATCTCACACCTGTGGTAGCTGCACATCTCTCACCTCCTAGAGGGATGCAGGTTCGGGATCCAGGACTGGATCCTAGTAACCACGGATGCGAGTCTCCGGAGCTGGGGAGCAGTCACACGGGGGGAAAACTTCCAGGGAAGATGGACAAGCCAGGAAGTTTGTCTACACATAAACAGTCTAGAGTTAAGAGCCATTTACAACGGTCTTCTTCAAGCAGAACGTCTCCTTCGAAACCTGTCCGTTCTAATCCAGTCGGACAATATAACAGCAGTAGCGCACATAAAAGAGGCCACAAAAGTTCTCCGCTGGGCGGAAAGACATACAAGCGCTCTGTCAGCAATCATCATTCCAGGAGTGGACAACTGGGAAGCAGACTTCCTCAGCAGACACAATCTCCATCCAGGAGAGTGGGGTCTTCATCAAGAGGTCTTTGCAGAAGTGACAAGTCTTTGGGGAATTCCTCAAATAGACATGATGGCGTCTCGCCTCAACAAGAAACTTCAGAGATATTGTTCCAGGTCGAGAGACCCTCAAGCAATAGCAGTGGACGCTCTAGTGTCACCGTGGGTGTTTCGGTCGGTGTACGTGTTTCCTCCGCTTCCACTCATTCCAAAAGTGATAATGATCATAAGAAGAACAAAGGTTCAAGCGATCCTCATTGTTCCATATTGGCCAAGGAGGGCTTGGTATCCAGATCTTCAGGAATTACTCATAGGAGATTCCTGGCCTCTTCCTCTACGAGAGGATCTGTTACAGCAGGGACCGTGCGTATATCACGACTTACCGCGGCTGCGTTTGACGGCTTGGCGGTTGAACGCCGGATCCTAGCCCGAAAGGGTATTCCAAGTGAAGTCATTCCCACACTTCTTCAGGCTAGAAAAGAAGTAACAGCAAAACATTATCACTGTATTTGGAGAAAATATGTGTCTTGGTGTGAATCCAAGAGGGCTCCTACCAAAGAATTTCAGCTGGTGCGTTTTCTCCATTTTCTGCAAGCAGGTGTGGATGCGGGCCTGAAGTTATGCTCCATAAAAGTACAAATTTCGGCCCTATAAATTTTCTTTCAAAAAGAATTGTCCTCCCTTCCAGAAGTTCAGACTTTCGTGAAGGGCGTTTTGCACATCCAACCTCCTTTTGTGCCCCCAGTGGCACCATGGGATCTTAATGTGGTGTTGCAGTTCCTTCAATCTCATTGGTTTGAACCTTTACAGAAGGTAGAGTTGAAATTTCTCACTTGGATAGTGGTCATGTTATTGGCCTTAGCATCCTCAAGACGGGTGTCTGAGTTGGCGGCTTTGTCTCACAAGAGTCCGTATTTAATCTTCCAGAGCAGAGTTGAGGACTCGTCAACAATTTCTGCCGAAGGTGGATTCATCGTTCCACATGAACCAGCCTATTGTGGTGCCGGTGGCTACTGATGTCTTTGCTGAATCAAAATCTCTCGATGTGGTCAGAGCTTTAAAGATTTATGTCACCAGAACGGCTCCACTTAGGAAAACTGAAGCTTTGTTTATCCTGTATGCTTCCAACAAGACTGGTAATCCTGTTTCCAAGCAGATTATTGCGCGCTGGATCTGTCATACGATTCAGCAGGCTCATTCGACGGCTAGATTGCCGTTACCGAAATCAGTGAAGGCCCACTCTACCAGAAAGGTGGGCTCATCCTGGGCGGCTGCCCGGGGGGTCTCGGCATTGCAACTCTGCCGAGCAGCTACTTGGTCGGGTTCAAACACTTTTGCAAAATTTTACTAGTTGATACCCTGGCTGAAGAGGACCTCATGTTTGGTCAATCAGTGCTGCAGAGTCATCCACACTCTCCCGCCCATTCAAGAGCTTTGGTATAAACCCCATTGTTCTTGAAGTGTCCCCAGCATCCTCTAGGACGTATGAGAAAATAGGATTTTAATACCTAATGGTAAATCCTTTTCTCTTAGTCCGTAGAGGATGCTGGGCGCCCGTCCCAGTGCGGACTCTATCAGCAGTTATTGCTTATTAGTTATTGGTTAGGTTACACACAGGTTGTGTTTCTGTTATAGTCAGCCTGTTGCTGACATGGTTCATGCCGTTGACTGGTTTTCTGTTAAATGCCATGTTGTACGGCGTGTTTGAGGTGTGAGCTGGTATGTATCCCACCTTAGTTAACAATAAATCCTTTTCCTCTAAATGTCCGTCTCCCTGGGCACAGTTCCTATAACTGGAGTCTGGAGTAGGGGCATAGAGGGAGGAGCCAGTTCACCCCCAGTCAAAGTATTAAACTGCCCAGGTCTCCTGTGGATCCCGTCTATACCCCATGGTTCTTGAAGTGTCCCCAGCATCCTCTACGGACTAAGAGAAAAGGATTTACCGGTAGGTATTAAAATCCTATTTTTCCATTTGCTATTTGGAGGCCCTTTAAGCATCTTAATGTGCTGAAATACTTGCACATAATCAATGAGATGTTTCATCTCAACAAGAGGTCTACGTGGCGACATTATGACAAGGAACCAGGATTGGCCATAATAGATTTTGGGTGTAAGGATTTTGAGTCTTGGCTAGAGGTTACTCAGCCATTCTCGAGGTCTTCGTCCCCCACAATGCTCCAGAAGGTCAATACTTGCTCTTGTGTTACTGCTGGTGGGATGCAGAGCAGTTGCTATGCTTTTAATGGCTATTTGGCAACTCCACGTGTGGGCTAGCTCTCTATGCATTTGTCTCTGTTGCAGGGTACATCACCTGGTAAAAGACTATCTTCCTAATTGAGGTCAGTTAATATCGAGTACACCTCACATTTTACGGTTTTGATATTCCACATATTGTTTATGATAAGGTGATGAAGGAGGTGGGTTTGGGGCAAATTGTTGGCCCTTTTAAAACTTTGGCAGACCTAGTACTTTCTCCTGTTGGGGTCCTCAATTAGAGATGAGCGCCTGAAATTTTTCGGGTTTTGTGTTTTGGTTTTGGGTTCGGTTCCGCGGCCGTGTTTTGGGTTCGAACGCGTTTTGGCAAAACCTCACCGAATTTTTTTTGTCGGATTCGGGTGTGTTTTGGATTCGGGTGTTTTTTTCAAAAAACACTAAAAAACAGCTTAAATCATAGAATTTGGGGGTCATTTTGATCCCAAAGTATTATTAACCTCAAAAACCATAATTTACACTCATTTTCAGTCTATTCTGAATACCTCACACCTCACAATATTATTTTTAGTCCTAAAATTTGCACCGAGGTCGCTGTGTGAGTAAGATAAGCGACCCTAGTGGCCGACACAAACACCGGGCCCATCTAGGAGTGGCACTGCAGTGTCACGCAGGATGGCCCTTCCAAAAAACCCTCCCCAAACAGCACATGACGCAAAGAAAAAAAGAGGCGCAATGAGGTAGCTGACTGTGTGAGTAAGATTAGCGACCCTAGTGGCCGACACAAACACCGGGCACATCTAGGAGTGGCACTGCAGTGTCACGCAGGATGTCCCTTCCAAAAAACCCTCCCCAAACAGCACATGACGCAAAGAAAAAAAGAGGCGCAATGAGGTAGCTGTGTGAGTAAGATTAGCGACCCTAGTGGCCGACACAAACACCGGGCCCATCTAGGAGTGGCACTGCAGTGTCACGCAGGGTGTCCCTTCCAAAAAACCCACCCCAATCAGCACATGATGCAAAGAAAAAGAAAAGAAAAAAGAGGTGCAAGATGGAATTATCCTTGGGCCCTCCCACCCACCCTTATGTTGTATAAACAAAACAGGACATGCACACTTTAACCAACCCATCATTTCAGTGACAGGGTCTGCCACACGACTGTGACTGATATGACGGGTTGGTTTGGACCCCCCCCAAAAAAGAAGCAATTAATCTCTCCTTGCACAAACTGGCTCTACAGAGGCAAGATGTCCACCTCATCTTCACCCTCCGATATATCACCGTGTACATCCCCCTCCTCACAGATTATCAATTCGTCCCCACTGGAATCCACCATCTCAGCTCCCTGTGTACTTTGTGGAGGCAATTGCTGCTGGTCAATGTCTCCGCGGAGGAATTGATTATAATTCATTTTAATGAACATCATCTTCTCCACATTTTCTGGATGTAACCTCGTACGCCGATTGCTGACAAGGTGAGCGGCGGCACTAAACACTCTTTCGGAGTACACACTTGTGGGAGGGCAACTTAGGTAGAATAAAGCCAGTTTGTGCAAGGGCCTCCAAATTGCCTCTTTTTCCTGCCAGTATAAGTACGGACTGTGTGACGTGCCTACTTGGATGCGGTCACTCATATAATCCTCCACCATTCTATCAATGTTGAGAGAATCATATGCAGTGACAGTAGACGACATGTCCGTAATCGTTGTCAGGTCCTTCAGTCCGGACCAGATGTCAGCATCAGCAGTCGCTCCAGACTGCCCTGCATCACCGCCAGCGGGTGGGCTCGGAATTCTGAGCCTTTTCCTCGCACCCCCAGTTGCGGGAGAATGTGAAGGAGGAGATGTTGACAGGTCGCGTTCCGCTTGACTTGACAATTTTGTCACCAGCAGGTCTTTCAACCCCAGCAGACCTGTGTCTGCCGGAAAGAGAGATCCAAGGTAGGCTTTAAATCTAGGATCGAGCACGGTGGCCAAAATGTAGTGCTCTGATTTCAACAGATTGACCACCCGTGAATCCTTGTTAAGCGAATTAAGGGCTGCATCCACAAGTCCCACATGCCTAGCGGAATCGCTCCGTGTTAGCTCCTCCTTCAATGCCTCCAGCTTCTTCTGCAAAAGCCTGATGAGGGGAATGACCTGACTCAGGCTGGCAGTGTCTGAACTGACTTCACGTGTGGCAAGTTCAAAGGGCATCAGAACCTTGCACAACGTTGAAATCATTCTCCACTGCACTTGAGACAGGTGCATTCCACCTACTATATCGTGCTCAATTGTATAGGCTTGAATGGCCTTTTGCTGCTCCTCCAACCTCTGAAGCATATAGAGGGTTGAATTCCACCTCGTTACCACTTCTTGCTTCAGATGATGGCAGGGCAGGTTCAGTAGTTTTTGGTGGTGCTCCAGTTTTCTGTACGTGGTGCCTGTACGCCGAAAGTGTCCCGCAATTCTTCTGGCCACCGACAGCATCTCTTGCACGGCCCTGTCGTTTTTTAAAAAATTCTGCACCACCAAATTCAAGGTATGTGCAAAACATGGGACGTGCTGGAATTGGCCCAGATTTAATGCACACACAATATTGCTGGCGTTGTCCGATGCCACAAATCCACAGGAGAGTCCAATTGGGGTAAGCCATTCCGCGATGATCTTCCTCAGTTGCCGTAAGAGGTTTTCAGCTGTGTGCGTATTCTGGAAAGCGGTGATACAAAGCGTAGCCTGCCTAGGAAAGAGTTGGCGTTTGCGAGATGCTGCTACTGGTGCCGCCGCTGCTGTTCTTGCGGCGGGAGTCCATACATCTACCCAGTGGGCTGTCACAGTCATATAGTCCTGACCCTGCCCTGCTCCACTTGTCCACATGTCCGTGGTTAAGTGGACATTGGGTACAGCTGCATTTTTTAGGACACTGGTGACTCTTTTTCTGAGGTCTGTGTACATTTTCGGTATCGCCTGCCTAGAGAAATGGAACCTAGATGGTATTTGGTACCGGGGACACAGTACCTCCAACAAGTCTCTAGTTGGCTCTGCAGTAATGATGGATACCGGAACCACGTTTCTCACCACCCAGGATGCCAAGGCCTCAGTTATCCGCTTTGCAGTAGGATGACTGCTGTGATATTTCATCTTCCTCGCAAAGGACTGTTGAACAGTCAATTGCTTACTGGAAGTAGTACAAGTGGGCTTACGACTTCCCCTCTGGGATGACCATCGACTCCCAGCGGCAACAACAGCAGCGCCAGCAGCAGTAGGCGTTACACGCAAGGATGCATCGGAGGAATCCCAGGCAGGAGAGGACTCGTCAGACTTGCCAGTGACATGGCCTGCAGGACTATTGGCATTCCTGGGGAAGGAGGAAATTGACACTGAGGGAGTTGGTGGGGTGGTTTGCGTGAGCTTGGTTACAAGAGGAAGGGATTTACTGGTCAGTGGACTGCTTCCGCTGTCACCCAAAGTTTTTGAACTTGTCACTGACTTATTATGAATGCGCTGCAGGTGACGTATAAGGGAGGATGTTCCGAGGTGGTTAACGTCCTTACCCCTACTTATTACAGCTTGACAAAGGGAACACACGGCTTGACACCTGTTGTCCGCATTTGTGGTGAAATACCTCCACACCGAAGAGCTGATTTTTTTGGTATTTTCACCTGGCATGTCAACGGCCATATTCCTCCCACGGACAACAGGTGTCTCCCCGGGTGCCTGACTTAAACAAACCACCTCACCATCAGAATCCTCCTGGTCAATTTCCTCCCCAGCGCCAGCAACACCCATATCCTCCTCATCCTGGTGTACTTCAACACTGACATCTTCAATCTGACTATCAGGAACTGGACTGCGGGTGCTCCTTCCAGCACTTGCAGGGGGCATGCAAATAGTGGAAGGCGCATGCTCTTCACGTCCAGTGTTGGGAAGGTCAGGCATCGCAAACGACACAATTGGACTCTCCTTGTGGATTTGGGATTTCAAAGAACGCACAGTTCTTTGCGGTGCTTTTGCCAGCTTGAGTCTTTTCAGTTTTCTAGCGAGAGGCTGAGTGCTTCCATCCTCATGTGAAGCTGAACCACTAGCCATGAACATAGGCCAGGGCCTCAGCCGTTCCTTGCCACTCCGTGTGGTAAATGGCATATTGGCAAGTTTACGCTTCTCCTCCGACAATTTTATTTTAGGTTTTGGAGTCCTTTTTTTTCTGATATTTGGTGTTTTGGATTTGACATGCTCTGTACTATGACATTGGGCATCGGCCTTGGCAGACGACGTTGCTGGCATTTCATCGTCTCGGCCATGACTAGTGGCAGCAGCTTCAGCACGAGGTGGAAGTGGATCTTGATCTTTCCCTAATTTTGGAACCTCAACTTTTTTGTTCTCCATATTTTATAGGCAGAACTAAAAGGCACCTCAGGTAAACAATGGAGATGGATGGATTGGATACTAGTATACAATTATGGACGGACTGCCACGGTTAGGTGGTATAAAAAAACCACGGTTAGGTGGTATATATTATAATAATAATACAATTATGGATGGACGGACTGCCTGCCGACTGCCGACACAGAGGTAGCCACAGCCGTGAACTACCGCACTGTACACTGGTTGATAAAGAGATAGTAGTATACTCGTAACAATTAGGATGACACTATGACGGTATAAAGAATGAAAAAAAAACCACGGTTAGGTGGTAGGTATATAATAATAAATAATACAATTCTGGTCGGACGGACTGCCTGCCGTGTGCCGACACAGAGGTAGCCACAGCCGTGAACTACCGCACTGTACACTGGTTGATAAAGAGATAGTAGTATACTCGTAACAATTAGGATGACACTATGACGGTATAAAGAATGAAAAAAAAACCACGGTTAGGTGGTAGGTATATAATAATAAATAATACAATTCTGGTCGGACGGACTGCCTGCCGTGTGCCGACACAGAGGTAGCCACAGCCGTGAACTACCGCACTGTACACTGGTTGATAAAGAGATAGTAGTATACTCGTAACAATTAGGATGACACTATGACGGTATAAAGAATGAAAAAAAAACCACGGTTAGGTGGTAGGTATATAATAATAAATAATACAATTCTGGTCGGACGGACTGCCTGCCGTGTGCCGACACAGAGGTAGCCACAGCCGTGAACTACCGCACTGTACACTGGTTGATAAAGAGATAGTAGTATACTCGTAACAATTAGGATGACACTATGACGGTATAAAGAATGAAAAAAAAACCACGGTTAGGTGGTAGGTATATAATAATAAATAATACAATTCTGGTCGGACGGACTGCCTGCCGTGTGCCGACACAGAGGTAGCCACAGCCGTGAACTACCGCACTGTACACTGGTTGATAAAGAGATAGTAGTATACTCGTAACAATTAGGATGACACTATGACGGTATAAAGAATGAAAAAAAAACCACGGTTAGGTGGTAGGTATATAATAATAAATAATACAATTCTGGTCGGACGGACTGCCTGCCGTGTGCCGACACAGAGGTAGCCACAGCCGTGAACTACCGCACTGTACACTGGTTGATAAAGAGATAGTAGTATACTCGTAACAATTAGGATGACACTATGACGGTATAAAGAATGAAAAAAAAACCACGGTTAGGTGGTAGGTATATAATAATAAATAATACAATTCTGGTCGGACGGACTGCCTGCCGTGTGCCGACACAGAGGTAGCCACAGCCGTGAACTACCGCACTGTACACTGGTTGATAAAGAGATAGTAGTATACTCGTAACAATTAGGATGACACTATGACGGTATAAAGAATGAAAAAAAAACCACGGTTAGGTGGTAGGTATATAATAATAAATAATACAATTCTGGTCGGACGGACTGCCTGCCGTGTGCCGACACAGAGGTAGCCACAGCCGTGAACTACCGCACTGTACACTGGTTGATAAAGAGATAGTAGTATACTCGTAACAATTAGGATGACACTATGACGGTATAAAGAATGAAAAAAAAACCACGGTTAGGTGGTAGGTATATAATAATAAATAATACAATTCTGGTCGGACGGACTGCCTGCCGTGTGCCGACACAGAGGTAGCCACAGCCGTGAACTACCGCACTGTACACTGGTTGATAAAGAGATAGTAGTATACTCGTAACAATTAGGATGACACTATGACGGTATAAAGAATGAAAAAAAAACCACGGTTAGGTGGTAGGTATATAATAATAAATAATACAATTCTGGTCGGGCGGACTGCCTGCCGTGTGCCGACACAGAGGTAGCCACAGCCGTGAACTACCGCACTGTACACTGGTTGATAAAGAGATAGTAGTATACTCGTAACAATTAGGATGACACTATGACGGTATAAAGAATGAAAAAAAAACCACGGTTAGGTGGTAGGTATATAATAATAAATAATACAATTCTGGTCGGACGGACTGCCTGCCGTGTGCCGACACAGAGGTAGCCACAGCCGTGAACTACCGCACTGTACACTGGTTGATAAAGAGATAGTAGTATACTCGTAACAATTAGGATGACACTATGACGGTATAAAGAATGAAAAAAAAACCACGGTTAGGTGGTAGGTATATAATAATAAATAATACAATTCTGGTCGGACGGACTGCCTGCCGTGTGCCGACACAGAGGTAGCCACAGCCGTGAACTACCGCACTGTACACTGGTTGATAAAGAGATAGTAGTATACTCGTAACAATTAGGATGACACTATGACGGTATAAAGAATGAAAAAAAAACCACGGTTAGGTGGTAGGTATATAATAATAAATAATACAATTCTGGTCGGACGGACTGCCTGCCGTGTGCCGACACAGAGGTAGCCACAGCCGTGAACTACCGCACTGTACACTGGTTGATAAAGAGATAGTAGTATACTCGTAACAATTAGGATGACACTATGACGGTATAAAGAATGAAAAAAAAAACCACGGTTAGGTGGTAGGTATATAATAATAAATAATACAATTCTGGTCGGACGGACTGCCTGCCGTGTGCCGACACAGAGGTAGCCACAGCCGTGAACTACCGCACTGTACACTGGTTGATAAAGAGATAGTAGTATACTCGTAACAATTAGGATGACACTATGACGGTATAAAGAATGAAAAAAAAAACCACGGTTAGGTGGTAGGTATATAATAATAAATAATACAATTCTGGTCGGACGGACTGCCTGCCGTGTGCCGACACAGAGGTAGCCACAGCCGTGAACTACCGCACTGTACACTGGTTGATAAAGAGATAGTAGTATACTCGTAACAATTAGGATGACACTATGACGGTATAAAGAATGAAAAAAAAACCACGGTTAGGTGGTAGGTATATAATAATAAATAATACAATTCTGGTCGGACGGACTGCCTGCCGTGTGCCGACACAGAGGTAGCCACAGCCGTGAACTACCGCACTGTACACTGGTTGATAAAGAGATAGTAGTATACTCGTAACAATTAGGATGACACTATGACGGTATAAAGAATGAAAAAAAAACCACGGTTAGGTGGTAGGTATATAATAATAAATAATACAATTCTGGTCGGACGGACTGCCTGCCGTGTGCCGACACAGAGGTAGCCACAGCCGTGAACTACCGCACTGTACTGTGTCTGCTGCTAATATAGACTGGTTGATATTTAAAGAGATATTAGTAGTATACAACAATACTATACTGGTGGTCAGGCACTGGTCACCACTCCTGCAGCAAAAGTGTGCACTGTTAATTAATATAATTGTACTCCTGGCTCCTGCTAACAACCTGCAGTGCTCCCCAGTCTCCCCCACAATTAATTATAAGCTTTTAATTTATACATTGATGACTGTGCAGCACACTGGGCTGAGCTGAGTGCACACAGACTGAGTCACACTGTGTGACTGACTGTGCTGTGTATCGTTTTTTTTTTCAGGCAGAGAACGGATATAGCAGAGAGAAGTGAACGGATATATTATATTAAATAAAAGTTAACTAGCAACTGCACTGGTCACTGACTGTGGTAAACTAACTCTGTCTGCGACTCTGCACAATCTCTCTCTCTCTATCTAATCTATCTCTATTCTAATGGAGAGGACGCCAGACACGTCCTCTCCCTATCAATCTCAATGCACGAGTGAAAATGGCGGCGACGCGCGGCTCCTTATATAGAATCCGAGTCTCGCGATAGAATCCGAGCCTCGCGAGAATCCGACAGCGTCATGATGACGTTCGGGCGCGCTCGGGTTAACCGAGCAAGGCGGGAAGATCCGAGTCGCTCGGACCCGTGAAAAAAAACATGAAGTTCGGGCGGGTTCGGATTCCGAGGAACCGAACCCGCTCATCTCTATCCTCAATATGAAATCCCATGGTAAATATAGGTTGATTCAGAATCTCTCTTTTACCGCTGTATTTTCCTTCAATTACACAATTCCTGCAGAATGATTGAGTGTAAAATGTCAATCATTCGACAGAGCCTTGAATCTCATCAGCGCCATTGGAAAAGCTACTCTTCTTGTTAAGATTGATGTTGGATTGGCTTTTTGCTTGTTACCCCTACTGTATGTCCAGAATCTTTATGTTTAATGTGGTTTCGGTTGCATGGTGGATATTTCATAGACAAGTGCTGGCCTATGGGATGTTCTATCCCCTGTTCTTACAGGTGTGATTCATTAGATCGACAGTGTCTAGGTCGACAATGTTTAGGTTGACGACTATAGGTCGACAGTCACTAGGTCGACAGGGTTGGAAGGTCGACAGGTCGAAAGGTCGACATGAGTTTTGTTTTTTGGTGTAGTTTTCTTCGTAGAGTGACCGGGAACCCCAAGTAGTGCACCGTGTCCCCTCGCATGGCTCGCTTCACTCGCCATGCTTCGTGCAAGGTGCCTCGCACTGCTGCCGCTTCGCTCGGCACAGATTACCATTCCAATCGTAGTCCACGTGGATTGTTAAGTATGAAAAAGTTCATAATTAAAAAAAACAAAACCTTATGTCAACCTTTTCACCTGTCGACCTAGCACATTTCGACTTAGAAACCCTGTCGACCTTCCAACCCTGTCGACCTAGTGACTGTCGACCTATAGTGGTCGACCTAAACATTGTCGACCTAGACAGTGTCGATCTTCAGACCGGATCCCGTTCTTACTTCAAACATTTTAGCACAATCCTTCACTGGTATGTGTCGGCTGGTGCTGGAGAGAATGGTGTGGTTCATTACCTTGTAGATTATATCTTCATTACCCAGCAGATTCCTCTCGTGGGCAATTGCTTTTCTCAGTGCAAGTGTTACTTTCGGAGCTTTGGATTGTGCGTGGTAGAACTGGGCACCCAATTATGTGAATTTCCATTCTGAGTATTGAAATTGATAGCATTGCAGGCTGCTGTCGGTTGCCATAAGACAAAGTTCTTCTTATCTTTGCTTGAAGAGTAGTTCCTATGGGTAGGTGTTTTTGTATAAAACTGGCGAGAGCCATATCTGGGGTGAGAAAGCCTCACTATTTTTTATATGCCTGTCTGCTGAAATAAGATGTGAACTGCATATTTGTCTTTTTTTTCTTTACAACAGTGCACATTTATGGCCCATTCCATTGATATGCAGACACACAGCACTTTACCGATGCCAATGGGTCATTTGGGTTTGGTGCTTTTGTGAATGGCTCCTGTTGTGCTATGCCATGGCCGTCTGAATGGATCAAGGAAGATTTGACTAGGTACTTACTCCTTATCAAACTTTTCCTGGGTGCAGTGGCCCTTGAGTTTTTCAGGGAGAATTTATGTGATGTTAGCATAATATTTTGGTGTGACAACCTCAGGGATGTTCAGGCCATTAAATGACAGCAGGCATCCTCATTGCCTGCGGTTTGTTTGCCTGCTATTTTGGTGTTGCACTATTTAATTTGTAATGCCAGCTTTGAAGCTAAATATATTCCTAGGGTTTAAAATTATATTGTGAATTCTATTCTATCTCCATTTTTAGTTTGATCAAATTTAGAGAGTTGGAGTAACAGGCCACCTTGATACAGTAGGTGATGCATGTTCTCCATATGTTTGGCAGGTAACTAGGCTGAACTGGAGGAACTAGCAAGATGTTTTGTTGCTCCATGGACTTAATTGGCATCAACTGATGCATTCTTTTATCTGGCCCTCTTTTGTTACGTGTTACTCGTCATCTGCTATACGTATGTAAGTGATTTGGAGGTGTTCTGCTTATTGCTTGTCCACTCCGAATGAGGAGTTTTCTAGTTTCCAGAGCTCTCAAAGGTTAATCTGGTTTTTGAAGACAATGTCCTATTGTTATGAACCTGTTGCCACACCTATTGACAACGATTGATGGTGTGTGTTTTTCTATGTTTG
This sequence comes from Pseudophryne corroboree, assembly GCF_028390025.1. Taxonomy (NCBI): domain Eukaryota; kingdom Metazoa; phylum Chordata; class Amphibia; order Anura; family Myobatrachidae; genus Pseudophryne; species Pseudophryne corroboree. The sequence continues at coordinate 228,305,051 of NC_086449.1, forward strand.
AAGTTTGTTTGTTTAAACTTGTTTTTGCCACGGCTTTTCACAGTGCTTTTTGCATCAATATATTAGTAGTAGAGATGTGTGCAGATCCTTGTGTTTTGGTTCTAAATCATTGTCATGTTTTGGTTTTGCACAACCATCCTCAAGTGTTTCCAGTCATTTCCAGTCAATTTTGCCCACCTCACCCTACACTCTCCTGACTTGAAATGACACCTGAAATCATGATGGAGGGACTTACATGCAGTCCGAAACCTGAGATTTGGTTTTATATCCAGAGTCGGAAGATCCCCAAAAGTGTTTTGAGCCGGGACTCGGTTCAACTTGGGTTCACAAAATTTGTGTGTGTGTTTGGTTGTCAACAAAACTGTACCACGTATCTCTAATTAGTGGTACCATCAAGGACAGTGGAGTTGACTCTTGACTTTTTTGTGATATTTTATGTGATGGTGACGTGATTTTATGCATCGATGTATATCATTGCAGAGATGTTGGGATATTTGAATCTGTCAAGTGTCTCTAGTGCACGCATATTTGTAGGTACTGCATTTAATGGAAAGTGCTTGGCTTACTGTATTTATGAGGATGGGTCTCTGTTAGCTAAATAACAATTTGGTCAGGTTTTGAATGAATTTGGTTTCCATTAATTTTGAAATGGGGCAGCTACTTCTGCTGCTGCTTCTGTTTTTTTTTTTCCCATCAGAGTTTCAAGCTCTAGGTTGGTGGAAGTCTCTTGCTTTTTGTTGCTATATTTTGCCGAGTAAAGCAATTGCAGGCACTTCTTTGGTGCTTACAAAGCAGAGATTTAGACCACTGCCTGCTATTGCAGGGATCTTTGAGGGATTTTAGTTTTTCAATGGAGGAGTCAAGTACTTTATTTCTTAAATACAATATATATAGAAAATAACCTAGTAGTTTTTTTTGTCTTTACATCTTGTCTGATTACCATGTCTGTGATTCTCACTAACATTGTGTTTCTGTTCTTTCTGTTTTGTTTGCCAGTGTATGTGTGTTTGGTTGTAATTGTAGGTTTCTTATAGTACGATGCTTATTAAAAATTTTTTTTTTTTAAATAACAGGACTGTTCGATTCGAGGCACATTTGGCTTATTGGCCACCCTTGTTTGTTGAGCTGTACAATCCTCTGCAGTTCATGATAATTTGGTTTGGTTGACAGTTCGTTGGCTAATATTTAGTATTTGGTTATGTAGTTGATGAGTTGAGGAGGTATTTCTTGGAAGCTGTGCAGAGGTTTGACTGGCCTAAAATGTTAGTGATAAATTATGGAAGCAATGACTTCCTTGGATCTTAGATGGTCATTGTTCATTATTTTGATATATTGCATTGCCAACAAATGTTTTTGTATGCATGTTCTTTGTTGTCTGCAAGTAACTTTAATATTATTCCAATCAACATTATATTTAATGATTCAAAAATTAGATTTCAGTTACTGATGTTAAAATAAAATTGACTTAAATTAAAAATCCCAACTCCTGTTGTCCATGTATTTACTTTAGATAAGTATTTAGAGTTGTGAGTCTTAGGGGTATATTCAATTGAAGTCAAAAACTGCCGCCTGTCGAAAAGATGGCGGTTTTCGACTTTTTTAGGTCGAAACGTGATTCGACCTATTCAATGCTTTTCGACAAGTCGAGGCATTCGACTTGTCAAAAAGCATGTGGATCAGCGGAATAGCTACCGATCCACGTGTTGATGTCGAAAACGGGGCCAAATCCGACAGGTTTTGGCCCCCTTTTCGACCATCTCAATCCGACATCAAAATAATGTCAGAATGAGATGGACCCAGAGGAGGCAAGGGGGGGGGAGCTGCAGGGAGACGGGGGAACAGCCGGTGGGCATACAGGGAGATCAGCGCTGCAGCTGGATGTCACTCACCCGCCCGACCTCACGGCAGCTTCCACCCGGCTCCAGCACGCTGATCTCCGTAGCGCTGATCTCCTCTGGCTGCCGCCGGCTGTCCCCCCGCGGCTCGCCCCCCCCTCTCCTCCTCTGGGTCCCATCTAAATTTGACTTGAAAAAGTCGAATTTTAGATGGGATTGAATAGGGGTTGTCGGATCCATTCCGACAAGTACATGTCGGAATGGATCCGACTTTAATTGAATATACCCCTCAGAGGTAAACAGCTGATATCAACCAACAGACAAATTATGGGCATTTTTGAGAACTTTAGTTGTTGTTGCACTTGATTCTGTGCTCAAGTGTGATCAGATATTTTACAGTGAATGGAGCTGATATGTCTATGAAGCATTTCATGAATTAAAAATGTCCATAGAAGATATGTAGCTGACTTATGGCATAGAGGCTAGCACTACTGCCTGATAACCCTGAAGTCATAAGTCCAGTTCCTGAGGAATGCACTGTGTGTAGTTGTATTGCTCTCCGTGTGTTTGTGTGGGATTCCTCCCAAATGCCACATACAGGAAAATAAATAACCTGTGTGTGTACAAGTGATAGGGATTATAGATTGAAACTCCACTGGGGCAGGGATTGTTGAGAATGAATGAAATATTTCTGTAAAGCACTGCTTTTTAATGTGCTGTGCTGTATAATTCATCTATATATTTAACTGCAGGTGTAGGCATACATACACCGATATTGTTGAAACATAATGATCTACCAGGGTGACAAATATGCTTCTGGACAGAATGGCTTCAGTTGACAGTTTTGAGTGAAGAGTGACTGGAAGCATTTAATATGCCTGGCGGGTGTTTAAAAACCCTTCAGCTGACACTGCTTAAGAAATGGTTTTGGTAGAAGTAAAGGATTAAGTGCTAATGCTGTCTATTAGGTATTCATGCCCCCTTATTAGTTGTTTTTAAATGGTGGAGTCTGAGTGTGTTTAATCACATGGGTATACCCTTTGAAAGTTTTAAGATCATCTTACCTGTGGGACATCCCACAACCCTTCCTAGTTTTGTTGTCACAGGAAGGAATGGCTGCAGTGACCATTTAACATTATTTCTTGAGGTGCTCTCACACTAATACACTGGTTAGGCTGATTTTACCCTACAGGGTCAGTGGCACGACCAGTCAAGGTGGGCCTAATGTATTGTGTAATTGGGAGGGGAGTTGACTACCTTGAGTTGAGTTTAATGGGTTGGCAGAAGGCCCCCATCTAGGCCTGGTGTGTTGTTTTGCAGATGGTAATACTGTGAGTAGGGCCTTTATTTCTTCACCACCATAGTTATTCTATATTAAATTCACTTAAAATTAAATAAAAGCTGTCCTATTTTCACTTCCAATATTTGCCTCTGTGTCATTATTTTTAGGTAAGCTACTGTATGTGTCAACAGTTTGATAAGTGTGGGCTGACATCAAACGCAATGGAGTTAAAAAAGAAAACTTGCATCAAAGCGGTTGATTAAAAAATGATGTTTACTTTAATCCATATGTGCATTTCTCCATTGGACAACAGTCTGCAAATTGTAGTGAAATGCATCTGCTGGGAAGAACACAAAAACCTGGAAGTGGGCCATTCTGCAGTGTCTGCAGTAGAATAGTAGAATACTCTGCTCCTCCACATTTTCTCCACCATATACTGTAAATGACCCTTGCAGAGTCATATTCCAGAGCTGTGAAATGTGAAGGAAACTAAAAAGAAACAATGTCATTAACAGAAACATACAATTAACTCCTGAAAGTAAATGTTATTCATGTCTTCTAAGGGACAGAAAGCACAGAGGCTATGCATCTCTAATAACCAATACAAGATATAATACTATGGGGGGATGTATCAAACTTTGGAGAGAGATAAATTACCAAGCAATTAACGTCTAACTGTCATCTTTTTAAACATACCCCTATGGCTCAACATGCAAATATTTAATACATTTCCCCTAAATTAAGTAAATAAACTAAGCTATGCCTGTTTAAATTAGGATAGAGCGATGTGGTTTTTATGATGGGAAATATGCTATTGGTGTTCTTGAAACTATTTGTAACATAGAATCTTAATATGTTTTATTAACTATTTTATTACGTTAGAATGTATATTATGTTAAATCTAACCTGTTTCTGTGCAGTAAAACATCTTAAGGCATAAATGGATCAATCCAATTACCCATAGAGGGTATGAGATGCTGGTGCCGCACACAAACTCGCACCCCTTGCAACCCCTGCTAATGCCTGACTCACACAAATCTGCCATAGGGCTGTGGATACAAATCTGTCATACAACCACACTTACACCAGCAAAGAAATTGCAGGTAATTGGATTGACCCAAAGTATGTTAATATGGTCATAAAATAATTGTTTTACTACTATCTATATGCATAAAGTAAAGGGAAATATATTCTATTTTCATATAGTAAATAAACTTTAACTAAAAATGTTAGTGTGGACTTATAGTGATACCCTTGGCACCTGTGGGGCTTGCGCTAGTAGAAAACAAAACATACTAATGATCAAAATGGTAGACACCTTATCAGAGAATGTACAGTACAAGATTACATTGGTAGATGCTCAACAACCACCAGTGTTATCCCCATATTGAGAAACTGGAGATTTAGGTGTCATCAAAAATTTAGGGCCCCACCCCATTGAGAATACAGAGACACTCAGAATATTCCACACAACCATGCCACTGAATTATACATGGCCATACCCTCTTGGCCCTGGCTGGACCTTTTCTGCAAACCAAGACCTTGTTACTTTGGAACTACCACCTCCCTCCTTTTTGGTCTCAGTCAAGCCATGGACCCTAACTGAGACAACACTCTTAGGAATCAAGTGTTCAAATGGAGGGCTGTAGATGTATGTACTACAATTTATAACAATGATAAAATAAGCCAATTACAATATCAGTCTACAATAAAACTCTTCAACTTTAACCAGTTGAAATGTTGCAAAGGATGCCATATCCCATGCCGATATATGTCTTTCATCATCAACCTGAGGTCAAACAGTTGTGACTTTTTCCTATGATGAATACACTTCTGATCTAGAATGCACAGAAACTTAAATGTGATTACTTCAAAGGGTCCACTCAATATACTGCACTTACTGTACTTTTTTATTTTTCTTTGACATGATTTTCTTAAGAAGAATGTGTTAAATGCCTGTGATGTGTCACCGTCTAGTCACAGGCAAGATTCAGACATTGTCTGTTTAGAAGGGTTGAAAATATTGGCAAACTGATGTTCTTTTCTTCTTTCTTTATCTTTAGGGCGGCTATTGGGGCACTTTCAGCTTTACTGAAATCAAGTAAGTTTCTTTTTGTGCCATTTGGATATTGTTTTACCAAATCAGTTTAAACCAAGTCCAATACTACGCTAAATCTTATACTAGATGGATACATCTAGAAAGCTTACTAGTAGCTGGATTTATCATGTACACTGCTGGTATGTCAATTAAATTGCAGGCCCCCCATTAGCCATTGAATGGGGACCTACATAAATTATCACTTGAATATCATTCTTTTAAGATTGCTATATTGTGTGTTAATAAATAAATATTTTAAATACATTTCAAAGTTTGAAATTTTGTGAGATCCAGCCCTCCACACAGAACTGAAATGAAATCCAGCAAATCTATTAGGATATGATGAAGTTATTCGTATACTGGCGTATCTAAAGAAAATATAAAAACAGCCCCTTGGCACCGGTAGTTTATACCAGGCATAAGTCGCAAATGATTAAGTCCATGTTTTCTTTTATTTTCAAAATATACATTTGCTATTATGCAACAGAAACCCTGTAATACAGCTGAATCAACTCTCTTGTGTATAGACTGTATTTATTTTTAGCGAAATGCAAACACAAGAGCATAATAAGAAATAAAAGGAAGCACCAATCAGTGTCTGTGCGGGTATTTGCAAACAGCCAATCACAAGCAGTTTGCTAGTGCTAGCAAATGACATCCAGATGCATGCAGGCATAAGAACCAGAATCAGGCAAGTCTACTCTGCATTATTATTATCTCTTCTTTGTAAAGCACTGCAAATGGTCCACTGCACCTTAAATAGTGTTAACAAAGAAAACATTAAACAGTATTAAATAATACATAGACAACAATAAATAATGACATAATTTCAAAATGAACAGAACTTTGAACATTGAATTGCAGATGCAGCTATTGACAATCCAGTAAGCATTGGTGATAAGTAGCATGGATGTGATGTAGGCCAGTGCTCAGTAACACGTACTTGAGAAACAGGGTGTAGTGTTAGGCAGGAAACACAAGGGAAGAGAGTCCTGCTTGTGGAAGCATGCATCCTTCAGGGAAGAGGCATACACAAATAGGGTGGCACTGAGTGGAAATTAGATATTGTTACAGAGGCAAAGGTAGCTACAGTATGTCTGTTTTCCAAACAAGCATTGATCAATATTACGCAAGATATGCTACGTAAACTAGTGTAGTACTCACACTCTATATTAGCTTTGTAGGATGATCTACTGTATTTTAATTAATTTGAAATTGTTGTTGTGTTTTGGAGGCTGAAATGCACATCTACTAACAGACACTTTTTTATATGGATTTTTAAATGTTAGTAAATGTGCCGTTTAGCTCTTGAAACACAACATAGATTTAGAATAATTGAAAATTGATTAAAATTGACCTGTTTAAGTCTGCCTGTGATTTGAGACTGGGACGGAGGTGCACCTTCCAGCAGGACAATGACCCGAAGCATACTACTAAAGCAATACTCGAGTGGTTTAAGGGGAAAAATTTAAATGTATTGGAATGGCCTAGTCAAAGCCCAGGTCTCTATCCAATTGAGAATCTGTGGTCAGACTTAAAGATTGCTGTTCACAAGCGGAAACCATCCATCATGAAGGAGCTGGAGCAGTTTTGCCTTGAGGAATGGGCAAAACTCCCAGTGGCAAGATGTGGCAAGCTCATAGATACTTATTCAAAGTGACTTGCAGCTGTAATTGCCGCAAAAGGTGGCTACACAAAGTACTGAGTTTAGGGGGGTGAATAGTTATGCACACTGTAGTTTTCTGTTATTTTGTCCTATTTGTTGTTTGCTTCACAATAAAATAAAATGAAAAAATCTTCAAAGTTGTAGGCATGTTCTGTGAATGAAATGATGCAAACCTTCAAACAATCCATTTTAATTCCAGGTTGTGAGGCAACAAAACATGAAAAATGCAAAGGGGGGTGAATACTTATATATAGAGGGTGATTCAAAAGTCGCAGTACAGCCTTTTGTTTCAAAAACTGTAGGAAAAGGGAAAACGGAATACTCCAGTAAGGTATGGGTGAGGTGGGCTATCTTTTATGGTATGTATCTAATCATTTTATCTATCTATCCCATTTTCTGCACAGTTTTTGAAACAAAAGAGTGTACTGCGACTGTTTGAATCACCCTGTGTGTGTGTGTGTATATATATATATATATATATATATATATATATTAGAGATGAGCGGGTTCGGTTCTCAGAGAACCAAACCCTACCGACTTTGCCTTCTGAGTCCGGATCCGAGCCAGGCTCAGATTTTCCCTCTTGACTCGGAAACCCGAACTCTGCAAAACGTCATCATCCCGCTGTCGGATTCTCGCGGGATTTGGATTCCATATAAGGAGCCGCGCATCGCGGGCATTTTTACTCCAGTCTCGGAGAGTGAGAGAACGTGTCCTCAGTGTTTTCAGTGTCTGTGTGTTTGGGCGGGAAAGTGGGGTGGCAAGTATTGTGCTGCATCAGTCCAGCCAGTCACAATGTTGGTGTTCTCTGCTGCCATATATCCAGTGTAGCTGTATAAAGTGGTGCTGCGTTGTGCAGACCAGTGGTAGTATCCTGTGTCATCAGTAATCCAGTGACGATATACGCTGCTGCTATATATCCACTGCTGCAGTATAACAATTATAACAACCTGTTGGCCTGCATCAGACCAGTGGTAGTGTCCTGTGTCATCAGTAATTCCAGTGATGATATACGCTGCTCCTATATATATATCCACTGCTGCAGTATAACCATTATAACAACCTGTTGGGCTGCATCAGACCAGTGGTAGCGTCCTGTGTCATCAGTAATTCCAGTGACGATATACGCTGCTGCTATATATATCCACTGCTGCAGTATAACAATTATAACAACCTGTTGGCCTGCATCAGACCAGTGGTAGTGTCCTGTGTCATCAGTAATTCCAGTGACGATATACGCTGCTGCTATATATATCCACTGCTGCAGTATAACAATTATAACAACCTGTTGGGCTGCATCAGACCAGTGGTAGTGTCCTGTGTCATCAGTAATTCCAGTGACGATATACGCTGCTGCTATATATCCACTGCTGCAGTATAACAATTATAACAACCTGTTGGGATGTATCAGACCATTGGTAGTGTCCTGTGTCATCAGTAAATCCAAAAAGCCAAAGTTAAGTAAAAAGAACAAAAAAAAAGAAATTTAAATCGTCTGAGGAGAAACATAAACTTGCCAATATGCCATTTACGACACGGAGTAGCAAGGAACGTCTGAGGCCCTGGCCTATGTTCATGACTAGTGGTTCAGCTTCACATGATGATGGAAGCCCTCATAACTGAGGCCTTGACACTTATGTTGGTGTTAGACGTGCGTCTGGTATCCACCATTAGTGCAGTGGGATTTAGACAATTGATGGAGGTATTGTGTCCCTGGTAACAAATCCCATCTAGATTCCACTTTACTAGGCAGGCGATAGCTAGATTTTGCCATTTAATTCCAGTGATTTGGACGTATAATTACAGTGATTTTGGCAAATAATTTCAGTGATTTATAATTATTAATTACCGTGATCTTGCCAATTAATTCCAGTGATTTGGACTTATAATTCCAGTTGGAATTGTTTGTGTCGCTTTGCTTAGTCATACAGCTACCTCATTGCACCTCTTCGACATCTTTGCATGAGTTGCTGTTTGGGACCTAGTTTTTGAAAAGTACCATCCTGTGTGACACTGTCGTATGAGTACAGGGGTACTGCTGTATTAGTCCTGGGGTACTGCCGTATAAGTCCACCAATTACAGATTTTTTTTAAAGTGACTGGAGCATGCTGGAGATGCTGTCAGTGGACCGAACAATTGTGGCCTACTCTCGACATTCAGCCACTGCGTGACACTACTAGATGGGCCAGGTGGTTGTGTCGCTTAGCTTAGGCCTACAGCAACCTCGGTGCACCTTTTTTTCTTCTTTGCATCATGTGGTGTTAGGGGCCTTTTTTTGATATCTGCCCTCCTGTCTGCCACTGCAGTGCCACGCCTAGATGGGCCAATTGTTTGTGTCGCTTGGCTTAGTCTTACAACTACCTCATTGCAATTCTTTTTCTTCTTTGCATGATGTGCTGTTTGGGGCCTTTTTTATATATCTGCCCTCCTGTCTGATACTGCAGTGCCACTCCTAGATGGGCCAGGTGTTTGTGTTGTCACTTGTGTTGCTTAGCTTAGCCATCCACCAACCTCGGTGCAACCTTTTGGCCTAAAAACAATATTGTGAGGTGTGAGGTGTTCAGAATAGACTGTAAATTAGTGGAAATGATTGTTATTGAGGTTAATAGTACTGTAGGAGCAAAATTACCCCTAACTTCTGTGATTTTAGCTGTTTTTAAGTTTTGTTCAAAAATCATCCAGATCCAAAACCAAAACACGAAAGGGTGGTTTTGGCAAAACCAAGCAAAAACCAAAACACGAAAGTGGAATTAGAACCAAAACCAAAACACGAAAAGTGCCCGCCGCACATCTCTCTCTCTCTCTCTCTCTCTCTCTATATATATATATATATATATGTAACACGCCATAGGCGGCGTTCACCGCGCTTACCCCTGCGTGCCTGCTGGTCTGTGTTGCGGCCTTCGATGGTCCACGGGCTCCGGCGTCTGGCTGGCGCGGCTCCCGGTGGTTCACCGGGGCAGGGGCGCCGCCATGACACCTAGTATCACGTGGGCGGGGAGCAGGTGACGTCATCAGACTGTTCCGCCAATCCAGCGGAGGCGGGAGATTCAAAGGCAGACGCCGGGCAGAGCCTCGGCGCCTGAGTATCGTCTTTTCCCCTGAAGTGGATGCCAGTGCTTTTGTTCCCGGCGAATCTCTCTGCAGTCATACCCCAGTGTCTCCGGCACTTCCAGGTGCCAGTTGCTGCACAGTTCCAGCATATACAGCGGCTGGTGTGTTCCTCTGCAATCCAGTCACCAGTGCTTCTTGGAGTCAGCGTGGGCTGCGGGCTAAACGCCACTCTCAAGTTCTACAAGTCATCAGTGTCTTTAAACACCTCTCTCAATTCTACAAGTCATCAGTGTCTTTAACCACCGCTCCCAAGTTTTGCAAGTTACCAGTGTCTTTAACCACCGCTCCAAAGTTTTGCAAGTTACCAGTGTCTTTAACCACCGCTCCCAAGTTCTACAGTGTCTTTAATCATCGCTCTCAAGTCATACAAATCATCAGTGTCTTTAACCACCGCTCTCAAGTTCTATAAATCATCAGTATCTTTAGTCACCGCTCTCAAGTCATACAAATCATCAGTGTCTTTAACCACCGCTCACAAGTGTTTCAAATCATCAGAGTCTTTAATCACCGTTCACCAGTTCTTCAAATCATCAGTATCTTTAAAAACATCACTCACAAGTTCTTCAGTCACTATTATCTTGTACCAACACTCACAAGTACTTCTTTTCCTGGAATCTTTAACATTGCTAACAAGTTCTCCTATAGGCCTGGACATTCCCCCCATACGTTCCTTCTCTGCTATGTGACATTGTGTTGCTCCCTTCCTGCAATAAAGTTTTTAAATATTTTCACCAAGCTTTACTGTCAGAGTCCTGTATGAGGAAGACCTATATCAAGCCATCCCTGTTCCGACCCAACTGTGGTTCCTCTCCCCTACCATCGGGAGAACCCCCGAGTTCACAACACCCCCAACCTAGGTCAGTGACAGTATACTCAGGCCTCATGGACCCGGGGGATTGGAGCCAGAGGCAAGTACCATCCAGGACTTGATTTCTCGAGTACAAAGTCAGGAAGCAGCACAGGGCCAGGTGATGCATTATCTCCAGGAATTATCTGGCCGGCTGGATCAAATTCAGACTTCTCTGGCTTCAGTAGTACCGGCCCCAGCTCCAGTACCCGCTCCAGTGGTAGTCTCTAGTAATGTTCCATCCTCCTCTGGAACCAGGTCACGCCTTCAGCTCCCTACTCCTTCTCGCTATAATGGGAATCCAAAGAATTGCCGTGGTTTTCTCAATCAGTGCGAGGTACATTTTGAACTTCTTTCACATAACTTCCCTACTGATCGGTCCAAGGTGGCATACATTATTTCTTTGCTCAAGGGTTCAGCGTTGGATTGGGTGTCTCCGTTATGGGAGCGATCTGATCCATTGGTTTCTAGTTACACCAATTTCATTACGTCATTCCGAAGGATCTTTGATGAGCCCGGCAGGACGACCCCTGCCTCTGCAGACTTGCTTCGTGTCCGACAAGGCTCTCGTTCAGTGGGACAGTATATGATTAATTTTCAGACCATAGCCTCAGAACTGCGCTGGAATAATGATGCCCTTCTGGCTGCCTTTTGGAACGGGCTTTCCGATCGTCTAAAGGCCCTCATTCCGAGTTGTTCGCTCGGTAAAAATCTTCGCATCGCAGTGATTTTCCGCTTAATGCGCATGCGCAATGTCCGCACTGCGACTGTGCCAAGTAAATTTGCTATGCACTTAGTAATTTTACTCACGGCTTTTTCATCGGTCTGGCACTCGTAATGTGATTGACAGGAAATGGGTGTTACTGGGCGGAAACAGGCCGTTTTATGGGCGTGTGGGAAAAAACGCTACCGTTTCCGGAAAAAACGCAGGAGTGGCCGGAGAAACGGAGGAGTGTCTGGGCGAACGCTGGGTGTGTTTGTGACGTCAAACCAGGAACGACAAGCACTGAACTGATCGCAGATGCCGAGTAAGTCTGAAGCTACTCAGAAACTGCTACGAGGTGTGTAATCGCAATATTGCGATTACTTCGTTCGCAATTTTAAGATGCTAAGATTCACTCCCAGTAGGCGGTGGCTTAGCGTGAGCAACTCTGCTAAAATCGCCTTGCGAGCGAACAACTCGGAATGACCTCCAAAGGACGAGTTGGTCACTAGAGATTTGCCGGATTCTTTAGAACAGTTGATCTCGCTCTGTGTAAAGGTGGATCTCCGCATGCAGGTACGAGGTGGCGAACGTAGTCGGTCAGATCGATGAAGGGTCCGATCTCTTCCGTCTAAGCAAACGGTTATTCCAAGTCCTGATGAACCCATGCAGATTAATTGATCTCGGCTGTCCCCAGAAAAACGTCAGCATCGTCGTGAGGGTAGACTCTGCCTCTACTGTGGAGCCGCGGATCACTTTCTCAAGTTTTGCAAGTCTCGCCCGGGAAACGTGCAGTCCTAGCTTGTTCCGGAGGAGTCGAGCTAGGGGTTTCTTCTAAACCTTCTCCGCCAGTGGACTGTTTACTCTCCATATCTCTGTTCTCCGAGTCAATAGCCAAACCCGTTAAGGCTCTGCTGGACTCAGGGGCTGCAGGGAATTTTATTTCCCTTTCCTGTGCCCAGGATCTGGGTTTTCAGCTACGGTCGGTCGAACAACCTATTACGTTGACTGCTATCAATGGGACCCAAATTTCTAACGATCTGATTTCAAGTTGTACAGTACCAATCAAACTGCAAGTGGGAGCTCTGCATCAAGAACACCTAGAGTTCCTAGTGATTCGGGAGATGCCCCTCGATCTGGTTCTTGGCCTTCCTTGGCTTAAACTTCACAACCCTCACATCGACTGGAGTTCGACACAAATAACATCTTGGAGTTCTTTTTGTCATTCAACTTGTCTCACCCCTGTCTATCCGCTCCGTGTATCTTCCAAGTCAGATGAAGGGCTCATTCCGGAGGCCTATCGGGAGTTTTCTGACGTGTTCTCGGAGCAAGCGGCCGATCAGCTACCACTGCATAGACCCTGGGACTGCCCCATTGAGCTCATTCCGGGGAAAATGCCACCTCGGGGTCGCACTTATCCCTTATCATTGCCCGAGACCAAAGCTATGACTATATCAAGTCTAATCTGCAGAAAGGATTCATCCGCCCCTCTACCTCCCCGGCGGGGGCGGGTTTCTTTTTTGTGAAGAAGAAGGACAGAGGGCTGAGACCATGTATTGACTATCGTGGTCTAAATGATGTCACCATTAAGAATAAGTATCCTTTGCCGCTCATTACGGAGCTTTTTGATAGAGTTCGTGTGTTGTAATTTGAAATGGGGGTATTGTTGTGTGGCCATGCCCCTTCCCAGTGAGAACACGTCCCTTTTATGCGCGCTGTTCCTATTTAAAATATAGGGGGTAGGAGCACCAAAATGAGGACTACTATGCATGAAGGGTGGTGGTGCTGGGAAAGGGGTGCTGGGTCAGATGTGGAAATATCGGTGGTGCTAGGGGGCACCAGCCAAACTCTTGCCTAGGGCATCATATTGGTTAGGGCCAGCTCTGCTCTGTCTCTGCTAATAAGTCACTCTTATTCTGGGGTGACATTCCCTTTGGCTTTTTCTATGTTTTATCTCTCTACATATTGCCTCATATAAGTGCCTCATATCTCTTCCTAGTGCCCCTCTCCTCTCTTCATAATGTCTCATATAGGTTCCTCACACTCCTTCCTATTGCCTCTCTCTTCATATAGTGCTCTTCTGGTCTCTTCATATAGTACCACTCTACTCTCTTCATATAATGCCCCTCTACTCCTCTCTTTATATAGTGATCATTTCCTCTCTTCATATAGTGCCCCTCTCCTCCTCTATTCATATAGTGCCCCTCTCCTCCTCTATTCATATAGTGCCTGTCACAACTGAGGGCCTGAGCTGACGGGAGGCAGCCTCAGTTGTAGGGGCTGAGATGTAACGGAACCTGGGAGGTTGTATCAGACCCCTAGACATGTAAGTAACATGTAGAATAACTGCCCGAAGGCGTGACCACGACAACCAGGATAAAAGTCAATGATGTTTATTATGACAAATTCCGTAACACAGCAGCAGTAAAAGGAAACATAAAAGTCAACAGAGGATAAATACAATTCCTGGGTACTACAGGGTGGCAAGGGCCACAGGCACTGGTAGTGTGAGACAGTTCTTATAATCTTCTAGTTGGAAAGTCCTTACCAGGCCTGACTGTAGCAATGGAGAGAACCCAGGATCGTACCAGCTGAAGTTCCAGGAAAGGCTGGGCTGCTGAAGGTAAAACGGCTGCTGTGGATACTGGCTGGAACCAGACTGTTGTTGGTACGGAGTGGATACTGGCTGGAACCAGTTAAATAATAAACGAACTTGAGAGCGATGAAATAATAATGAAGTTTGGAGTTTGAGAGCGGTGAAATAATAATACCGGTGGAGAGTGGTAAACTGCAGAAAAGGACACCGGCCCTTTAAGAGAAGCTATACACTGCTGGAAGCTGGGCTGGAAGCAGGTGATTGTTTGAGAGCGGTGAAATAATAATACCGGTGGAGAGTGGTAAACTGCAGAAAGGACACCGGCCCTTTAAGAGAAGCTGTACACTGCTGGAAGCTGGGCTGGAAGCAGGTGATTGTTGTAGCTGGAAACAGGTGAGTCCAGAATGGATCGGAGAGTCAGGCTACACCGCAGATGGAATGCTGGTGCGGGTCTCTATAGCAGAAGTCTGGAGACAGGAGCTGGAACCTGGAAGACAACCACAGGAGAGAGACAAACTGGAACTAGGTTAGACAACCAAAGCACTGACGCCTTCCTTGCTCAGGCACAGCATACTTATACCTGCAGCAAGGAAGGGGTTGGCTAGGCAATTATGCAAATCAACAATACAGACAGCAGATTGGTGGAAATAATCTGATGACAAAATCCAAGATGGCTGCGCCCATGCAGACACTTGGAGGGAAGTTTGGTTTGTAATCCATGTGAGAATTGAAACAGTAATGGCGACGCCGGCCACAGGAGACAGGAGACGCCAGACTGACAAGCGCACATTTAACCACGCGGGCACAGCGGAGGCCGCGGCTGATGAAATCACCACTCTGACATTCTGCATGTGGAAACTCAGGAACAGCGGGATCCGGTCCTGGAACGCTGAGCCAGCCTTAGGAGGCATCTGAAGGGTAAGTAATGGCGTCCAGATACCCGGATCGTGACAGCACCCCCCCCTTTAGGAGTGGCCCCAGGACACTTCTTAGGCTTTAAAGGAAACTTTGCGTGGAAATTTCGGACCAAGGCAGGAGCATGGACGTCTGAGGCATTGGTCCAAGAGCGTTCTTCAGGACCATAGCCCTTCCAGTCAATGAGGTATTGTAACTGACCGTAACGGAAACGTGAGTCCAAAATCTTGGCCACCTCGTACTCGACTCCCCGTTGAGTCTGAACTTTGGGAGCTGGAGGAAGTGCGGAATGAAACCGATTCAGGATCAGCGGTTTCAACAAAGAAACATGAAATGTCCTGGGTATTTTCAAGAAGGATGGTAACTGTAACCTGTAGGCAACAGGATTGATGACTTGTTCAATCTTGAAGGGTCCGATGTAGCGAGGTGCAAATTTCATGCTGGGAACTCTCAACCTCAAATTCTTCGTGGACAGCCACACACGATCACCCACCTTGAGAGCAGGAACCGCTCTACGCTTCCTATCGGCAAACTTCTTATACCTGAATGAGGCTTTAAGCAGGGCTGCGCGGACGTTCCTCCAGTTATTTGAAAACTGACGCAAGGTGACATCCACTGCTGGAACAGAAGTTGCGGGAAGCGGTTGGAATTCTGGGACTTTAGGGTGGAATCCATAATTAATGAAGAATGGTGTAGAAGAAGATGAGGAATGGTATTGATTGTTGTGGCTGAACTCGGCCCAAGGAAGGAGTTGAACCCAGTCATCTTGAGAGGAAGACACATATATACGGAGGAAGGCCTCCAAGTCCTGATTCACCCTCTCGGTTTGACCATTGGTCTGAGGATGGTAAGCCGTGGAAAACTTTAACTTGACTTGGAGGGCTTGACACAAACTTCGCCAAAATTTGGCTACAAATTGTACTCCACGATCCGAGATGATCTCTTCAGGAAGACCGTGAAGTCGGAAGATCTCTTGTATAAACACTTGAGCCAACTTGGAAGCTGACGGAAGACCGGTGAGAGGGATGAAATGTGCCATCTTGGTGAACCGGTCAACTACCACCCAGATGGTATTAAACTTGTTGCAGATAGGTAGATCGGAAACAAAGTCCATCGACAAATGGGTCCAAGGTCGACGGGTAACAGATAATGGAACCAGTTGCCACGCAGGCGACTGGCGGGAGACTTTGTGTTGGGCACACTTTGGGCAGGAGGCAATAAATTCCATAACGTCCTTCTTCAGAGTTGGCCACCAGTAGGACCTAGAAATAAATTCAAGGGTTTTCTGAATGCCTGTATGTCCAGCAAAACGGGAAGCATGGGCCCAATGCATGAGCTTCTTCCTTAGAACTGGCTTAACAAAACTTTTCCCTGGTGGAGGCGTAGAGTCCATCCCTACCGTGGAGAATGCCAACGGATTAATAATAGGATGCTTGTCTGCAGACTCGGACTCATTTTCTTGCTCCCATGAGCGGGAAAGGGCATCGGCCTTACGATTCTGAGAACCCGGACAGAACTGGAGTTTAAAGTCAAACCTAGAAAAGAAAAGTGCCCATCTGGCCTGACGAGGATTCAGACATTGTGCGCCTTTGAGATATAAAAGATTTTTGTGGTCGGTAAGTATGGTGATTGAGTGGGAAGCTCCATCCAACAGGTATCTCCACTCCTCCAGAGCGAGCTTGATGGCTAGCAACTCCTGATCGCCAATGGCATAGTTGCGCTCAGCTGGGGAGAACTTCCGGGAGAAGAAACTGCAAGGATGTAGATGTCCATCTTTGGCCCTCTGGGATAACACTGCTCCTACTCCAACGGAGGAGGCATCTACCTCTAAGATAAAAGGAGAGTCGGTGTCGGGCTGTTTCAGAACTGGTGCAGAGATGAACCGTTGCTTCAGAAGGTGAAAGGCCTGTGTAGCTTCCTCGGACCACTTGGACGGATAAGCACCTTTCTTGGTTAATGCAGTGATAGGCGCCACGATGGTGGAAAAGTCTCGTATAAATTTTCTATAATAATTGGCGAACCCTAAGAACCTCTGGACCCCTTTGAGGCTTAAGGGTATAGGCCAATTCTGGATTGCTTGGAGTTTCTCAGGATCCATCTCTAGTCCGGAACCGGACACAATGTAACCTAGAAACAGAATGGTTTTAACTTCAAACACACACTTCTCCAATTTACAATAGAGGTGATTGACACGGAGACGGGAAAGAACCTCTTTTACCCAGAAACGATGATCTTCGAGATTATTAGCAAAGATGAGGATGTCGTCTAGATAAACCACGACATGGCGGTACAAGATGTCCCTGAAAATCTCATTCACGAAGTGCTGGAAGACTGCTGGAGCATTGCTCAATCCGAAGGGCATGACGAGGTACTCATAATGTCCGTCACGGGTGTTAAAGGCGGTCTTCCACTCGTCACCCTCACGGATTCGGATGAGATTGTAGGCACCCCTCAAGTCCAGCTTTGTGAAAATAGTTGCACCACTAACTCTATCAAAGAGCTCGGTAATCAGGGGTAAAGGGTATTGGTTCTTGACGGTAATGTCGTTCAGACCTCTGTAATCGATGCACGGACGCAGACCACCGTCTTTCTTCTTAACAAAGAAGAAGCCTGCGCCGGCTGGAGAAGAAGATGGTCGGATGAAACCCTTCGCCAGGTTCTCTTTGATGTACTCTTCCATGGAGTGTGTCTCAGGCAGAGACAACGGATAAGTTCGGCCTCGCGGTGGAACCTTCCCTGGAATGAGGTCGATTGGGCAGTCCCATTCTCTATGAGGAGGAAGGATATCAGCAGAGGCTTTACTGAACACGTCCGTGAAGTCTTGATATGGAGGAGGCGGAACATCAGATGACCTGGGGAAGGAAGAACAAACAGGAAGAACTTTGGCTAAACAAGTCTCAGCACAGGAGGGACCCCATGCCAGTATTTGCGTAGTCGTCCAGTCAATTGATGGGTTGTGGAGATGGAGCCATGGAAGGCCTAAAACCACTGGATGTGTGGCTCTTGGAATCACTAAAAAAGAAATATACTCAGAATGAAGAACTCCCACTCTCAGACGAACTGGAAGAGTCCTTAAGGAAATGACTGTGTCAAAAATCTTGCTGCCATCCACGGCAGTCAAAGAGATGGACGAGGACAGTCTCTCGGTGGGTAGGGACCACCGTTTAACATAAGCTTCGGTTATGAAATTCCCAGCTGCTCCGGAATCAAGGAGGGCAATGACGCTCCTGTAACGTTGAGCAATTTGGAGCGACACTGGGAGGTTACAGTCATGAGGAGATGGAGAGGAGATCATTACTCCTAGCCGGCCCTCTCCTTGGCGAGCTAGGATCTGGAGTTTCCCGGACGTTTGGGACAGGCATTGATAGTGTGCGACGGAGCTGCACAGTAGAGACAGAGAGACTCAGAGAGACGTCTTCGGCGCTCAGCGGGAGATAGACGGGAACGACTAATTTGCATAGGCTCATCCTTGGATGGAGATGGTTGACGAGGAGGAGGAGCAGAAGATTTAGGAGTAGATGATCTTCCTCGCTCGGTTGCTCTCTCTCTGAAACGTAGATCAACCTTCGTGCAAAGAGAAATTAGCTCATCCAACTTAGAGGGCAAGTCTCTGGTAGCTAACTCATCCTTGATGCGTTCTGATAAGCCATGCCAGAATGCAGCATACAGGGCCTCGTCGTTCCATGCCAGTTCGGATGCCAGGATTTTAAACTGTATAAGATACTGTCCCACAGTACGTGTTCCCTGGCGTAAACGGAGAATCTCAGATGAAGCAGATGTTATCCGGCCTGGCTCGTCGAAGATGCGCCTGAATGTAGCTACAAAGTCAGTATAGGAGGATAGCAGGGGATCAGACTTCTCCCATAAAGGTGATGCCCAGTCAAGGGCTGAGCCACTGAGAAGGGAGATGATATAGGCAATTTTGGTACGGTCACTGAAGAAATTGCCAGGTAGAAGCTCAAAGTGGATTTCACATTGATTGAGAAATCCCCTGCAGAACCTTGGAGATCCATCAAATTTTGCTGGCGTTGGAAGATGAAGATGTGGACTGGAAATGGGTAAGGTGGGTGGGGTTACAGCTGGTGTTACTGTAGTGGACGCACCGGACGTGCCAGGTCCACGGAGGGTCGTTTGAATCCCATCCAGCCGTGTAGAGAGATCCTGGAGACAGCGGATGATGTGGCCCTGTGCAGCCTCCTGATGTTCAAGTCGGGCTGCCAGTTCTTGCATCGGCCTGGCCGCTTGATCCTGGTCTCCGGCTGGATTCATTAGGTCAGTGCTTACTGTCACAACTGAGGGCCTGAGCTGACGGGAGGCAGCCTCAGTTGTAGGGGCTGAGATGTAACGGAACCTGGGAGGTTGTATCAGACCCCTAGACATGTAAGTAACATGTAGAATAACTGCCCGAAGGCGTGACCACGACAACCAGGATAAAAGTCAATGATGTTTATTATGACAAATTCCGTAACACAGCAGCAGTAAAAGGAAACATAAAAGTCAACAGAGGATAAATACAATTCCTGGGTACTACAGGGTGGCAAGGGCCACAGGCACTGGTAGTGTGAGACAGTTCTTATAATCTTCTAGTTGGAAAGTCCTTACCAGGCCTGACTGTAGCAATGGAGAGAACCCAGGATCGTACCAGCTGAAGTTCCAGGAAAGGCTGGGCTGCTGAAGGTAAAACGGCTGCTGTGGATACTGGCTGGAACCAGACTGTTGTTGGTACGGAGTGGATACTGGCTGGAACCAGTTAAATAATAAACGAACTTGAGAGCGATGAAATAATAATGAAGTTTGGAGTTTGAGAGCGGTGAAATAATAATACCGGTGGAGAGTGGTAAACTGCAGAAAAGGACACCGGCCCTTTAAGAGAAGCTATACACTGCTGGAAGCTGGGCTGGAAGCAGGTGATTGTTTGAGAGCGGTGAAATAATAATACCGGTGGAGAGTGGTAAACTGCAGAAAGGACACCGGCCCTTTAAGAGAAGCTGTACACTGCTGGAAGCTGGGCTGGAAGCAGGTGATTGTTGTAGCTGGAAACAGGTGAGTCCAGAATGGATCGGAGAGTCAGGCTACACCGCAGATGGAATGCTGGTGCGGGTCTCTATAGCAGAAGTCTGGAGACAGGAGCTGGAACCTGGAAGACAACCACAGGAGAGAGACAAACTGGAACTAGGTTAGACAACCAAAGCACTGACGCCTTCCTTGCTCAGGCACAGCATACTTATACCTGCAGCAAGGAAGGGGTTGGCTAGGCAATTATGCAAATCAACAATACAGACAGCAGATTGGTGGAAATAATCTGATGACAAAATCCAAGATGGCTGCGCCCATGCAGACACTTGGAGGGAAGTTTGGTTTGTAATCCATGTGAGAATTGAAACAGTAATGGCGACGCCGGCCACAGGAGACAGGAGACGCCAGACTGACAGCGCACATTTAACCACGCGGGCACAGCGGAGGCCGCGGCTGATGAAATCACCACTCTGACATTCTGCATGTGGAAACTCAGGAACAGCGGGATCCGGTCCTGGAACGCTGAGCCAGCCTTAGGAGGCATCTGAAGGGTAAGTAATGGCGTCCAGATACCCGGATCGTGACAGTGCCCCTCTCCTCCTCTCTTCATATAGTGTCCCTCTCCTCCTCTCTTCATACAATGCCCCTATATTCCTCTCTTCATATAGTGCCCATCTCCTCCTCTCTTCATATAGTGCCCCTCTCCTCCTCTCTTCATATAGTGCCCCTCTCCTCCTCTCTTCATATAGTGCCCCTCTCCTCCTCTCTTCATATAGTGTCCCTCTCCTCCTCTATTCATATAGTGCCCCTCTCCTCCTCTCTTCATATAGTGTCCCTCTCCTCCTCTCTTCATACAATGCCCCTATACTCCTCTCTTCATATAGTGCCCATCTCCTCCCTTCATATAGTGTCCCTCTCTTCTCTACATATAGTGCCCCTCTCCTCCTCTCTTCATATAGTGCCCATCTCCTTTCTTCATATAGTGCCCCTCTCTTCTCTTCATATTGTGCCCCTCTCCTCCTCTCTTCATATAGTGCCCATCTCCTCTCTTCATATAGTGCCCCTCTTTTCTCTTCATACAGTGCCCCTCTCCTATGCTCTTCATATTGTGCCCCTCTCCTACTCTCTTCATACAGTGTCCCTCTCTTCACTTCAGAGTGACTTCCATCAGTGTGTGGCAGGGTGGTTTAATTACCGAGCAGCACATAGCAATACCATATATTGAAGTGTAACAACTGTTTGATTATAATAACAACACCAGCAGCACTGTGTATGGGACAGTTAGAGATACTTCCTTGAGACAACTTTAAAACTTTTTTTCATTGGGGTGCATGAGATGCCTGACCCCCTGTGACAACTATACCAGTTCATACATATACATGGTCAGCACAGATGTTGTGGGTGCTCCACCACCTAAAGTTATAAGTGTTTTATTTTTCCTGTTTTTCATTAGTGCTTGCATCTGAATTGCACCGCGTATGCGCCCCAATGGTGTTTGCCTGAGTTGCAGTACAGAGTCGGAGGCGCGCACCAAACAGTGTATTAGAAATGTGTTTGGTGGACTAATCATACACAGATGTAATGTAGTATGGGCATGTCTTTGGAGTGACTTGAGCGTGTTTCTGAAAGTGGTTGTATTTAGAGACGCTGCATTGATCACATTGGAGGTCATACTCAAATGGATGATCTGCACATAGCATAGGGCTGGTGAAAGTTTCAATGGTGCTATTGATGGTGGTGTATAAGGACACACAAAGCATTATTGCAGTAGACAGTGAATGTGGGTTGCTGTACACCATGGTAGGACATTGTAGCGGTATTTGCATACAGGCTCAGATTTAACTGCAGCAAAAAACACAAGGAAAGCCTCAACTGCATCCAACTCAGAATCAGGCCCAATGAGGAGGGATCCCGCTCACCTTGACAGACCTTGTCCCCTCAACAGACCCCGCACCATTAGGACTGCTTCCATAAATTTCCCGGGATGTTTTTCCATCCCAAGCCACCCCTGCTGACACCTATGTAAGAGTTTATTGGGGGAGGGGCCTGGACTGAATACCCTAGCTACTTATAAAGGGATATGCTACCTGCCTGATATGTGAAGATATCGGGTTCCAAATCACTCCAGCTTGGTGGTAGATGAAATCTTCTGACAGAACATTGGCCCTCATTCCGAGTTGTTCGCTCGTTATTTTCCTTCGCATTTTCCGCTAACTGCGCATGCGCAATGTTCGCACTGCGACTGCGCCAAGTAAATTTGCTAAGAAGTTTGGTATTTTACTCACGGCATTACGAGGTTTTTTCTTCGTTCTGGTGATCGTAGTGTGATTGACAGGAAGTGGTTGTTTCTGTGCGGAAAATGTCAGTTTTATGGGAGTGTGTGAAAAAACACTGCCGTTTCTGGGAAAAACGCGGGAGTGGCTAGAGAAACGGGGGAGTGTCTGGGCGAACGCTGGGTGTGTTTGTGACGTCAAACCAGGAACGACAAGCACTGTACTGATGGCACTGGAAGAGTAAGTCTCGAGCTACTCAGAAACTGCAAAGAAAAATCTTTTCGCAATATTGCGAATACTTCGTTCGCAATTCTGCTAAGCTAAGATTCACTCCCAGAAGGCGGCGGATTAGCGTGTGCACTGCTGCGAAAGGGGCTCGCGAGCGAACAACTCGGAATGAGGGCCATTACTTCTTAGTCTGGGAGCAGAGAGTCTCTTCTAGCAATACAGAGTCCCAGATAAATCCAATATAATGGGTCCCCAAGCAGATCCCTGGCAGAACATTACTTCTTAGCCTGGGATCAAAGAATCTGTTTTCAGCTCTCTGGGTAGCTCTACTTATACCTCCACAAGCTTCATATTGCTGGAGTGTGTGTGACCTCTGTGTCTTAGGATCGTCCAGCATTGGAATACATCAGTCAGGGAGCCACCCTGTCTGGTCAGCTCACTTTTGGACAATAGGGAGTAAACAAACATGGACAATGGTACCTTATATGACTCAACCTTTGAATGTCCACTGTGGTGTATGAAAATAATAGGAAAGTAGGTCTAACATAAATACATTATCTAAAGGGTGGAGAGAAGAATGTTCACACACATTGCATGTCAGACACTATCATAAGTATCATATGAGTTCAATGAACATCCCCTTCTCCCAATGTAAGTTCCCAAAATAAACAATTAATTTCCAATAATCAATAATTAATGATCGTTATTAATAAACCATAAATTTTTAACAAATCATTACGTTAATATTGATGTACAATCTCGGCATATAACATCATGGTGTTCGTACTCATGTACAATCTCAGCATAGAGCTATTGTATCATTAGGGCTAATTATCCTAATACAGACGCGCTCATCTTGTAGATGTGTGTACATTACACCACTTATTAAGAAGTGAACAAGCGTGGATATACTACTAGTTATAATCCACTCCTTGGTTATTAATTGCATGAGAGCCGTTGAATCCACTGGCTCTACAGACTTCCCAAACACACATTAAGTATGAAATGAAAAACCACATGTCAAATAATTGCACATAAACCGTTTTTAGAATTCCATAATTGCAAATTTGGTTTCCAATCACTATTCACTCCTTTTGTTCACACAAAGACCATCAATTCCACTGGCTCAACAGTATTCCTAACCATATGCTCAGTATAATCAAGCCTATTGACAATTTGTAAACTGTTGTACATAGGATATCTTACTGTAATTACAGGCATTAACTATATGTTGACACTTTGTCTAACTTATAAGAATTTAAATATATACATATATGCCTGTAGTTATTTTTTTCTTTTCTCTTTTTTTCTTTTTTTGCCTCAATGAAGTTGGACAACAGAGTACACTTGTCCTGACAATCTGACAAAGGCACTTAACCCTTTGATCTATGTTACATAACACTAGACCATTTCAACGACCCATTAGGTTGTACATTGTCATCAGACCACAATTGTTTATAACCTTATCCACTAAAAATAAGGCATCACAACCCATAAATTATCACATATAAGATCGTATGTCCGGACTTTGTCACATACAGTATACGGTGAGGGACAAAATGTCTCCTTATCATTCACCGTTATGCTGATGTGATCAATGTGTAAGGCCTTAAATGATCTAAAACAATGGGTGCACCCTTATCAGACAATTTGTTATGAGGCCTCAAATTTTAATTTCATTACATAGATTGAATCAATCATCTCTATAAATAAAAAATTGAAAAAAAGAAGAAAAAACTTGAATTTTGAAGAGATACAATGTGAACAATAGAAAATTGATAGCAGCAGTTTAGCTGCAGGGAGCTGTGTGAGATACGTATCCAGCTCATTAACCCTCCTATTATATAATTTTTGCATGAAGAGCATATCTTTATATTTAATAAGCCATGGTGAAACCATATTAAAACGGATTATATCCACACTCTCTCCTTCCCTTTTCCTCTCCTCTTGTCCACATTTCACAGATATCTCACTGGTCTCCGTGGCGCATTGCAAGTCCTGCAATGCTGGAAGCAACAGGTCTGCTCTAACACCAGATACGGAGACATTAGGAGATATTGTTGCTATTTTTCCATCAATTCATCAGTACCCCTACTCTCACCCTTTTTCCGCTCATTGAAGAGGTTGGGCAGCAGATGGGGGTATCTGCACATTGGATTGTACTTGCTCTTTTTTCTTCTTTTTTTCAATTTTTTATTTATAGAGATGATTGATTCAATCTATGTAATGAAATTAAAATTTGAGGCCTCATAACAAATTGTCTGATAAGGGTGCACCCATTGTTTTAGATCATTTAAGGCCTTACACATTGATCACATCAGCATAACGGTGAATGATAAGGAGACATTTTGTCCCTCACCGTATACTGTATGTGACAAAGTCCGGACATACGATCTTATATGTGATAATTTATGGGTTGTGATGCCTTATTTTTAGTGGATAAGGTTATAAACAATTGTGGTCTGATGACAATGTACAACCTAATGGGTCGTTGAAATGGTCTAGTGTTATGTAACATAGATCAAAGGGTTAAGTGCCTTTGTCAGATTGTCAGGACAAGTGTACTCTGTTGTCCAACTTCATTGAGGCAAAAAAAGAAAAAAAGAGAAAAGAAAAAAATAACTACAGGCATATATGTATATATTTAAATTCTTATAAGTTAGACAAAGTGTCAACATATAGTTAATGCCTGTAATTACAGTAAGATATCCTATGTACAACAGTTTACAAATTGTCAATAGGCTTGATTATACTGAGCATATGGTTAGGAATACTGTTGAGCCAGTGGAATTGATGGTCTTTGTGTGAACAAAAGGAGTGAATAGTGATTGGAAACCAAATTTGCAATTATGGAATTCTAAAAACGGTTTATGTGCAATTATTTGACATGTGGTTTTTCATTTCATACTTAATGTGTGTTTGGGAAGTCTGTAGAGCCAGTGGATTCAACGGCTCTCATGCAATTAATAACCAAGGAGTGGATTATAACTAGTAGTATATCCACGCTTGTTCACTTCTTAATAAGTGGTGTAATGTACACACATCTACAAGATGAGCGCGTCTGTATTAGGATAATTAGCCCTAATGATACAATAGCTCTATGCTGAGATTGTACATGAGTACGAACACCATGATGTTATATGCCGAGATTGTACATCAATATTAACGTAATGATTTGTTAAAAATTTATGGTTTATTAATAACGATCATTAATTATTGATTATTGGAAATTAATTGTTTATTTTGGGAACTTACATTGGGAGAAGGGGATGTTCATTGAACTCATATGATACTTATGATAGTGTCTGACATGCAATGTGTGTGAACATTCTTCTCTCCTCTCTATTTTAGATTGGTATAGAAATAAAAGTTAAGTTTTAATATTTAATCATTAATTCACAATATATCATATTATATATTATTTATTTATTATTTCAAAAGAGTGCTCCAAAAAAGGAATTTTCTTTGAGGCTAGTCCTCACAATAGTTCTGATCATGAGTTTTCTCATAATTCCAGGAGCACCTCCAGCCCGTTCATGAATTTGGTATGATTATCTCTGATACTGATTGTAGCTGGTTATTAATATACAAAAATAAAAATATTTAATAGGATGTTTGATATCCAGTGCAGGATAACCTTTTCAGCTTTTTATTATCTAAAGGGTAACAGATAACATAACACAATTGCATATATTAACAATATTTAGGTTGATTTAAACACAGTATTGGGTGAGCAGTAATGGACATGTTATGGAGAATGAACAAACAGACGAATTGGATGTATATGGATATGGGTATAAAAAGGTACATATTTGACATGGGAAATGAGGCATAGCTATATTAATGGTCACAGACCTCAGTTCTTCACAATAGAAATAGGAGAGCAGGTCCCAACTGAGACAAATTATCAAGGTCTAAGTTTTGTGTGGGCCGCTAGAAAAAGAGTTTATTCAGTATACAGTAGAGATATATATATATATATATATATATATATCTATCTATATCTATCCTAGCTGTTCTACCCGTTATTTGCACGGGAGTTTCTGATTTCCACTGTTGTAAATATAAATGAGTGTTCAAAATGTTTTAAATCTATAGAGATGGAAATTTGAGACATCTTAATGTAAGTAAATATAAAGTCATGGGCCCTCATTCCGAGTCGTTCGCTCGGTATTTTTCATCGCATCGCAATGAAAATCCGCTTAGTACGCATGCGCAATATTCGCACTGCGACTGCGCCAAGTAATTTAACAATGAAGATAGTATTTTTACTCACGGCTTTTTCATCGCTTCGGCGATCGTAATGTGATTGACAGGAAATGGGTGTTACTGGGCGGAAACACGGCGTTTTATGGGCGTGTGGATGAAAACGCTACCGTTTCCGGAAAAAACGCAGGAGTGGCTGGAGAAACGGGGGAGTGTCTGAGCGAACGCTGGGTGTGTTTGTGACGTCAAACCAGGAACGACAAGCACTGAACTGATCGCACAGGCAGAGTAAGGTTGAAGTTACTCAGAAACTGCAAAGTAGTTTGTAATCGCAATATTGCGAATACATCGGTCGCAATTTTAAGAAGCTAAGATACACTCCCAGTAGGCGTAGGCTTAGCGTGTGTAACTCTGCTAAATTCGCCTTGCGACCGATCAACTCGGAATGAGGGCCATGGTTCTTGGCATTACCCAAGGAACATCCATAGCAGATACAGTAAAAAGTGACTGGACCATTTTTGTAGTTTGTGAAATTCTACCACTGGAGGTGCAATCCAAATTTTGATCCGATTGTCCGTTTGGGCGTTATCGTTTATGCAACGCAAGCCACTCATCGGTAATGACATCATTATGTCAACCCCCTGTTCATCCCCATAGACAATTCTAATTACGTCATTTTCCTATATCCCATCTGAAAAATACCTACAGTATGTTAAATTTCAGCTTCCTAACATATTGGGAAGTAAGAGAATTAGTGATGAGTCAGTCAGTGAGTGAGTGAGAGATACGGTAAAACATGACAGGACCATTTTTGTAGTTTATGAAATTCTACACACTGGAGGTGCAATACAAATTTTGATCTGATTTTCTATTATAGTGCCAGTTACACATACTGTAATGCCCCCAGTATAGTGCCAGTTGCACATAATGCCCTCAGTATAGTGCCACATACACATAAAGGGGGTTATTCAGGTTGGATTGCAGATTCTGCTAAAAAGCAGAATCTGCAATCCTTTCTATCACATGCTGGGGGCTGCTCAGTGCAGGGCAAGGCCACCCAGCATGCTAATTGGTGGCCAGCGATGAGATCTCAAAATAATTGCAATCGCATCGCTGAAGCAAAAATTTATGATGACCACGAGCCTCCTCAGCTAGGCTGCATATGCAGGAGGTTTTCTGCCATTTTCTTGATTGGAACGGTCCAGCCACGCCTCATTGGCCGCACCACTCCCCCACAATGCTGAAATGCCACCCACCGACGCCCGCTACTGTCACTCAAAGTGCGATCACACTGTGATTGCTTGTGCATGCACTATGCGGCCACATCACATGTGCAGTTTGGAGAAAACCATTTGTTAGTGATTTTCTCCAAACTGAGATCCAACCTGAATATCCCCCATTGTCCCCAGTATAGTGCCAGATACACATAATGTCCCCATTATAGTGCCAGATACACATTATGCCCTCAGTATAGTGCCAGTTACACAGTGTCTCCCAGTACAGTGCCAGTTATACATAATGTCTCCCAGTTTAGTGCCAGTTACACATAATGCCCCCAACTATAGTGCTAGTTACACATAATGTCCCCCAGTATAGGGCCTGTTACACATAATGTCTCCGAATATAGTGCCAGTTCCATATAATGTCCCCCAGTATAGTGCCAGTTACACATAATGTCTCCGATTATAGTGCCAGTTATACATAATGTCCCCCTCATAGTGCCAGTTACACATAATGTCCTCCAGTATAGTGACAATTACTCATATTGTCTCCTGTATACTGCCAGTTATACATAATGTCACTCAGTATAGTGCCTGATACACATAATGCCCCCATTGAACCCACATCCCCCTGTGCAGCATGCCCCAAAAACTTATATTAGCAGGATGATCCTTCATGGGCATGCTGCTTCAGGGGTCAGGGCATCAGGGTTCCAGCTGTAAGAGCTCTGGCGGGAAGGGCAGTGGCTGTCTACCAGGCTCCGCAGCTCCATGCTGGCTGTTTCACACCACCACTGGCCATGACTTAGTCTATGGGTGCCGGGGAGTGGTGCAGACAGTGGGGCAATGTCACCATGGGCGGATGGAGTGCAGAATGGAGGGGATGCCATTCCACCCCAAGTTAACCCCCGCCAATAGGCCGCAAAAGTACCCCTGCCAACGGGACGCAAAAGGATGTGGCAGGGGCCGTATGTAGCTTGCAGGCCGCGAGTTTTACACCCCTGCTGTAGAATGAAATATAGAATGAAATAAACAATGCACAATGTATCTCTGTTCCAGCAGCATTGTCCTTCATGTATTTGTGCATTTTCCCTAAGCTGCTTATCAGTGATACCTTGTTCAAGCCCTGTTTGTGCTGATTTTTGTTCTATTCAGAACTGTATATAACAGAACAGGGCTCATCTGGAGAATAATCTCAATTTTTTGCAGCTCTCTGGGAACAAAAACCAAACTCCCAGATCCCACACACACTCCAGAGCCACACACTTCCCCAGTGAAGGTGGCTGTCTGATTTTGTCATTTGTAATGAATCACAATATTGTGGTCCTGTACCTTCTGCTCAAGGGCACAATTGCATCACTGAGCAGCAGAGGACTGCAATGACACAATTTGCAGTTCCACATCTCCCAACTTGACATTCTAGAGATAACAATTAAGTATGATCTAGAGTAGCCTTTGTTGAACACAAACTGTATGGGTTGGCATATATGAAATCAAGAGGTACAGTAGGCCTGACTTTGGGTGATGCCATTTCATCAGATGGACATGGCAGATTGTATGACCCAGTTGCCTGCTCTTTCACAAGTCTGGTTGGTCTTGCCCCTAATTTGGAAATCTTCTAGAGATTTCAGGCAAGTATTATGTAGAAACAATGAGAACATTCATCCAATTTAGCTCTCCAGTTTGAATGGAACAAAAAAACTCCCTAATAAGTTTCCTAAACCGGAGGTTCCCAAACGTGATCCTCAAGGCGCCCTAATGGTCCAGATTTGAAAGCAATCCATTGCTCACCACAGATGGTTAAATAAAATTGACTGTGGTACTAATTAAGTCACCTGTGGACAAGCATGGATATACTTAAAACTTGGATCGTTAGTGTGCCTTGAGGACCGCGTTTGGAACTTCGGGGCTGAAGCACAGTTTAAAGACGTAAAAGGATTAATTTAAATAGGGGATGAAAAATTATGATACTTTATAGGCTCAAATCAGTCGTGTGTTGTCAGTATAGTTTTTTTTTTACTGTAGAAATCACTATATTTTATTTACTGAATACTTTGGGGTAAATGTAATAGGGTGCGAGAAGCTGGAGGTGCAGGAGTTTGTCTGCAAATGCCCATGTTCTAAACCGGCAATAATCTACAAGGCAAAACCAGGTTGGGTTTACCTTATAAATGATTGCCGCACAAGCTCTCGCATCTCTGGCTTCTCACACCCTATTACATGTACACCTTTATGTCAACTTTGACAGTGAGAAACTGATGTGTTATCAAAACGTGATTCTGTCCTTAACCTGCCACATCACCACCTGTTTACCGGTGGGTAACTGCTGGGTAACCTCTGGGCTCTGCTTCACTGCTGTGGTTTGTGTAATGAAATCACTGACTGTGGCAAGTTCACAAGTAATAATAACCAAGTACTGTATACAAGTAACTGTGCTCACTGATTATGATCAACCCCCCCCCCCCAGTTATTATTATTATTATTATTATTATAATTATTATTATTTTGTTTTACCATCGAAAAGCAGAATGCACATTAATTTGTGATTATACAATAGCCTAGCTTTGCTGTAAGATTTACTATTTTCAGAGATGGGATTTCTAAATAGGATTAAAAAAAATGTAAATTACCAAAATTGAAAAACTGCAGTCATGTAACACAAATTAGCTTTTGTGATGTTATGTCCTTAATTTAGAGAAAATGGGCCTGTTATATGTGGGAATTGATTTAGAGAATTGAGCGCATCAAGAAATAACTACAAGCGGATGGAGACACGATTGTACCTCATTTTATGATATGCAAGGACTAGATTTTGTATTGTATATTGAGGGATTTCAATGAGCTCATTGTTATCCGTGTGACTGACAGGAGCATCTATACAGCTGAAATTCTCTATGTGACTGCACATCTGTTAGATTGGTAATGGCCCTTCTGAGTAGGAGAGACTCTCTTAGATATTGTAAGCCATATAGAAGCAAAATAATTATTTCTGGAATACCCTGAGATAAGACTGTGCAGGTCTCCATCTATTGACAATGCTATGTAGCTTTAGTTCCATGATAAAGTATAGCAAGCATGAGAGTGAGTGCCATAGCATATATAGCTTCTTGGTTCTTTCAATTCAAATAGATTTTTTGTTTTTTTCTATAGTGACCATTATAATGTATTTACTGTATTTTCTTCAATCTGTTAATGTACTATGCTTATCCCCACAGTGCAATTATTCCTTTAATGTCTCTATTTAGTCTCCTTTTCATTTAAGGCTTATTGATTTCTATTATTTTTTCTATCTCTGTATAAGATTGATGAATGAAAACATATTTTCCTGCTTAATAAACTTCACATTGTCCTGTATTCAAGGTTAGTTGTGTTTTGCATTGAAGGCCATTACGGCTCATTAACAACTATCCACTGCTAATACACTCTTCAGCCACTAATGCCGGCAATGTTTTCTTGTGGGTTTATTGCCGCCACTACATATACAAGTTTGATTGCTGAGTTTAAAATGTTAGAAGAAAACATGACCCGTGTTTCATGCAATAAATTGCAACAGATGAAACCCAGGATGCAAGCAAACCCACCGTGCCTGCAGTGTGATGAGCGCAGCGAGCCTGCAAGGGGCTCATTTGCACTCGCCCAGCTGTCGGTATGCCGGCGGTCAGGATTCCGGCGCCGGTATGCTGGCCGCCGGGAGCCTGACCGCCGGCATCACATACTACACCCAAGCAACATACATGAAGATACATTCCTTTTCATCTTTGTGAGCCCATTTTACCAGTCATTTTTATGGAGAGCCCTTAATATACGTGAAAATGATTGCACCAATTTATGCATCAAGAAGTTTTCATGCTAACCATAATTAGCACTAAGAAAGGGAGGTGGGGGGCTACCAGGAAGGATTAGCCAGGCCACAAATTGCCCTGGCATGCTGCATCTATACCCCTTCCCTTCCCTAATTTCCAAATCCCATATGTTTCTTGGCGCCCTTGACACAAACTATATGGCATTGACAATGGAAGTTGGAGCTAAAGGTGCATACACACTAGGCAATATTTTAAACATTATCACTCATTTTTACCCTCCTGAGCGACAGGGCCGTTTCTAGACAATTTGGCTCCCAGTGCGAGATTTCAAAATGCGCCCCCCCCCCTATTGCTGTAAAAAAAAAAAAAAAAAAGTGTGCCCCCCCATATAGCCATAAAAAGAAAAAGCATGCGCGCGCCGTAGGCGCGCGCGCTCCCGACAAGGGTGTGTGGCATGATTGAAATGGGCGTGGTCTCATTAAAGTGGGCATGGCCTCATCTGATATCATCACACCCACCACAGTACGGAAAAAATAAAAATGTCCCCTTTTTACACATTACAGCAGGCAAGTGTCCCCATATTACACAGCGCGGCAGGCAGGTGTCCCCATTTTACACAGCGCGGCAGGCAGGTGTCCCCATTTTACACAGCACGGAAGGCTGGTATCCCCATTTTACTCAGTACGCAGGCAGGTGCCCCCATTTTACACAGTACGCAGGCAGGTATCCCCATTTTACAAAGTGCAGCAGGCAGGTATCCCCATTTTACACTGCGCGGCAGGCAGATATCCCCATTTTACACAGCGCGGCAGGCAGATATCCCCATTTTACACAGCACGGCAGGCAGATATCCCCATTTTACACAGTACGCAGGCAGGTGCCCCCATATTACACAGTACGCAGGCAGATGCCCCCATATTACACAGTACGCAGGCAGATGCCCCCATATTACACAGTACGCAGGCAGATGCCCCCATATTACACAGTACGCAGGTAGGTGCCCCCATATTACACAGTACGCAGGCAGATGCCCCCATATTACACAGTACGCAGGCAGGTGCCCCCATATTACACAGTACGCAGGCAGATGCCCCCATATTACACAGTACGCAGGCAGGTGCCCCCATATTACACAGTACGCAGGCAGGTGCCCCCATATTACACAGTACGCAGGCAGGTTCCCCCATATTACACAGTACGCAGGCAGGTGCCCCCATATTACACAGTACGCAGGCAGGTATCCCCATATTACACAGTACGCAGGCAGGTGCCCCCATATTACACAGTACGCAGGCAGGTTCCCCCATATTACACAGTACGCAGGCAGGTGCCCCCATATTACACAGTACGCAGGCAGGTATCCCCATATTACACAGTACGCAGGCAGGTGCCCCCATATTACACAGTACGCAGGCAGGTTCCCCCATATTACACAGTACGCAGGCAGGTGCCCCCATATTACACAGTGTGGCAGGCAGGTATCCCCATATTACACAGTACGCAGGCAGGTGCCCCCATATTACACAGTACGCAGGCAGGTTCCCCCATATTACACAGTACGCAGGCAGGTGCCCCCATATTACACAGTGTGGCAGGCAGGTATCCCCATAGGCAGGTGCCCCCATTTTACACAGTGCGGCAGCGGCAGGCAGGTTTCAAGCTGAGGAGAAGGAAGGGGGAGAGAGAGAGAGAATACTTACGTCTTCCCGCTCTTCGGTCCCGCCGCCTCACGTCCCGCGCCGGCCGCCTCCTCCTTCTTGCTTCTCCTTCTCGCCTCTCCCGAGCGCTCCTGCTCGGGGGGCGGGGCTTTGCGGAATGACGCATTTGCGTCGTGACGTCACGACGCAACGCGTCATTCCGCGAAACTCCGCCCCCCGAGCAGGAGCGCTCGGGAGAGACAAGAAGGAGTAACTAAGTGCCGCGGCGGGCGCCCCGTGCAGTTGCACGGCTCGCCTGCCCCTAGAAACGGCACTGCTGAGCGATATTATTTACAATATCGCCCAGTGCGTGTGCTACGAGCGATGCCAAATGCACGCTCCCGGAGGTCGTTAACGACCACCGATGTCGGCTGTACATGCAGCAAAATCTGCCAATATTGTCAGGAGCTGCATGCTCAGGCCGGCCGTAGCATGACGTCACTGTACGATATCAATTCAGATATCGCACAGTGTGTATGCACTATGTCGGCAACCTAGGAGGGGAAACACTATGCGATATATCTCATGGAGCAAATTGCCTAGTGTGTACCCACCTTAATGAAATTGTTGCTTCAGGAATAACACAAATAGGTCTAATTAGATTCCGATAATGAATCACAGATTGTAGTCACGATGATACGTTTGCAGTTATAGCTTTGAAGAAGACTTGCCTTAGTATCCTAGTAGTCTTTTTGCCTAAGACAGTCCTCCCGCTAGAGGAAAAAAATGCTTTTAAGGTTATACTATGACTTATTTTCTCCACTCCACTCCATATGAAGCAAAAGATTTAATCAAATCACACTTAGTTACATTAGCGATAAGAGAACTGCATCAGAATTTTGAATTAAACAAATTTCCTGGTGGCACAGATCACAGAGCAGAGGTGCAAAGTCCCCGCGATTCCATAGTATCTAACAAGGTCCGCTTTTACACTGTGGAATTTGTATAAAGCTAGGAATAAAGGAGCAACAATAATCATAATTGTTCTCTGGTTGAAAATTTTAGGGTGGAATAAAAAATTATACAGAAATTTACAGATGGAACAAAATGATAGGGGTGACTGACTCCACAAGGAACCAAAACAACATCAAATTCTGCTCCAAAATGCAGAGTACAGCGACAGTTTTTAAACTTTTATTCACCCCCTGAACATAATTTGTAAATTTTACAATATGTGCATTGTCACTACAATGCAATAGCAGCGAGGGCAGAGGCTAAAATTGTCTGTTTGTGACATTACTGCATCATAAGTTGCACATTTGCAACTCTGTCCAGTTCAATATACGATGAATGATGGAGGATAGCCAGAAAGCGCTACTAGCCTTGTGAAAACTCTGCAGCTGGCACGGTGAAAATGAACAAAAATAAAATGGATGCATTTAAATTAATTTGGTAAATTTGTGTGAGGCTTTAATAAGCTTTGTCATAGCACAAATATTCAGAATTATATATAAAAAAAATAAAAGTTCCAGTAAGTACTGTATGTGGCCTTAAATAAATAATTTAATTTCAATATATCTGACAAAATACAGAACAATTTCTAGTGCCCCAGTGTTATGAATGACCTGCAGGGTAGAATTTCATGAGTGCTTTAATGAAGATGCTGTCACACACTATACTCATACCTAACAACAGTTTGTGGGACAATCCCAAATCACGATCCTCGATAGGTGCAGAGTTTATGCCCAGCAGGGTCTGCTGTAAGTCATCAGCACACTGCCGGCAGAGACTACACAAGTACACAGTGCTTGTTATGCCTTCCTGCGGCAGCGGCACCCCACTGTTCAAGGCAAAAACATATACAGTATTTCGTGTGTTGGGAGGAATCTTTAAACAAGGAACACCCCGAAAATGCTCCTTCTCAAACCCAAAAATGAATATCCTCGGAGACCCTTAATGTCCACTTGCAAACTGTGTTTGTGATTGCGAATTAGTATGCAGCTGTGTGCACAAAGGTATAAGACTACTGCAAAGGATTTATAAATGTGGGTGGAGACTGGGAGGTAACCACAATTACATTGAAAAAAGAGGTTGTGTTGTGGATATGTAATGGGAATGCTTGTCCGTGCAGCTGAGTTTCTCTGTCGCAGTAACAATCAGAGCCAGTCATAGGCATAGGCAAACTAGGCAATTGCCTAGGGCATCATATTGGTTAGGGCCGGCTCTGGTAACAATGCCACTGTGGTCATATTCAATGAAGGTTACACAACTCAATCTTTGTGTCCCAGGACTTACTTAAGCTGTTGATGTTACATCAGATCTGCACAGTGCTAAGATAAGTAAAGTGGCATTTCACCTATTGCACAGTCCAGCTAATGCTCGTAAACCCAGGAAAGGCTTAAACTAACATTTGCATATTTTCACACTTTAACTGAGCATGGGATCACAGTTGTGAAAACAGAGAGCATGAAATGTTATATACCATCATTTTTACTAGGTCTATCATTTATAGATCATCCTGGCAAAATGATTGAAAACAGGCCTGCAGTGGAAAGGTTAATGCAAACATCTGCACCACGTATTGTAACTGTACCAATTTGCAAATGAGTTTGTAATGAAAACATACCCAATGTATGAATTTTATGCTATGAGAGTGAATGCAGCCCATTACTCAACGTGTTTAACTATTATCTAGGTCCTGCCATTAAAATGGAAGCTATATAACAATTCATTCATATGTTGCCTTTACTGAATTACCTCTTGTTAGCTGATATCAAAAGCTCATCATACTTTAAGTTGTCACAGTGAAACAGTGACTAATAGTAATACAGAATTGTGTCAGAAGATAAAGGTCTTTCGGTGAAATCTGACAAAAATGAAAATCACTGTTATAATGGCTCCATCATCTAACTTCTAAATGAGAGCATATTATTAAAGGTTTTTTTCTAATAGACTACAGTCATATGGTTTACACAATCATTCTGTATACTGTATTCACACTAACAGATTTAAAAAAGGTATTTTAGTTTCAGAAGTTCCTGTTTAAAATTGTCATTTGCCCCTACACGTTTCCAGATTTTCTTACCAACAAGCCAAATCGAAAATTTTGTCTTAACGGCGCAAAAATATCAAAAAGTCTTACATAGAGAATGAAAATATGGAGGTTTCTGTGTTCCTAAAGATCCCGTAATTCTTATGTCCTTAGGTTCTGTGAATCAATTTCCTTAACTCAAGCAGAGAGAAAAAGAGATCATGGTGCAGATCCACTTGTAGGGGATTAAAGGAATTTATTATACACAGGAAACTCACAATTTAACAGATTAAAACAAACATATAACCACTGTGAAGTGGTAAAAGCAGGGTGTTGTCGTCACTGGTGGTCACAGTTACCCTCCTCAGGTGGACTCAGGGCTGCACTGTAGGTTCCGGATACCATATGAGCGCAGTAGGTAGCTAGGACGTCCCAGATCAGGTCACCCTCCGTTCCAAATTCACCAGCTCACAGCGTTTCGGACTGCTATGCTCCTGACGAATTTGTGAACGTTAAGACAAAATTTTCGATTTGTACAATTATTCTGGAATTGTTTGTGAAGGTTCCTCTTGTCTTACTGGCTGCATTAGATCATTGGCAGCGCATTGAATCACTTACCTCTTTTTGTGTTTACCAACAAGCCAACCACTTGGATGCATGGGAAGATATAATCATATTAACGCTATTAATTTACTGCAGATTCTTCACAGAGTCAGGCACATATCAAAGCTGCTGTAGCAGCAAGAACTTTTCATTACACAATTTTCTTATCACTGTAAAGTAGAACTATAATGATCTACCAGTGCCAGGGGAGCTGTGAGGTGGCAGCTACTATTTACCGGGGCCCAGCAGAGGCCCAAGTACACTATCTACACCCTCCATTTCTTACTTGTTAGCAGCAGCAGCCTCTGTCCCCAGCCCAGCACACTCTGCTGTATGCTGCGCTGCGGTGGATCCATGGAGGCTGATGCTGCATGATGCGCAGGGGGAGTGATAACATTGATCGCCTGCTCACCCTGAATCTTGCCCTTGGTGAGGGGTGCACAAGAAGCCTCTGTGTAGAAAAATTATTTTTTTCATCAATTTTCGAAGTAAAGGGGCGTGGCCATATCTCCACAATTAAGCCATGCCCCCTGAAATAACTGGGACCAGCCCCACTCTCTACGGCCCTGACCACGGCTACCAATGATAAATAGACCCAACAACCTTATCCTGTCTAGTGGGGTATCCGTTTTGATGGTCAACCATGTTATGGGCGACAGTCATTAGGTCGACCACTAGTGATTGACACTGATATAGTCGACATGTACACATGGCCAACACACGAAAGGTCGACACATGAAAATGTTGACATGAGTTTTTCACATTTTTTTCTTTTGTGGAACTTTTCCATACTTTAAAATCCACGTGGACTATGATTGGGAACAGTAACCTTGCCCGAAGCATGGCTTGTGAAGCGAGCCATGCGAGGGGACGCGGTGCACTAATTGGGGTTCCCCGTCACTTTACGCAGAAAACTAAACAAAAAAAACGAAAAAAAAAAAAACCCATGTCAACCTTTTCATGTGTCAACCTTTCATGTGTCGATGATTTTCATGTGTCAACAATTTGTCCATGTCAACCATGCCAATGTCGACCAATAGTGGTTGACCTAATGACTGTCGACCATAACATGGTCGACCATTCATACCGGAACCATCCAGTGGCACTACCGTATATGTCCAGTGATACTGCCGGATATGTCTAGTGGTACTGCCGTATAAATCCAGTGATACTGCCGTATATGTCCAGTGGTACTGCCATATAAATCCAGTGGTACTGGCATATAAATCCAGTCCAGTGATACTGCCGAATATGTCCAGTGGTACTGCAATATAATTCCGGTGATACGGCCGTATATGTCCAGTGGTACTGCCGTATAAATCCAGTGGTACTGGCGTATACATCCAGTCCAGTGATACTGCCGAATATGTCCAGTGATACTGCCGTATATGTCCAGTGGTACTGCCATATAAATCCAGTCCAGTGATACTGCCATATAAGTCCAGTGGTACTGCCATATAATTCCAGTGATACTGCCATATATGTCCAGTGGTACTGCCATATAATTCTAGTGATTCTGCCATATAATTTCAGTGATACTGCCGTATAACTCCAGTGATACTGCCGTATAATTCCAGTGGTACTGGCGTATAAGTCCAGTGGTGCTGCCGTATAATTCCAGTGATACTGCCATATAATTCCAGTGATACTGCCATATTATTCCAGTGGTACTGGCGTATAAGTCCAGTGATACTACCATATAAATCCAGTCCAGTTGTACTGCCGTATAAATCCAGTGGCACTGCCATATAAATCCAGTCCAGTGGAACTGGCATGTGATACTGTTGTATATGTCCACTGGTACTGGCGTATAAATCCAGTCCAGTGATACTGCCGTATATGTCCAGTGGACTGCCGTATAAATCCAGTGACACTGCCGTATATGTCCAGTGGTACTGCCATATAATTCCAGTGATACTGCCGTATATGTCCAGTGGTACTGCCGTATAAATCCAGTGGTACTGGCATATAAAATCCAGTCTAGTGATACTGCCGTATAAGTCCAGTGATACTGCCGTATATGTCCAGTGATACTGCCGTATATGTCCAGTGGTACTGCCGTATAAATCCAGTCCAGTCATACTACCATATAAGTCCAGTAGTACTGTCATATAATTCCAGTATTCCTGCTGTATATGTCCAGTGATACTGCCGTATATGTCCATTGGAACTGCCGTATAAATCCAGTGGTACTGGCATATAAATCCAGTCCAGTGGTGCTGCCATATGAGTTCAGTGGTGCTGTATATTATTTACTCCAAATAAAGGGCTTATTAATATTTAATCCAAATAATTTTTACAGGGTTTGCCCTGTGTGGTATAGAGGTATGCTCTCCTTTGCTGCATTTTGTTATATAACTCCAGAAAAATAATGGACAACAAAAATTTGGAGGATAAAATATGGAAAGATCAAGAACCATTTCCTCGCTGTTGCTGCTGGGAGTCGATCGTCATCCCAGAGGGTAAGTCGGAAGACCACTTGTACTACTGTACTTCAACTAAGCAAATGACTGTCCAACAGTCCTTTGCAAGGAAGATGAAATATGACAGCAGTCATCCTGTTGCAAAGAGGATAACTGAGGCCTTGACAGCTATGTTGGTGTTACACGTGCATCCGATTTCCACCATTAGTGCAGTGGGACTGCAGTGCCACTTCTAGATGGGCCAGGTGTTTGTGCCGCACACTTGTGTCGCTTAGCTTTGCCATACAGCTACCTCATTGCACCTCTTTTACTTCTTTGCATGATGTGCTGTTTGGGGACTATTTTTTTTTTTAGGTGCCATCCTGTCTGCCACTGCAGTGCCACTCCTAGATGGGCCAGGTGTTTGTACCACACACTTGTGTCGCCTAGCTTAGTTATACAGCTACCTCATTGCACCTCTTTTACTTCTTTGCATGATGTGCTGTTTGGGTCCTAGTTTTTTTTAAGTGCCATCCTGTTTGCCACTGCAATGCCACTCCTAGATGGGCCAGGTGTTTTGCCGCACACTTGTGTCACTTAGCTTAGTCATACAGCCACCTTGGTGCTACCTATTGGCCTAAAAACAATATTGTGAAGTGCGAAGTGTTCAGAATAGACTGGAAATGAATCTCTGAATCAAACTCAGTGTCACCAAAGGAGAAGCAATGCTAGGAAATAAGTGGTCATAATGTACGTAATAAAGCACCTGGTCCACATGATGCAGTATGCATGATATACATCTATGTGTGATGAATTATAATTATTTCTTACACTAAGGAACTCAATGGCCTGATCTGTATAGTGAGCCTTACATAAGTGATGGGTAAAATATTACATGACAATCTGAAAGTGAATTGACCATATTTGAAGATGACACTAAGCTTTGTAGATACAGGACGACAGGAGATAAATAGGTGGGCTAGGAAAATGTGAGAAATGTGTTTAGTAGAGATGAGCGGGTTCGGTTTCTCTGAATCCGAACCCGCCAGAACTTCATGTTTTTTTTCACGGGTCCGAGCGACTCGGATCTTCCCGCCTTGCTCGGTTAACCCGAGCGCGCCCGAACGTCATCATGACGCTGTCGGATTCTCGCGAGGCTCGGATTCTATCGCGAGACTCGGATTCTATATAAGGAGCCGCGCGTCGCCGCCATTTTCACACGTGCATTGAGATTGATAGGGAGAGGACGTGGCTGGCGTCCTCTCCATTTAGATTATAAGAGACTGAGAGAGATTTACTGGAGCTGACTAGGAGGAGTACTGTTACTGTAGAAGTGTAGAGACTGAGTGGAGAGAGTTTACTAGTGAGGACAGTGCAGTTTACTTTATAATCCGTTCTCTGCCTGAAAAAAGCGATACACAGCACACAGTGACTCAGTCACATACCATATCTGTGTGCACTGCTCAGGCTCAGGCCAGTGTGCTGCATCATCTATTATCTATATATAATATTATATATATCTGTCTGACTGCTCAGCTCACACAGCTTATAATTGTGGGGGAGACTGGGGAGCACTACTGCAGTGCCAGTTATAGGTTATAGCAGGAGCCAGGAGTACATAATATATTATATAGTGAGTGACCACCAGACACACAGTGCAGTTTATTTAATATATCCGTTCTCTGCCTGAAAAAAGCGATACACACAGTGACTCAGTCAGTCACATACCATATCTGTGTGCACTGCTCAGGCTCAGGCCAGTGTGCTGCATCATCTATTATCTATATATAATATTATATATATCTGTCTGACTGCTCAGCTCACACAGCTTATAATTGTGGGGGAGACTGGGGAGCACTACTGCAGTGCCAGTTATAGGTTATAGCAGGAGCCAGGAGTACATAATATATTATATAGTGAGTGACCACCAGACACACAGTGCAGTTTATTTAATATATCCGTTCTCTGCCTGAAAAAAGCGATACACACAGTGACTCAGTCAGTCACATACCATATCTGTGTGCACTGCTCAGGCTCAGGCCAGTGTGCTGCATCATCTATATATATTATATATCTGTCTGACTGCTCAGCTCACACAGCTTATAATTGTGGGGGAGACTGGGGAGCACTACTGCAGTGCCAGTTATAGGTTATAGCAGGAGCCAGGAGTACATATTATATTAAAATTAAACAGTGCACACTTTTGCTGCAGGAGTGCCACTGCCAGTGTGACTGACCAGTGACCTGACCACACTGACCACCAGTATAGTTAGTAGTATACTTATATTGTGATTGCCTGAAAAAGTTAAACACTCGTCGTGTGACTTCACTTGTGTGTTTTTTTTTTTTTTTATTCTATAAAAATAAAACTCATTCTGCTGACAGACAGTGTCCAGCAGGTCCGTCATTATATAATATATAATATATACCTGTCCGGCTGCAGTAGTGATATATATATATTTTTTTATATCATTTATCATCCAGTCGCAGCAGACACAGTACGGTAGTTCACGGCTGTGGCTACCTCTGTGTCTCTGCACTCGGCAGGCAGTCCGTCCATAATTGTAATACCACCTAACCGTGGATTTTTTTCATTCTTCTTTATACATACATAGTTACATAGACATCTTCTCTTTATCAACCAGTCTATATTAGCTGCAGACACAGTACAGTACGGTAGTTCACGGCTGTGGCTACCTCTGTGTCTGCAGTCGGCAGGCAGTCCATAATTGTATACTAGTATCCATCTCCATTGTTTACCTGAGGTGCCTTTTAGTTGTGCCTATTAAAATATGGAGAACAAAAATGTTGAGGTTCCAAAATTAGGGAAAGATCAAGATCCACTTCCACCTCGTGCTGAAGCTGCTGCCACTAGTCATGGCCGAGACGATGAAATGCCAGCAACGTCGTCTGCCAAGGCCGATGCCCAATGTCATAGTACAGAGCATGTCAAATCCAAAACACCAAATATCAGAAAAAAAAGGACTCCAAAACCTAAAATAAAATTGTCGGAGGAGAAGC
Organism: Pseudophryne corroboree; assembly: GCF_028390025.1. Taxonomy (NCBI): domain Eukaryota; kingdom Metazoa; phylum Chordata; class Amphibia; order Anura; family Myobatrachidae; genus Pseudophryne; species Pseudophryne corroboree. Next base: position 228,347,548 of record NC_086449.1, read on the forward strand.
GTAAACTTGCCAATATGCCATTTACCACACGGAGTGGCAAGGAACGGCTGAGGCCCTGGCCTATGTTCATGGCTAGTGGTTCAGCTTCACATGAGGATGGAAGCACTCAGCCTCTCGCTAGAAAAATGAAAAGACTCAAGCTGGCAAAAGCAGCACAGCAAAGAACTGTGCATTCTTCGAAATCCCAAATCCACAAGGAGAGTCCAATTGTGTCGGTTGCGATGCCTGACCTTCCCAACACTGGACGTGAAGAGCATGCGCCTTCCACCATTTGCACGCCCCCTGCAAGTGCTGGAAGGAGCACCCGCAGTCCAGTTCCTGATAGTCAGATTGAAGATGTCAGTGTTGAAGTACACCAGGATGAGGAGGATATGGGTGTTGCTGGCGCTGGGGAGGAAATTGACCAGGATTCTGATGGTGAGGTGGTTTGTTTAAGTCAGGCACCCGGGGAGACACCTGTTGTCCGTGGGAGGAATATGGCCGTTGACATGCCAGGTGAAAATACCCAAAAAATCAGCTCTTCGGTGTGGAGGTATTTCACCAGAAATGCGGACAACAGGTGTCAAGCCGTGTGTTCCCTTTGTCAAGCTGTAATAAGTAGGGGTAAGGACGTTAACCACCTCGGAACATCCTCCCTTATACGTCACCTGCAGCGCATTCATAATAAGTCAGTGACAAGTTCAAAAACTTTGGGTGACAGCGGAAGCAGTCCACTGACCAGTAAATCCCTTCCTCTTGTAACCAAGCTCACGCAAACCACCCCACCAACTCCCTCAGTGTCAATTTCCTCCTTCCCCAGGAATGCCAATAGTCCTGCAGGCCATGTCACTGGCAATTCTGACGAGTCCTCTCCTGCCTGGGATTCCTCCGATGCATCCTTGCGTGTAACGCCTACTGCTGCTGGCGCTGCTGTTGTTGCCGCTGGGAGTCGATGGTCATCCCAGAGGGGAAGTCGTAAGCCCACTTGTACTACTTCCAGTAAGCAATTGACTGTTCAACAGTCCTTTGCGAGGAAGATGAAATATCACAGCAGTCATCCTACTGCAAAGCGGATAACTGAGGCCTTGACAACTATGTTGGTGTTAGACGTGCGTCCGGTATCCGCCGTTAGTTCACAGGGAACTAGACAATTTATTGAGGCAGTGTGCCCCCGTTACCAAATACCATCTAGGTTCCACTTCTCTAGGCAGGCGATACCGAGAATGTACACGGACGTCAGAAAAAGACTCACCAGTGTCCTAAAAAATGCAGTTGTACCCAATGTCCACTTAACCACGGACATGTGGACAAGTGGAGCAGGGCAGGGTCAGGACTATATGACTGTGACAGCCCACTGGGTAGATGTATGGACTCCCGCCGCAAGAACAGCAGCGGCGGCACCAGTAGCAGCATCTCGCAAACGCCAACTCTTTCCTAGGCAGGCTACGCTTTGTATCACCGCTTTCCAGAATACGCACACAGCTGAAAACCTCTTACGGCAACTGAGGAAGATCATCGCGGAATGGCTTACCCCAATTGGACTCTCCTGTGGATTTGTGGCATCGGACAACGCCAGCAATATTGTGTGTGCATTAAATATGGGCAAATTCCAGCACGTCCCATGTTTTGCACATACCTTGAATTTGGTGGTGCAGAATTTTTTAAAAAACGACAGGGGCGTGCAAGAGATGCTGTCGGTGGCCAGAAGAATTGCGGGACACTTTCGGCGTACAGGCACCATGTACAGAAGACTGGAGCACCACCAAAAACTACTGAACCTGCCCTGCCATCATCTGAAGCAAGAAGTGGTAACGAGGTGGAATTCAACCCTCTATATGCTTCAGAGGTTGGAGGAGCAGCAAAAGGCCATTCAAGCCTATACAATTGAGCACGATATAGGAGGTGGAATGCACCTGTCTCAAGTGCAGTGGAGAATGATTTCAACGTTGTGCAAGGTTCTGATGCCCTTTGAACTTGCCACACGTGAAGTCAGTTCAGACACTGCCAGCCTGAGTCAGGTCATTCCCCTCATCAGGCTTTTGCAGAAGAAGCTGGAGGCATTGAAGAAGGAGCTAAAAGGGAGCGATTCCGCTAGGCATGTGGGACTTGTGGATGGAGCCCTTAATTCGCTTAACAAGGATTCACGGGTGGTCAATCTGTTGAAATCAGAGCACTACATTTTGGCCACCGTGCTCGATCCTAGATTTAAAGCCTACCTTGGATCTCTCTTTCCGGCAGACACAAGTCTGCTGGGGTTGAAAGACCTGCTGGTGAGAAAATTGTCAAGTCAAGCGGAACGCGACCTGTCAACATCTCCTCCTTCACATTCTCCCGCAACTGGGGGTGCGAGGAAAAGGCTCAGAATTCCGAGCCCACCCGCTGGCGGTGATGCAGGGCAGTCTGGAGCGACTGCTGATGCTGACATCTGGTCCGGACTGAAGGACCTGACAACGATTACGGACATGTCGTCTACTGTCACTGCATATGATTCTCTCAACATTGATAGAATGGTGGAGGATTATATGAGTGACCGCATCCAAGTAGGCACGTCACACAGTCCGTACTTATACTGGCAGGAAAAAGAGGCAATTTGGAGGCCCTTGCACAAACTGGCTTTATTCTACCTAAGTTGCCCTCCCACAAGTGTGTACTCCGAAAGAGTGTTTAGTGCCGCCGCTCACCTTGTCAGCAATCGGCGTACGAGGTTACATCCAGAAAATGTGGAGAAGATGATGTTCATTAAAATGAATTATAATCAATTCCTCCGCGGAGACATTGACCAGCAGCAATTGCCTCCACAAAGTACACAGGGAGCTGAGATGGTGGATTCCAGTGGGGACGAATTGATAATCTGTGAGGAGGGGGATGTACACGGTGATATATCGGAGGGTGAAGATGAGGTGGACATCTTGCCTCTGTAGAGCCAGTTTGTGCAAGGAGAGATTAATTGCTTCTTTTTTGGGGGGGGTCCAAACCAACCCGTCATATCAGTCACAGTCGTGTGGCAGACCCTGTCACTGAAATGATGGGTTGGTTAAAGTGTGCATGTCCTGTTTTGTTTATACAACATAAGGGTGGGTGGGAGGGCCCAAGGACAATTCCATCTTGCACCTCTTTTTTCTTTTCTTTTTCTTTGCATCATGTGCTGATTGGGGAGGGTTTTTTGGAAGGGACATCCTGCGTGACACTGCAGTGCCACTCCTAGATGGGCCCGGTGTTTGTGTCGGCCACTAGGGTTGCTAATCTTACTCACACAGTCAGCTACCTCATTGCGCCTCTTTTTTTCTTTGCGTCATGTGCTGTTTGGGGAGGGTTTTTTGGAAGGGACATCCTGCGTGACACTGCAGTGCCACTCCTAGATGGGCCCGGTGTTTGTGTCGGCCACTAGGGTCGCTAATCTTACTCACACAGCTACCTCATTGCGCCTCTTTTTTTCTTTGCGTCATGTGCTGTTTGGGGAGGGTTTTTTGGAAGGGACATCCTGCGTGACACTGCAGTGCCACTCCTAGATGGGCCCGGTGTTTGTGTCGGCCACTAGGGTCGCTAATCTTACTCACACAGCTACCTCATTGCGCCTCTTTTTTTCTTTGCGTCATGTGCTGTTTGGGGAGGGTTTTTTGGAAGGGCCATCCTGCGTGACACTGCAGTGCCACTCCTAGATGGGCCCGGTGTTTGTGTCGGCCACTAGGGTCGCTAATCTTACTCACACAGCTACCTCATTGCGCCTCTTTTTTTCTTTGCGTCATGTGCTGTTTGGGGAGGGTTTTTTGGAAGGGACATCCTGCGTGACACTGCAGTGCCACTCCTAGATGGGCCCGGTGTTTGTGTCGGCCACTAGGGTCGCTTATCTTACTCACACAGCGACCTCGGTGCAAATTTTAGGACTAAAAATAATATTGTGAGGTGTGAGGTATTCAGAATAGACTGAAAATGAGTGTAAATTATGGTTTTTGAGGTTAATAATACTTTGGGATCAAAATGACCCCCAAATTCTATGATTTAAGCTGTTTTTTAGTGTTTTTTGAAAAAAACACCAGAATCCAAAACACACCCGAATCCGACAAAAAAAATTCGGTGAGGTTTTGCCAAAACGCGTTCGAACCCAAAACATGGCCGCGGAACCGAACCCAAAACCAAAACACAAAACCCGAAAAATTTCAGGCGCTCATCTCTAGTGTTTAGGTCATAGTAAGATGGGAGACAGCAGAGGAAATCTGAGATATAAAAGTTTTTAATCTTCCTATGTCACCGCTTATTCCCCCCAAAAGGGAAGCTGAATGAGGCAGCACTTGGGTTGGTTTGGGAGCCAGTAAATAGTAGATAGGAATGGACATCAAAAGGGCAGTGTTGAATAGTTACTTTGTTTCCGTCATCATATAAATCAAATCAATGGAATGTAACTATCGTTAAAGAATCATTCCATGGTTAGAACCATCGATGGTTACTCAAATAGGTGTGTGGAAGAGACCCATGGTCAGTGTAGGATAGTTTATTGCTTTAATAGTGGTGCTGTTAGCCTGCGGCAGCTGAGTCTACATGCCACCAACACCGCCAGACAGTTATACTATGTAGCACGATGTGTGAAGGACAGCCTCTAATGACTTGGCTCTTTAGCAGCCTGTCACAGCAGGTGAATGAACACACCATGGAGTCACTATCTGAACTTTACTAGCGGTACATTGCAGTTCTGCCATCAAATGGAATTTCCATATCCATCAGACCAAAGCAATAAACATCAACCATCCTTAATTGTAGATTTGCATAAAGGGCATTTTATTTTCCTTTGCCCTCTTGTAGTCACTAAAGAAATAAAAGTAATGTTCATACATGAGTAATAAGCAGAAATTATATACCATTTTCATGATATTTTAGCAATCTTTTTCAATAACACAACCTTACTAGTTATTATTTACTAGGACTGAAGGAGCAGAAATTCCACACTGAACCTTACTTTTTAATCAAAATGACTCAATGGCAATGCAAATGATCTCATTATTAAATGGCCTGAGCCAATCTAACCATACAATAGAAAGAATACATGCCAAATCAATTTAATTTCCATGTGTGTATGGCTTGCTTGTGGCTTTTACAAATCATCACAATTCATGTACCGACTGTGTTAGAGAGATGAATGAAGATCCAAAGAGACAGACAGGAAGACCCAGGAGAAATGAAGGACAGGCTGATAGAAAGTGACTTGCTGGCAATCAAAGACATGTTTAGATGCATTACAATTACATTGGATCCGTTGTACAGTCTGAGTTACTTGCTGCTCCCTCCTGTGGCAGATCCTGGTGTGATGTGTAAACTGCAGTTTCCAATATGAGCAACATTGTATGTTGGTGATCTACTGTATGATTTCAACTTCAGGAACATTAGCTTCATATGCTGGTGTTTGTAGCGCACGGTCCAACTTTTTAAACAGACTTCCAAACAATATATTAATATTGATGAACATTAAATTCAGTTTTTTGAGGTTTGGCAAGATCACTAGCGGTTCTTAACCATGAAGGCTTCCTTTGTGACGTACTCTTTTAAAAATTCCAAACCTTAAAATACTAGATACTGTAATCGCTTTCTGGCGCACCTCCAACCAAATTTATTAATTCTGGTTCCCAATCAAGAGAGAAAATATTTTTTTCTTATCGGTTGGTTACGATTAAAAATGCTATTTCATATACATACTTGTGCATAGTCTTTTTGGGTCAAGTACCTCCCACACGACTGAACATTAAATTCACCCATATGTAATTTCAGTATCTTAAAATATAAATAAATTAACACATCTGCAGTGAGAATGACTAAATTGAATATGCAAATCCTTTTAACCTGACAAACCTTTTGCTTGAGGCAATGAGAAGTACAAGGTGAAAATACATGAAATCGCACATTGCAGACACTGCCATGCAGCATCTCAGGAGTTAGAAGATCTACGGATCTCCAGCTATTCTGAAATTAGCTCGCACTGACAGCCATGGCTGCCTACCTTGCCATTGGCTTTACAGCTGTCACAAACACACCAAATACAGTCATTGAGATACTGAGACAGTATCCAGTTGTTTTGCTTACTTGTTGGAAGGAACTAGTCACTAAGGTCTGCACCACAAGTGTTTTCCATAGCAGATCACAGTACATGTCATGTTAGGTAAATAGATAAAAAGATACTCTTTAGACAGTTATATACTGCTTAAGTGATTTTAGAACTCTCAACCAAAAAGTCTTTCGTTGCAAGGGTTTTTCAAGGATGGGGGGTTGGGGTAATTTCTCATGACAGAACCAGTTTTCATTGTGTTTGTCTCTGCAGGAGGATGCCAGGATGTGACAGGAGATCTTATGACAATAATTCACATGAGCTGCTTACTACTGCTACGGTTCAACTAAGTCAGTTTTGACTTGAATTTAATTTTTTCCCAGTAACATATCATGTTAAAAAAAAGCACAAAAAAGACTTTACATTTTTCAATAACACTTTGTAGCTTAGTAACATTACTTTCAGTAGTGATATAGAATTTGTGATCAGTTTGGCCAAAACAGAAGTATTAGCCCAATATGACTAATTATTCCATAAACTCAGCTTTGATGAATTTGCTCATACTTACTTACAATACAGAAACCAATAAGCAAAGTACTACTTCATAGTACCAGATGAAACTACCAAAGGTGCTTATCGCTTTGTTATAAAGAGACTTAATTAATTAGGTGAAAATGTATAGAAAAATAATAAAGGGAAATAGAGATTACCAAAATGTAGAAAAAGAGGTCAAAATTCCCATATTGCTTATTATCTGTTATATATATTGTGACAAACTGAGGACATTAAAGGAGAGAGAATATGCTGGGAGGCCGTATACATCCTTGCAGACATAGAACATTTGCAGCAGGTGAGAGACAAATTGATTTTAACTGAACCTCACTCAATATCACACAGTATTTGTATTTTTTGGTTAACTTACTTAAAACTGCTCCTTTACTAAGGACATACACTCATACTTTATTATGACTGCTGTAACTACTGGCAATTTTAAAATGTACCACAGTATACAGTATGTAAAAGTGTACCACTCCCAACAGGCTCTGCCATAGCCACTGACAGACTGCAATGCAGGGAGATGTAGGACTGGAACAGATGAAGATACACAGGCTGAAAACAATCATTTGCAGAATGTAACATGAAGCTGTTTATTCCGTTTTCAGCCACATGGTGATGCTGTTATTTTAGATACACAATGTGTTTTTGTCCAAGTCTTTATTTTTTGTAGAATACTGTAATTTGTTTATTGGTGTGTTATTTTAATCTAATTTCATTCTGTTGTGTTACTCTATATTTTCTGTGCTTTTCAGCACTAACAGCTTGCATGGCTTTAACAAAATTAGCTAAATGGTTCTCCAAGGCTTTTCTCACAGTCAGCTCTTTTCTTTATATTAAAGTAAGAATTGATATAGTACAAACACATTTTCAGTGTAACACTGTGCAAAAAGGATGAACTACACAACATTGAAATATTGAAATACATGAGTTCTTTCCTCTAGCTTCAACTATTAAGGAACATGTTTACTTTCTGTATATAAATAATTGTAATGAGAGACTATGAAGCAGTGTGTTAGCAAAACACATCATTGTGATTATGTATGCTTACTATACATATACTGCAGGTATTCTACATCAGTGTCCACCATAGAGCAAAGCACACTGCACATTATATACAGTATGATCTGTACTGCTGCACTGGGTACACATTACTCCTCTGTCCACTACTGGTTGCCACACATAGGACAATCCTACAACTTCGGAGCATCTAGCAACAGAGTAACAGTCCAATTTGACAACAGACATTAGTCTTCAAACAGCATATAAAGGATCCTGGTACTATGGTTGGAATGCAATTGCATTTACAAGCTTATAGGGGTCATCTCTTCATTATTCAAAATAACTTGAAGGTTCCATGACTGTCCCAGGTATTGTGAGGGATGTACTGTAGTCTATTGCAGCCGCTGCTCCCTGCTGCTAATTGTTGAAGTCAGGAGAGCGCTACTGTGCTGTCTCCATTTTGGATCCTTTAGGTCAAATTCAATCCCTAACCCAGAGGTTCTCAAACACAGTCCTCAAGGCACCCCAACGGTTCAGATTATAAATATATCCATGCTTGTCCACAGGTGACTTAATAAGTACCACAGTCAATTTGATTTAATCATCTGTGCTGAGCCATGGATATACTGTACTTAAAACCTGGACTGTTGGGGTGCCTTGAGGATCGCGTTTGAGAACCTCTGTCCTAACCAATATGGCTACTGATTGTACTTCTGCACATGCGTAGAACCATGTTGTCACTTTGTTAGAGTGCCGCAATGGAACACAGATACTTTCCACTGTGCTCAGTGAGATCCTGCGATATACTGCATCCACAGCATTGCTCACAGCTTGCATCATGCACAGCTGCCAAGATACAGTCACCTGCTGGTGGTCTATATGCTTGTCTCAAGGTTTGTTCCATGCTTAGAGCTTGATACATGCATAACTGTGAGTACGGCTGTAAATTCAAGTTACATATTGCTAAATAAACCACTCTATATGTTAAGTACTGGGCTGTTCAGTGACTTCAGGGCATATCACATCACACATATTCCAACACTAACAGTCACACTGCGTCATGGCTGAGCCAAAATAAGACTCCATCACCCCTAGGAAATAAACCGGTTTGTGGCCCCCTCTCCTTCATTCCTGCAAATTTATTAGTTACATTTATTTTAGAGGATTTTTAGTAAAACATTATATATTAAACATGATGGTGTAATTACTATCTATATTAAATGATTTATGACATTGGTCACAAATTGAGCATAAACTAAACCTAAAAAGGCACATAGATGCAGTAGAGCATACCTGTTCGAAAGTAAGTGGATTTATGTCACTGCTAAGCTGTGGCGGCTCCGGGGTCAGTGACATGGCTTACAAGAAAGGGGGGTGGCCTCACTGAAGTCACCCGTTTGCCTCAGTATTGGGGGCATGGCCTCGTGGGAAGCCCCACAGTCACATCACTCTGTGGGCGTGCCCAGCATCCTTATAGAATATTCATGATATGAGCATGTTGTTCATGTTGAAAGGCATTGACCAGTCCACCTGTGTAAGGCTGAGAAAGAGGCATAATGTATGGAGGGCAATGGAGGGAATCAGAAAGCCACAGACTGACAGACAGTGGAAAGAACAGGTCCCTCAACAATACAGTCTGTTCATAGCAAATTGATGCAATAGGCATGGGCGTAACTATAGTAAGTGCAAGGGGTACCATTGCTATGGGGCATAGAGACTTAAGGGTGCCTGGAACCAGTTGTATTCCAATTTCCAAGATTTACTCGCTAAGGAAATGGGTCTGATCCATTGTCCAGCCTGAATTGTGTGACATTACATTTTCAGTGAGAGGAGTGTGTAGTGAATAATGGCAGGGGGTACTGTAATGTGGCATCATTTTAATTGGAGCCCACTGTAATGTGGCATAATCTGATCTGCTAATTGCAATGTGGAGAGCATTATAATGTTACATAATAAGAACTGGAGCACTGTATTGTGGCACAGCCTAAAATGGAGGCACTATAATGTGGCATAATATAAACTGGGGAAATGTAAAGTGGCATAATTTGAACTGGAGGGCACTAAAAAGTGGCACAGATTGAAAGTATTAAGTTCTGATTATGCCCCCGGCATAGGTGTTGGAATGGGGGGGCAAGGGGGTAACTCGCCACCTCAAATATTAGAGAGGCGTCAGTCAATGTACTGGGTAACTGGAAGCAGTGCGGCTGCCATCTAGGATTACCATGGGCAGTGTCAGAATGGAGATAATCCACTTTCTGGATGCTCCGCCTCCTCCCTCTCTACAGCACTGCTCCCCCCACCTCCAGGGCCCTCCTCCATCTTACACCCAACTCCTGGCCCTACAGTATGTGGATAGTTACTGTGGTCTGGTGCCTCCTCTGAAACCAGCCCTGTGATCTTCTCACCTCCCACTTCATATGTTCTTCCCCTCTTCCCCCTCAGCTCCTTTTCATCATCATTTCTCTCCGACAACTCACAGCACACTCCTCCCTTAGATAGAAAAAGATAGCTATATAAATATATACAGGAAATATCTTTGTCTGGTAGGTGGTGTGGCGGATATTCAGCTGTCCCTTGGGCAGTGCCGGAGTTTACACCAGGCACGTGAGGCACGTGCCTAGTGGCGGCACCTGCTGGGGGTGGCAAAGCATTCCCCCCCTCCTCAAACCAGAGGAGCAGCACAGGAGTCGCCTCCCCCCTCCTCGTGGCGGGGCAAGCAGGGCAGGTAGTCACCCTGTCAGCGCCATCAGCGTCCGCCTGCTGACCAAAGCTGTTCATCACCCACTGTGGCCACCTCCCGCTACCCGCATCCCTCCCCACATCCGTATGCTCTCCACATCCCCCCTGCCAGCAATGGCCATACCCCTCCCACCTATCCCTCCACTTCCTGCGGGTTGCATCCCCCTCCCCTGCAGCGACTTACTTGACGCTGGGGAGGAAAAGCCAGGAGCTGAGGCAGGAGCCAGCGCGGATGGTGGTGAAACACAGAGACAGACACACACACACACACTCACTCACTCACCGTGCATCGTGTATAATGGGCTACCTGGTGCAATTTGTATAATGATCTACCTGGTGTAATGTGTAAAATTGGCTTCCTTGTGCAACGTGCACATGCAGACGGCGGGGTGGATGTTCAGCAGCTGATATCATTGTGCTTCGGGTAGGGTGGGGGGCAGCCAATATCACTGTGCCTAGGGGTGGCCTGACCCCTAAATCCAGCTCTGCCCTTATGGGGATACATTCAATTAGCAGGTTAGGAGCTCCAAAACTAAATTATACACCCTCAACCTAAAAACATTGTGGCTCCCTTGCCCATAAGATTGCAGTTTCAAACACTTGCTTTGAACTTGTTTTTAGGTGCCTGTCATCCATGTTCCGTTTTGCTTGTCCTGCAGGTATGATGACATTTTAAAAATCTGTCCTAAACTCAGGGCCGGATTAACAATGGGGTAGAGCTGCAGCCCCATCATAAATAGGCCCATCGTCATCTGCTATGTGCTGCTGGGACTCTCCCTTTTTCATATATGGATTTTTTCTTGAAAACATTTTCAGTGCTTTTACTTTGTCTTTTTTTTGTTCATTTTATTCTATTAGGGTCAGACTTGTAAAAAAAAATACTTTTCTAACCTTTTACCCTTTCCAGGAAAATATGATTCTGTCATTGAATTTTCTTCATGTTTTCTTTTCCTAAATAGTAGCTGCTAGATCCAAAGGTCATTTTTCAATCCTCATTTTTCTTGACCTTTCTGCCTCACTTGACACAATAAATCACTGTGTATTTTTTCGGTGCATGAGCCTTAATCCTATTATTACACTTTTTTGCTCCCATTAGGTATTATTTCTTGTCATTTTATAATGTATTGCATACACATATAACTTCCCATAAAAAAGGACAACATGTAATACTCAGAAAATAAATCCGGGCAGCAGCAAAGCAGTAGATGATGATCACAGGGCTGATAGAACAGGCAACAGGTGTACACTGTCTCTCAACCTTGTTATCTGCGTTTTCTGTCCTGCTGATTTGCCAGTGATGCTACTGGCCCCTATTATCACAGATCTGTAAGAGCTTGGCTATCTTACCACTTGGGATGTGGAATTGAATAGAAGGGTTAAGTAGGAGAACATCATATCGTAACAGGGGCAAATGGAACCTACACTAGTTCCTCCTATATGTTGCCTTGAAACAAAACAAAGAATATAATTTGCAGAGCCAGGCTATTCTGTTGTCAACCTACCGATTGTACAATACATCAGTCAGCCGATTCTCATCACCGCGTGTCTCTTGTGTTGTCTTAATCTATACACACTAGTTATTGACTCTTGCAGAGAGGCCTGTATAAATTTTCAAGAAAGAAAATCAATATCTGTATTATTGTCATAGGAAAAATGACAGGTCACAGAGTAACAATGGATGAATAGGCATGTTTTCCGGCCAACGGCTTTCTATACATAACTGGAAGATGACTCTGTTCCTTGCTACTATAGCCAGCACTACAGATGAGCATTCTCGTTGGTAATTGAAGAAAGTGCAGTATTAATTAAATGCAATGGCACTTAAGGTCCTGATGTATGGCAAAAGAAGACACTTATCTTGAATCAGGCAGTGCTTGAAAACTTCATTACTGCTAATATATACATAAATACACATGACATACACAGAAACATATGCCACAGTTACCGCTGCTTGTGAAATATAAGATACCAGTGTGATTGTGGATTGCAATGACAATTATTCTTCTAGAATGGGGCATTTGTACGTGACTGATGTAAATGTGATTTAATACTTTTGTGGATTTGACTTATTTTTTTTATAGAGGTTTTTTATTTGTAAGTGGATTTTAAAAAGGACATATACTGACTGTGTGCTGTTCATCATTATAGTAGGTCCTATACAGGAACTTAATTAATAAACCTGTACATTTTATATACTGTAGGAAACTACGGGTGTAGTATGGTATGCCGGCGGCCGGGCTCCCGGCGACCAGCATACCGGCGCCGGGAGCCCGACCGCCGGCATACCGACAGCGTGACAAGCGCAAATGAGCCCCTTGCGGGGGTCGCTGCGCTCGCCACGCTGCGGGCACGGTTTATTTTATTCTCCCTCCAGGGGGGTCGTGGACGCCCACAAGGGAGAATATATGTCGGTATGCCGGGTGTCGGGATTCCGGCGCCGGTATACTGTGCGCCGGGATCCCGACATTCGGCATACTGAAGACCACCCGGAAACTACTGTATCTAAAGTGTTATGGTGCCCTTAAACAGTAAATCAGTACTAATTATTTAAGGTTGATGGCTGATTTTAAGATAAAGGGACTAAATTCTACTCCGTTCAGATTGCCAGCAATAACCCGGGTTATTACACGTGAGCACGCAGTAACCCAGGTTTCTGTGCAGTCTGAAAGTGGCCAGTTGAAATAATCTAGGTTGAGCGAACCGGGATTTCAACTCGGGTAGCGACGAGGATTGAACATGGCTTCAACCTGGGTCCCAGTGCGGTGTGAACGGGTAAGCCGGGTCGATGCGACCCGGCACCCGTTCACACTATAGGAAGATCATCTGATCTTCAAGCGCTGCCTTTGCACGTGACATCGGGGATGTCACCAACCCGGCACTATGCAGGATCTGGCCACTGTCTGAAAGGAGTCTCTTGCCGGGTCACACCCAGGAAGGACTGTGGGCCTAATTCAGGGTTGATCATAGCAGCAAATTTGTTAGCAGTTGGGCAAAACCATGTGCACTGCGGGGGGGGGGGGGGGGGGGGTGCAGATATAACATGTGCAGAGAGTTAGATTTGGGTGGGGTGTGTTCAAACCGAAATCTGAATTGCAGTGTTAAAATAAAGCAGCCAGTATTTACCCTGCACAGAAACAAAATAACCCACCCAAATCTAACTCTCTCTGCACATGTCATATCTGCCCCACCTGCAGTGCACATGGTTTTGCCCAATGGCCAGAGCCGGCCCTAACCAATATGATGCCCTAGGCAAGATTTTGGCTGGTGCCCCCTAGCACCACCGCTGGTTCCGCCTCTAACCTTGTACCCCCTATATTTTAAATAGGAACAGTTTGCACATTTGGCACACAGCCCAAAAAGGGGTGTGTTTTTGCTGGCAAGGGGCATGGCCACGCAATAACCCCAATTCCAATTACGCCACACAGTACTACAACTTTATTCACATATGATCATGCAATAGTGTCCATAATTCATATTACATCCCACAGTAGTATCACTTTACCTTATAAACGTTACTCCTCACAGTAGAGCCCCTTATTGACATTACATCACACTGAATTGCTCCTCATTCACATTACACCACACCCTATTGCTCTTTACTCACATTAGACGACACAGTAGTTCCCTTTCTATATGCAACGCCACATAGTAGAGCACCTTATACGCATAATGCCACACATTAGTAATGCATTTACACACATTCCACACAGTAATGCCCCTTACACATATGAGACACCTTATTAATGTCCTTATAAACATAATGCACCTTACACATTATGACAACCGTTATTAATGCCCTTTTACACATAATGTCCCTTACACATATGCCGCACATTATTAATGCCCTTATACACATAATGACACACATAGTGTCCCCTACACATTTGCTGCACATTATTAGTGCCCCCATACACATAATGACACATACGGTAGTACCCTGTTACACATATGCCGCACATTATTAATGCCCTTATACACATAATGACACACATAGTGCCCCTTACACATATGTTGCACATTATTAATGCATTTTTACATGACACACATAATGCTCCTTACACATATTCCGAACACTACTGCACAACCAACCCACTCACATGCACATAGCACTCACACTGCCACTAACACTGTGGCCTCTGCCTCTGCTTGGATACAGATGAGTCCTGATAAATATTGCCTCAATGCTAACGTCAGGGACACCTTTTTTATGAATATGCATCTTATTTGTATTGCTATGTGGCTAGGATGCACATGCAGCTTCTGCTGATTAAAATGATATGCAGCAATGTCTGGCTTAATATTTTTGTGATGCATCCACTTTAAGGTGATTAACTTTTTGTATCACAGTACTTTCTCTGCATAAACATTTTTTGTTTTGGGACTTATTGTACTTAGTGTTTGGTATCATACCATAATAAATATTTTCATTTCTTAAGAGTCTATTCTTAGTCTGGTGTTCTGAGTAACAGTATATTCTGTACATACTGTACAAGGCTTCACACGTATCCCAGAGAAGACATAATCATTCATTCATGAACTACTATGCATTCAACACAAAGAGGCCAATAGAAGGTTATTACTCCTGTCCAGGAAGACCACCAGGGACATTTATGACAGACAATCTCAAGAAAACTCATCGCAGTTCCTATGACCCTCACTTATCAAAGAAAAAAGATCAGTTGGACTAAGCTTTTCTGATAAATACAGCCAAGGATTTGGTTGTACTTTCTTTAGTCTCCTATGCTTATTACATAGATTCTGTGCTTAGTTTGATTCATTTTATGTACTTTCATAATACAAAAAAATAACTAAATGCTATCAAATTGTTTAATAGCGTATTATTGTATAACTTACCCTTGACTTGTCTATACAGTCATAATGTAAAAATTACAAATCTTAGGGTTAGTGTTAAGGTTAGAGTGACTTTTCAACATGTCGATTCTAAGGCACTAGCAGCATGTTCCAAGTTGACATGGAAAATGAACATTTTGACATGTAATCTGCACACATGGAGTATGTATCAATGTTGAGGAGTCTAGATTATGACGGTCACCATTATAAATGTCGACAAGTCATAACAAATCCTATTTTTGTTATCAGTCTTCAACTGAACTGCTTACTTGCGTGTCTTCAGCTTTGAAATTTATGTCAACAGCACAAACATTCGCCAGTTATATCCATGGACTGTTCATATCAGTATTGAAAATATTAGTTCTCTTTTAGGAGGCAGCGGCATTTTCAGTCATGTGATTATGTTATTAAAGTCATGGCTCAATGTGATTGAAGCAGTATATTATTGTGAGGCGGGGAATGGAGGCAAGTAGATAATAAATGACTAAATGTGCCTATAAAGAGGCCTGCCCTCCCTTTGGCCAGATCTTTATCTTGTTTTAGAGTCAATACTGTGGCACAGTTATGGCGACTATATACACAATTACATTAATTGATTTGTTTATTAATTAACAGTTACTCATATAGCACCAGCATATTCCGTAGCACTTCAACACATGAATTTCACAGCCTTCTCAGTTGTCATCTGT
Organism: Pseudophryne corroboree; assembly: GCF_028390025.1. NCBI lineage: Eukaryota > Metazoa > Chordata > Amphibia > Anura > Myobatrachidae > Pseudophryne > Pseudophryne corroboree. Next base: position 228,363,394 of record NC_086449.1, read on the forward strand.
ACAGTCCTGACCACATGTTATTGAATCTACAATCCTTATGAGTCCAGATCTAATTGAGCATCAAATTGCACCTTAAGACTTGTAGTGGAAACAAATGTCCTGTCCCTGGTACAGGAATGAGGTAGCCTCAATGCACTGATATAGGAAAAAAATGACATATCCCCCAACCACAGTACTTATTGAGTATGATATTTAGATCATAAAATGATATACATAACGAGGGCAGATTGAAATGTATGGACAGCTTTGAATGTATTGTGAACAGTGAGCAGGCTTGGACTGGCCCACAGGGGTACAGGGGAAACCACCGGTGGGCCCCACTGCCTGGGGCCCCACCTCCTGCTCTAAGGATCAGGTTCTAGACTGTGCACTTGAATTATACATTATACATATGTTACCTTATACTGGATTATAGTGCATTTTCTACAGTGCATTGCTGTTATTAATCTGTTATTAATCTGGTACATTATCATGCATGCTGTAGCTGAATTTACTGCATATATTTATGAAGGGGCCCAGACATTGCACTCTCTAATGGTTAGTCAGACCAGTGAGGTGGTAAGCAACACCCCCTCAGCAGAAAGGCCACACCCCAAAACATGGGCCCCTACCACTGCATTCCCCCGGTGGGCCCTACATGCCCCAGTCCAACACTGACAGTGAGCATTAGAACAGTTTTTATAGTAAAGATGATGAAACTAATCTTACAAACATGTCCTAAATTCTAACAGGATAGTTGTTTCTAATTCCCTGTCTCTGGCTTGCCCAGTGAAAGATTTCATTAAGCAGTGTGGCTGTGTGATTACGGCTAGTTTTTGTGCCTTCTACCTTCAATAATTTATTTTAGGATATTTTAACAGGAAAATATGGGGAGATGCATATATCATTTCCCACACATACTCAGTGCCACATGTCAGCATATGCTGTCAACTTATAAATAAATAACAACAATAAGTGATAAGATTGGAAGCTGCCGCAATAAGTCAGGAATTACAAATGGGCTTCATACATTTTAAATGAAATGACCTCAAATTGTCACTTTTTCAACCAGTGATTTCTGTGACTTTATAGTAACACCACAAATTGTCCAAAAGTTTTCACAGAGCAAAAAAAAAAAAAAAGTACATATTTTATGAAAGATTCAATGCTCTGATGTAAAAGATAAAAAGAGAATAATCTAATTTTGTATAAAAAAAACAACACGTTCCATACATTGTAATAAAATGATTTACAAATCGTTTATTTTTCTGCCTCTATTTGGTACAGTAGAAGAAAATTTAAACTTAACACGTTTTATCCAGCATCACTGTCTTGCATGATTTCCAATTCCTGTAATTAATGGTCTACAAAAATACACAAGAAAAGAAGTGTGTTAGGCAGGTGTGGAAAAAAATGCTGCAAAGTAAGGATGCTTTCAAAGATAGTAGTGATCATAGTTTATTTTTATCAATTAACAAAGGGGGTCATTCAGACCCGGCCGCAGTAGCGGCCCACAGCACAGTTTGCCGATGGCAGTACACTGTGCATGTGCAGTAGATGCACAATGGTTGTATGGACACACACATTGCATTCGCATCCCCAATGGATGCAACCTCAATACGATTTACAGCGGCAGGCGTTTGCGGGGCGACGACGCTGCATTTGGGGGGCAGGGCGGGGATTAAAAGGGGGCGGGCTGAGACAATTTTCGGAGCGGCTGCATGACTTCACACACACCTGCTCTAGAAAAAAATGGCGGCGGACCGCCTAGCGCTGCCAGGGGTCAACCTTAGTTCTGATACGTCCAAAATCAAATTCGGGTGCATCGGGAGGCAGCCTCACATATGCTGGGGGGCCTTGCCCTGTGCTCGGTGACCCCCAGCGTGTGCAGAGATGAATGCAGATATGGCTGCTTATGTAGCGATCTGCGTTCATTTCTAAATAACCCCCAAAATGTAAAGTGAATGAACAGAAGAGAAATCAAGTCAATATTTGGGGTGACCACCCTTTGCTTTTAAAGCAGCATCAATTATTCTAGTTACACTTGCACACAGTTTTTCAAGGAACTTGGCAGGGAGGTTGTTCCAGAACATCTTGGAGAACTAACCACAGATCTTCTTATCCTAGCTTGCCTAAGCCTAGAGCCAGCTCTGTCGTGTATGCTACATACTTACTGACATTAGAAGAAGCCCAGAGAGGAGATGTAGGTAGGCAGAGATGGGGGCAGGGCCATACTAAAAGCATCACTAAGCCTCGCCCCTTGTGACAAAATGCTGCAATTTTCACATATTTAAATTGGGGGTGGGACTAAAATTATGGAATTACCATAGAATTGTCATTAGGCCCCGCCTCATCCTCAGTGAACGCAAGTTCTCCTTATTATACTTACGATTCAGCCCACTTCACTAGGAAGTGGGCGAGATGTGGCAGGGGTGCAAGACACTACCTGACCAATCAGTGTCTCTCGCATGTTCAGAAGAGTAGGCACGTATGGTGTGCTAGACAACACCCTTATGCATTTTGTCACATGGGACTTCATAAGATATTACATATATTATGCATAAACTATGTACATACATCTCTCTCAAGGAGAATCAGTCCCTTCCAGGACTTGTAGATCATGTGACTTTTGCTTAGTGGTTATAAACTCTTGAAGGATGTGGTCATAATAAGGAAGGGCTTCTCTTACAAGTGAAAACTACTGAAGAACCTCATCTTAATTATCATCCTTAAAGTTCATAATGTGGCAGAAGGTGTAGTCGCAATGCCTGCTCAGAAATAAATGTGGATCTCTGCCGTGTCTAACTAGATGAAGTATCCAGCATTGCCTGGTTTTACATTTTCCAGTTATTAAGTTATCAGTGAGTTGGATGTAACTGTCAACATATTAAAAATAATTAGTAGCTTAGCAGTTCTTCCAACACACCCATGATGTGGCTGCCCAGTTTTCTTTTTTGTTTGTGGGGTGTCGCCAGTAGCCCTGATCTACAGCTTTTCATTCTGTTCAGTTTTATAATCACATTTCCATTGTAAGATGGGTTTAAAGTTTTCCTTCTGTTATCAATGTTGCTATTCCATGTTTTTTTTTTTGCCTTCCCACCTCCATTTCTGTCAGTTATTTCAGGTCATTGAATTATGGTTATTTCTATCAGTTATTACAGTTCATTAAAGTTTTCATCCAAAGCTGTACATTAATGGGAGGTCCGACTGGGACCACAACCCCCTAGTATGTCTTCTGGGATCCAATGTTACCACACTGTGAAGTTTTCCTCAAAATCTATCCAGTAACAGGCCGAGAATAGGCTCCCTGGTTCAAAGTTCTGCCCAGCATACACCAATGTGAGGTCCGACTGGGACCCAAACACCTTAGTATGTCTACTGTTATCCAATGTTACCACTCTGTGACGTTTTCATCCAAATCCATCCAGTGTCATGCCCAGAACAAGTTCCCTGGGTCAAAGTTTTGGCCAATATACACCAAACAGAGGTCTGTCTGGGACCTCATACCCCTAGTATGTCTTCTGAGATTCAGTGTTACCACTCTGGGAAGTTCTCTTCCAAATCCATCCAGTGGAAGAGCCAGAAAATGCTTCTTGTGTCAAAGTTCTGCCTAGCGTATTGCACTGTGAAGTCCGACTGGGACCCTAATCCCCCTAAAACATAGTCAGGATCCAAATGGACCACTGCGCATTGATTTCATCTCAATCTGTGCAGGGATGTCTGAATACACAACTGGACAGACAAACAAACAGATCAATTAATTTTATATATATATCAGTTACATGGTCCTGAACCCAAAAGGGGAGGATTTTTTGTTGTTTAAACCCTGCCAGTGTTTTAAGTTGGATAATAACAGGCAAGTGTACCAAGTTTGGTCCATTTGGTTAATATATATACAGTATACAGTAGATTGGCTAAATATATGCTGCCCTACCATCCTTATAGTTCTGCTTGTGAAAGTCAGGTCATCAGGCCGGATGCAATACTGTAGGTTTTTTGGTGGGCTCACCTTCGTTGACTGGTTTGTTGATTGTACAGGGGTCAGTGTCATCACCTTACTGGGTGGAAAGGCAAGTTAGAAGGTTGAATGGATACTTGTTGGGTGTTTGATGCACCTTGGGCAGTATCCTGTCTACAATGCATGTTGTTAGTTTGTTGTGCATTGTTATTTTATTTAATTCTCGCTGTCCTTGCTCTGTAACTATACTCACTTATGTTTAAGAAGTTCAGTTCATTGAAATAAATAGCTAACATTATTTATCAATTATTATTTTTTGCTGTTATTATTGTTATTATTACTTTTGTGATACTAGTTACCAGCATGTCAAAATGACATAACAACATTACAGTACTTTCATCACCAGCAGTTGTGTGTGTCCGGCGCCATCTAGTGGCCAACAGCGAGCAAAACACTTGAATTCCCCCATAGAGGTGAGGAACAGCGTTAGCCTTTTATTATACAGGATGAACACGTTGCATGTCCCCTCAGTTTAATAAAACAACATTTATACATATTACATTTGAACATTTTAATGTGGCTGGTCCTCACTGTGCAGCTGGAAATGCTAGTGGGGCTGTTGAATTAATATGAATGAAAACAGCTAAGCAAGGATGTAGGGATGTGGGGAGTGTAAGCAGCTTGTTTGAAGGTCTCAGAGGTAAATAACTGTTGCCATTGGGAATATTGTAAAATGTAAGGTAGACAGGCCTCTCCATGATGGCAGTTGAGTGCTGTCCATTAGAGCAGTGATTCTCAACCTCGGTCCTCAAGTATCCCCAACAGTTTATGTTTTCCAGGTCTCCTCACAGGATTGCAAGTGAAATAATTTGCTCCATCTGTGGGTCTTTTATAATGTGTCAGTGAGTAATGAATACACCTGTTCAACTGCTAGGTGACATGGAAAACATAAACTCTTGGGGGTACTTGAGACCGAGGTTGAGAACCACTGCATTAGAGCACTTTGATATTGTCCTGAAACTTTTAGTTACTTTATGTACAGTATGAAATTCTCAAATGATGTCAGTTTTTTTGTACTACAAATGTATAAATCTGCCCTTTGATCTTTTCAACATTCTCATCGTTTATCTTCTTTCTGGTATTTGGCATATCAGATTTTTCAATCCTGCATCTCTACAACAGTATAACTGGTGGGTGCATGTTCTGTTTTCTTACTGTCGTAACTGTTAATGGAGCAGTAATGGGTGACTGTGGGAAGCAATTTGAATTCCTTATTTCCAGAAGAACAGCGCTGTCATATTCCATTTAATAATAATTTGTCTCTGTAAGTATCCATCTTATCTGTAATAGCTGGATGCAACATACACAGGCTGAGACATATTAACTAGTGATGAGCGGGTTCGGTTTCTCGGAAACCGAACCCCCCCGAACTTCACCCATTTTACACGGGTCCGAGCCATACTCGGATTCTCCCGTATGGCTCGGTTAACCCGAGCGCGCCCGAACGTCATCATCCCGCTGTCGGATTCTCGCGAGATTTGGATTCTATATAAGCAGCCGCGCGTCGCCGCCATTTTCACTCGTGCATTGGAAATGTTAGGGAGAGTACGTGGCTGGCGTCCTCTCCATTTATGTTGATGCATTGCAAATATTTTGTGCTTGCTTATTACTTAATTGTGGGGACTGGGGAGCAGCTGTATATAGGAGGAGTACAGTGCAGAGTTTTGCTGACAGTGACCACCAGTAATACGTTGTCTGCCTGAAAAACACTCCATATCTGTGCTCAGTGTGCTGCATTTATCTGTGCTCACACTGCTTAATTGTGGGGACTGGGGAGCAGCTGTATTATATAGCAGGAGTACAGTGCAGAGTTTTGCTGACAGTGACCACCAGTATACGTTGTCTGCCTGAAAAACACTCCATATCTGTGCTCAGTGTGCTGCTTTATTGTGGGGACCACCAGTATAATATTATATAGGAGGAGTACAGTGCAGAGTTTTGCTGACCAGTGACCACCAGTATATAATATATAGCATTACGGTACAGTAGGCCACTGCTGTACCTACCTCTGTGTCGTCATTAAGTATACTATCCATCTAGATATTATACCTGTGGTGCATTTCAGTTGTGCAGTTTGCTGACACAGTGACCACCAGTATACTATATATAGCAGTACGGTACGGAAGGCCACTGCTGTACCTACCTCTGTGTCATCATTAAGTATACTATCCATCTACATTCTATACCTGTGGTGCATTTTAGTTTTGCAGTTTGCTGACACAGTGACCACCAGTATACTATATATAGCAGTACGGTACGTAAGGCCACTGCTGTACCTACCTCTGTGTCGTCATTCAGTATACTATCCATCTACATTCTATACCTGTGGTGCATTTTAGTTTTGCAGTTTGCTGACACAGTGACCACCAGTATACTATATATAGCAGTACGGTACGGAAGGCCACTGCTGTACCTACCTCTGTGTCGTCATTAAGTATACTATCCATCTACATTCTATACCTGTGGTGCATTTTAGTTTTGCAGTTTGCTGACACAGTGACCACCAGTATACTATATATAGCAGTACGATACGGAAGGCCACTGCTGTACTTACCTCTGTGTCGTCATTAAGTATACTATCCATCTACATTCTATACCTGTGGTGCATTTTAGTTTTGCAGTTTGCTGACACAGTGACCACCAGTATACTATATAGCAGTACGGTACGGAAGGCCACTGCTGTAGCTACCTCTGTGTCGTCATTAAGTATACTATCCATCTACATTCTATACCTGTGGTGCATTTTAGTTTTGCAGTTTGCTGACACAGTGACCACCAGTATACTATTTATAGCAGTACGGTACGGAAGGCCACTGCTGTACCTACCTCTGTGTCGTCATTAAGTATACTATCCATCTACATTCTATACCTGTGGTGCATTTTAGTTCTGCAGTTTGCTGACACAGTGACCACCAGTATACTATATATAGCAGTACGGAATGGAAGGCCACTGCTGTACCTACCTCTGTGTCATCATTAAGTATACTATCCATCTACATTTTATACCTGTGGTGCATTTTAGTTTTGCAGTTTGCTGACACAGTGACCACCAGTATACTATATATAGCAGTACGGTACGGAATGCCAGTGCTGTACCTACCTCTGTGTCGTCATTAAGTATACTATCCATCTACATTCTATACCTGTGGTGCATTTTAGTTTTGCAGTTTGCTGACACAGTGACCACCAGTATACTATATATAACAGTACGGTACGGAAGGCCACTGCTGTACCTACCTCTGTGCCGTCATTAAGTATACTATCCATCTACATTCTATACCTGTGGTGCATTTTAGTTTTGCAGTTTGCTGACACAGTGACCACCAGTATAATATATATAGCAGTACGGTACGGAAGGCCACTGCTGTACCTACCTCTGTGTCGTCATTAAGTATACTATCCATCTACATTCTATACCTGTGGTGCATTTTAGTTCTGCAGTTTGCTGACACAGTGACCACCAGTATACTATATATAGCAGTACGGTACGGAAGGCCACTGCTGTACCTACCTCTGTGTCATCATTAAGTATACTATCCATCTACATTTTATACCTGTGGTGCATTTTAGTTTTGCAGTTTGCTGACACAGTGACCACCAGTATACTATATATAGCAGTACGGTACGGAAGGCCACTGCTGTACCTACCTCTGTGTCGTCATTAAGTATACTATCAATCTACATTTTATACCTGTGGTGCATTTTAGTTTTGCAGTTTGCTGACACAGTGACCACCAGTATACTATATATAGCAGTATGGTACGGAAGGCCACTGCTATACCTACCTCTGTGTCGTCATTAAGTATACTATCCATCTACATTCTATACCTGTGGTGCATTTTAGTTTTGCAGTTTGCTGACACAGTGACCACCAGTATACTATATATAGCAGTACGGTACGGAAGGCCACTGCTGTACCTACCTCTGTGTCGTCATTAAGTATACTATCCATCTACATTCTATACCTGTGGTGCATTTTAGTTTTGCAGTTTGCTGACACAATGACCACCAGTATACTATATATAGCAGTACGGTATGGAAGGCCACTGCTGTACCTACCTCTGTGTCGTCATTAAGTATACTATCCATCTACATTCTATACCTGTGGTGCATTTTAGTTGTGCGCAGTATATATAGTAGTAGGCCATTGCTATTGATACTGGCATATAATTCCACACATTAAAAAATGGAGAACAAAAATGTGGAGGTTAAAATAGGGAAAGATCAAGATCCACTTCCACCTCGTGCTGAAGCTGCTGCCACTAGTCATGGCTGAGACGATGAAATGCCATCAACGTCGTCTGCCAAGGCCGATGCCCAATGTCATAGTAGAGAGCATGTAAAATCCAAAAAACAAAAGTTCAGTAAAATGACCCAAAAATCAAAATTGAAAGCGTCTGATGAGAAACGTAAACTTGCCAATATGCCATTTACGACACGGAGTGGCAAGGAACGGCTGAGGCCCTGGCCTATGTTCATGGCTAGTGGTTCAGATTCACATGAGGATGATAGCACTCATCCTCTCGCTAGAAAAATGAAAAGACTTAAGCTGGCAAAAGCACAGCAAAGAACTGTGCGTTCTTCTACTGTAAATCACAAATCCCCAAGGAGAGTCCAATTGTGTCGGTTGCGATGCCTGACCTTCCCAACACTGGACGGGAAGAGCTTGCGCCTTCCACCATTTGCACGCCCCCTGCAAGTGCTGGAAGGAGCACCCGCAGTCCAGTTCCTGATAGTCAAATTGAAGAGGTCACTGTTGAAGTACACCAGGATGAGGATATGGGTGTTGCTGGCGCTGGGGAGGAAATTGACAAGGAGGATTCTGATGGTGAGGTGGTTTGTTTAAGTCAGGCACCCGGGGAGACACCTGTTGTCCGTGGGACGAATATGGCCATTGACATGCCTAGTCAAAATACCAAAAAAATCAGCTCTTCGGTGTCGAATTATTTCAACACAAATGCGGACAACAGGTGTCAAGCCGTGTGTTGCCTTTGTCAAGCTGTAATAAGTAGGGGTAAGGACGTTAACCACCTCGGAACATCCTCCCTTATACGTCACCTGCAGCGCATTCATCATAAGTCAGTGACAAGTTCAAAAACTTTGGGTGACAGCGGAAGCAGTCCACTGACCACTAAATCACTTCCTCTTGTAACCAAGCTCCTGCAAACTACACCACCAACTCCCTCAGTGTCAATTTCCTCCTTACCCAGGAAAGCCAATAGTCCTGCAGGCCATGTCACTGGCAAGTCTGACGAGTCCTCTCCTGCCTGGGATTCCTCCAATGCATCCTTGAGTGTAACGCCTACTGCTGCTGGCGCTGCTGTTGTAGCTGCTGGGAGTCGATCATCATCCAAGAGGGGAAGTCGGAAGACCACTTGTACTACTTCCAGTAAGCAATTGACTGTCCAACAGTCCTTTGCGAGGAAGATGAAATATCACAGCAGTCATCCTGCTGCAAAGCAGATAACTCAGGCCTTGGCAGCCTGGGCGGTGAGAAACGTGGTTCCGGTATCCACCGTTAATTCAGAGGCAACTAGAGACTTGATTGAGGTACTGTGTCCCCGGTACCAAATACCATCTAGGTTCCACTTCTCTAGGCAGGCGATACCGAGAATGTACACAGACCTCAGGAAAAGAGTCACCAGTGTCCTAAAAAATGCAGTTGTACCCAATGTCCACTTAACCACGGACATGTGGACAAGTGGAGCAGGGCAGACTCAGGACTATATGACTGTGACAGCCCACTGGGTAGATGTATTGCCTCCTGCAGCAACAACAGCAGCGGCGGTACCAGTAGCAGCATCTCGCAAACACCAACTCATTCCTAGGCAGGCTACGCTTTGTATCACCGCTTTCCAGAAGAGGCACACAGCTGACAACCTCTTACGACAACTGAGGAATATCATCGCAGAATGGCTTACCCCAATTGGACTCTCCTGGGGATTTGTGACATCGGACAACGCCAGCAATATTGTGCGTGCATTACATCTGGGCAAATTCCAGCACGTCACATGTTTTGCACATACATTGAATTTGGTGGTGCAGAATTATTTAAAAAAACAACAGGGGCGTGCAAGAGATGCTGTCGGTGGCCCAAAGAATTGCGGGCCACTTTTGGCTTTCAGCCACCGCGTACAGAAGACTGGAGCACCACCAAACAATCCTGAACCTGCCCTGCCATCATCTGAAGCAAGAGGAGGTAACGAGGTGGAATTCAACCCTCTATATGCTTCAGAGGATGGAGGAGCAGCAAAAGGCCATTCAAGCCTATACATCCCACGATATAGGCAAAGGAGGGGGATTGCACCTGACTCAAGCGCAGTGGAGAATGATTTCAAAGTTGTGCAAGGTTCTGCAACCCTTTGAACTTGCCACACGTGAAGTCAGTTCAGACACTGCCAGCCTGAGTCAGGTCATTCCCCTCATCAGGCTTTTGCAGAAGAAGCTGGAGAGATTGAAGGAGGAGCTAAAACAGAGCGATTCTGCTAGGCATGTGGGACTTGTTGATGGAGCCCTTAATTCGCTTAACCAGGATTCACGGGTGGTCAATCTGTTGAAATCAGAGCACTACATTTTGGCCACCGTGCTCGATCCTAGATTTAAAACCTACGTTGTATCTCTCTTTCCGGCAGACACAAGTCTGCAGAGGTTCAAAGACCTGCTGGTGAGAAAATTGTCAAGTCAAGCGGAACGTGACCCGTCAACATCTCCTCCTTCACATTCTCCCGCAACTGGGGGTGCGAGGAAAAGGCTAAGAATTCCGAGCCCACCCACTGGCGGTGATGCAGGGCAGTCTGGAGCGAGTGCTGACATCTGGTCCGGACTGAAGGACCTGCCAACGATTACTGACATGTCGTCTACTGTCACTGCATATGATTCTCTCACCATTGAAAGAATGGTGGAGGATTATATGAGTGACCGCATCCAAGTAGGCACGTCAGACAGTCCGTACGTATACTGGCAGGAAAAAGAGGCGATTTGGAGGCCCTTGCACAAACTGGCTTTATTCTACCTAAGTTGCCCTCCCTCCAGTGTGTACTCCGAAAGAGTGTTTAGTGCAGCCGCTCACCTTGTCAGCAATCGGTGTACGAGGTTACTTCCAGAAAATGTGGAGAAGATGATGTTCATAAAAATTAATTATAATCAATTCCTCCGTGGAGACATTCACCAGCAATTGCCTCCAGAAAGTACACAGGGATCTTAGATGGTGGATTCCAGTGGGGACGAATTAATAATCTGTGAGGAGGGGGATGTACACAGTGAAAGGGGTGAGGAATCGGAGGATGATGATGAGGTGGACATTTTGCCTCTGTAGAGCCAGTTTGTGCAAGGAGAGATTGATTGCTTCTTTTTTGGTGGGGGCCCAAACCAACCAGTCATTTCAGTCACAGTCGTGTGGCAGACCCTGTCGCTGAAATGATGGGTTCGTTAAAGTGTGCATGTCCTGTTTATACAACATAAGGGTAAGTGGGAGGGCCCAAGGACAATTCCATCTTGCACCTCTTTTTTTCTTTGCATCATGTGCTGTTTGGGGACAATTTTTTTGAAGTGCCATCCTGTCTGACACTGCAGTGCCACTCCTAGATGGGCCAGGTGTTTGTGTCGGCCACTTGTGTCGCTTAGCTTAGTCACACAGCGACCTTGGTGCGCCTCTTTTTTTCTTTGCATCATGTGCTGTTTGGGGACAATTTTTTTGAAGTGCCATCCTGTCTGACACTGCAGTGCCACTCCTAGATGGGCCAGGTGTTTGTGTCGGCCACTTGTGTCGCTTAGCTTAGTCACACAGCGACCTTGGTGCGCCTCTTTTTTTCTTTGCATCATGTGCTGTTTGGGGACTATTTTTTTGAAGTGCCATCCTGCCTGACACTGCAGTGCCACTCCTAGATGGGCCAGGTCTTTGTGTCGGCCACTTGTGTCGCTTAGCTTAGCCATTCAGCGACCTCGGTACAAATTTTAGGACTAAAAATAATATTGTGAGGTGTGAGGTGTTCAGAATAGACTGGAAATGAGAGGAAATTATGGTTATTGAGGTTAATAATACTATGGGATCAAAATGACCCCCAAATGCTATGATTTAAGCTGTTTTTTAGGGTTTTTTGAAAAAAACACCCGAATCCAAAACACACCCGAATCCGACAAAAAATTTTCGGTGAGGTTTTGCCAAAAGGCGTCCGAATCCAAAACACGGCCGCGGAACCGAATCCAAAACCAAAACACAAAACCCGAAAAATGTCCAGTGCACATCACTAATATTAACTGATTGAAAAACAAGCAATAAACTAATAATAGTGTCAATGAATGGCTTATTAAGAAATAATTAGCTGATTCTCTTCTCAAGATTCACAATAAATCAACAAAGTATTTATGTGTGTGTCCATTCTGGGGAGGCGTATTTTCTAAAGAAGCCGCCACTTGTCGCCATATTTATGCCCCTAATTTAAATGGCAATTATTTTAGTAGCATTGCGCACCAAGGGGATGATTTTGAAAAGGACAGCTCTTAATGCATGGACACCAATGGCGAGTTATTGCATACACAATTACATATTTTTCCATATGTCCGTCGTTTTCTGATTCAGATGGAACTTTGTGCCTAATTCAGAGTTGATAACAGTAGCAAATTTGTTAGCAGTTGGGCAAAACCATGTGCACTGCAGGGGGGGGGCAGATATGACATGTGCAGAGATAATTAGATTGGGTGGGTATAACGCCACACATAATGCCCATAGTCGTAGTGCCCCTTACACATAACACCCACAGTAGTCGTGCCACACATAATGCCCACAGTAGTGCGGAACTTACACAGGAGATCAGCACCGGTATACTGGTGACTTAAGAGCTGCTTCAAGCTGCCTGCTCCACTGCTGTCGTAAAAGTGCAGGAATCAGGTAGGAGACGAGAGGGGGAGGTAGCTGATGCCGGAAGAGCTGCACTTCAAGCTGACAGGGCCTCTGCCTGTCATACAATATCACAGGCGCAGCAGCAGCTGGAAGCAACAGCAGAGGAGCAAAGCTGGGATAGCGCCTCTCCAGCCCGAAACTTCCCTGCTTTGCATACTCTGCTGAGCAGTTTGCACCGGCCCTGCCTGTAGGGTCAATGCTATGTAAGTAAAGGATGCAGCTGAATAGGTGGTTGAGCAACAGGCATTAATAGCACATTATCACTTGCTGTCCTCTGGTGTCCAGCCCAGACAATGTTGCCTATGTGGCCTATATCCCAAAGAGTCTTATGCCAGAGCTAAGGCCCAGATTTATTAAGCCTTGGAGAGTGATAAATAGTACAGTGATAAAGTACCAACCAATCATCTCCTAACTGTCATTTCAAACACAGCCTGTAACATGGCAGTTAGGAGCTGGTTGGTTGGTACTTTATTACTGTGCAATTTTTTCTAAAAATTAAATGTCAATCTTAGCGTAATATAGCATAGGTATTTATGTAGACATTTGAAATGAATTAAATGAATAGCGTATTTGAGGATTGCATATCAGAGCAGGGAGATCCACCTCAATACTTGATAAATAATCTCCCCCAGATGGGATTATTAGTGATAGTAACCCTATCGATATATAGGCCAAAGTGAAAACCAGCTGCTTCACCAGCAAACACCTATTTTGTCTATTGTGAATAGAGCGTTTACAGTAGTTTTCACCCTAATAAATCAGCCCATGTTCTATACATGAAATCACTTTAGGCCCAGTGGTGTATAACTACTGCCCAGGCTGACAGCCAATGACCACACTCTAAGGAAGTTTCATTTGGGTCTACGTGAATGTGTAGCAAATAAGGCTCTGTGTATTTAAGTAAAAAAAAAATTATATTGGTGGTTGATAATAATGTTTCTTTACACTTTTCCCCCCATCAGCTACACTTGTTATTACACTACATTCCTATAAGGGATGTAGTTAATATCCCGTCGGTCGGGATCCCGCGGTCAGAATACCCACGCTAGGATCCAGACCGCCGAGAATGATGACAGCTACGCCAGAGCTATTCACACTCGTGGGTGTCCACAACACCCATAGAGTGGGAATAGAACCTGTGGTGAGCGCAGCGAGCCACCGAACCCACCGCATAGCGAGTGCAGCGAGCCCGCAATGGGCTTTCTAGCACTCACCCCACTGCCGGCATTCTGGAGGCTGGGATCCCGGTATTGGTATTCTCACCTCCGGGATCCCAGCCGCCGGAATTTCATTCCCAACCCTTCTGCAAACATCATTTAGCTGTGGTGCCAAGCACCCATTGTACAGTGCTTAATAATAATAATAATAATAATAATAATAATAATAATAATGTCCAAAGCTTCTAGTTGAAATGACTGTACAGTATATGTGACTACAACTTCATCACTCAAAACATACAGTACAATAAATAACATTTCTAAAACTATTTTTCCTATTGTTTTTATAGAATCAAATGTCAGGAGAGCTGTGAACAGAGGTTACGTGGGCATCCTATTGCAGTTCTATCAAGACTGGCACAGTAGTGATTCTGGCAACAATTATGTCTCTATTCGTAGAGGTCTACTACAGTGCCTTAAACATATCACTAACCTCCGTTCCGGAAGAGAAGCCTTCCTGCAAGCCAGGGGAATGGAGATACTGTACACCACTGCACAGGTAACTAGAGCTGGCGATGGAGAATCTACAGTTAGGCTGCACAAAATACTTTTATTTTCATACATTGACCTTTTCACTCCCAGGGGCTTTTTATCCATTTTTAGTCACTTTCACCATTTCCAGTTATCATTTTCTATCATGTTTCCAAGTTTTCATTTCTAGATCTATAACACTGGTCATACAAAGCAAATATTTAGATTGACAAAGACGGCCTTCCTAGAGATTCAACACATATTTTTCTTGTTTGCTTTCTTTAAATTGTGCAATATAGCTATTTTTACTGCGCTGCAATGAATGCTTATCTTGCAAAGATCGCAATCTGTTATAGTGTAGTGGATTGAGGTTTGATTGATAGCACATATTAAATATTGTTACGTTACCATGTTAAAAATAATTTATTCCTAAAATAAAGATATGTGAATATTGCTTGAACATAGTACAGTATATTGCTTAGAGGAAAGATTATTCTAAAGTGTAATGCCTGCAATAACTTCAGCATTGGTTAAAAGAAACTTGGGACTACTTTTCATTTTAACTAAAAACTCCACATGAATTATAATTTGTTATCGCCACCTAGCGCACTGATAAGAAATGATTTTCATTGGCTATCAATTTTTTCTTCCTGTAGCAGTGCCTCCAATAAATGCTCATTCCGGCAAAGAGTAGATAGCACAAATGTGATCATTTGTACTATCTCATTATTGCTGTGTCCAGACAGAACTTGTCTACTGTGCATGTTCTGCGATCAGGCCTTGTATGTGCAAGTATAGGTTGCTGTGGAGGGGTCAGAAAATCCCTCTCCAGGAAAAGAGAAAATTTAGCCTGCAGTATAGCCTATTATGGGCTAATCGAGCATGGTAAATTGACAATTTTTACAGTGCACATAGAAAGCTGCGGGGATTGCTTATGTGTCCGAAACCAGATGTTGCTGTTAACTGCAGTGCTACCCTCACATTAAATATTAATATTATACATTTTTATGAATAAGGCACTACAATATGTACGCAGTCATCTGCCCCTGACTGCCTGCTTACAACATTATGGTAATGCGAGTATCCGCCTGCATATACAAAAAATCTGTGCATCTGCATGTGAAAGCCTATCCCACCCAATGTGCTTACAACTGCGGCTGTCATTATTAGTAGCGGCAATTACACCTGCCTCGTGCTCGCTGAAAAAACTCCACCTGAAACAGTCACCACATCTCCGTCCACACACTGCGAATGAGCACTGAAGTCAGCAGACATACCCATGATGCCCCCATGACAATCCCATGAGACACATGAGATCTATGCAATTTCATGGTTGTTTGCCTGTTACCGCCTGTTTCACAGATAGTGTGGTCCGTTAAAGGAAGAATTAATCCATATGCACTAGCAAACTCCATCTGTGTGCTTAAGTTTGATTTGGCACCTGTGCAAATGCCGATTTCCTTCTTTGGCACATGTGCAGTATGCAGAAATCCTCCAGAACAGTCTGCATTGCGGCTTGCGTTCAACTCAGAATCAGCCCCAGAAAAGAGTAACATAGGATCAGAGCATACATACAATATGCAACAGAAGATCATAGCATAAGTACTTACCATAAGTACCAAATATAACTCCACTGACAGGGTAGGTCAGATAACAGGAGAATGCATTGGGCAACTACCTGAAGCTAGCAGGAGAATACAGAAGCTAGTTGACTCAGTGCTTAGTAATATTGAAGCCAACATTCTGTATTGGCAAGTAAGCAGAGGCAGAGTCACTGAAGGAGAGACGGAGAGTAGGAAGCGGAGCTCTGGTGACAGTGGATCACTGTATGTTAGGGAAGAACAAACAGGTGGAGGGCCCTGCCCTTAAGAGCTTATATACTAAGCATAGAGCGGTTCTAAATATTGATGTTTAAAGACATTTTTGGGAGGAAAAGTACATTAATAAATAGACCTATTAGACCTTTTTGAAATGTCTAATTTGGATGAAATCTGTAGGCTTCCCTAAACTGATAATACTACAGAGCAACAAAAATGTAAACATTTATTTAAAGGACCAGTAAAAATGATCTCATTTTTGTATTTTTTCTTTTATTATGATTTGTAGCTGTTACGGGAACCATACACATTTAAATCTTAAGAACCAGTGGTTTTAATTGAAATGTAAAAAAAAATCAAAACTTCTGTGAGGAACAGTAGATAAACTGATCGATGATATTATTGGGAATGGTGGAAAGGTTAACCTGAATGCATGACTTGAAGTTCTTTGATGCTTGCGTGTTCTAATTTGATAGAGATTTTAAACTGTGTGAATTAAAAAACAAGAAGCATGTAATGGAACATATGTAGAGCCAGCCAATCATTGTAAGCTATTAAACATTGTTGTATATTTAATTCGTTTCGCAATGAACCAAAGAACAAAATATGACCAGAATGTCAGGATTTATAAGCAGAACCAGATGAGTTGTTTATAGGTAGACCAAGAGTCAAAACTTTAATCCATGTACTATTCAAATGTAAATGCCCCATGTGGGGAAGATTATAACAAGTAGGTGTTAATGAATTGGGAATATACCTGCCTACTCTTGCCCAGGATGTCTGGGAAATGTGCAGATTTCAGGGAGTAAACCAGCCTCATGTGAGAAGAGGTTGGTCCACGGGCTTGATTACGAAATTTGCAAATTATTGGGACACTGCTACACAAAGCTGCAAATAGTGAGTATGTGGCCATGATTCACCATCCAGTTATGGCTTTCTATGGCGCCTGGGAACCTAACTGCTTTCACTGACACACCTGTGACCCTCCAAGTACTGTACATGCTCATAAGCCGTAACTTCTAGCCCATTTCTGATATCGTCTGTCTCGAACGCAACAGTATCTGTGTGCGTACACTCTGTTTTGTGCAGACGTTTTTGTGCATGCACAAATTGTGAAGACTAGCTCAACACGTGAATATCGGCATTGCACCCGTACATCTCTGCACCTTAACGTACATCTCTGCCATGCACAGCGGAGCTGGACAGTGGCACGCAAATGTTGCTGACAGAATTGGGAGACTATATTAAGTGTGTCCTAGGTTATCACAGGAGTGACCAAAGTCAGACAGCAACCAGTTTTATTTCTGCATCCCCCAGATTATCATTATCATGTACAGTGTAGATTAGTTCATTAACAGTTGGATGGTTTAAATGTCTGCTTTCACATCTCCTCTCCTGCATTACACTGGTTTTATTGTTTTTCTGTTTGCTGTATTGTCTCTTTCCTCTCTAGGAATGTCTGCATTGCAAAAACCTAGACTCCTTAGTCAGTGCAGCGATCCAGGTTTTGAGAAAGTGCTGTCCAAAGTTTACTCTACCGCTGTCCTGCATATATAGTTCTTATGCATACCTTGTGCCAGGAACAAGCAAACCAGTAACAGCAAGGAAAACCTACTCCCAAGAAGGTTTGTAGAGAATCATCTCACACGTTCAAACAAAAACTTTTTGTATTGATTCTGTTATGTGATCATTTTATTTATTGCGATCCACCTCCTCCTAAGTTTATTGGTACTCATATTTAAAATGGTGCTCTGCAAGTAGGTAAATACTAGAGATGTATGCCGGATCAGTTTTGGTGGTTTGATTTTGGTTATAATCTATTGCCTCAATGCTTTTGGTTTTTGCTTTGGATTTGTATTTCTGTTCAAAAATGTACAAAAAAAAGCTAAAATTACATAAATTGCCCCCCCCCCTTTTTTTTTGTCCCTACAGTATTTTTAATCTTAATAACATTAACTTCCAGTCATTTACAGTGAATTTTGACCACCTCACAGCTTACAGTATTATTCACAAACATAGGCCAAAGGCTGGCTGGCTAAACTAAGCAACAGAGCAGCGGCACAAACATGTCAGTTATTTCTGTTTAAAACTGTTTTGCAAATTAGTAATGTATTAGCAGTAACCAATCAAACCAGTTTGCAAGAACATTCATTAAAGAACAATCTAACACAGAGTTTAAGAATTGTGTGTGGAATAACATTGCTTTAAAGTAGTAGTAGTAGTAGTAGTTAACAAACAGCAAAGAAAATAGCCTTAAACCATGTGTAAAATCGCAACAGCAGATGTGTATGCCCGCTACACTAGCGCACATGCCCCCACCAGCACATGCTTGTTCTCAGTGCCCAATCTGTACCTCCTTTCTGGGGGCCCTGGGCCACTGATGATTGGCACTCTGTGCCCATGTAAAGCCACAATCAATCAGCCTTTTTGTTGAGCAGCTCCCCAAAATGTAACTATCCATAAAAAAGTTCAGTGACTGTGGGATAGAGTGCAGGTCAGATACAGTGCAGGTTAAAGTGCAGATCGGATAGAGTGCGGGTCAGATACAGTGCACAATGGATACAGTGCAGGATACAGTGTATGTCGGATTCTGTGCAGATTACAGCTGCATCGAACTGGCTGATCGGAGAATTACTTCGGACCAATTTATGACTGGACATTGTTTAGAGGCACCCAGTTCTCTACACTCTCTTCTGCAGTCACCTGTGATGCATGTAGCGGGTGTAAAGACCCTGGTGCTTCTAAACATTGTCCTGGCATAACTGGACCGGAAGCAGTTCCCCGATCAGCCAGCCTGATGCTGGGTTACAGTGCACGTCGGATACAGTGTGCATCGGATACAGTGCGGGTTACAGTGTAAGTTGGATAGAGTGCAGGTTAAAGTGCACACCGAATACAGTGTGGGTCAGATACAGTGCAAGTTACAGTGCAGGATGAATATACCCATAGTGCACTTACTGTAACAGGGGGTGCCGTCAGTTTCCTCAGTGTGAGGGTGCCGGCAGTGTTGGCAGTGCGGGGGTGTCAGTGGTGTCCTCAGTGCAGGGATGCCAGTGGTGTCGGCAGTACGGTGGTGTCAGCAGTGTGGGGTGCTGGTAGTGTCAACAGTATGGGGGTGTCAGCGGTGTCCCCAGTGCAGGGTGCCGGAAGTGTTGGCAGTGCAGGGGTTCCCAGCATTGCCCTCAGTGTGTGGGTGTCGGTGGTCTCCTCAGTGTGTGGGTGCCAGTGGTGTACTCAGTACAGGGGTGCCGGTGGTGTCCCCAGTTAGGGGGTACTTGCAGTGTTTAAGTGTGGGGGGCAGGGAGTTGTGGTGAAGTAAATGGCTCAGGAGGCCCTGGCTAGTACTAGAGCCAGATTTACACACAATATATGAGCCCAAGTGGGCATTATGGGGCCGATTCAGATCTGATCACTGTGCTGCTAATTTTGTTGTCCTGCGATCAGATAGTCGCCTCCCAAGGGGAGTGTAAATTCATCCCCGTGCGAGTGTGCGATCACATTTGTACGCCATGCAAAAATGTCCTTCAGTTAACGGACAGCTGTAAATCTATTCGCAACTTACTCACCATCTAATGGTTTTTCCAGTGTGTGCAGTCTGTGCGCAGCCCAGGACTTACTCCTACAGTGTGAAAACAACAGGCCGAGTCCGGAGCTAACGTCACCACACCCTCCAGAAAATGCTTGGGAACACTTGCACTTTCCCTAACACTCCCAGAAATGGCCAATGGCTGTGCAATCAAAATTTTTGCACCAGCTTGTCGCTGTTTGGCATTGCAGTGCATACGCATGTGCAGTCAATCGATAGTTGCCTGCTCTGTTGTACGAAAATGCACAGCAGCGATCAGGTCTGAATCGGGTCCTATACAGAGGTGCAACAGTATATACTACTGGAAATTTGGCGAGTTTTGATAAGAGATGTGCAGAAAAGATAGGCAGGGGAGGCACTCCCTCGCCTGTCATAGGGGGTCATTCAGGTCCGATTGCACGCTGCATTTTTTTGCAGCTGTGTGATCTGGTCTGAACTGCACATGCGTGCGGGCCGCAATGCGCAGGCGTGTTGCTGCCCAGCGCCGGCAGTGACGAAAACAACAAAGAAAGAGTTCGCAGTGGCGAATGCAAGAAGACTGACAGGAAGAGGCCGTCATGGAGTGTCAACTCACCGTTTTCTGGGAGTGTCGAGGAAAATGCAGGCGTGCCGGGCCGTTTCCAGGGAGGGATCCTGACATCAGCTCCTGGCCATATCATTGCAGCGGGTAAGTCTTGAGCTGTGCAGAGAATGCACAAACTTTTTGTGTGTGCAGCTATCTGCACAAGCGTTTGCAGTCCTGCACAGCAAATCCCTCCTCCCCTGTGGGCAGCGACTACCTGGTCGCTGCAGTGCAAAAAATAGCCTGCTTGCAACCAGGTCTGAATTAGGCCCATAGACTTTTGTGTCGGTAGTGCTGGGGTGTTGGCAGCAGGAGGGTGCTAGGATTAAAATATGGGGCTTACTGAGGGATTGACACATACACCACTGTATGTGGGAAAAGATGCACACAACAAAAGTCATACATCTATGTTTTATTTCATGACTACTCATTGGCCCTCATTCCGAGTCGTTCGCTCGGTATATTTCATCGCATCGCAGTAAAATTCCGCTTAGTACGCATGCGCAATATTCGCACTGCGACTGCGCCAAGTAATTTAACAATGAAGATAGTATTTTTACTCACGGCTTTTTCTTCGCTCCGGCGATCGTAATGTGATTGACAGGAAATGGGTGTTACTGGGCGGAAACACGGCGTTTCAGGGGCGTGTGGCTGAAAACGCTACCGTTTCCGGGAAAAACGCAGGAGTGGCCGGAGAAACGGTGGGAGTGCCTGGGCGAACGCTGGGTGTGTTTGTGACGTCAACCAGGAACGACAAGCACTGAAATGATCGCACAGGCAGAGTAAGTCTGGAGCTACTCTGAAACTGCTAAGTAGTTAGTAATCGCATTATTGCGAATACATCGGTCGCAATTTTAAGAAGCTAAGATTCACTCCCAGTAGGCGGCGGCTTAGCGTGTGTAACTCTGCTAAAATCGCCTTGCGAGCGATCAACTCGGAATGAGGGCCATTGTTATATTGTGGTCAAATATGGTAAATGGGGTCAGATTCACTAGTGAGAATATATATTTAATAAAAACAAAAGTCTCATTTACCACATTAAAGAAGCTTAAAATACAACATTTCTGTTATTCTTCTCTTTTAAAATGTAGAAGGAATCATCCTCTGCAGCAGTCTATATGGAAATGACAACAATTAAGAAATGAAAATAGACAGATACCAATCACTTTAATTAACTGATCTAATATAACTGCTAATTAATTATAAATTGTCAGCTGCTGGTCAATTCACAATCAGCCAATGAGTCGCTGTTAGACAGTGTTGCTGATAGTCATCATCATCATCATCATCATCATCATCATCATTATCATCGTTGTATACTGTATATTTGTACATGCCCTTCAGCACCCACAATAGAATTGCCTTCTGACAAGTGTAGCTGTATAAACGTGCAATTCAGATGCAATCATGGGAATATGCCATTATTATACATGTTCTATCCTTGCACACACCTACCCCCCTACTACCGCCTCTCCAGCTGTAAAGAGTCACAACTTAAAGATTCTCAGTAAACTTGTTAGGGACATAGGTGTAGTTTTTTTTTGTGTGAAGATTTGCAGTATGCAAATCCATGTGTTGTGCAAATAAGTTCCCATGTGTTAAGAGTAAGACCAATATTTGTAAATTTATAAGCAGAAGCGTTTGCAAGCTGTGGATTCTGTGGGAATCTGTCCCCAGAATTTAAAACTCCAATCGATTTTGAGAGAATGGCTGGACATGCAAATATGGTTAAGGTATCAAAATAAAGATCTTACCATGTAGATGTGCCAATGATAGAGAAAAATTAGATTGGGCAATGGTCCGCGCATTGCAGAGTGACAAAGTTCTCGTGTAAAGTCTATGGGAGAAGCATGCACAAGCAAGTTTACATTTGTTGCTTGATATGAGTTTATTCTTTTAAAAACTGTCGATTTCAATGGGTTTCCACTATTTGTATTAAATGCAAAATAAGACAAGGTCAAAGCTAACACTTACAGTAGTAAATCTAGCCCTAAATATTGTTTCAAACTGTCACAATTTATCTGTTATAGATGAATCTGAGGATGAAGATGATGTAGACTCAAATCTGATAAATGAGGAAAACAAGGATGAGGTATGTACTTCACAATTTATTTATGTCCATTACTTCATGTAGAAGTCATTAAATACTTACAGATTCTGAAAACTTCTAGTACACTTTGTTGCCTATGTATTGATGACAGGGAAGGGGGGGAGGAGTAATAGTCTTCAGGTGAGTGGAAAACCGGTGTATGTAATAGTGGCTGAATGACTAGATAATCACCAGGATGAGATGCTTTAAGTTGCTGTTACTGTATGGTGTTTTTTGATGTCAGAAATACAAGTCATTGGATGTAAAAAGTATAGAATGTGAAAATCTCCACAAATATGCCAAAAAATTGCATGTGGTTGTGCCTCCTCATATAAAGATAACTGGCATAATGCTGTGCTGTAGCTATGGGTACTAAAATAACTATAATTGTTGACCTATATTAACAAAAAATATTTTTTCCAGAGCCCACACAATACTATTAATAACTAAAGGGACATGGCATATGCAGCCCTGCTTCCTGTCTATCTGCAGCTCCACTCCCCACTTTGTCCTGCCCTGCCCCCTCTCTGCTTGCAGCACTGTCCCACTCCACACTCCTCTCTGTCTGCTGCTCTATCCCACTTTGCCCCCTCTCTGCTCACTTCTCCGTTCTGGCCCGCCACCACTATGCCATCTCGCCCCTTGCTCAGTCCCTCCCTCATGCTTACCGCATTCTCCTCCTCTCAGGCTAGGCTAGAGTCTGTCCTGTCTCCCCAGCTGTGAGAGCCATTGGGGTTCCCACTGTGCATTCATGTTGGAGACAGGACAGACCTTTGCAGATTATTATAATAGTGACCTAAATTAAAATATATAATAAAATATTGACCACTTATAATAAAATTAATAAATACAATATGGCAGCATATTGATAAATAAAAACATAGAGCCCACATTTAAAAAAAATGGCATAAGAAAAAAAACATTAATAAATCCATACTTACCATCCATACTATTTACTTTTTATGTTCCCTAATTCCTGGATTAATCTGACATCCAATAGGAAGTTTAAGTGGCCAGACAACTAATCAGAATCTCTGGACCTGATGCTGAATAGCAAGGGAAGTAGAAACTTTTTTTCTTACAGAACATTTAAAAAAAAAAAACATGCGGCCTGTGTTTCGGGTTTTCGCCCTACAGATAGCTTGGTATTATATCCAGCTATTTAGAGGTCATAACTACTGTTCATTTACAGAGACTTAGAAGTTGACACATGAGGTTACCTTCTCTCCAAAGATTTGAAGTGGTTAATTAAAATAAACAGAGATGCAGTTCAACACAAAGAGGCTTGTTTACCACAAGTTACATTTAAAATGAGGTTTTGGTGTGAAACTTTTGCCTCAAATCGCAATGCAGTGATCTAAATGATCCACTTGCCTTTACTATAGTGCAACAGGGAGCTAGAAGCTACTGCTATGATCACTTTGCTTCTGGGTCCAGACCATAGATGCCAACATTCTGGCTGCCTCCTCCGGGTCAACTCAGCAGGGGGTGTGGTGCAGCAAAGGGAGATGTAATGGGGAGGAGCAGGGGGCATGGTCACAAGATTGTGTCATCATGGCTCCGCCCCCACTACACTATACTGAGTTTACCGGCATAGTGGGGCAGGGGGCGAGGTCACGATGATGCAAATCGCATCATCAGCACCCCCACTACAGGGGATACTTGAGTGTTTCCCCAGGGGCTGCGGGGGCTCAGCTGCCGGCCGGGAGACTTTCCAACTCTTCCGGGTGGCCGGGAGCGCCACCCGATTTTCGGGAGTCTCCCGGCCATTCCGGGAGAGTAGGTGAGTATGGTCCAGACCCAACAAGAGTGATGCCTTTTAGCTGCAAATGCATCAGTGGTGGATTGATAGGATAGGTTCCAAATGATCTCTCTCTCGAAAGAAATGCAGTAGACAATATGTTACTATTGGCTAAGATGGTGTTAGCTAATGGAACCCATAGAGACTTAAGGAGCTGCTTTTGCTATTGGAAATGGAGGGGCCATGGCAGATATATGTTACATCCAGGGAATCTTAGCTTTTGCAAGGAACCTCCAAAAATGGCTGTTTTCTGGGCATTTCCCACAACATAACTTTAGTAAATATGCCCCAAAGATATGTTCACTAATAGTTGAGTTTAATGACGTTTAAGCTATTAATATAAAAGTAACTTGAGCGCTCAACGATACATATTAACACAGACCATTGTAAATTCATTACACTGATCAACACTTACAGTATTTTATTGGCAATCATATTACAGCGATTTTAGGGTAGATTCTGGATATGACAAAGGTTTTGCTATATTGTCTCTTTAGATACATGGAAGAGAAACAAGAAAAGCACAATAGACAGTGCAAAGCATTCAACTGTCAACTGATAGGAGGGGGGATATTCTAGATTACGGTGTGAACACCTAGAATATTTGCATGTCTCACCTTCTAGAATGTTCCGGTTGATTTCCATATGCAGGGGTTATATGTTCTCTATTAATTGAGGGTATCCATTATTTCAAGAACTAACCAATTATAAAAAAAATACTACTTTCATTTTAGAATTCAGCAACCCCAAAATACCCTAAATTCATTCAAATATCCTTGGCAACTAAACACATTTTTATATATTTTTTTTGTTGGGCTGTGTTATTTTTGCATTGTAAATTTTACTAAATACTCCCTCCAAACTACCTTATTAGTGATTAGCATTCTGTCTATATGTATGTGTAATATACAATATCTATGCCTCTTGTGTACAGTAGTAAATATGATGATATGCTCCTGACATTTAAATTTGTGATATTCCTTTCATATCACTCTGAATTGAGGTAAACTGGATTATTGTGGGTACTTTTCAGGGGTGATTTAAGTAAACGTGATGGCTGCGATAAAGGGACACTGCTGTCAGCAACATTGCTAGATTTTCCTCTTACCTCATAGAGATGCACAGGAAATTTAGCAATGTTGTAGGCACTGTATATGGCAGACACAGTATGTGAATGGCTATGCATTGCGGCAATGTTCGGTGGTACATGCCACTGATTGAGTTGTCCCCATACATTCAAATGTATTGTATACATTGTTAACATACTGTTTACCTGTTTGTTTTGCCTAGTCAAGTAAAATATGTGTAAATGATTATGTATAACTCACACTGTACATACTGTCAATGCTCTATACACACACAAATGGATGACAATAGCCACTCAGGAACTTCACAGACCTGAGTCTTTTTCTTTCGCAACCCTTACAACTATGCACTTTTACTATAATATAACTACTTTTTTCAACATGAAAACTACAGCAGCTCTTTGCCTTATTATCTAGGATGATGATTTGGAAACAGATCTGAAGAAATTAAAGTCAAGACCTAAACCTGATGGAGCAGTTGAGGAATGTCAGCAGTACAAAGCATTTTGTTCAGAGCTTTTTGAAGATAAGGTAAGATACAGTACTTAATATAAGTGGTTAGCAATCAGCGGTTACGCCATACTGCTAAGATTTCAGTCATTTAGTCTTCACCAGACTAATGCAGGTTCCTAGTCCCTGAGAGCAGGGTTTCTCACCTGTGTCATCATGTTCCCCGTGTAAATGTCTGTGCATTTACACCAGGTAGTACCTAATGGATTTAAATATTAAAAATACCTCTTCAGCTATTTTTATGGTATTAGATTTATTTATATTTCCATGAAATGAAACTGTTACTTTGAGTTTAATTTAACAGACTGAAATACTTCTTAGCACGTTTTTGTGTAATGGCAGTAATTGGGACCGCAGCATTGCTCATTCTACCTGGTGTCCCAATATTGGTGTGAATTAAATGAATGATATTTGGCTACCTTATTTATCTGTGATATGCCCAGCTGCACATCATGTTAGATGCACATCATGTTCCAACACTGCATTTAATTGCATTGTCCCCTTTGAGTTAAAGCATAGAAAGGGGTTCTTACACATGTCATTTTGATAACTAACCCTGCCCATCTGTTAGATGACGCAGGTGTAGTGTTGCCATACCTACCACAGATGTTAACAGAATGGGTAAAAGCCCTTTCTCGACAAAATTATCTTCTTTATTAACCTCGTCTAGCTCACGCTTTTACAATAAATACAGTGATTCATAAGTTTTGCACAAAAGCTAACATTCACTTGCCTTAAGGATGACTGATTTTGTCTATCTACTTTTACCTTGTCCTCATCATCATCTCCCCAGTATCATCAGTTTTCATTTCACTTGACCCTGATTCCTACATCTAGACACAGTTATATAACACAGCTTATACATTGTTGTACTCAGATGCACTGTCTACACCATGCCTATACTCTACGCTGAGTAAATTGAGTGTCTTGGGCTTGGCCCTAACTTTCCCAACATGCCCACAAATGTGCATGGCTCTTGCTTGCCGTCCAGTGTAATAGCCAACTACAGCCCCCTCGCTGTTTTCCCTGTTCTGGATTGGGTCAGTATAATTCAAGTAAACCATTAGACAAACTCAAGACTTTAACTTGGTCTCAAATCAACCAACATTTCATATCCGAATTGACTCGCTAAAGTTAGGGAAAGGCACAATAGGCAACACCCAAACATTGGGTAGGAGAGGTTTTTTTTTTCAATATTCTTATTTCGACATTCACTTATGATTAGACTCCATGGGTGGTACTCCCAGGTCATAGTACTTGGTACTAAAGTCAATGAATGCTTATTATACCACCATTTTGCCTCAAATAATGGGGCTTCATCTCTGTACATGAGAAGGTGTATATGTGTTTAGGCCAAAAACATGCCATGTGATAAGTATAGTAACATTGTCATGTGTTAGTCTTGGACTGAGAACATTGACTCATTTCTTGCAGTATTATTTTTTTAAATTGGCAATTGAATTGATCTTCTTTGCTCTTGTGGTTATCAGGAAGGGCGGTTGGCAGTTTTTGGATAAATTGGCAAGAGAAGTTAATGTTCCAGCTAAATGTTAACTATAATAGCTGAAATTAAGTTTCTGGTGCCTTCCTTCCACTGCACATGAAAACTGGGATAGGTGGAGTAAGGAAATATGAATTAAAGTTGGAGTACAGAGCATGGGTGAAGATAAGAGAGAAGAAGATAAATAATATTAGGGGGGATATCTAGAAAAAACAGGCAAATAAAGAAAGTAGAAAAACAGTGATTGGATAGAGAATACAGTAGAGATGAACAGAAGCAGGTGTGGGTGGGATAGATGAAGGACGGGAAAGAGAAAAAGTGATGTATGGGTAGAGGTCATGGGAAAAACAAGATGAAGGGAAGTAGGAGCAGAGAGAATAGGCAGAGAAGACAGGAGAGAACAGAGAAAGCAGGAATGAAGTGATTGGGTGCAGATAACAGGGGAAAGGAAGGGAAGTAGGAGCAGAGAGGACAGGCAGAGAAGACAGGAGAGAACAGAGAAACTACTGTAGGAATGAAGCAGTTTGGTGCAGATAACAGGTGAGAGGAAGGGAAGTAGGTGCAGAGGGGATAGGCAGAGAAGACAGGAGAGAACAGAGGAAGCAGGAATGAAGAGATTGGGTGCAGATAACAGGGGAAAGGAAGGGAAGTAGGACGAGAGAGGATGGGCAGAGAAGACAGGAGAGAACAGAGAAAGTACTGTAGGAATGAAGCAGTTTGGTGCAGATAACAGGTGAGAGGAAGGGAAGTAGGTGCAGAGGGGATAGGCAGAGAAGACAGGAGAGAACAGAGGGAGCAGGAATGAAGTGATTGGGTGCAGATAACAGGGGAAATGAAGAGAAATAGAAGCAGAGAGGATAGGCAGAGAAGACAGGAGAGAACAGAGGAAGCAGGAATTAAGAATTTGTGTGCAGGTAACAGGGGAAAGGAAGGGAAGTAGCAACAGAGAGGATAGGCAGAGAAGACAGGAGAGAACAGATGGAGCAGGAATGAAGTGATTGGGTGCAGATAACAGGGGAAATGAAGAGAAATAGAAGCAGAGAGGATAGGCAGAGAAGACAGGAGAGAACAGAGGAAGCAGGACTTAAGAATTTGTGTGCAGGTAACAGGGGAAAGGAAGGGAAGTAGCAACAGAGAGGATAGGCAGAGAAGACAGGAGAGAACAGAGGGAGCAGGAATGAAGTGATTGGGTGCAGATAACAGGGGAAATGAAGAGAAATAGAAGCAGAGAGGATAGGCAGAGAAGACAGGAGAGAACAGAGAAAGTACTGTAGGAATGAAGCAGTTGGGTGCAGATTATATAGGAGAGGAAGGAAAGTGAGAGTTGAGGTGAGAGGTGGAAAGTAAAGAATACAGGAGGGGAAGTAAGAACAAGGGTAGTGGTTTGAGGAAGAGAAAGTACAGTAGAATACGATAATTGGCCTGTTTCTGAGTTGTGTAATGTCGATGCCACATGCAGTTGCCTGTTTTAAGTCTGCGCGTGTGTCCCAGTCACATAGTGCATGCATACAGATTGTTAACACCCAGAGACGTAGAACAGAATTGGATGCAGGGTGTGTGGAATACAGTGGGTGTCCCTGTGAGGTATCAGGCGAGTGACTAAGCAGATGAGGGCATGTCGCCATAAGCAGCTGCATGCAAACACTCAACAGGGGGCCATAGGCACACTGAGATATTGCACCTGCCACAGGGCTGGTGCAGGTTTCAAAGGTGTACTGATGGTACATGTAAAGACGCACTGAGATGGAAATGCGCCACTGCAAAACTCTGCAAGTTGGTGTCTCAGTGTAACAAGCAAATGGAGCGGCATTAGCATAAAACACAGGCGCAGGAAAAGATGCAGCAGCGTCCGTGTGTGACTCCGAAACAGGCCCAATATAAAAGCATTCATATCTGTATATGTCACTCAGATAAACTGAATCAATCTTCCCATGTGCGGTGGTAAATCTCTCTGCGTTATTGAAGACTACATACGTACCGTATGTAATCTCTGCTAGTGTGTTTCCTACGTGTCCTCTTATAAAGATATTCTTACCTAGGTCAGCTTTCCCCCCCAGATATGACAGCAGCTCTCTGTTTATCAGGTTCCGCTGGCCTGTACACTGTGCCTGTGCAGGAGTACATTTGTTGGAGAAAGAAACACAGTGGATTGCTGATTAGTACTGGGGGAGGATGCAGCCACCAGGATGCACAGCGATGACAGGGTTGGCCCCATAGTTGCCAATTCAGCTTATAACAAGCGGAATTGAGCTTGTTTTTTTTTTCAAGTTGCTTTATTTTTTTGATGGTTGCTTGTTGCTTGTTTTTGGGCTTATACATTTTTTTGCTGCTTGTTTTTGGGCTTTTTTTATTTTATTTTTTTAAAGGTACCACTGGCACCGACCATCAGAGGTAGTCATTCAACACAGATACCCACAAAGACATAGGTGAAAAGCTGTGGATGAATAGATTAATTGGGGGGTTTTAAATTGTGTCAAATGGCTGTGAAGTGACAGTGAAAAAATTATAGTAAGCAAGTGCTTTTCTGCAAGCTAAGGAGATTATTCAGAGTTTGTCGCAGATTTTGCTATTTTAGCAAAATCTGCGACCACCAAAATCGCACGCTGGGGACCGCCCAGACTAGGGCAAGGCCACCCAGCTTGTGTGATACTGCCCCGCAATGCGATCTCAATTCAATTAGTGATTGACCCCTGCCTATGCAGCATAGCTGCCTAAGCATGGGCACCACCGCCATGTTTTCAGTCGCCGAAACGCAGCGACATCATTGGCCGGCCCAGAAAACAGCCATGACACGTCTGTGTGTACTGTGACACTCACCCCCCAAATGTCGCAACACTGCCCATAGACACCCGTCGCCTGTCAAGTATGATGCAAATGATGCAAATTCATCCTTCCGGGATGCGATCCCATGATGATAGCACGCGCAGGTGGCTGAAAATCAGACTGTGTCAGGGTCTGAATAAGGCCCATAATGTCTACACCAACTGGAGGGGATGTAGTTAACCCAGCTGTCGGGATCCCGGCATTAACGATCCTGATGTCGAAATCCTGACAGATGGGAATGCCGACAGCGCTCGCCACGGATTTTCCCACTCGTGTGTGTCCACACCTGTGGTGAGTGCAGTGAGCCACCGTGCCATGCCGACAGCACTCTTTGCGCTCGCCCCACTGCCGGTATTCTGGCAGCCGGGGTGCCGCTGTTGGCATATTGACAGCTGGCATCCCATCTGCCGGGATATCATTGCCATCCCGACTGGAGAACCATGTACCAGAAGAAAAAGTTCAAGAAACTGAAAGCTATCTACTTGACTTCAAGTTCCACAATTTACTGTATCTTCAGTCCATCCAGCAGCCAGACTTAGCACTAATAATTATATATATTTTAATTAGGAAACCAAAAACTTAAGTTGGGCTTTTTTGGCAGCTTTTTAGGAAGGGTTTGGGCTTGTTTTGGGCTTATTTTTTAGTCATCCGTTGCTTGTTTTTCATTTAATAGTTGGCAACACTGGTTGGCCCAGATAATCTTGAATTACCAAAGGCTGTGTCCCACATAATTCCCCTTAGATTTTCTGTTCTAGGGACTCACCCAGACAGATGTATGGATTGAATAATGAAAGATCTGGCCCATGAATTTTAAACTGTAACCTGCTGCAAAATGGTTTTGACCATGATTATTTGTCATGATCTACTACACACTTCACATAAATGCTAAATCAGTGGGTGGTTAATCTGCTAGGTTTGGGGGTCTCACGTAGGGCTCTGACTCTCCCATATAGCTGTACATTTTAAAAATAAATAAATATGCGGTTAATTCAGAGGAGGACAGAGATAGGCCATGGCCACATCTATTGGTGGGCGTCCGTCATTAGTGATGTGCACCGTAAATTTTTCGGGTTTTGTGTTTTGGTTTTGGATTCGGTTCCGCGGCGGTGTTTTGGATTCGGACGCGTTTTGGCAAAACCTCCCTGAAAATGTTTTGTCGGATTCGGGTGTTTTTTTTTACAAAAACCCCTCAAAAACAGCTTAAATCATAGAATTTGGGGGTCATTTTGATCCCATAGTATTATTAACCTCAATAACCATAATTTCCACTCATTTCCAGTCTATTCTGAACACCTCACACCTCAAACCTCACAATATTATTTTTAGTCCTAAAATTTGCACCGAGGTCGCTGGATGACTAAGCTAAGCGACCCAAGTGGCCGACACAAACACCTGGCCCATCTAGGAGTGGCACTGCAGTGTCAGACAGGATGGCCGATTTAAAAAATAGTCCCCAAACAGCACATGATGCAAAGAAAAAAAAGAGGTGCACCAAGGTCACTGGATGGCTAAGCTAAGCGACCCAAGTGGCCGACACAAACACCTTGCCCATCTAGGAGTGGCACTGCAGTGTCAGACAGGATGGCCGATTTAAAAAATAGTCCCCAAACAGCACATGATGCAAAGAAAAAAAGAGGTGCACCAAGGTCGCTGGATGGCTAAGCGAATCGACCCAAGTGGCCGACACAAACACCTGGCCCATCTAGGAGTGGCACTGCAGTGTCAGACAGGATGGCCGATTTAAAAAAATAGTTCCCAAACAGCAGATGATGCAAAGAAAAAAAGAGGTGCACCAAGGTCACTGGATGGCTAAGCTAAGTGACACAAGTGGCTGACACAAACACCTGGCCCATCTAGGAGTGGCACTGCAGTGTCAGACAGGATGGCCGATTTAAAAAATAGTCCCCAAACAGCACATGATGCAAAGAAAAAAAAGAGGTGCACCAAGGTCACTGGATGGCTAAGCTAAGCGACCCAAGTGGCCGACACAAACACCTTGCCCATCTAGGAGTGGCACTGCAGTGTCAGACAGGATGGCCGATTTAAAAAATAGTCCCCAAACAGCACATGATGCAAAGAAAAAAAGAGGTGCACCAAGGTCGCTGGATGGCTAAGCTAAGCGACCCAAGTGGCCGACACAAACATCTGGCCCATCTAGGAGTGGCACTGCAGTGTCAGACAGGATGGACGATTTAAAAAATAGTCCCCAAACAGCACATGCAGCACACATATGGATAGTATACTTGACGACACAGAGGTAGAGCAGTGGACTACTGTACCGTACTGCTATACAGATGTATCCTCATACAGCGTTGCTCATAGCACACTATTTAGGGTCCTGTGTCGCGAGTTGGAAATAACGTTATGGCGTGCGTTATGTCCCGTGCCATGTAATACACAGTTTAACCGCTGGGTGGCAAATGCTCCACGTTGAGACTACAGTGCTGAATACAATGCTGTGGCAGTAAGCAGTGATCTGTGAAAGGCTGGCCAATCACGTTCTTCCCTTTATAAAAAAAATCCCCTTTCCACAAATTACAGTGCCACGCTGCCACCTGTTCAGTCAATTAATTTTTTCGTTACGTTGTGTACAAAATTCCGGATAGCATTAATATGACTCCCAGATGGTCTACAGCCACACTGCCACCCGATCACGCTAGATATGCATATTGTCGTTATAGTATTAGCATAACAGCATTCATATTTCGGACTAGCTTTGGCAGAAATAATGAATGCAAAGTGCACTGGGTCCCTACTGTACCTCATGATGGTATCCGTATTCAATCCGTTTTTTAAATTCTGCACTGTCCCCCTACTATATATACTGCGCACAACTAAAATGCAGCACAGGTATGGATGGATAGTATACTTGACGACACAGAGGTAGGTAGAGCAGTGGTCTACTGTACCGTACTGCTATATATTATATACTGGTGGTCAGCATAATTCTGCACTGTCCTCCTACTATATACTGCGCACAACTAAAATGCACCACAGGTATGGATGGATAGTATACTTGACGACACAGAGGTAGATAGAGCAGTGGTCTACTGTACCGTACTGCTATATATTATATACTGGTGGTCAGCAAAATTCTGAACTGTCCTCCTACTATATATACTGCGCACAACTAAAATGCACCACAGGTATGGATGGATAGTATACTTGACGACACAGAAGTAGGTAGAGCAGTGCCCTTCTGTACCGTACTGCTATATATTATATACTGGTTTTCAGCAAAATTCTGCACTGTCCTCCTACTATATATACTGCGCACAACTAAAATGCAGCACAGGTATGGATGCATAGTATACTTGATGCCACAGAGGTAGGTAGAGCAGTGGTCTACTGTACCGTACTGCTATATATTATATACTGGTGGTCAGCAAAATTCTGCACTGTCCTCCTACTATATACTGCGCACAATTAAATGCAGCACAGGTATGGATGCATAGTATATTGATGACACAGAGGTAGAGCAATGGACTACTGTACCGTACTGCTATATATATACTGGTGGTCAGCAAAATTCTGCACTGTCCTCCTACTATATACTGCGCACAACTAAAATGCAGCACAGGTATGGATGCATAGTATACTTGATGACACAGAGGTAGAGCAATGGACTACGGTACCATACTGCTATATATATACTGGTGGTCAGCAAAATTCTGCACTGTCCTCCTACTATATATTGCGCACAACTAAAATGCAGCACAGGTATGGATGCATAGTATACTTGACGACACAGAGGTAGAGCAGTGCACTACTGTACCGTACTGCTATATATATACTGGTGGTCAGCAAAATTCTGCACTGTCCTCCTACTATATACTGCGCACTACTAAAATGCAGCACAGGTATGGATGCATAGTATACTTGACGACACAGAGGTAGGTAGAGCAGTGGTCTACTGTACCGTACTGCTATATATTATATACTGGTGGTCAGCAAAATTCTGCACTGTCCTCCTACTATATATACTGTGCACAACTAAAATGCACCAGAGGTATGGATGGATAGTATACTTGACAACACAGAGGTAGATAGAGCAGTGACCTACTGTACCGTACTGCTATATATTATATACTGGTGGTCAGCAAAATTCTGCACTGTCCTCCTACTATATATACTGCGCACAACTAAAATGCACCACAGGTATGGATGGATAGTATACTTGACGACACAGAGGTAGGTAGAGCAGTTGTCTACTGTACCGTACTGCTATATATTATATACTGGTGGTCAGCAAAATTCTGCACTGTCCTCCTACTATATACTGCGCACAACTAAAATGCAGCACAGGTATGGATGGATAGTATACTTGACGACACAGAGGTAGAGCAATGGACTACTGTACCGTACTGCTATAGATATACTGGTGGTCAGCAAAATTCTGCACTGTCCTCCTACTATATACTGTGCACAACTAAAATGCAGCACAGGTATGGATGCATAGTATACTTGACGACACAGAGGTAGAGCAGTGGACTACTGTACTATACTGCTATATATATACTGGTGGTCAGCAAAATTCTGCACTGTCCTCCTACTATATACTGCGCACAGCTAAAATGCAGCACAGGTATGGATGCATAGTATACTTGACGACACAGAGGTAGAGCAGTGGACTACTGTACCGTACTGCTATATATATACTGGTGGTCAGCAAAATCTGCACTGTCCTCCAACTATATACTGCGCACAACTAAAATGCAGCACAGGTATGGATGCATAGTATACTTGACGACACGGAGGTAGAGCAGTGGACTACTGTACCGTACTGCTATCTATATACTGGTGGTCAGCAAAATTCTGCACTGTCCTCCTACTATATACTACACACAACTGCACACAACTAAAATGCAGCACAGGTAGACACAGAGGTAGAGCAATGGACTACTGTACCGTACTGCTATATATATACTGGTGGTCACAGCAAAATTCTGCACTGTCCTCCTACTATATATACTGCGCACAGCTAAAATGCAGCACAGGTATGGATGCATAGTATACTTGACGACACATAGGTAGAGCAGTGGACTACTGTACCGTACTGCTATATATGTACTGGTGGTCAGCAAAATTCTGCACTGTCCTCCTACTATATACTGCACACAACTAAAATGCAGCACAGGTATGGATGCATAGTATACTTGACGACACAGAGGTAGAGCAATGGACTACTGTACCGTACTGCTATATATATACTGGTGGTCACAGCAAAATTCTGCACTGTCCTCCTACTATATACTACAATGCAGCACAGATATGGAGCGTTTTTCAGGCAGAGAACGTAAATATTTTCAGCACACTGAGCACAGATATTTACAAGCACACTGAGCACAGATATTTGCAGCACACTGAGCACAGATATTTGGAGCACACTGAACACAGAAACTGAGGGAAAGCAGCCACGTCCTCTCGCTATCATCTCCAAAGCGCGAGTGAAAATGGCGGCGACGCGCGGCTCCTTATATAGAATACGAATCTCGCAAGAATCCGACAGTGGGATGATGACATTCGGGCGCGCTCGGGTTAACCGTGCAAGGCGGGAAGATCCGAGGCTGCCTCGGAACCGTGTAAAATGGGTGAAGTTCGGGGGGGGGGGTTCGGATCACAAGGAACTGAACCAGCTCATCTCTATCCGTCATATGTGTGTCCGATCTATTGGGGGTCGTTTCTCATACTTGTGTCCGCATGTGCAACAACTGAGATGCCCACGTTACTCCCATAACACATTGGCTAAGCCACCTCCCTGTCACTGCACAGGTACACTTGTCACTTTTCCAAGACATTTATAATACAGTGCGTCTCAATCGCAACATCCACTTTGTGTGTGCACTAGGATTTCACAAACGCATGTGTGCAGTATTATTATTACAATTTATTTATAAGGCGCCACAAGTGTTTTGCAGCGCCGAACATGCTGCACACATTAGAACAGTGATGGCTAACCTTGACACTCCAGCTGTTGTTGAACTACACATCCCAGCATGCCCTGCATCAGTTTTAGCATGGCCAAATAGCAAAACTGTAGCAGGGCATGCTGGGATGTGTAGTTCAACAACAGCTGGCGTGTCAAGGTTAGCCATCACTGCATTAGAACAACACAGGGTACACAGAACTTAACATCACAGAAAACTAAAAACAGAGCACAGGTAACAATTAGCACCACAGTTCTCAGTACACAATACAGCTGAGATGTTAGGAAGCAAAGGAGTAATCAGCATACTACAGTCACGAGCAGGAGGAAATGCAGGTATAGACAGTCACTGAGTAGGAGAGAGCTGTAACTGAAGTGCATGATAAGAGAGCTGTGAGAACAGGAGGAAAGAGGGCCCTGCTGTATGGAGCTTACAATCTAGGGGGAGAGGGAGACAGACTGTAACAAAACATCTCTTAACTACATGAACATTGGTATTGCATGCATCTCTGAATCAGGCTCTAAGAGGCAAATGCACATATCCTTAACGATTAAAGTACTGTAGGACAGTATTACACATTGGGCCTCATTCATAGAAGGACTGTATTTGCATGGTTGCCGCACCTTTGGATGCATAAGCAATATTAAAATATGCTAATGCTGCTGAAGGGTCCTGAGGACAAAAGGTGCCCTTTGCCAGCTTTTCAGATCCGAGTGCTGCGTCTGAATATGCAGCATCAGATCACATTCGCAAACATCGGTCATGGCACTGGTCATCTGAGTGATCCTAATGTTACTCAGAATGGCCGCCTCAGCTCCGTAGCTGAGGCCAGTAAATCTGCGTCGCAAGACACAAACACTGGTTTGACCACTCCCGGAAAATGGGGGCAACAAACCCCTGATTTTAGGGAAACATGGCCGTCACCATTACCAGCCCTAAATCAATCGCAGCCTGTCAATCAAGTTATGGCTTAAGGGGCACTTCATCCAATGACACAGGACCCAATCTGCACATGCGAAGAACAGGTCCTTTGATTGCACAGTATAGTAAAGATTGGAAATGTACGTAAACCATCGGTCTGCGTACATCTTTGAATCATGCCCATTGTCCTGTGCATCTCGAAGTGGTGCAAAGTAAAATGTGGGATATTGGGGGTGACATATGCCCAGCTACAGTACAGATGTGTCCTCATACATCATTGCAGCAGTTGTGCCAAACAGCCCCTCCGCAGCACGCCAGGTCCCTTGAGTCAGGCGTCTTTTTTTGACAAAAAATAATCTTGTTTGTAATGCGATGCGACTAGGATGCGCCAGTAGACTGCTGATTAATTTGATATGCAACATTTGTACAGTATATCTGTATGCAACATTAGGGTTTATTTACTAAAGGTCGATTTTCATTGATTTACAGCAAACTCAAATCGATGGAAATCGATCTAAGTCAATATTATGTTTATTATGATTTTTGGTATACATTTTTAAATGTTATTAAATGTGTGTTTTAGCCCTGGAAGTACAACATCGAATTAAGGGCCTAATTCAGACGGAACGCTGCAGCATTCGTAGTCTGAAGCCCTGTGCTGGGTGCACATGCGCAGCAGTCGTACTGCACATACGCAAACATGTGATGCGAAGGCATCTCACTGGTGCGATCGACTTCTGCCTGATTGAGGCGGCCAGGCAGAGGCGGTTACGGGATGTGTCGGCAACGTTGGCGGGGCGTGTCGGTGGCATCGGGGGGGGGGCACGGTCTGGACAATGCAGGCGTGTCCAGACCATTTGCAGGATGGGCCGTGGCAGCTGCGTGACGTCACACGCAGCCGCTGTGACCGAAAACATGGTGGGTAGCTAGGCTATGTAGGCAGGGAGCTACTCACCAGGAGCGAAAGCATCTCTGCTATGCGATGCTTTCGCACCTCTGCTGGAGGCTGGTAGGGCTTGGTATGCGGGGTGGACTAGCCCTGTGCTGGGCGTCCCCCTGTATGTCAGAGATTAGGATCGTAGATGTGCGGTTTTTTTGCACATCTACGATCAGCTCTGAATTAGGCCCTAAGATTGATTATAAAAAAAATCATTGAAAATTGACAATTAGTAAATATACCCGAGTCTCTGAATCTGTATTTGAAGTGCTGCTTTGTAGCAACCGTGACTTTTTCCTTGTAAATTTCAATTGTGCTTTATGTACAGACTCAGATGTGCACATGTGACATATCAAATTAATCAGCACAGTCTGCTGGTGCATCCAAAACACATTGCGCAGCGACTAAATTGTATTGTTTTAGCAAAAAGACTCTAGCAGAGTTGCACGGGACCTGGCTGTTCAGTGTTGCGAGGCATGTCACGCTACGTGTCGTATTGATGCTAGATGACACATCTGTAGCTCATTTGGCATGATGGCTACAGTAAATATTGTTGTTATTCTGTACAGGGTGTTAAAGATCATCTTTAGGCTTTCCCAATCTGTCTGTCTTTTTGTATGTACTCAAAAAGCATAATTACTACACTTTGGGGGTAATTCCAAGTTGATCGTAGCAGGAAATTTTTTAGCAGTTGGGCAAAACCATGTGCACTGCAGGGGAGGCAGATATAACATGTGCAGAGAGAGATAGATTTGGGTGTGGTGAGTTAAATCTGCAATCTAAATTGCAGTGTAAAAGTAAAGCAGCCAGTATTTACCCTGCACAGAAACAAAATAACCCACCCAAATCTAACTCTCTCTGCAAATGTTATATCTGCTCCCCTGCAGTGCACATGGGCCCTCATTCCGAGTTGATCGGTCGCAATGCGAATTTAGCAGAGTTACACACGCTAAGCCGCCGCCTACTGGGAGTGTATCTTAGCTTCTTAAAAGTGCGACCGAAGTAATCGCAAAATTGCGATCACAAACCTCGTAGCAGTTTTGGAGTAGCTTCAGACTTACTCTGCCTGTGCGATCAGTTCAGTGCTTGTCGTTCCTGGTTGACGTCACAAACACACCCAGCGTTCGCCCAGGCACTCCCACCGTTTCTCCGGCCACTCCTGCGTTTTTTCCGGAAACTGTAGCGTTTTCAGCCACACGCCCCTGAAACGCCGTGTTTCCGCCCAGTAACACCCATTTCCTGTCAATCACATTACGATCGCCGGAGCGATGAAAAAGCCGTGAGTAAAATTACTTTCTACATAGCAAAGTTACTTGGCGCAGTCGCAGTGCGAACATTGCGCATGCGTACTAAGCGGATTTTCATTGCGATGCGATGAAAAATACCGAGCGAACAACTCGGAATGAGGGCCATGTGGTTTTGCCCAACTGCTAAAAAATGTCCTGCTACGATCAACTTGGAATTACCCCCTTTGTTCTGCATTGTGTTTCATAATTAACTGCAGAATTTAATAGCTGTGCCCCACACTTCCTTAGATATTATGGGGGGTATTCAATTCTTGTCGGAAACTGCCATCTTGTCAAAAAGATGGCAGTTTCCGACAGGTTTAGGTCGGAAGGGGTTCCGACCTATTCAATGCCGGTTGTTTTTTTCCGACAAGACTTGCTGTAAAACACGTGGATTGTCTAAATCCACATGTTCTGTCGGAAGCGCAGCCAAACCCGACAGGTTTTAGCCCTGTTTCCGACAATGTCAATCCGACTTAAAAAAAATAGTTCAATATTGGGGAGGGTTTGTTTCTGCGCACTGCGTCTCTCTTTATTCCGATAAGGTGCTGTACTTTTATAGGTGACCAACCTATTAGAACAATTGTAGTGGGGAATTAAAGCACTGCGCTCAATCCTGAACTTGGTGTTAATGAGTGTGTTAATTTTACTCTATATGTGTACTGACAGTATATGGTACATGTTGGTGAAATTGATAATTTCAATAAATAAGATAGGGTGCCAGCTAATGAACAGATGTGTGATTGGAAATATACACTCGTTCAAATGAAATCAAAACTATGTTTTTAATAATAAAGAAAAGGTTACATCGGATAACATTTCTTACGGTCTGAATATTTGCGTAGTGCACTCACTAATGAAGCGAGGTCTCCAGTGGTTCGCCTCGGTACAGGCGCCCCAGTGAAGCCCGGTGGGTTCGGGGGAGAAACGCCGTCAAGGGCCAGGGAGATTGCAGTCAGTGCTCCTCCGAGCTGTTGTCTGCAAAATCCCCACCGCACACGGAGACTCACCTACAGTCGCTTCCCGCTGTCCGCCATGGCTCTGCTCCAGCTCTCGGTCTCTCTCCCGGCGTCTACCTGGTTGCTTGGTAACGCCTGCTTGCTTCCGTATCATCGGGTCTCCCCGCACTCTCTCTTTCTTTAGCGTCTTGCTGTACTCGTATTGTGGAGGTTTAAAGGGATATAGGTCTGTGGCTCTGGAGAGGAGGTTTATTTATGCATTAACTGAAGGACATTGTGCACATTTTTTTTCGTAATAACAAATTTTTTCCTTTTTTTTCTCTTTCTCTTCTTTTCACTTTTTTTGATTTTTGCATTTTTGATTTTTTTCTTTACTAAGTATATGGACTTTATTTGCCAGTTTCATTAGTTAGTGCACTACGCAAATATTCAGACCATAAGAAATTTTATCCAATGTAACCTTTTCTTTATTATTAAAAACCTAGTTTTGATTTCATTTGAATGAGTGTATATTTCCAATCACACATCTGTTCATTAGCTGGCACCCTATCTTATTTATTGAAATTATCAATTTCACCAACAGGTACCATATACTGTCAGTACACATATAGGGGGTCATTCCGAGTTGATCGCTCGCTAGCAGATTTTAGCAGCATTGCACACGCTAGGCCGCCGCCCTCTGGGAGTGTATCTTAGTTTAGCAGAATAGCGAACGAAAGATTAGCAGAATTGCGAAAATAAAATTCTTAGCAGTTTCTGAGTAGCTCCAGACCTACTCACAGATTGCGATCAGCTCAGGCCATTCTGTTCCTGGTTTGATGTCACAAACACGCCCTGCGTTCGGCCAGCCACTCCCCCGTTTCTCCAGACACTCCCGCGTTTTTTCTTGGCACACCTGCGTTTTTCCGCACACTCCCAGAAAACGGCCAGTTTCCGCCCAGAAACACCCACTTCCTGTCAATCACACTCCGATCACTTCAACAATGAAAATTCTTCGTTTGGACGTGAGTAAATCTACTAAGTTTTGTGTTAAAATACTTAGCGCATGCGCACTGCGTACCATGCGCATGCGCATTTTAGCCTTAATCGCTCCATTGCGAAAATCGGCAACGAGCGATCAACTCGGAATGACCCCCATAGAGTAAAATGAACACACTCATTAACACCAAGTTCAGGATTGAGCGCAGTGCTTTAATTCCCCACTACAATTAAAAAAAAATAGTTCCTACTCTCTTCTGTCAGTCAACAGGAACCCGGGGAAAAATTCCTTCAAGTTCACTCACCAGCTTTTCCCTGCATCTGCTTTCCCCGCTTTTCTTACTGCCATTTTGTACCCTCTGTACTGCAATGAAAACATTTGCATGGATCTGTCCACTTGGATTCATATTTATTCTGCTCTACTATGCTGCTAGTCCTGTTCTGTATCTCCTTCAGTCGCTCATTAAAAAGACCTGCATGGGTATGATGTATGGCAGTGCATCCTTAATTTAAAATATGTTTTTCTTAGTAGATTATTCTTGTGGCATTGAATAATGTGCTTGTACAAATCATTTATTATTGTGATCTTTACCTTTCACAATGCTTGTTCTGAAATATTCCTACCTTCTCTCAGACTAGTAGAGCAAACCTAAATTATGAGGCAACGCACGGTACATCATCCTTACAGCCCTAGTCAGAACTCCAAAAGACATTGTTTATATCAGCATGTATACTGTAGGGCTAAAGTTTATTTTTTTCCTTCGATTTTTTTGTTTGCCTCATAAATTAATATGATTGTGATAAATATTATATGTACTCATCTTTGCTGTTTTGATTGATGAAATGTAGGATGGATTCTTCTGTCAGCTGTTCATTGATGTATGTTCATGTCTATTGATTTCCCTGTCTATTTGGTTCATTAATTATCCTATATCTTTTAACCAAACCATTTATCTACCAACCTCTTCATCTCTAGAAAATAATATATACTAGATTTCCCTTTCAGATCTGTTCTGATTTTACTTTTGCCCCTTGTGTACGGTTTTTGTGTTTTTGCAACTTTATCAACAAAATTTGTTTACAGAGCCAAATCAATACATGTTAGACTATCATGATGGATGGCTGCAGACAAGGGATATACATATGGTGTTTGTATGTTCTGGCATAGTTTGTCTTATAAATCTTTAGTTAAAGAAATAAAAGCCTGCTGTAAATGATATGCTTTTAGTAGGTCATTAAGCAAATTTCCTACAATTTCACTTTGTTGACTTCTTAAAGGACAAGGAATCTGAGATGGACGAAGTACTGAATGCTACAGACAATATATCCAGCACTTGCACTTATAACATTCCGTCCAGTGAGAGAATTACTGAAGATTACTGTGGAACAATGGACCAATGTACATCTGCAGACACCTTCTTCCCTGTAACTCATTTGGAACACAATAAAATAAACAGCAATTCCAGCAGAACTAACTACTCGGGTGAAGCATCTTTGAACAAACAAGATCAAATGATCGAAGAAATGAACCATCTCAAAAAGCTGTCGACATCATGCTCCGCCAGCGTGGTCCATGGAGAACGTAGCTTCATTCCAAGTAGATGTGTCCAGTCTGTCAAGCTGAAACAAAGGGACAGTGTTGATGAATCTGAAAGTCACAAGGTCGTTACCCAACTTTTGGAACAACACAAAGGAAATATACCTTTTCATGATCCTCATATTTACATGGCTATAGCAGGAAAAACCAAATCTGTTCCAGATTTTAGAGTTTTGGCATTTCCAGACTTTTGGGGTCACTGCTCACCCTCATTCTCCCAAAAGCTCGAGGAAAAGAAATTTGGATCACAGAGGTGATTCCATTTTACCTCCATTCATTGATTGTTTCTTATTTTAGCCTGGTATTCCTCTTAGGATCTAACATTTATCAAACTGTCTTAGCTTTAGTTAAGAGGCCTTAGTAGCTTTTAATTAACATTTATATAGAGAGGCGACAAGACACTATTTCTTAGTATTGCCATTTAAATAGAGGATAGTATTTGAATAGGTCGCTAAAACAAATTTTAATTTTCTGAAACATTTTCATTTGTTTGAGGAACGAGGAATCCTTGTAGCAGAGGACATGTATTGATAGTTCTGAAAACATTTTTTTTAATGTATATTATTGTCTTCGTGATACCTGTTTTATTTTAATATTTACTGGGCTAAGTTACAAATGTAAAGCTTCTGTGCCACACACAAAGTGGATGCATTTGTAATTTC
Source organism: Pseudophryne corroboree (assembly GCF_028390025.1). Classification (NCBI taxonomy): domain Eukaryota; kingdom Metazoa; phylum Chordata; class Amphibia; order Anura; family Myobatrachidae; genus Pseudophryne; species Pseudophryne corroboree. Next base: position 228,407,019 of record NC_086449.1, read on the forward strand.
TTGCAGCAAGTGTGCGTCTATGCCAAAGCCTGAGTCAACTATCTGCATCTTTGCAGTTCTTCAGGGCTAATCAGATTAGGACAGGTATTAGTCGGAACTACAGTATACCTGCAGTGTAACTGAATGGCAGTTGGGTGCTCACACATACCATATGTTTGCCGTGAGTGTGCAGAATTGCAGCAGAGGTAAGTGTACACAAATATCTGGCAATACCAGGTGGCACCCAAGATAGGGTTGGTGCAAGTCTGTGTTGGCAGCTGCTCCAACAAGTGGACTGGGCTCTGAATCAGGCCCTTTTTGTCTAAGTAAAAAATATATATAAAATAAAATCTGTAGAATAGTTGATGCGAGAGAAGTTATGTTCTTCAACACTTAAAAAAATGTAAATTAATTACCAATGGTACTACAGTACATTGGGCCTAATTCAGACCTGATCGTAGCCGTGCAAAATTTTGCACGGCTACGATCAGCCACCCTGACATGTGGGGGGACGCCCAACACAGGGCTAGTCCGCCCCGCATGTCTGGTCCTCCCCCCGCCACACAGGTACAATAGCATCGCATTGTGGCGATGCTTTTGTACCTGAAGAGTAGCTCCCTATGAGCGCAGCTCCTGCGCGCTGGCAGGGAGCTACCCGTCGCAATCCAGGTTGCAGCGGCAGCATGTGATGTCACGTAGCCACCGCGGCCCGCCACCCACATGGTCCTGGCATGCCTGCGTTGCCCAGGCCGAGCCCCCAAAACTGCGGCCCAACACTGCCAGCCCGCCCGCTTCCACCCAGTGACTACCTCTGCCTGTCAATCAGGCAGAGGTGATCACTGGGCTGAGATGCCGATTTCATCTCTGGCATGCGCCGGTGCCTACGCATGTGCAGTTCAGACCTGATCGCCCGCTGTACGAAAACGCACAGCAGAGATAAGGTCTGAATTAGGCCCATTGATAGTGCTCTAAATGACAGGCAGCAAGCAACAAGTTTTTGCTTGATTGTTACTCTCAGGTAATGGAAAGTGCTGTATGGCACAGCTGTCTAAAAGGATGATGTGGTATTTTACTTTCTTTTTTTTTACTTAGTTTATGAGCATATAGGCTGATATTAATGCCCTTATAAAACCAATCTGGTTTTGTCTTTTTATTGATTGCTACTATAAAACATTGGGCAGACTCGCACGGAACCCGCTGATGCCTGCAGTTCACAGGCTATTACCTTTACTCTTACTGTATATGGCCAACCATCCAGCTAGCTGGCTGGTTGGAATTAAAATCTGGTATTGTATGGAAACAAATGACTATCGACCATTTGTTCCCAAACACTGGAAAACTGAAGAAAATGATCATTTAGAAAAATGTGTGAAATGATTTTATTTAACCAATTTGTCAGAACGACAATTTTTGTTAGTGTTTCGGTGTTTGGGAGCAAATGGTCATTTGCTCACATATATTTCCAGATTTTTGTTCCAATCAGCCAACTATTTGGATGGTTTGACAAATAATCTTAAGGTGTATGGCCAGCTAAAGAATCAGAACCAGAATCAGTTTATTGCCAAGTATATCATTACAAAATACACAATACACAAGAAATTGGTTTCCGATAGCTACAGCTACCTTACAGCATATGATATACAGCAAAAAACATAGCGGAAGAAGATCGTGAGACGTATGAAGACATCACTGAAGAGCATATGAGTAACAATGCAAGATAGGGTAAGGCAGTAGTTAAAAGGAGGACAATAATATAATTTATCTGAGAGTGGACAAACCTTTTTAGATTATATAAAATTTTATAGATTGCAACAAATTGCTACTATTGATGTTCAGCAAAAGAATACTCCTTAAGTTATAATAGTTTTGCTAATAAAGAATGTCAAGTACACCAGTAACTAAACAATTTTTAAATATTCTTACGTATATTTATTTGCTAATGTTTTTATGAGGATACTTAAAGGGATATTCAATGAGGTAAAGTCCACATAAAAATGACATGGTTCGCGTGTGGGAAAAACCCATTAATTCCACGGTTTACGCAGAATCAGTGGGTTTACGTGCCTGAATCCTGATTTTTAGGTGCTGGAAAAAGGCTATTTCATTGAATAGCATTTTCACACTCTGCAGGGATTTTAGCTGCCAATTAGCTGCTGGGTAAACCCTGCAGCTAATTGAACACCCCCCTTAATGGTTTATCAACTAGTGATAATCCCTTTCTCCGCTTTCTCCTCTTGAGCAAGTTGAAAACTGCAGATAAATCACTGATTTGTCATACAGCTCCTCTATTTTCCCGTTGTGCTGCAGTCAACATAGCCTGCTATGAGGACAGCTAAGATCTTTAATTTATAAAACTATGATAAATTTTGCATATTTTGAGATAAAAACATAACACCATCTCAGAACAGCGTTACAGGTACATAAATGCTGACCAGCATTCAATCCTTTCTTTAGTTATGTACTACTATGGGTCCACGTTTATCTTGGCTTCTCTGCTGCGCCTAGGCACACCATGGTTTATTAACATAGGGGGTAATTCCAAGTTGATCGCAGCAGGAAATTTTTTTGCAGTTGGGCAAAACCATGTGCACTGCAGGGGAGGCAGATATAACATTTGCAGAGAGAGTTAGATTTGGGTGGGTTATTTTGTTTCTGTGCAGGGTAAACACTGGCTGCTTTATTTTTACACTGCAAATTAGATTGCAGATTGAACACACCACACCCAAATCTAACTCTTTCTGCACATGTTATATCTGCCTCCCCTGCAGTGCACATGGTTTTGCCCAATTGCTAACATAATTCCTGCTGCGATCAACTTGGAATTACCCCCATAAACCCTTCATCTATTGTTCTCAGCTGCAATACAATACAGAGAACAATACTAGAGATGAGCGCCTGAAATTTTTCGGGTTTTGTGTTTTGGTTTTGGGTTCGGTTCCGCGGCCGTGTTTTGGGTTCGAACGCGTTTTGGCAAAACCTCACCGAATTATTTTTGTCGGATTCGGGTGTGTTTTGGATTCGGGTGTTTTTTTCCAAAAACACTAAAAAACAGCTTAAATCATAGAATTTGGGGGTCATTTTGATCCCAAAGTATTATTAACCTCAAAAACCATAATTTACACTCATTTTCAGTCTATTCTGAATACCTCACACCTCACAATATTATTTTTAGTCCTAAAATTTGCACCGAGGTCGCTGTGTGAGTAAGATAAGCGACCCTAGTGGCCGACACAAACACCGGGCCCATCTAGGAGTGGCACTGCAGTGTCACGCAGGATGTCCCTTCCAAAAAACCCTCCCCAAACAGCACATGACGCAAAGAAAAAAAGAGGCGCAATGAGGTAGCTGTGTGAGTAAGATTAGCGACCCTAGTGGCCGACACAAACACCGGGCCCATCTAGGAGTGGCACTGCAGTGTCACGCAGGATGGCCCTTCCAAAAAACCCTCCCCAAACAGCACATGACGCAAAGAAAAAAAGAGGCGCAATGAGGTAGCTGACTGTGTGAGTAAGATTAGCGACCCTAGTGGCCGACACAAACACCGGGCCCATCTAGGAGTGGCACTGCAGTGTCACGCAGGATGGCCCTTCCAAAAAACCCTCCCCAAACAGCACATGACGCAAAGAAAAAAAGAGGCGCAATGAGGTAGCTGACTGTGTGAGTAAGATTAGCGACCCTAGTGGCCGACACAAACACCGGGCCCATCTAGGAGTGGCACTGCAGTGTCACGCAGGATGTCCCTTCCAAAAAACCCTCCCCAAACAGCACATGACGCAAAGAAAAAAAGAGGCGCAATGAGGTAGCTGTGTGAGTAAGATTAGCGACCCTAGTGGCCGACACAAACACCGGGCCCATCTAGGAGTGGCACTGCAGTGTCACGCAGGATGGCCCTTCCAAAAAACCCTCCCCAAACAGCACATGACGCAAAGAAAAAAAGAGGCGCAATGAGGTAGCTGACTGTGTGAGTAAGATTAGCGACCCTAGTGGCCGACACAAACACCGGGCCCATCTAGGAGTGGCACTGCAGTGTCACGCAGGATGGCCCTTCCAAAAAACCCTCCCCAAACAGCACATGACGCAAAGAAAAAAAGAGGCGCAATGAGGTAGCTGACTGTGTGAGTAAGATTAGCGACCCTAGTGGCCGACACAAACACCGGGCCCATCTAGGAGTGGCACTGCAGTGTCACGCAGGATGTCCCTTCCAAAAAACCCTCCCCAAACAGCACATGACGCAAAGAAAAAAAGAGGCGCAATGAGGTAGCTGACTGTGTGAGTAAGATTAGCGACCCTAGTGGCCGACACAAACACCGGGCCCATTTAGGAGTGGCACTGCAGTGTCACGCAGGATGTCCCTTCCAAAAAACCCTCCCCAATCAGCACATGATGCAAAGAAAAAGAAAAGAAAAAAGAGGTGCAAGATGGAATTATCCTTGGGCCCTCCCACCCACCCTTATGTTGTATAAACAAAACAGGACATGCACACTTTAACCAACCCATCATTTCAGTGACAGGGTCTGCCACACGACTGTGACTGATATGACGGGTTGGTTTGGACCCCCCCCAAAAAAGAAGCAATTAATCTCTCCTTGCACAAACTGGCTCTACAGAGGCAAGATGTCCACCTCATCTTCACCCTCCGATATATCACCGTGTACATCCCCCTCCTCACAGATTATCAATTCGTCCCCACTGGAATCCACCATCTCAGCTCCCTGTGTACTTTGTGGAGGCAATTGCTGCTGGTCAATGTCTCCGCGGAGGAATTGATTATAATTCATTTTAATGAACATCATCTTCTCCACATTTTCTGGATGTAACCTCGTACGCCGATTGCTGACAAGGTGAGCGGCGGCACTAAACACTCTTTCGGAGTACACACTTGTGGGAGGGCAACTTAGGTAGAATAAAGCCAGTTTGTGCAAGGGCCTCCAAATTGCCTCTTTTTCCTGCCAGTATAAGTACGGACTGTGTGACGTGCCTACTTGGATGCGGTCACTCATATAATCCTCCACCATTCTATCAATGTTGAGAGAATCATATGCAGTGACAGTAGACGACATGTCCGTAATCGTTGTCAGGTCCTTCAGTCCGGACCAGATGTCAGCATCAGCAGTCGCTCCAGACTGCCCTGCATCACCGCCAGCGGGTGGGCTTGGAATTCTGAGCCTTTTCCTCGCACCCCCAGTTGCAGGAGAATGTGAAGGAGGAGATGTTGACAGGTCGCGTTCCGCTTGACTTGACAATTTTGTCACCAGCAGGTCTTTCAACCCCAGCAGACCTGTGTCTGCCGGAAAGAGAGATCCAAGGTAGGCTTTAAATCTAGGATCGAGCACGGTGGCCAAAATGTAGTGCTCTGATTTCAACAGATTGACCACCCGTGAATCCTTGTTAAGCGAATTAAGGGCTGCATCCACAAGTCCCACATGCCTAGCGGAATCGCTCCCTTTTAGCTCCTTCTTCAATGCCTCCAGCTTCTTCTGCAAAAGCCTGATGAGGGGAATGACCTGACTCAGGCTGGCAGTGTCTGAACTGACTTCACGTGTGGCAAGTTCAAAGGGCATCAGAACCTTGCACAACGTTGAAATCATTCTCCACTGCACTTGAGACAGGTGCATTCCATCTCCTGTATCGTGCTCAATTGTATAGGCTTGAATGGCCTTTTGCTGCTCCTCCAACCTCTGAAGCATATAGAGGGTTGAATTCCACCTCGTTACCACTTCTTGCTTCAGATGATGGCAGGGCAGGTTCAGTAGTTTTTGGTGGTGCTCCAGTCTTCTGTACGTGGTGCCTGTACGCCGAAAGTGTCCCGCAATTTTTCTGGCCACCGACAGCATCTCTTGCACGCCCCTGTCGTTTTTTAAAAAATTCTGCACCACCAAATTCAAGGTATGTGCAAAACATGGGACGTGCTGGAATTTGCCCATATTTAATGCACACACAATATTGCTGGCGTTGTCCGATGCCACAAATCCACAGGAGAGTCCAATTGGGGTAAGCCATTCCGCGATGATCTTCCTCAGTTGCCGTAAGAGGTTTTCAGCTGTGTGCGTATTCTGGAAAGCGGTGATACAAAGCGTAGCCTGCCTAGGAAAGAGTTGGCGTTTGCGAGATGCTGCTACTGGTGCCGCCGCTGCTGTTCTTGCGGCGGGAGTCCATACATCTACCCAGTGGGCTGTCACAGTCATATAGTCCTGACCCTGCCCTGCTCCACTTGTCCACATGTCCGTGGTTAAGTGGACATTGGGTACAACTGCATTTTTTAGGAGACTGGTGAGTCTTTTTCTGACGTCCGTGTACATTCTCGGTATCGCCTGCCTAGAGAAGTGGAACCTAGATGGTATTTGGTAACGGGGGCACACTGCCTCAATAAATTGTCTAGTTCCCTGTGAACTAACGGCGGATACCGGACGCACGTCTAACACCAACATAGTTGTCAAGGACTCAGTTATCCGCTTTGCAGTAGGATGACTGCTGTGATATTTCATCTTCCTCGCAAAGGACTGTTGAACAGTCAATTGCTTACTGGAAGTAGTACAAGTGGGCTTACGACTTCCCCTCTGGGATGACCATCGACTCCCAGCGGCAACAACAGCAGCGCCAGCAGCAGTAGGCGTTACACGCAAGGATGCATCGGAGGAATCCCAGGCAGGAGAGGACTCGTCAGACTTGCCAGTGACATGGCCTGCAGGACTATTGGCATTCCTGGGGAAGGAGGAAATTGACACTGAGGGAGTTGGTGGGGTGGTTTGCGTGAGCTTGGTTACAAGAGGAAGGGATTTACTGGTCAGTGGACTGCTTCCGCTGTCACCCAAAGTTTTTGAACTTGTCACTGACTTATTATGAATGCGCTGCAGGTGACGTATAAGGGAGGATGTTCCGAGGTGGTTAACGTCCTTACCCCTACTTATTACAGCTTGACAAAGGGAACACACGGCTTGACACCTGTTGTCCGCATTTCTGGTGAAATACCTCCACACCGAAGAGCTGATTTTTTTGGTATTTTCACCTGGCATGTCAACGGCCATATTCCTCCCACGGACAACAGGTGTCTCCCCGGGTGCCTGACTTAAACAAACCACCTCACCATCAGAATCCTCCTGGTCAATTTCCTCCCCAGCGCCAGCAACACCCATATCCTCCTCATCCTGGTGTACTTCAACACTGACATCTTCAATCTGACTATCAGGAACTGGACTGCGGGTGCTCCTTCCAGCACTTGCAGGGGGCGTGCAAATGGTGGAAGGCGCATGCTCTTCACGTCCAGTGTTGGGAAGGTCAGGCATCGCAACCGACACAATTGGACTCTCCTTGTGGATTTGGGATTTCAAAGAACGCACAGTTCTTTGCGGTGCTTTTGCCAGCTTGAGTCTTTTCAGTTTTCTAGCGAGAGGCTGAGTGCTTCCATCCTCATGTGAAGCTGAACCACTAGCCATGAACATAGGCCAGTGCCTCAGCCGTTCCTTGCCACTCCGTGTGGTAAATGGCATATTGGCAAGTTTACGCTTCTCCTCCGACAATTTTATTTTAGGTTTTGGAGTCCTTTTTTTACTGATATTTGGTGTTTTGGTTTTGACATGCTCTGTACTATGCCATTGGGCATCGGCCTTGGCAGACGACGTTGCTGGCATTTCATCGTCTCGGCCATGACTAGTGGCAGCAGCTTCAGCACGAGGTGGAAGTGGATCTTGATCTTTCCCTAATTTTGGAACCTCAACATTTTTGTTCTCCATATTTTAATAGGCACAACTAAAAGGCACCTCAGGTAAACAATGCAGATGGATGGATTGGATACTAGTATACAATTATGGACGGGCTGCCGAGTGCCGACACAGAGGTAGCCACAGCCGTGAACTACCGCACTGTACTGTGTCTGCTGCTAATATATAGACTGGTTGATAAAGAGATAGTATACTCGTAACTAGTATGTATGTATAAAGAAAGAAAAAAAAACCACGGTTAGGTCACTGGTATATACAATTATGGACGGGCTGCCGAGTGCCGACACAGAGGTAGCCACAGCCGTGAACTACCGCACTGTACTGTGTCTGCTGCTAATATATAGACTGGTTGATAAAGAGATAGTATACTCGTAACTAGTATGTATGTATAAAGAAAGAAAAAAAAACCACGGTTAGGTCACTGGTATATACAATTATGGACGGGCTGCGGAGTGCCGACACAGAGGTAGCCACAGCCGTGAACTACCGCACTGTACTGTGTCTGCTGCTAATATATAGACTGGTTGATAAAGAGATAGTATACTCGTAACTAGTATGTATGTATAAAGAAAGAAAAAAAAAACCACGGTTAGGTGGTATATACAATTATGGACGGGCTGCCGAGTGCCGACACAGAGGTAGCCACAGCCGTGAACTACCGCACTGTACTGTGTCTGCTGCTAATATATAGACTGGTTGATAAAGAGATAGTATACTCGTAACTAGTATGTATGTATAAAGAAAGAAAAAAAAACCACGGTTAGGTCACTGGTATATACAATTATGGACGGGCTGCCGAGTGCCGACACAGAGGTAGCCACAGCCGTGAACTACCGCACTGTACACTGGTTGATAAAGAGATAGTAGTATACTCGTAACAACTAGTATGACGACGGTATAAAGAATGAAAAAAAAACCACGGTTAGGTGGTATATAATACAATTATGGTTGGACGGACTGCCTGCCGAGTGCCGACACAGAGGTAGCCACAGCCATGAACTACCGCACTGTACACTGGTTGATAAAGAGATAGTAGTATACTCGTAACAACTAGTATGACGACGGTATAAAGAATGAAAAAAAACCCACGGTTAGGTGGTATATAATACAATTATGGTTGGACGGACTGCCTGCCGAGTGCCGACACAGAGGTAGCCACAGCCGTGAACTACCGCACTGTACACTGGTTGATAAAGAGATAGTAGTATACTCGTAACAACTAGTATGACGACGGTATAAAGAACGAAAAAAAAACCACGGTTAGGTGGTATATATTATAATACAATTATGGATGGACGGACTGCCTGCCGAGTTCCGACACAGAGGTAGCCACAGCCGTGAACTACCGCACTGTACACTGGTTGATAAATAGATAGTAGTATACTCGTAACAACTAGTATGACGACGGTATAAAGAACGAAAAAAAAAACACGGTTAGGTGGTATATATTATAATACAATTATGGATGGACGGACTGCCTGCCGAGTTCCGACACAGAGGTAGCCACAGCCGTGAACTACCGCACTGTACACTGGTTGATAAAGAGATAGTAGTATACTCGTAACAACTAGTATGACTATGACGACGGTATAAAGAAAGAAAAAAAAAACCACTGTTAGGTGGTATATAATACAATTATGGATGGACGGACTGCCTGCCGAGTGCCGACACAGAGGTAGCCACAGCCGTGAACTACCGCACTGTACTGTGTCTGCTGCTAATATAGACTGGTTGATAAAGAGATAGTATACAATACTACTAATATACTGGTGGTCAGGCACTGGTCACCACTAGTCACACTGGCAGTGGCACTCCTGCAGCAAAAGTGTGCACTGTTTAATTTTAATATAATATTATTTATCATGTACTCCTGGCTCCTGCTATAACAACCTGCAGTGCTCCCCAGTCTCCCCCACAATTATAAGCTTTATATACAATACATTGATGTGCAGCACACTGGGCTGAGCAGTGCACACAGACTGAGTCACTGTGTGACTGTGTATCGTTTTTTTCAGGCAGAGAACGGATTAAATAAAACAAACAACTGCACTGTCTCTGGTGGTCACTGGTCACTGTGGTCGTCAGTCACTAAACTCTGTCTGCACTCTGCACTCTCTTCTAATCTACAGTATCACAGCAATCTCTCTCTCTCTCTCTCTCTCTTCTAAATCTAATCTAAATGGAGAGGACGCCAGCCACGTCCTCTCCCTATCAATCTCAATGCACGTGTGAAAATGGCGGCGACGCGCGGCTCCTTATATAGAATCCGAGTCTCGCGATAGAATCCGAGCCTCGCGAGAATCCGACAGCGTCATGATGACGTTCGGGCGCGCTCGGGTTAACCGAGCAAGGCGGGAAGATCCGAGTCGCTCGGACCCGTGAAAAAAAAAGTGAAGTTCGTGCGGGTTCGGATTCAAAGAAACCGAACCCGCTCATCTCTAAACAATACATCAGGGGAATAAATCATTACAGCAGGGGATTAAGTCCGACTGCCCAGTCTCAGTTAATCCTATCAAGATAAAGGTGGACCGATCTGTATGTCAGTAAAGTTATCCTCCATAACTTTCTCAGTGGTATACTTCACATGTGCCACCACTCTGCCACACGGATGCGCACAACGGAGCAATACCGAGGAACATTAAAAGTTGAATTTTGCAGTCAGTGGTAAAAATGCATCACCAATGAGGTGGTTTTTCAACCTCTCCCAGTGGTTCAAATTTGATAAATTGTGTTAGTACAACATTGTGCCTGGCTGCGGTAAGTGAAGTTACAGATTGTAAAGTTCCACTGCAAACAGGATATCAATGATAAATAAACACCTTAAAAACTAGATATAAAAGCATAAGCATACTACTGCCCGTGCATCAGTTGGTTCCCATGTGGTTTTACACATTTCCGTAGCTCTTGTGAAATTGAAAGTAATGCAGTTAACCCATCTTATATATGTGTGTATTGAAGCTTTTCCATAGAATTTGTCTTTATCTTTTACATCAACCTTCCTGTTACATCTGTAAACGCAGCGTCATTTCAGAGTCTGCATATCCAGAATAAAGCGCTCAGCGATCTCTGCTTTATACTTTAATTCATCATATTTGGTTTAGCAGAGGCCGTAATGAAAAGTGCATTATGTTGTCACAAAGCGGGCTGCCTAAGCTGTTAAACCTGCTTGAAAAGAACATAAATCCAAGATGGTTATCTTAAAGAAGAGCCAATCCTTTTCCTACGTAAATGTCTATAAAATTTATATTAACTGCATTTTTCTAAAGATCTGTCTTAATATCACGTCAGTGCTGCTCTGCCAACTTAAAAATGGAAAACAAAATGGATGGACATTATCAGCGATGTATAAAATACACACATGTTTTACTCTTCTTTAGTTTCCAATCCTGATTTTATCCTGTTATATAAAGCATAACATTCAGATGCATATACAAAACCATGAATCCTCCCTTTGCCAGTAACGGTAATTACTACTATCCTAATTGTAGCAAGGAACGTGATAAACTTCATATGTAAACATTCAGATCTTTCACTGAATTCTGATTTATACCACAAACATTTTGCTTTCCAGCGGAATCTCATTACACACCGCAGCACAGAGTTGCCAGTGTGTTATGATTTGTATAGAACTTATAGGATTACGTTATATAATTATCACTGAGTTGCATAAAGAAGCCTCTGTGGTAATCACCGAACATCATTAATTATTATTATTTACTTACACCATGTGGCTGGTGTTCTAAGTATTTTAAGCAATATATAAGATTGGATATCTATATATCTAACTATTTTCCATGCTACTGTACTTTAGGTTTATTCATTTTTTTTTTAAATCACTTTGGTGATGTTTACGATACATGTAATGATGTTTAAACTCTATGTTGTGTTTCTTAAATCCCTTATATTATTATCACTCATCAACGCATACTTGCTGTACAAAGGTGGGTACCGATCCTGCGGCCTTGACACTGCTGTTAGTTCCATTACCCCAGACTGCTCATTTATCCAAGCGGCATGTGAACTGCTTGTACGCTGTGTGAGCCAGTCAGAAGTTCAGGAAAAGTGTCAGAACCTTGACATCACTGCTCAAAGTGGGTCAAGTGTTAAGTAGCAATAGCTACCACTGTAAAGGGAACAGAGCAGATCCTGCCCAAAGCAAAGGTATGAGGGTGGAAGTGGGTGAGAATAGAGGGATGCTGTATAAAAAAAAGTGTAACAAAATAAAATAAAAGTAAAAATGAACTCAGGATAAAAATGAATTAAAAATTAATAGAATGTGACGATGCATATATGCATGTCTCATTGTGCCTGTGTTTGTGTCTTTAGTGTGGTATGTTGATATGAGTTTGCTTTCTCTTTTTTTAAGTATAACTTATTTATTGTAAGGAATAAAGTACCCATTGCTGCAATTTCATATGCATATTAGAAGTCATCTCAGACTGCTGCAGTTAAGGACCAAGGACATGTGCATTTACATGGCCATTGGCCTCCTCTGAGACTGCTAATAAGATTTTATATTACTGTAAGGGGAACATTATTCCACATAGTATTATTTTTATTTTGTGGAATAATCACTAGTGAGAGCAATGTATGTCAGCCCAGACAGCAGAAGAGCACAGTTGGATGCACAAAGAAAATATCTTAAATGGCGCATCTAAAAATAGCATAGTTACTCTATTTGCTGACCCGCAGGTATCTTATAATTAATCCAGGCTTGCACCAGTAGCATAGTTTTATAGTAATGATTACATAGTTTATCTGCACCCATTCCTTCATCAGTAGCATAGGCGTCAGAATTACGAAAGCTATGCGTACACCCAGACAGTTATACACACAACCAGCGGCATTACAGTGTGGCAGTGCGTCCTGTGCCAGCCCAGAACCTGAGTGCATGTCATCATTATGTCACGCAGAGGGGGCGGGGCTGCCAGCAATGAGAATGCTCTGGGCGGCTGTACAGACTTCAGAGTACATGCCCGGAGTATCAAAGGATGCTCTGGGCAGCACTGCAGCAGCCATCTTGGCTAGAGGGTACCATTCCAGGCTTCCAGCTAGCCAGTAGCAAGGGGTGTAGGGCAGTGATGATGCTACCCTAAGAGACCTGTGCTCTGGGCAATGGTACTGCTGGCACACCCCTAGTTACAGCCCTGCACACATTCCCTTAATGTACTTGGACTGTGTTTGCACAACGCTTCCCTCCCCCATTCCACCTGTTCCATTGTAAAGAAGTGCAGGTGTCAGATATGCATACAGACCTAGTTGTACCCTTTTGTTTTCTGTGGACATGTGCACAACACATTGGTCAATGTTACACTAAGCAAATGGGTGTATTGTACCTCAGCATCTGCCCCCCACCACAATAAACTGGTTGGGGGGCAGGTCACTGTGTTATTCTTCCTTGTAGTATAAAGACTCAGTCACAGATAGGAAGACAACTCACGGAATCCCATTGGTGTTTAATTCCCTATAAAGTATAGAGAAAGCAATGCAAAAATGCTATATTAATCTATTCATTCCTGATTCATTTAGACAAAAGTAAGTCTATTAAACAGACATATCTTTATCTTATAATCTTCTCGTGTAAGTAATAGTTAACGTCTTGTAAGTAAAGATAATATGTGTTAGTGACTTGTTCCATTATCCCAGTGGCACATATGTGTAATATTTGGCTGCTGGAATAGCAATATAACACTATAAATCAAATAAGAGGCATAAACTGTATCTGGAATATGGGCACACATTTTTTGTATTACATTTTTAGGGAC